>NC_047660.1:50811095-51486720 GCF_011762505.2 Arvicanthis niloticus | reverse complement strand
CAGTTGTGATAAGCACCTTACTTCCAGCACTTGGGAGGCAGAGGCAGGCAGATCTCTGAATTTGAGGCCTGCCTGGTCTACAGAGCAAGTTTTGGGACAACCAGGCTACACAGAGAAAGCCTGTTACAAAACAACCAAATCACCCAACCCAACCCAACCCAACCAACAGAATCTGTGAGTAACTCCATTTTCAGGGGATCCAGCACCCTCTTCTGGCCTCTGAAGGTACTGCACACACAAGCACATACACACATACATTATAAATAAGAATAAATAAATCCTAAAAAATTCTACAACTCAACAATCAAGCCAAACAACCTATCTAAAAACTGGATATATGACTAGAAAAGACATTTTTTCCAAAGGTGAACACTAACAAGTACACAAATAGGTGTTCACCCTCATCAGCAATCACAGAACTGTAAATCAAATCCTGATGGCACATGACCTTATACCCTAGAAAAGCTGTAATAAAGACAGCAATAAGCATTCACCCATGAGAGGAAACTGGAACACACCTGCTGCACTGGTGGATTTATAAAGTGGTTGCAGCCATTTGAGAGAAGAGTGACTATTCTGCAAGGTGAATCTACAGTGAGATTCATGGAAGCAAAATTGCTTCTAGGAAATGCAAACACATGTACATACAAAACACGTAAAAATTGAACAAGAGTGTTCATAACAGACCCAAAGTAGAAATAATAAAAATATTCTCCTACTAATAAATGAATAAGCCATGTGTGATAGATTCATATCACAGAGTATCTCCATCTACAAGAAATTGTAGTGAAGTAGTCACACGTGCCACAACACTTAAAAACCCTGGAAAGTATGTTATGTGCCAAAAAGATTCGTTATAAAGATGGTGCAGTGTTTGTACGTAAATGGGATGACTAATGATGTGAGTCCATAGAAAGCAGGTGGTCACTTCAGGCCAGGATGAGTATGCATGTGCATAGTGTGTGTGTATATGTGTGTATTTCATAGGTAATCTATTTTCCTTCAGCTAACTTTTGTAACTTATGCCTTTCAATATATTTATAAACTTTGTCTAAAATTTTTAAACTTCTTGTATAATTATTCATAAGTTGGAATAATTTGGCTTATTTCATTTTTAGGATATACTGACTCTCCAATGATGTTACCTTCCTATCTGATCTTGGTAAGTCCTGCCTTCTCTTGTACATATTTTTTATTGTCCTGATCTATCTGTGCTGAGGCATAGTTGAACTGGCTAATTCTTTTTATGGAGCTTTCACATGAGCCAGTGCTGTTGGCAGCCTTCCTGGCTTGACCTGCTAGCCCACTAGAGGCCAGCACTATTCTGATAGTAACAGGTTAGACTGTGCTAATAGAAATCACACCCACCTCTGTAGGAAAAACACTAGGTTAGAGATTTATTACTTTTATTGACCCTCCCCCCCCCAATATTGGTGTTTGACCCTAGAATTCTAATCTTTTTCTTCTCTTTCCTTCTGTCCTTCTGTTCTTCCTTACTTCTTTCCCTCTGTCCTTCCAGCCCTCCCTCTGTCCTTCCTTCCTTCCTTCCTTCCTTCCTTCCTTCCTTCCTTCCTTCCTTCCTTCCTCCCTTCTTTCCTTCCTTCCTTCCTTTCTTCCTTCCTAACTTTCTGTCTTCCTTTCTTTTTTGTCTTTAAAGGCATGCACTACCACCCGGCTTCTTGCTCTAACATTCACACAGACACAACACAGTAACGATGCCTCCTCTCCCACCCGTCTGCTAACTCCAGACGTCAGTCCAACATCTGCGTTCTGCGTTGCTTTTCTTCTCATCATGGGTCATTTTTGTGTTCATGTGCTTCCCTAGTAAGATTTGACTGGTTACCAAATGTCAGTTTTACCTTATTATTTCTGGGATATATTCTCTTGCTGTAAAACCCCCTGAAGTTTGTTATAGTACACAGCTGAGCTCCATGGAAATGACTTGATTCTTTTGGGTTTTGCTTTCCAGATTTATTAGGTAGGCGCAGAGCTATGTAGAGCGAGCCATTCTCCCTGTGCTCCACCGTGAATTGTGAGGTTTCCCCGTGTGCCTGTTACTTCCGCAGTCCCATGTGAGCTCCGCATACTGCTTCCTTTATTCATGTCAGGCCATTTTTCCTCCTTGGTTTGGGGTAGTTTTCCCACATATTTATGCTGATCTGCCATCTGATCCTCTGCAGATCTCTGGAATCTTCTTTCTCTTCATACCTACTACCTTCTCTCTGGTACCCTGCCCATGAACTCTGGCTGCCTTTGTCTCCCTGGACTCAGCTCTGCTTTCTAAACTCTGGAAACTCAACTCCATGTGGGATTTCCCACCTTGAGCTGCAGCCTGGAAGTTTTCTCACGGCCCCTCACTACCCACTATTTCATCTTGATTGCTTTCATCTTTGGGAGGCCATGTGTCTTCCTTACCCGATGTCTGACATGTTAAAACTTTGGCCATGAATTTTGCCACTGCAATGATTTCAGATGTCCTTTCATTCCAGATAGACCATAACTATAAAGCTTTATCAGTATGTTTTTGAAATCTGAAAAAAAAAAAAAAGGGTGTGCATTTAGAAAAACTATCACTTGCCAGATTCAGGCTAACAGTAAGAAAATATTGGAAAACACATAATTAACTACTAAGTAAGTAAAAACAGAAATCTCTATAGAAATTAGCATCAAGATCAGCCAAACTTACCGGCAATACGAATAGCATCTTGCAATACTCAGAGCACTCTGGGAACACGGGATTCAAGGGCAGTCAGAAAACAGAAAGCTTCAAGCCAATCTTGCTTTGCACAAGATCTAAACTTACCTATGCATCTTTAATTTTAAGATTTTTATTTATCATTATTGTATGTGTGGGTATAAGTGTTGTATGTGTGTGTGTGTGTGTATGTGCATACATACAGGCTAATAAGTATGGAGGCCAGAGAACTTCCTTAGTAGTACTCTATCTTGATTTTTTTTTCAGTTTATTTTTGTTGTTTGTTTTGAAACAAAGTCTCCCTGTGTAGCTCTGGCTGGCATGGAACTCACTATGTAGACTAGAACTCACAGAGATCCACCTGTCTCTGCCTCACATGATGTTTTAATTTCTGGGTGTTTTGAGACAGGGTTTCTTCATGTAGCCCTGTCTGTCCTTGTCTGCTTTGCAGACCAGGCTGGCCTCTAACATGCAGAGATCTGCCTGCTTCTGCATTGAGACTAAAGGCATGCACAACCACTATGCACCTTTTAAAAAGATTTACTTATTTATTATGTATTCAGTGTTCTGTGTGCATATATGTACGTCTGCAGGCCAGAAGAGGGCATCAGATCTTATTCTAGATGGTTGTGAGCCACCATGTGGTTGCTGAGAATTGAACTCAGGACTTCTGGAAGAGCAGCCAGTGCTCTTAACCTTTGAGCCATCTCTCTAGCCACCTTTCCTACTCCCACTTTTTAAAAACACTTTTCTTGCACCTAAAGCCTGCCTCTTTGGCTAGATGAACTGGACCCAGGCTAGGCAATCCCAGGCTCCATGTCTTTAGCATGGGATCATAGGCATAGGCTACCATAGTTGGCTTTTTTGGTGGGTTCTAGGGATCTAAACCCAGGTCCTATGCTTGCATTGGCAAACGCTTTACCACCGTAGCTCTGCTCTGTCCCCGTATCATTTCAATCAGTTATTCTGTCTGCTTAAGTCAGCTATATTTGATTTCTGTTCTTGCAACCTAGACGTCTACCTGATATATTGTCATGTTCCTGGAAGCAAAAGCCTAAAATAAACAAATAAGTAGTTTAGCAAATAAATCCCCAAACCTCGCAGAAACGGCTTTGCACGGATGCTCATTTGATTTGAGTTTTCTTGTTTTTCTTTTGGTTTTAACTTTGGGATAGTGTGAAAAATGATAGCCACCCAGGAGAAAACTGCCTTTGGAAATTTCAGTTTTGATCTTTCCCAGGCCTAGTCATAATGTAACATGATCCTCACCCTGCCTGGTGTTGCTGGGTAGGGCCAGCAGCATCCAATTAGCCCTGCAATCAGCAGGGTCAACAAAACACTTTACAGCCCCCCCCCCCCCCCCCCCCGCCTCCGTGCAGCCGATCAGGTTAAGAATGAACAGGATATATTAAGAAGACCTACCCTACCCTTAGCTAAACAGCACCTATGCCTAGAGACGAGTCTCTATTGAGCTGCCATGTTTCAGATTTTTGTTTTTTGTAACACCTCTGTTGAGGTCCAGTCAGGTCCAGTCATCACAGGTCCTGTGGGTTTGAGTGCTCAGTGTTAGGTCTTCCTTATGGTGTAAGGACTGGGTTTGCTTGAGAGAAGGGAAGCCAACTTTATATTGTTCCCACAAGCAGAGAAATGGGGGCTCTCTGTGGTTTCTTCCAGAGTCACTCCTAAGCCATACTCCTGCTTCATTTCCTCTTGACTTGTGACAGTTCTTTCTTTTTTATGTGTGTGTGTGCACGCACACACATGTTTGAGTGATGGGGTTTGTCTATGTAGCCCCGGCTGTCCTGGAACTCACTATGTAAAAAAGGCTGTCCTAGAACTCAGAGAGATCTATCTGCCTCTGTCTGCTGAATGCTGGGATTGAAGGCATGCACCACCCTGCCTGGCTACTGTAGGATGTCCTTTCAATGACCTGGACTCAGGCTGACATTCTTATAATTTCTGTTTTTCACTTTCAAGCTTCACAACTGCTTCCTCCCCTACTGTTTCCCAGTTCCAGCCTTTGGCTGGTCAGCTCTGCCCTCAAGCCCTGACCTGCAACTTGTCTGTAGGCCTGCTTGGGCAGGTTCATTGGTCAGAGGCTCTCCTGTTGCTGCTCTCACCTGGTTAGTGTCCCATCAAAACTGGCCACACTGTGTACCATGTGCCCACTTCTGTCAATCACCAAGGACACGTTGATGCTATGGCACAGATTTGCCCAGAAGCTTAGATGTTTCTTGCTGTGACAAATGCCCACCCAGAAGGCAGAACCCAGGGCAAAGTCGAAATGAAAAGCAGTGCCTAAGAGCTTCTATTTCCCTTAGATTTCTTTAGGCATTAGAAAAAAGGGAACAAAGAAAGTGAAAGAGAAATATAAAAAAAAATGGCTGATGTTGGGTTCCATATATCAAATATTCCATCTCTTACTTGCCTCCACATAGCCCCATGGGAAGCTTACTCATTCTTAATTGCTGTTATATAAAACAAATGAAAAGCAAAGCCACATAAAAAGGAAAACCACGAAAGCCTGAGTACTTGGGAGAAGTTAGTTAGAATGAATCATTTCAGTTTATAATCATCAGTAGTTAGCATCAATGTATCTGCTGTGATTAGATCTCTGCCTGCAATGCGGTTGTTTTTAAGTCATCATTATTGTTAATATTAGTATTATTTACATTTTACCCTGTATTTTACGTGTATGGGTGTCTTTGCCTGTGTCTATGTCTGGTGCCCAAGGAGGTTAGAATAGGACATGGGACATCCTAAAACTGGAGTTGCAGAAAGTTGTGAGTGTTACAAAATATAATGTGGCTTGCGGGTACCATGGCGGGCCCGAGCCAAGGTGTGAGCCTGAGAAATTATGCCATGCAACAAATATTGGAGGAAGGGAGATGAGTGAGCTCCTGGGGAAGGAGTAGAGGCAGCCAGCCACAAGGGCAGAGAGAGAGGGAGCAGATAGGGAGAGAGGGGGCTTGGAGCACAAAGGAAAAGAGAGAAGAGAGAGAGCAAGAGAACTGGGGTAGGAGTCAATCCTTTTATATGTAGCACACACCTATTGCTAGGTCCTTGAGAAGAGCCTAGTGGAATCTTCTGGAAGCTAACACTGAGTTGTCATGTGGGTACTGGGACTCAAACCTGATTCCCAGAGTGCTTTTAACCATGCTTAACCACTGAGCCATCTTGTCAGTCCCCATAATCCTTTAAAAATTTACCTTTGGGTCTGAACCTTTCATGGAGAGATGTTCAAAATAGCGCATGTCAACATCTTGCAGAAAAAAAAAAGAGAGAGAGAGAGGCAATTGCAGTAGCCTTCCATCCTGTATTATTTTAATTGTATTGTCTGTAGGAGTCTTTGCATATGTTTAGCTAGGATTAAATCAGCCTAATGAGGTGAGACCCAAGAAATTTTAATCAGTTGGTGTGAAAATGTAGGTGTCTCATGCTGCTTTGTGTAGGTTTATTTCTGAGAAAAAAAGCAATGCATCTCTTTTTTTCTTCCTAAAATTTCCAGTTACCCAATTCTCAGCGCTGTAGGTCTCCTTTCTGCTTACTAATTCCATCAGAGGAAGTCGGGTGGAGTCACCAGCAGGTGTTGTAAAGTTCACAATTCAGATTGCAGAAATTCAATACAATAGCAACCAAGGACCCCTGCTGCTAGAAAGTTTCAAATGTTCCCCTAAAAGTTGTTCCCAAAATATCTTTGCTTTTCAGAGTCCACCAAAGCCTAGTTGTGCCAGACATTCTGGTTAAGAAAGAGATCCCCTGGGTTTCTGTTGCTGGAACACACCAGGCTGAGAATAAATTGCTTCTCAGAACTTGGCCAAGTTTTGCATTCTGCAGCAGCTTTTAAAGTTGCCTGGCCCTTATGCAGAGAGTTGACTCAAAGAGCTAACTAAGCAAATCAAGGGGACACTCCTGTCTTACCCACTCAGGGAGCATTTTAAGTGAGAAACCATTGAAAAGGCCACAGGAGTGTCTAGGACAAAACAAAAGAAAGTGGCTCATAGAGCCTTTTGCATTTGATCGCCCCAGTCAAAGGCTGTGGAACTCCCAAGCCTCAAAAAATCTACTGTTTAGATTCCTACTTCCACTCCAGGTCTGGGGAGATGTCTCCTACTACATTTCAGTTGCTGTGGTAAAATGTCCTGACAAAAACAATTTAGGAGGATAAAGGGTGTGTTTTAGCTTGTAATTCCAGGTTACAGTCCATCGTTGCAGAGAAGTCAAGGCGGCAGGAATTTGAAACAGTAAGTCACATCACAGCCATGGCCAGAAGCAGAGAGCAATGCACACATGCATGCTCACTTGACTGCTTTCTTGTGCTCAGTTTGATTTCTCAACCATTAATATCGTTCAGGACTTTCTGCCTAAGCATTGGTGCCACCAACACCGGGATGGGGCCTCCCACAACAATTAATTTATTAAGACTGTCTTAGTTAGGGTTTTACTACTATGAACAGACACCATGACCAAGGCAAGTCTTATAAGGACAACATTTAATTGGGGCCGGCTTACAGGTTCAGAGGTTTAGTCCATTGTCATCAAGGCAGGAGCATGGCATCATCCAGGCAGGCATGGTGCAGGAGGAGCTGAGAGTTCTACATCTTCATCTGAAGGCTGCTAAGAGAATACTGGCTTCTAGGCAGCTAGGATAAGGGTCTTAAAGCCCATACCCACGGTGACACACCTACTCCAACAGGGCCACACCTTCTAATAGTGGCACTCTCTGGGCCAAGCTTATACAAACCATAACAAAGCAATCCCTTACGGACATAGCCATAGGCAAACTCAATTTGTGTCAAATTGTCAACTGAAGCTACAGACAGAGACTCCTCTGCTTTGTTAAGCAGATGTATCAATTGTAAGAAAGGTACAATTTTGGTAGCTCACAGAAAGGATGAGGACTGAAAAGAAACAAAATTTAAACAGTAACTAAAGGGAACCAGGGAGTCAGAACCTAGGGCTCACCTCAGCAAGAGGCTCCATAGCTCTGCGGCTTCAGTTAGGCCATGCAGAGAAATGAAGTGTCATTTCAAGCTCTTGCTGACACAGCCACCAAGGAGTCTTCTGACCTGCATTCCTTGTTAGATTCAATTCCATGGAAGATCTTGGCTGAGGTCTCATTCTATGTCAGGTCCAATATAATAATTGTGTACCCATAGAGTTTCCTGGGTCGGTCCTACCAATTGCTAAGAGTCATACAAGAAAAACTAAAGAAAACAAAGAAATGAACAAAGACCAATTACTCCACCGGGTGTCAGGGGAGGGTGAATGGCTGGTAGGTTTAAATTATGTCTTCAAAGGATCTAGATGCAGCCAGAATGCCCCTTGATGTTTCTAAAATGGATCTGGGAGAACATAGTAGGAGGATCTCAGGCACGAAGTGGAGAGCCACCCTCTGGGACAGCAGGTTTGGATGGCAATGGTGGATACTTAAACTTCACGTATCTCATTCTGGGTAGATGTCCCTTCTGTTTGTACTTTGTTTGAACTTATTTGCACCAAATCCCCCACCCCTTTCCCTTTCCCTTCTCTCTCTCTCTCTCTCTCTCTCTCTCTCTCTCTCTCTCTCTCTCTCTCTCTGTGTATTTGGTATCTATGTATGTGTTTGCATATTTGCATGTCTGTGGGCACATCATGTGTGCACATGTATGTGGAAGCTGAAGGATAGAAAACCATCCTCTGTTCCTTTTCCATCAGTGAGGCAGGTTCTCTCAATCAAACCTAGAGCTCACCGAGTTAGTCTTACTAGCCAGCTTGCTCTGGGGATCTCTTGTCTTTGTCTTCCCATACTGGAATTACGGAGAGACTGTGGGGCTCACACAGTATTTATGTGAGTCCTGGGGGTTTGAACTCTGCTTCTCATTGTTATGAAATATAGTGTGGCAAGGGGGTATTTTTAGCAGCCAGAGCCAAAGTGTACCCCTGAGAAATTACCCCATGTGACAGATGTGGTATAAAAGAAGTTTATTGAAGGAAGGAAGGGGAGTGAGGAAGGGATAGAGTCAGACAAGTGAACATTTAGATAGACAGACAGGGAACATCAAGTGAGGCATGAGGGGAGAGAGAGGGGGCACTGAATGTGTGTGTGTGTGTGTGACAGAGAGAGAGAGAGAGAGAGAGAGAGAGAGAGAGAGAGAGAGAGAGAGAGAGAGAGAGGGGGTGGCTGGCAGTCCTTTTTTATCTGTAGCTCACATCTGGCACACCTGGCAGCACCAGCAGGTGATGGCAGCCGGTGAAGTAGTTACCATTTTCTGAGAGCCAGTGGAATCACCTGTACACCAACATTCATGCTTTTGTGGCAGACACTTTACCATGGAGCCCTCTTTCCAGCCCTGATCTGTTTTTCATGTCTACATGTGTTTTCTAGTTCCTTCCTAGACTGTGACTTTTGTGCTGATTTTTCTCTGGTAAGTTGGCTACAACATCCTGTGGACTCCTTTGGTTCTCCTATGTTCCTCACTTTCACCAGTGTGTTGACCACAGTGAAAGGATTTTAATATCAAAAGGATAGATATTTTGGTTGGAAACACGGTGCCCCTTCAATCTATATGTTGAAACTATGACTTCTATGGTTGTTATGGTTTCCTGGCAGAAGGAAACGTACCTTGGTGGATGGATCAGGAGGCCAAGGAGTGCTAAGAGCCCAACGAGACATATCTCACGCAAGAGATTTATTGAGGCAGGGGAAGCAAAAGGCTGCCTCAGAGTGGGGACAAGAGAGAGACAGACAGAGATGGAGAGAGCCACAGAGAGAGAGAGAGACATACAAATAGAGCAATACACAGAGAGAACGGGACAGAGAGACACACAGAGAGGGAAAGACGGAGAGCAAGAGACAGAGGAAGGGCCCTGATGTGGGACTTTTTAAAGGGTATGAGTGTCGAATTTAGTGACTGGTTATGACGTGCCTGCTAGCTCCAAGTCACTGAGGGCAGACTAGGGGATCACCTGGTTCCTAACAATCGTGACTGTCATATGTCACCTTCTGAGGAGGGTCTCATAGGCGAGCCCATCATTGTGGGCATGCCACACAGCTATTTACGAAGATAAGATGGCTCTGATGTTACAAGCTGTGATAGTTAACCTTCATTGTCAACTGGATTGAGAGTCATTGAGGATACACACCTCTGGGCATGCCCTTTATAGAACTTTAAAGGGGCAGGAATATCACCTTGAAATATGGGTAGCACCAACCCATGGCCTCAGAGTCCCTGACTGAATAAGAAGGAAAACCAGAGAAAGGCAGCTGAGTGCCGGCATTCTCCCTTTTTGACTTCCTGGTCTGCTGAGATGATGCAGGTTCACCCTCATCACTAGTTCTAAGCCCTGCTCTCACAGCTGTGCCTTCCCCACCATACTGGACTGCATCTTCTTGGATCTTGAACATAAGTAATCCTTCTTCCCTTAAATAGCTTCCTGTCAGGTATTGGGGCCCAGGGAGGTGAAAGGTAATAAACACACTGACACACTCCTGTGAGACCACTGTATACACTATGTCTGAGTGAAGTCTTTCTACAGCACCAAACTCTGGGTGGACCGGTGAGGAGATGGTGTAGATTAAGTGGAACCACAAGGGTAGGATTCCGATCCCTACCTCTGCAGTGCCCATCAGATGAGGAAGGGGCATCAGGGCCAGTGTTCTTTATCCATTCTCGAGACCAAGAGGGAAATCCTCCATAGAAGCCGTGCCTTGCATGGATCTTCCTCTTACACACTGCAGCCCCCAGAACTATTAGGAAATCAATTTCTATTATTTCAGGCCTGTTTTTTGTTTGTTTGTTTGTTTTTTTGTTTTATTTATTTATTTATTTTTTTGTATTTTGTTCTGTCTAGCTAATTCAAAGGTCTGGGATATTGTGTTCTCACTGCCTGACATATATAATATAGAGTATGCATTTTCCTCTGCTGGTCCACTGGTTTCTTTGCAGACACTAGACTTACTGAGAAGTTATCCCATTGCTCTCTTTGATTGTTTTTCTGTATACAATTAACAATAACAAATGTTTTTTTAAAGCCCAGGGGTCTTTATTCATTAAGAATCTTGTGTAATAAATTGGATAGGAGAAATTTATTGACTATAGATCCTGGTGGGAAGGTTAAAATGAAAATTGTAATTAAGCACTGAAGGCAGGACACTCAAGAGATTGTTGGAATCTTAGAGATATACTTCAAACACGTAAATTTTAGGATATTGGTGACATACCATGCAACATGCAAAATTTAGGATATTTTATATAATAATCATTCATGCACATGGAATGTTTAGATTTAATCCAGTCCCCTCTCTCTTACCTCTAATTCATCCTCTCCCCTCCCAACACACAAAGTCTTTTCTCTGTCTTGTGGTTCTGGGGATTAAAGCCAGGGCCTCACCCCTGCCTTCATTCTGCCATTCTGCCCCTAAGCTCTATCCCCAGCCTATTTTTTATTTTTTTCTTTAGAGAAAGGGTTTTGATAAATAGCCTAGGCAAGCCTTGAACTTGAAATCTTTCCTAAGTCTCTCAAACAGCTAGCATTTCAGAGTGCTCCCAACAGGCCTGTCTTATGTGACTAGTTTTCTGGTTTTTTTTTTTTTTTTTTTAAAGTTACCAGAGTATGAATACATTTAATGGCTTTTAAAAACATACACAAACATTAGGGCTCAACACATAAATTAAAGCAAAGATGTAAAATACCTTGGAATTTTGTTTTGGATTATTAAAGGCAAATAAACTTGCTTTAAGGAGCATTCTTTTTAAAAAATATTAGCCAGGCATGGTGGTGCACGCCTTTAGTTCCAGTACTCGGGAGGCAGGAGAATGAGGATCTCTGTGAGTTTGAGGCTAGCCTGGCCTACAAAGTTTCAGGATAGCCATGGCTGTTACACAGAGAAACTCTGTCTCAAAAACAAGCAAGCAAGCAAACAAACAAACACCCAAAACCCTACAAAAATAAATCAGTAAACAAACAAACAAACAAACTGTGTACAGTGTGTGAGAATCAGAAGACATTTTGCGGGATTCGACTCTCTCCTTTTACCTTATGAGCTCTGTGAGTTGAACTCATGATGTCAGGCTCGGTGACAATCGCCTGTACTCCTTGAGCCACCTTTCTTACCCTTAAGGAATATTCCTTGTAGATACTTTTATCTTTCAAGACAGTTGTTAAAAACTGGAAACACCTAAAAGTCACTTGATACCAATGAGATAAGACACTACGCTGTGTATTGGTTCACAGATTGTGATGAGTTGGTTGAGCTGATGTGTGTGCATCTTCATGTGTGGATGCATATGTGTGTGCAAACGTGTGCGCACGTATGTGGAGGCCAGAGGACAAGCTTGGGTGTGGCTCTTGAGGTGTCCCCATCATTGAAGTGTTTCTCACTGGCCTGAAATTCACCAAGTAGTCTATGCTGGCCAACCAGCAAGATCCAGGGATCCACTTGTCTCTCTGCCTTCCCAATACTGGGATTTCAAGGTTTTTAAAATATGGGTTCTGGGGATCAAACTCAGATTCTTGATACTGAGCCATCCCCCAGTCCATGATCTGCCATTTTAAGATTGGGTAATTTTCCATGGGAACAAGGCATGGGATTTGGAATGGTTTTGAGAAGTCTATTCGATGAATCAAAGCAAAACCAAGCAGGCTTAGGGTTCTAAGGATCTGCTTCTCTCTTTCTTCAGTTTGGGTAAACACTTGTCATCTGTTTTTCATTGTTTTTAGTCAGAAAAAGAAGCTCCCTTGAAAGAATGAATGTAACTTTATTATGGATTTTCACATACTTCCAAGTCTTTAATCAGAATGGTCTTGGAAACTAAGTTCTGTTGTTGAAAAATCCACCCACTTATGAAACTAAGAGTGGGATCAGAAATAGCATTGTGCCTGACATTTTAATATAGTAACTGATATATTTTCCCCAAATATACCCAGTGTTGCAAAAATGACATGTTTAATTTCATAGTCTGGAATAATTTTATATCACCATCACTGACAAGGATATTTAAAACTGTGGCTGCAAGGATTGGAGGTGTAGTTCAGTTAGTGAAGTCCATACAGAAAGCCCTGGGTTCCATCCCCAGTTCCACAGGCTGTGTGGGGCACATTTGTCACCCCAGCCCCACATTTGTCATGGAACTCAGGGTTAAGAGGATCAGAAGTTCAATGTCACCCTTGGCTTCATAGTAAGTTTTAGGTCAGCCTGGGATAGAGATGAGCCTGTTTAAAAACAAACCAGAGAAAACCAAACGAATCCAAAAAAATGAATCCAAACACAGTCTTATAACCAAATTGATGTCTACTTTTGATTAAAAAAATTTTTAACACTAAAACTGAAAACCAAAGCTGGGAGGCCCTAGACTGAATGCAGAGAGGTACTGAGGGCCTGACCCACCCTGTGCTTATGGTCTGACCCGCCAATCTTGTCACTGTGAGCTGAGACCCAATTCATGCATGGTGAACAGCGCTGCATGAGATTTCAGTGTCTGCACATTCATGGCCTCTCTCCTGCTCTGATGTCCTATTGCATGGCAGTGTGTCACCAAATGGGGCTCCAGTGCATCCTGTTGTTTCTTGCTCCCAGTTGGCATCCTTGCAGCTACACGTGCCGGCTCCCAGCTCCCAGCTTCCCTGTCTTTCTGGAACTTGTATGCTGACTTTCCTTCAAGCGCCCATCATAGCAACTGTAAGTGGTGCTCCCCTTAGAATTATAATCTAAACAGCAGTATAACTAACCGCCGCCCTCCATGCTTCTGCATTTTTCTCTTTTTCATTTTTGCCCCCTCAGTCCTAGTAATGTAGCTGCTTCTTGCTGTTTTTCATCTGTGTTGTCTCAGCTGTTCCACGTCTGCTAACCTGGTCCCTGATTAAAGCCTCTCAGTAGGAAAAGCCCAGGGTAGTTTGTGATTTCCTCCACTCAATCCTGAAGATTACTGTTATATCTAGACTCAGGATTTGTTCATTATAGGTTCTTATAGAGGTGTATGTATTATTTGTAAACATTAAAAAAATAATAATGGAGAAAAATTATCCAGAACTAATTGAACATTAGAAAGAGAAAGCATATATACATATATACTTAGCATTTGTCTCCAATTCCGGACACAAAACCCTTTGGATGTCCACTGTGATAGGAATATCTTTTATTCTAATGAAACCCTGCCCAAGGTGTGATTAGAGGGTTTATCCCAGACCTCCTGGGAGAGGATCGGGCTGGAGGTTGAGCTAACCACCCATAGCTAATGGTTCAAGCAGTTGTGGCTGTGTAATGGAACCCCATATAAAACATTAAATTATGGAGTCTGGAATGCTTTCATGTTTTCATACTCTTAGGGATGTGGTGTGCCTCTCAACTCCATAAAGACTGAAGCTCTGGTCTATGGGTCCCTTGGGACTGGATGAGGGGGAGGTGGGTCTTCACAGAGGCCTGAAAAACCTGTCAATCTCAAGAATGTGAGTGGGAGGAGCACATGGGAAAGGCCAGTCTGGGACTGGTGGGAAGAGTTCGGGCTCAGTGGGAACCACTGTGTACTGATGCAGTGATTACAATCTGGTGTTCATTGTTGAGCTCAAAATGAACAGTCTAAAAACAGAGTAAGATAACGTGATATCAGTCCCATCTGGGATATGGGGCTGGGAAAGATGGAGCAATTAGGAGGTAGGTCTTTATGACATTTTACAAAGAAAGTTTAGAATTTCCTTCTAGATGCCAGTGTGTACACTCACGTTTGTGTACATGGGCACATATACCTGACCACACATATATGCTTGTTTATGTATTGAAGTGTGTACCTGTTCCTGTGTGTGTGTGTGCGTGTATTTAGAGTAGTGGAGATGAGGATGGAGAAGTCCCAGATAAATCCCTGAAGTAACAGAAAGTGAAAGCTTGCCCTTACAGTGATAATTGAGGGTTAATATTTCTGACAATTTATGATGGTTAGCCACTGATGCTCTGATAGCCCTGGACCTTGAACCTGGGATGTCCGTGAGGATACACTTTTACTTATATTCACACTGTGGTAGCAATTTCAGCTAGAGACAGTGATAAGTGGGATAGAACAATAATGACAGGTCTCATCTAGTTTGACAGAAGCACTTCTGTAAATTATGAGTGGCCATCCCTGCTCTTCCAGCATTGTGTTACTCAGATACAAATAGCACTTAATCCTTCATCCTGCTCTCTCTCTCTCTCTCTTTCCATATTAAATTAGCAGAATTAGCTGCTGTCAGAATAGTCTTTCCACACAAAGCTCTGATAACAGTACTTGTGTACTAAAAAAAAAAAAAAAAAATTGTGTGAACATTCTCCTCCCTCTTAATGAATAAATTCCAAAGTTCTTGTCATGGCATTTAGGGTAACCAGAAACCAACTCCAGACTACGTCTCCCGTCCTGGCATGTGTGTCTTATGGTCAGAGAGGATGTGTCAAATATGTAACAATTGGATAAATGTGGGTCCATGTCAGGGGTGGCCCCTGGTTACTGAGCAGCGGGAAAACTGAGGTAGCAGCTGGGATAGTGATGAGGACAGCCTAGAGGTGAGGATCCTGGATCCCCTGCAACTAGCTTCCATGTGTTCTGTTCTTTGAGAATTTTACAAAACTTCAGCTAGGCACAGCTCAGTAGAAGCCCAGCTTGCCCTTGCTCTCTTTAGCCTGGAGACATTGGTGCCATCTGATTCATAGACTGACTTCATGAACTGCAGCGAAGCCAAATAATTATGGTTGACTGGTAACCAATCTGTTGCTTCCACTGGTTAACAGAACCATGTGTGTTACCCGCCACAGCCTGACCCTGACTTTCCAGGGAAAAGTCACTTAAATGGCCAGATACTGAATGTTCTCCAGAGACAAAAAAAATTATTTTTATTGTGTACTACTGCAATTCTGATGAAGTTTATGTGAATGAAATCTTTGTAAATTTTTGGATTATATTTTCTTTTGTAACTTTTTTATATGCCTATTATTTCATTAATATTCTGACAGATGCTATGTAATATATAAAATACAATACTTTTATGTTAAGATGGCATGCAGTATTATTTTTCTAATAAATGTTCTATTTCTAGACTCTATCTGTGGGACAATGGACAGTGCCAGGAAACTTGGTAAGTAGGGTGGGTCTGAGACCCCACAAAGTCGGGTACACACTTGAGACAGTAGGTGCCTCCCTGTTCTCTACTAGATTCCTGGGCGGAAACACATGCCACACTCCCCATGCTAATGAAGTCCCTAGAGGCCCTGGGAGTTTAGCCAATAAGCTCCTCTTCCCAGGCATTCCTTCCTGCAAAAGGTATTTAATCTCTGGCCCACCCTGACAAGTAGGTCCACATCCATTTTCCACAATGAACACACAATGAACAGCGAATAAACAGCTTGGAACCAAAGACTATCTCTTTCTTCGAAAACCACCAGGTCTTCGCCTACAGAGTGACAGCCTAAGTCTCTCATAGGAGGCCTCTCTGTGCTCCCAGACAAGCTTACCAAGCTAAGGACAAACACCAGATGAGCTAAAATGGAGCTACCATTTTCCCCAGGCCCAGGTGCTGTCCAAGGGTCCCAGTCAGCCAGCCTCTTTGTGGGCCTGTGAACCCCCCGCCCCCATCCTTTGTTCCTGATTCCTCTATGAGGCACATCAGGGGTAACTGGGTGTCCAGGAGTCTGGGAACCCCAGCTTGGTGCCCCCCTCCCCCAAAGTATCTTGGACTGCGTTATCCCAGAGTGGTGCTCGGTGCTTTACTAAAGCCAGCACCCAATCGCAGCACCCAATTCCCGAGTTTCACTGTCCTAGCGGCCGTGGCCACACCCCAACAGCAGGGCGGAACCCAGACCCACATCTGTCTACATTTTTTCCTCTATTATGTTTTTTCACTTCTCTATAGACACACCTATACAATTACCTCTAACAAAGCCCTCATAAATTTTGCATTACAAACCTATGATTGAAAGCCTTATTTCTGGGGCTTGAGAGGTGGCTCAGTGGCTAAGAACACAGGCTACTTTTGCTGAGGATCCAAGATCAGTTCGTGCACTCATGTGCACATGCACACACACGTACACGGATGCTTGCGCACACACATAATTTTTTTTTTTTTTTTTAAAAAAAGCTTTGCTATTGCTTTCATTTGTGAACAGAAGCGTGTATCAGCTTCTGTAAAGTCTTCCTTCTTGAGGCTCACTAGAATCACATCGCTTGGGAACTCCGTTTCTCAGAGCACATGTCACATACATGAAGCAAATCAGGGTCTCTGGAAAAGGGACTCAGGTTGAGTATTTTTCCCAGATGGTCTCAGCATGCAGGCTTGATAAAGAATGACTCGGCACATATGATTTTCATTCATCCTGTACAAATTTTCCAGAAAATTAATTCACTATAGAACGAAGTTGCCTCCCTTTTTATCAGATAATTGCTGCTTTGATACAATTCAAAGGAGCCAGAACATTCCTGTTGTGACCATGGCAACACATTTTATCTTTTGTGCATAAATGGAATTTCATAATTCTCAGCCCACACTCTGGTAAATTGCTTGTTAACCTTCTCCTGGAATAAGATTGCAAATAAAATTTCCATCATCATTGCCATCATCATCATCATCATCATCATCACCATCATCATCAGAAATTACACATTGTAACACTGGTTATTTTCTCTGTAGTTGCTGTTAAGAAATTAAGATCATTCAAAACCTAATTAAAAAAAAAACCCTACTTGTTATTCATTTCATTTATTCCTAGAAAAGAAAGTTCTCATTAATTAATTATTTTTTAGAGATAATTTTCTCACATTTTGTTAAATGACACTTTAGAGAATGTAGAAAAAAAAATCCTAAGCTCAGAAATGGAAGTGGCTAAAGTGGAGGAAAGTTCAGACCCTTTTTGGATGCCTGTAAGTTCCTTTAAATGCGCTGTAAAGGAATGAGCTTTGTTAAAGGGGGCCTGATTTGAGGCTGCTCTAAAACTGAACAAGATGGTCAGAAGTCAGAGTGAATGACGCTACAGCAAAGAAACCATGGCTCCCTCTGTTTCGTCTCCAGGTTGTCAGATGGGTTTTTGAGAACACAGTCTTCGCTCCATTGGGCCGAGCAGCAATGACTCAGTGAGTATCATTTACCCTGAGATCATGTGACAATTGCCTGCTGGTCAGGACACCAAACAAGTGACCTTGCACACGCCCTTGGACTGTTTTCCTGGAGCAAGCCACACTCCTGTGAAACAGGGTTGGGTTACTCCATACATCTGGCTTGCCCACCCCCTTTTTCTCTCTTTTCTTTTTTATTTTCATTAATTAATTAATTTTTTTTTCACTTTACATGCCAGTACCACCCCCCCGCCCTCCCCCTCCCCCCCCCCCCCCCCCCCCCCCCCCCCCCCCCCCCCCGTCTCCCTAACAAAGCTCCTCCCCCATTCTCCCCGCCTCTTCTCCTCTGAGAAGGAGGCTCCCCTGGGTATTGCCCCACCCTGGGACATCAAGCCACTTCAGGACTAGGTACATCCTTTCCCACTGAGGCCAGACAAGGTAGCCTAGTTAAGGAGAACGGGATCCACAGGCAGGCAACGGGTTCAGCCACAGCCCCTGCTTTAGTTGTAGGGGAGCCCGCCTGAAGATTGAGCTGCACATCGGCTATATACGTGTTACATCATTGCCTAGGCCCAGCCCATACTGGCTCTTTGGTTGGTGTTTAAGTGTCTGGAAGCCTCCAAGGGTCCGGGTTAGTTGACTGTGTTGGTCTTCCTGTGGAGTCCCCATTCTCTTCGAGTCCTTCAATCCTTCCCCCAACTCTTCCACAAGCTCCCTGAGCTCCATCTAATATTTGGCTCTGAATCTCTGTATAAAAGTCTTCAATATTACCACTATGGAAATTCATGTGACTAACTGAATTCTGATGCTTGGAGAGTAGGCTGTGATTTTAGGATTAACGAGAATTAGGGAATGGGTGAATTAAAAATAAAAATGTTGACTTTCTCGGTTTCAGAAGTCTATTTGCCACACACATTTTGTTTGTTTGTTTCCAGAATTTGGCTTTATTTTGCAAAACAGAAATTATTTGGAGCCACTTTGGAACAGACGTCATTGAAATTGAGGCTCTGTCAAATCAATACTGCATTGCAGCTTGGGCCATTGAAGAAGCCATACCTGGGATAAAAGGTGCTTCTATATTTTTACCTGCTTTACCTTAAGGTTCCTTTCCCTTTGCCACAAACATTTAATCTGGCCCCATGAATCTTATTCTAGATGATTGAAATAGCAAGCTAGGTTGAATTCTCCTCCTGCTCCACATCCACCTCCTAGCTACTCCCTCCTTTGACTGTCTCCCTGAATTTTGGGAAATGCTGGTTGCTATCATAACTGAGGTCCCAGATGCACGGGCTAGGGTTATTCTAGCTCCCTTTTCACATTGGAAAAATCTCCGTGAAATGGGAGCCCAAACCATGCTTATGTACCTCCTAATTTACAAGGCTATTTCAGTTAGTGAACGGATATGAACTGTCTACATTATATCCACCATGTGTTACCAAAAATCTCAGTTATTTTATAGATTGAAAAGCAAAGCCAAGCAAATGTCTTAGTAATTAATAGTTACTGCCATCTGTCTGTCAGTTTCCTTCTTAGAGTGGAACTTACAAAAAGGGCAACCTTGAATGTGTGCGTGGTACCCAGGTTCTAGGCAGCATTTAGTTGAAATCGAGAGACTGATGCTAAGTGTTTTTGATCTCTCTTTCTTCCATCTATATAAAAAAAAACAGATAAGTAACAAAGCATAAATAATTGCTAAGTAAAACAATCCAACAGGAAGTAGGAAATTACGACCGGTTTTGGAAGAAGGAAAGATGAACGAATGGTGACCAGCTTAGCTGATTCCTAGGAGCGAGGAGTGGTACCCAGAGTGCTAACAGAGCTAGCCGCTTTGTTCCAGACAACGGGGTGGGGGGTGGGGAGTGGGGGGAGTGGGGTGGGGTAGGGTGGGGGGTAGGGGGTGGAGGGAGACTCGAAGCAGGTGAGACGTGGAGGAGAGGAGGGATGGGTTTGTGTAGTTGCTTCCTTCAATCTTGAACCAGAGCAGCTGTGATGAACCGCAGGGGACCTTCATGAGGTCTGGGCTGTTAACACTCCCTCCTAGAGGAGCAGAGGATTTCAAGGCTCATGAAACATGACGAGCCAGACTCACAAGGTCCCTCTTCAAGGTTATATAAAGGGTAACAAAAGCTGCTTCATTTACATATCTTGCTAATTCTTGGTAGAATATAACCAGCAGATAGAGCATTTTTTCTCTCAAGATTTTTTCTTGTCATTAAAATAATTTCTATCTAGTACCTTTGTGGATAAAACACACACACACACACACACACACACACACACACACACACACACACGTATACCCATACATCTACACACCCATACGCACACACCTGGGACTCAGAAGTGTCTTACTTTTTCTTAGTGTGAGGATTTACTTTCTAAGAGCAGAGCTCTGATTTTCTTATTAGAACTAACCCTCGTAATTCCAGCTAATGTAGTTCGCCTGGTTTGGCAAATGAAATTTAATGTTTTTTAAAATATGTATTTTGTAGCACAATAGTGAAATTTAACATTGCAGAATTATTTATTTTTAGAAGTTTTTTTTTTTTAAAAGTGTATTTGACTGAACCAATTAGCGTTTCATTATAATATTGTATGAATGTATATTATGTATTTTGATTATGTTCATTTCCTATTACTTTCCCCCCAATGTTTGCTGGTCTCCTACTTTCTCCAAAATTGGTCCTTTTTCACTTTTATCCCCTGCTTTGGTAGATATCTGTGTAGTTACAACTGTGGTGTTCACATGAATAGCATGCATGTGAAGGTGAGATGACAGTCTTGGGTGTAGGTCCTCAGACATCCTCCATGTTTTGCTTGAGACAGGGTCTCTCAGTGGTCTTGGACTTTATTACATAGACCAGCCTACTGACCCCAAGGTTCTGGGTATCTTTCTGTCTCCAGCCCAATCTTACAGTTTACAAGCAAATGAAACCATGTGCTTGTTAAGGATCTGAACTCAGGGCCTCATGCTTGGGAGGCAAGAGTTTTATTGTCTGCTATGTCCCCAGCAATTCACCACATATTAAATAAAAACCTATATTCTTCATGGGACAGAAAACATCTAATATTTGTAAATATCACTTTTATTTCCTCAGATGAAGTGATGAGGTGAGAACCATACCAAAGCAGTATGAATACACGCCTTGGGCTGAGCTCTGAGTGTTTCCTTCTCTGTTCTAACTATCCCTAGGCCTAGGCCAGGATGCTTCTAGTCTCTGTACAATCTAATCTTCCAAGCTGACTGATTCAACCTGGTTTCTCTAGGCTTCTGACTGAAATGCTCTGCTTGGTCTCTGGCAATCTGTTCTAATCTTCTGGATCCTTCTCATTCTCTGGCCCCTCTGTCTTCATCCATATCTAGCCTGTTCTCTCTTCAATCTGTCTCTGTAAAACTGTGTGGTAAAACTCCCTCCCTGCCCCCAATGCTTTTAAGTAGATTCTCTTTCCTGTGGTGTTCTCATGGGAGTTGGGTCTATCCTATCTCTGACTCATTCTGTTAAATCTTTTTCTAATTCATCACTTTATCTGCTCCTCAATTAGAAGTCACTTTTTTTTCTTTCTTTTTGTTTTTTAAAGATTCACTTATTTATTTATTTAACATATGAGTGCTCCATCTGCATATATACCTGTGTGTCAGAACAGGGCATCAGATTCCATTATACATGGTTGTGAGCTATCATGAGGCTGCTGGGAATTGAACTTAGGACTTCTGGAAGAGTAGCCAGTGCTCTTAACCACTGAGCCATCTCTCCAGCCCCTAAACATCACTTTCTTTCTTTAATTATTAAATCATAATTTTTACTTTTTAACACAAGGGTTATAAACACAAAAATGCAGGATGTGGGGAAGGGGATGACACAGGAACATAGGTGTTCAGGGGGAGTACAGATATCTTTCAGAACAGGGTATCAGCTGGGTGAAGGTTCAGGGGACAGGTCACTATGACTCTGTCTATGATTCACTTGTCCTTATCTAAGTTGGTACTATCCGCCAAGGCTGCCTATTTACAAGGTCTATGACTACTCAGGCTGGTAAATTTCCACAAAAGCTGCCTGTTTACAATAGCTTATAGCCATCTCTTTCAGTGTTTTTCCACAGAGACCAAAGACTTTGTGTTAGCAGGCATGTATGTCAGGCCAAATGCTGATTTTAGGCTTATGGCTGATTTTAGGCCTTCAGTGTATAAGCAGGGCTGCCCCTGACATCCACTCCCTTCTTCAAGTATAGAAGGGCTGTGGTGATTCTAATCTTGCCAAGGCAGGGATAGAGGCCTGACCTCCAGTAATTAAAGGGGACCTTGTAATGGCTCCGGTCCTTCTGTTGTCCAGTGAGGCATGAGGGCCATACCCATCCCGATAGACATCACTTTCAAACATGGCTGCTTCCTTCTACAAACCAACCTTACTTTCACTGTTAGGGATTAAAGGAATATACTAACAATGTGTCTGTATTCCAGCCAAATCATATTGTAATCCAGGGCATGTTTGCTATCTGGCCAGATCATATAGACCTAGAAGGTCTTTGGAGGTGGTCCCTTGCCAGAGCAGCTATGTTGCTGGATTAAGATTCCTCTACAGATAAATGTCTTTCTGAATTTTGCTTCTTTTTCTCAATGCTATGATCCATCCCCTTTCCTACAAATGATGTAATATCATGCTTCTTTTTAAATTTTTCTAAAAATATTTATTTACTTTATATATGTGAGGGCACTGTCACTGTCTTTCAGACTTGCCAGCAGAGGCCATCAGATCCCATTATAGGTGGTTGTGAGCTATCATGTGATTGCTAGGAATTGAACTCAGGGCCTCTGAAAGAGCAGTCAGTGCTCTTAACCATTGAGCTACCTCTCCAGCCCTGATTTTATGCTTTTTAATAAGAAGTCTGAATAAGACTTCATTGTTTATGTACAATGCATATACTAAGGTAATTCTATAATATGACTATAGTGAACATTACAACAGTAAACATGTATGCTAATATTGTGGGATTTGCAGCAACAGCAACAGCAGCAGCCGTGACAACAACCTTCAGTCAACTGTTTAAAGTATGCTTTAACAGTGTTAAGCTGTTTTCTAATAATCTATAGAATGAGAATACTTTCCTATCTCCATAAATGGATGAAGTTACACCATTTCCTAAACAGATTGGCCCCAACACCCCAGTTTTCCTCCACTCTGCTTGTAGTACAAATGCTTTATGCAGATAATTAAGTGCTGAGATTAAACATCTCACGAATCCACAGTGACGAGGTTGCTCACCTCTAAACAAGTTTGAGCATCTTCAGTGCCACATGGGACTAAGTGTATGTATTATGTATTATGTATGTATGTATGTATTATGGCAAGGACTGTCCCTTAGAACACTCAACACTTCTTCCTTCATTGATAGAACTCAGAAACTTGAACTGCACGCACAGCTCCCTGGAAGAAAATCTTTCAATCTTTTAGAGTCTTTTGTCCCAGATGAAAACACTGATTGTATTCGAAAGGAACAGTTAAGAGAAATTCTTCCATCACATCTTCAAAGAAGAAAGCATACTTTAGACCCTTCCCTCTTGCTTCTGCAGACTGGAAAGCAGCCATGACCACAGGAGTCAAGGCAGCCATCCTAGGACAGGAGATAGAAGCCTGACATTGAGGATGATGGTGGAGATATGGTGGTGGAAAGTCTGGCCCACTCATGATCATGGAGCACAGTGTCTGCCAACCTAGTGTTTTACATGAGAGAGAAACAGCCTTAGTTACTCAAGATCCTCTCGTCTTCCTGAAAATGATGCCATTTCATTCTTCTTTATGTCCTATGAAGTCTGTGTTGTAGCTACCATGCCAACATCCTTCCCGATCACTGAGTCTGTGGATGAGGAGAAAGGGAAGAGCTTGTGGAGAGTGGGACACCCCTGGGTGCTACGCTCACAGGGGTAGCTGTGGTTTGCAAGCTCAGTAGCTGAATGATGTGTTTTCTCTTCTGATTATTTTACTTTCTTCTTTCATACTTCTGGTAAATAATATGCACATCAGCTGTGACTTACCGTCTCTGGAGTCTGATGTTGAGCCCATTGAGAGAATCCACTCTCAGTTTTCTTGTACAGCACATCTCCTCGGAGTTCAAGGTGGAAATCCAACACACTGTCTTTTGTAAGCACACAGTTTTTCTATTTTCTTGGTCAATTTTCAGCAGACATGAGAGGAGATTGGGGAGTGTATTGAGCATAAATTATCGCCTCTGTTTCCATGTCACAAAGGGAGGGTCTATTTGCTGTTCATTTATTGAAATCCTGATGGAGACTTGGGTGTATGGCAGATGTCATGGGCATGTGATAGTCTGAATGAAAAATAGTCCCCATGAGCCCATAAGGAGTGGCTCTACTGGAGATGTAGTCTTGTTGGAGTAGGTGTGGCCTTGTTGGAGAAAGTGCATCACTGGGGGTGAGCCTTGATGTTTCAGAAGCTCAAGCCAGGCCCAGTGGCACCAGCTCTTCCTGCTGCCTGAGGATGCAGATGCAGAACTCTCAGCTACGCTCCAGCTCCAAGTTTGCCTGCATGCTACCGTGCTTTCCGCTATGATGATAATGGACTAAACCTGATCTGATGCCTTCTTCTGAGCCCTTCAGACACCAGGAATATACATAGTTCACATACATAAATACAAGCAAAACACCCTTACATTAAAAAAAATAAACAAAACAAAGCCCCCCCCCAAAACCCAAGGTGGTTAGTGTCTGAGGAACGACAATAGAAAACTACTTCTGGCATCTACATACATATGCATACAAATATACACACACAGGCATTTACACACACACAGGCATTTACACACACACACACACACACACACACACACACACATGCACACACACACACCATAAAAACAAAGCCATACAGAAGAGCTAGAAGAGTATAATTCAGCAGCCTAGTGATACTGATTTTGTTACTACAGGCACCTGGGGGCAGTAGTTCAGTGCCTGAAACTTCTAATTGCCTTATTTATGTAACTGCTGAAACAATGTCTTTGGAGGAAGATGGAGTTCGTGTGGTTGCAGATCCCCACTTCTTCATCCTTTCTCTTCCCACACACCCCATCTTCATTTTTTTTTCCCCAGGTCTGTACAACAACTTGTATGTCAAAGAACATGCTATGTTAGTGATGTCAGAGGAGGAAGAACAGATACTAGCTTTAATAAATATGTCTTTTCCTGAATAGCTTTCTTGTGCCTGCTGGTAGTGCCCTGGTGATTGACTGCCATGTCTGGCCCAGTGGAAGACCCACATTTTCTACATGTGTGTGTATGTGTGTGTGGCGGGGGGGTTGTCACAGTGCAACACTGACCACACTGTACATGGAAGTAAGTACAGATGTGTTTCCTTAGTTATTTATACCTCCAATCTTTATTCCTCAGCTGCTCCTGCTTGTATGTGTTCATGTGCATTCATGTACGTCATGTGCATGGAGGACAGAGGTCTCTTCATTTTTCTGAGTCAGAGTCTCTCACTGAAGCTGGAGCTCATGGAATCACTTAGTGAACCAGTGGTCATTGAGCCCCAAGGTTCCTCTTGTCTCCACCTCCCCAGGGAAGGGATTATGGGTACTGTCACCATACTGAGCTTTTTTTCCGTGGATACTGGGACTCTGGACTCAGGTCTTCACATTTGCATGGCAAGTGTCGAACCTACTATTTCTTTTAAGGTGGTTTCTCTTGGCTCCTCATTGTCCATAGCTCATGAAGCTCCAGGACACAGTAGAGCTTTAAACTGCCTTTTCAGTACCCACACATATCAGGACCCTAAGGGTGTAGCTTTTTTTTTTTCCTTGTGCACCTGGCAGAGCATGCCCTGAACCAGAAGCAGAAAGAAGTGCATGGTGAAGGAAGGCTTAGGTTTTGTGAAGAGAAAAATGGAAAGAGAAGGCCCCAGTTCTGCTCTGTGTTGGATGTGGCCCTTCTCTTTCCTCATTTCCTCCCCACAGTAAGGACCAGGTAATTGTTCTATGGAAATGTAAGTCAAGACTTAGGGCAAATGAATATTTACTCAGCTGGCAGGTGTCCTCAGTTGCTCATCTGTCTGTACTGTGAACCCTGGGCAGAATAGAGGGGGCCTTTGTGAATTGAACCATGGGGAGTACTTTCAAAGACATCCTACCCTGTGTAAGGTTCCTGGAAACCTTCTCCCACACTGGGATATGAGGTTGTGCAGAGACACCTCATAGAATGACTGAAGTCTAATTTCCTGGCAACCTAATGGGTTGGCAGATGACACCAAATTGTTCTTGTGATTGGTTTAGGGGGATAAATGTGCCATTTGTTGCCAATTGAGGCTATCTACCTATGTGCTGCAAGTGTAAAGTGGCCCAGGGGATCATAGACCTTCTGCAAGCTGGTCTCTCCCAGTAGACTGTAGATGTCGCCGTGAGATCATATAGCAGCTGCATCTGTGGGACTCCCCATCTCCTCTGCTCTCCTTGCAACTGACTCGTCCTGTGCAATTCTCAATCTCTATCCGAAGCACGGCTGCAACCGGCTGCAGTTTTCTCCCTTTGGTTCTCTGATGAGATGCTTTTATAGTCGGCACTGCAAATATGTTCAAATAGGGTAAAATAATGACCTCAAAAGATTGGCTAACTGATAACAGACTGGAAGTCCTGTTTTGTTTGCACCATAGATCAGATGGTGGCCATGTAAAACCCAGCTCTTACTTCCAAGGGCTCAGTCTATTTTGAGTGACCATGGTCCTGGAACATGGACTTAGATTAGAATGATGTGAACCACTATGAAAGAGTTATATGAACTTAAAGTTTATTCATTTTATATGTATGAGTGTTTTGTGAGCATTATATGTATGCCTGGTGCATGCAAAAAAGATATCACATCCCCCAAAATTAGAGTTATGAATGTTTGTGAGCTGCCATGTGGGTGCTTGGAATTGAACCTGAATCTTCTGCAAGAGCGACAAGTGCTCTTAATCACTGAGCTATCTCTCCAGCCCATGTATGAATTTATATAGCTATAGACCAAGTGAAAATGAGACATCAACACATTTACCAACATACTGATGGGGACATCAGGTGGGTGAATGGCAGCAAAGTGGGGACAACTCTATTATAGATTTCAGATGTTGTCTGGTGACATTCTCAGTCGTGTGGCGGGGGAAGGCTGATGGTCTGCTAACACAGTCCAGAAGTTTTATGTTAATCGCCACAAAGCAAAAGCAGTTGGTACGTGATGGCTATTAAGAGGACTAATGTTAGCCTGGTTTTGGCTGTCAATCTGGAACATTCTATTCCTCCATATCATAAAATTCTACTAGTCAGTTGGTCAATTGGTCTGCAGAGACTTCATCTCAGATGAAGCTTTCTCAGGGAACTTCAGTTCACAGTGGTGGAGCATGCCGGTGGCTGCCGGACTAGGCAGGATTTCACCCAGGCAGGGATGTGGGGGGATGTCATAAGGAAAGGGAGGAGACAAGGGCTTGAGCAATTTAAACTTTCACTGTTTGCAAGGGCAACAACTTCTGCTATTAATTCGAGCCAAGAAGTAACAGACAAGGAGAGAATGACAGCAACTCAGGTGCAGAGTAAATGCTATGGGGAACCACAGCTTCAGTTGGAGGACGAGCATTCTCAGGGTAGAAAGCTGCTCAGTGCATTTCTAGCCAGGGTGGGTAAGAGCAGCTTAGCAAGCGGCTGAGTGTTCTTTGAAGGAGACAAGCAAGGTTAAGATAAGTCCAATGGATGGAAACTGCATGAATCAGGGGGGCTGTAAGCTTTAAGTCTTTTGGCATGTCTAAGAAAGTAGGCAAAATCCGCCACTTCAGTGTTTAGCTCAAATTTGTCCCTTATGGTACAGACTGTTCCTAACAGGGCGTCTATGTGGTAATTTCTCTCTTCTTAGTGAATCTCTAAAGGCTTAGAAAAAAGGTTTTGGGGTTCATTGACCACTCTGAGGCTATTTTTATTTTTCTGTTATTACTAACTAGCTATGTTGGCAGTTCAAGCTTTTTTGAGACTCAAAACTATGAACCTCAGACACTTGATTGTTTCCATGAATATGACCGTGATATCCAGGTGTCTTTACTTACATGGCTTTGGTCTTCTACTGAGCTCACAGATGGTTTTATTATCCCGGTGAAAGATCAGAACATGACATTCCAGAATAGGTCACTTTGTCGTAAAGATTATTTTGAGATTAAGTTAATCAAAAGGCAGCAAATAAAAAAAGAATATTCTGTTTTCCTCGTGCCTGATTAAAATTGGGACATGGATTTCTTTATTTTTCTTTTAAATGGACAGTAGTAAAAGGAGATTTGTTTCATGTAGCAACATTAGTAAAAGGACGAAGATATCCAGTGACCACCCCTCTCCCCTAAAAATCTTGGCCCCTTTCCTTTCCCCTCTTGTACCAACAAGAAACAGCAGGAGCAGCAGGAGCAGCAGCAGCAGCAGCAGAAACAACAAAACCCAAAAAACCCAATACTATCACCGGGATCAGAACTTTGACACCAAGACCAGTCTGTAAAAATCAATAATACTAAAATACTAAAATAATACTTTTATCTTCCTACAGCAGCTTCCCCCACCCCAGTGTCTAGCATTATTGGAAGCTCTAATTCTTCTGCTCCAATCCATCATTTTGTAATTCATTGTCCTTTAAAAAGATGTAGAACCCTCTGGATCTAACTTCTTTGTACCTTCTCATATTTTTTTCTGTGAAGGATTGCTTATAAGTAAAACTGAATACATTAACATTAAATACATTTTCTTTACAGTTTGTTTCTCACTAACTTGTCCTTTGCCAGTTAACTAGCTGGCTCAGGAACTGAGTCTAAGGGACTAGAAGAAAAAGGTTTTGTTTTTCCAACTCTACACTAGAAACTCTCATCTAATAAGAAAAGGTTGCAAACACTTTTTCACTTTTCAAAAACTTTTGAAAATCTCTTAACTGAATATCAGAACCCCGTTTTTCTCCTGGTGTTTTTTAACTCTTTGGTTTTTTTTTTTTTTTTTTTTTTTTTTTGTTTTTTTGTTTTTTTGTTTTTTAATTCAATATAGTTTGAAAATATTCACCCCTCTCCAGTTTCTCTTCTTACAACATTCTCCACCTTCCCATCCATTTCCACCCAACTCCGAGATTTCTTCCTTTTCTTCTTCCTCATTATACCCAGTTTTTGTTGTCCAGTTAGTGTCAGGAGCAGGACCTGCTGTGGTGTGTGCTCAGACTACCAGGAAGTCACATGATCAAAGAATCAGGTCTTGTGCATATTGTCACAGTGGCTGTGAGTTCATATGTGCATCCTGGTGTTACTGGCTACCTCTAGCGCTTACAATCTCTCTTCTCTCTCTTCTTTGAAGGTCCCCGAGCCTTGGATGAGGAAGAGTGAAGTATGAATACTGTATTTAAAGATGAGCCCTGCACAGTCTGCTATTCTGTGCATGTTGACAGGGGATCTCTGTGCTAATTGTCATCTACTGCAAGAAGAAACCTCTGATGAGGGTTGAGAAATGTTCTGTAGCAATACGTCCTTAGGAGTCATTTTAATACTATGCTCATTTAGCAGATTAATAGTATTGAGCTCTCCACTGTGGCCTACGACCTTTCTTGTCTCGGGTTCTTGGCCCCTTTAACCCATCAAGCTTGGGTTCTGGTTCAGTCAGGAAGTGCTTGGCTGCTCTCAAAACATTCATGTTGCTACTACATCAATGGCAATCATGGTGTTGGAAGGGGCTGTGAATGCCGTAGGAGGGAAAGTTAATCCTCAATCAAAACTAGGTGTGAATCTTGCAAGCTAAAACAGCGACTGGCCAGACCCCTGGTGTTTTAATAAATAGCATCAGATGTTTGTAGGTCATTCTAAAACTCCCACCTTGAAAATCTTCAGTTTGCATGGTATGCAACAGTCCAAAATGACCACCTCATAACTGCTGTCCTGATAATGTTTCCACAGTGAATTATCTACCTGAAACCCCCAAGGTTAACATACATCCCAACATTGCCTCATTCTCTGAGAGGTCACTTAAATTTTATCAAAGTAGTTTTCTTTATCAATGAACATAGGTCACAAGAATTGGTAGATTGGTGGCATTTTCATGAAGCCAGATATCCTCATGATCTTTCTGAAGCACCTAAGTGCTTATAGAACATTACTTCATTTCTTTCATCTGAAATCTCTCTTAGCTCATGGGGTGTCTTCCTTCCTAGAAGACATCTCACTCCCAAGTTCATAGTGAACACGTCTACATGGTGGATTTTGAAATAATGTCATCCTCGGTCTGTTTCTTCTTCTTGGGCTATGGATTGTGTATGGTCCATTTCTTCTGAAACTCATGTTAAGATGTGCTCCATGAAATGTGTTGAGAGATGGTGGATCATTCAGAGGTGATGAGATGCTTAAGAAGGCTTGATACCTCTGGTGACCCAGGCTGTCACCCATTCTCCCATGGCCTGGAAGACCCAGGGAATCAGGAAGAAGGGAGATGTGAGTGACCTGACAGTACCTGCAAGGAACTTCTGAATTAGAAGGTTGGTCCTAAGTTTCTGCCTCTTTCCTTCCTCCAAGCCTGGGCATGGGGGTGGGGCAATGCTCTGCTGCTGTCTCCACAGCAGAATTGGCAGGATTCCTGTTAGCTGTAGAGTGCCTGCCCTTATCTGTAGAAACCTTCAGATAACCTGACTCAGGTCTTACCGTGTGTCATCCTGTCCTGGGGCAAATCAATGTCAGTTGTCATTGACTTGAGCTGTATTGTAAGATGACATTGCAATAGCTGAGGAAGCCAGTCTCCCCTCCAACCGTCCAGCAGACAGCAAACCGAAGGGCAAGGTACTTTGTGGGGGGGGGAAGTGGGGCATGCTCCACATTTAACCTTCTCTAGCTCAGGTTTCCTGTCTTGCTCCCAGACTGAGAATTCATTTTTTTCCCCAGGGTAGGGTACACTGTTAGTGAATATGTTATTCGAGAGTGGGGACGGCTGAGTGGCTCAGCCTGCCCACCAACCATGCTTACCTTTTATCAAGTCTCAGTGTATTCAAAACATTGTACTCCTATTCGCTGTGACCATCTGGATGTCAGAGTCTCAAAGGAGAGTTTGTTATCCCCAAGCGAGCTTTAGAGTCACCTCTAACCAGGGGCTTAGCAAGCCATTAACTGACACAATGGAATTGTCACCCTCTCCCAGTGAAGCCAAGTGTAAGTGGTTGGGGAAGGGTGAAGGTCGAGGGGTGAAGGGTGAAGAGTTGGATTGTCTTTTTAGGTAAGAGATTTATTGAAAGAGTTAATAACACCATTAACCATTAACCATTAACAGCAGCATTTGAATCTCTGAGGAGGTTCAGGTACACATGGCAGAATGGGATTTCCTTCTTCCCGGTATCAGAAGTGGGGGAGGGTCTATGTCCTCTGAGATTGACAGGTTCTGTAGTATGTGCTAGCAGTCCCGTCGTCTTTGATTTCTGGACGGCCAGAGGAAAGACAGGGAATTCATTAGTCTGAAGCCAGTATGCAAAATCACTTTTGAGGTTGGGGAGAGCAAGAATCTGGAAAGACAAGCTAATGGAGGAACATAACTAAACGGAGTGATCCTGGCTAACAATTAGCATGTGGCATTATTGTTGTGTGCATCTGGGGGAGATGAGTTGCATATTTTTTAATTTCAATTTTTATGTTTATTTTATGTGTAAGGGTGTTTTGCTTGCATGTTTGTCTGCTCACCATTTGTGCCCAGAGAAGCCAGAAGAGGATGTTAGATCTCCTGGAACTAGAGTTGCAGGCAGTTGTGATCTGCCATGTGGGGGCTGGGAATGGAACCCTAGAGGAGGCTGGTCCTCTAGAAGAGTAGCCAGTGCTCTTGATGGGGTAGCCATCTCTCCAGCTCATGCTGCATATATATGCTTGAAAGCACACACACACACACACACACACACACACACACACACACAATGCATTATATATAATTTATATGTGTGCATTATATATAATTATATATGCATTATAACACACACATATATATGTTCTAGGGAGCTTCTTATATTGCATAAATATTATTAATGGAGGCTCATGAGATCTATCTATCTATCTATCTATCTATCTATCTATCTATCTATCTATCTACTTTCAAGCACATACGTGCTAGGGAACTTCTAATATTGCAACAGTATTATCAACCAAGGTTGTCAATCATCACATAGCTGTTTCTATTCCATCCACACAGCTCACCCCAGCTGCACTCACCCTCTCCCTAGCTCTGTTAACTATTTAAATCTCCTTAGCTCTTTGAGAACCCACCTTCTCATTGTAAAACAAAGGCAACACAATCTCTTATCAGAGAATTGAGATACAGAAGGTGCACACTTAGCTAAAATAATCTCCAGAGAGTCAAGAACACAGGAGACTCAGGTGTCAGTTCCTCCTGTCCCTCTCAGACTTCATTCACACCAGAAATCTAAAGTAAGGAATGTGGTGGATCAGAAGTGATGTGACCAGATTGTTGATTCCTGAGACACAAGACAGTATACAGTTTCACCTTCTAAGGTGGCAGTTAACCACCCGGAGGAACCTTACTTTAGGTGTTTGTTATGTGCACAGCAGTTAACTGACTTTCTGTCAATGTGGGGTTTGTCGTATATATCTTAATAACCATTGTTGATCTTGGAAAATTATGTATCATCAGGTGTGTGATGCTCTCGGTTGCCTCTGAGTTAAAATAGACAGCTGTTTCCGCAAGCTGTAAAACGTGTGTGTCTAGGATGTCATTTGCCTGGTGTCTTTGCTTCTTCATTTTGAATATTCATCTCAGGGTGTAATGTAGGGGAAGAGCCTGCCTGAATCCACCAACATTTTTTTTTTTTTTACGTCAATCTAGTTTAGAAGGACCTAAGATGTCTAAGTGAAGAGACACCATGACCACAACAACTCTTATAAAGGAAAGCATTTGATTGGGGCTGGCTTACAGCTTCAGAGGTTTAGTCCATTATAGTCATGGCAGGAAATGGTGTCATCCAGGCAGACATGGTATTAGAGGAGCCAAGAGTTCTATATCTTGATCCACAGGCAGCAAAAGGAGACTGACACACTAGGCATAGCTTGAGCACAGGAGACCTCAAAGCTCACCCTCGTAGTGACACACTTCCTCCAACAAGGCCATACCTACTCTAACAAGGTCATATCTATACTTCCTAACAGTGTCACTTCCTATAGGACAACCATTCCAACACATAAGTCTATGGTGGTCATACCTATTTAGAGCACTACAGATGTCATCTCTGTCCCTATATTATGTGTGCAAACCTTTAAGGGTTGTACTTCTTATGTTTTTGGTTGTGAGCTTAGCTTTTAATGGCTGAGCCATCTCTCCAGCCCAAGGGTTATTACTTCTTAATAAAACCCCAGTAAAAATTTCCTGACGACAGAGTCAAAAGTGTTTCCACATCAAACTTGGAAAAGCACCCTAAACATACCTTATCCCACCGGAGCAGGTACCTTTGTAGAGAGAGATAGGTATTACATCCATTTTTTGAATGTGAAGATTTTCTACCTGAATAGCAGACTTAGGGAGGCCTCAGCATCCTGCAGTGGTGCGATTTGACCACAAGGTGGCAGAAACCTCCAAACATTAAGTGAACTGGAAAGACATTCAGGACATTTGCACTAATCCTACGCATTACCCACAGACGTGTCAGGCTGCTTCATTTTTCGGCTCCCATTCCGTGGACACTGTCATTGGCTATAGTAAGAATTAATCTCCTACGGTCCAGTGCTCAAATAAAGCCAAACTCTGTGAGATTCTCACCCCCCTCTTTTCTGCCCGATGCTTCCTTCACTCCCCTCTTAAACAGGATAAGTGGGAGGGAAGCACAAGCCTGAACGCCCCAGAAGGGGCTAGAACATTGGGTTGTGCCATGATGAGTTACTTTGACAAGATAGATGATAATCCAACAGGAATGGAGGCATATTAATATCTTTGTTTCCATTTTGGGCCTTTTCTTGCAGGTTGTAAGATACAGTACTCTGCAGCAGCCTACACGGGGCTATCACAGAGCCCTGCTATTTTAATCGGCCTAATTGGGCTTCTCATCTCTGTTAGGAGAGCTGGAAGGTGTGGGAAGATGAAAGAGGCGTGGAAAGACACTTAATTGGCTCTGTGTTCCATATATCTTTATGTAACCCCGAGGAGATCTTATATAAAGAACTCGAGGGGGAAGAAGAAGAAGAAGGAAGTGGGGGTACAGTCGATGGATGGACCCTCTCCAGGCACCCAGCTTATATGAAGATTTCAGCCAGCAGTGACAGAGCAGAAAAACCTGCCTCCTGCGCATGCCTCCTGATCTCGATTCTCATTGCTTCTACTTGTAAAGATTTTGCCACACAAGGTTAGGTAAATCTTGGCAAGACATCACAATCATAGCAGAAAATATTCCCAGCTTGTGTGAAAATAAGAAAGCAAAGCCATATGGATTCAGGATGTGTGTGTGTGTGTGTGTGTGTGTGTGTGTGTGTTTATAGGGCAGAGGTTGACATTAGGTATCTTCCTTTGTCCCCTCCTACTTTGCTTTTTAAGACAGGGTCTCTCAAAGAGACCCTGAAGCTCCCTGGCTCGACTGGCTGGCCAGCATGCCCAAGGACCTTCATGTCTGTGTGTCTCTAGTGCTAGGATTACAGGTTTCTGGTAGCATCCCTAGCTTTTTAATGTGGGTTCTAGGCATTCAAATTCAGGTCCTGTGATATGTGATCCCAGGATAAGCAGTACTTCACCAATAGAGATATTCCCCCAGGCTCAAAGGCTTTCTCGACTATTCTGTAGATATGCAATGCTATGTCTGTCTGAAAGCTCTTTGACCCAAGCTTTAGGGATTTCTTGTTTCCCATTAACCACTTTGCCTCTGATGAATTATTGAAACATTGCCTTGTTTAAAGAAAGCAGAATTTGTGTCTTTTCTCTCTCATGTATTAATCTGAGGCCACCAGGAGCTCTTGGAATAATCAAAGCTCATGAAGGTCCTGCTGCTTGCAAGCTGAGAGCTGCTTGAGAGCACTGGGTCCAGGGGAGGTGCTGGGACTGCCTTGGCTCAGCCAGGTGCTGCACTGCAGAGTTGCCGCAGCGCAGCACAGACTGCAGCAGGCAGGCTAGTTCAGCCCTGTTAAAGTCACAGCCCTGATTTCATCTCCCTCGCTGGCCACACCCAGGAAGAAACTAAAGGTTGAAGAGCCAGCTTCCTTGGTGGCTCCTTGTAGTCAGTCCAAGCTCCAGGGCTGTAGTCTGAGAAGGGGGAAGGAGAGATTTTTAGATTATATTTCTTATCAGCATTGTTACACTATCTTGGCTGCTGAAAACTCAGCCTTATTTCCAGGGTAAAATTCGTCTTCTATTTTCACCTATGTAGTCAAGTTCATTTTAACTTTCGTGAGGACCACAGGCCCCAGAAACGTTGTCTGTAACGAGGGAACAGGATCTTGGCATTCATTGCTTAATTGCTTAGCAGGAAGTTCCTTTCGCAGAGTCCCACATTCATTTCACCTGTGCCTAAGCTAGACCATTGGACAGACCTGGTCACAGAGAAGAAGCAGGGACCAGCAGGACTTTTTTTTTTCTCCCTGTGGTATTGGAAAAGATGCAGAGGTCCAGCAACCAATTTCTTTTTCCTTCTTTAGTAGGGAGATAGTTAAGTGCTAGTGTATTTACATAATGCATAGAACACAATCATCCAAAAGGCTCTATATTTTATTTTTTTGAGAATCTCATATTCATATAAAATGAAACATGATCATACACACCTCTCTATTTCTCCCCTTCAACTCTCTGTATCTTCCCCACCCCCAACACCGCCTCTTGCAGCTTCATGTCTTCTTTTCTGTCTGCATTCCAGTTGGTGTTGTCCATATGTGCCTGGGTACGGGGCTACCCTCTGGAAGATGGGAAACCCACCAGTGGCCATATCCCCAAGGAGAATGATCTTCCCCTCCCTCAGCATCTATTACCTGTCCATAGCTCTGCAGTAAGGGGTGGGGCTTAGGTAGTCCTGAGTCCTGAATACACTACTTTCCCAGTACATACCTGTAGTGAACTTTCATCCTTTTTATTTGTTTGTTTGTTTTGTTTTCTGAGGCAGGGTTTCTTTGTGCAGGCCTTGGCTTGTCCTGGAGTTACCTCTGTAGACCAGGCTGGCCTTGAACTCACAGAGACCTGCCTACCTCTGCCTCTCCAGTGCTGGGATTAAAAGGGTACACCACCACTCCCTGGGTGGACTTTCATCTTTTCACTTAAGAGTATTCGCTTGGCATATTCATCACTTTTTTCTTGTGTGCTGAGGAAATTATTAAATAAGATAAAGTTTATTTTATCATAAGCACTGAGATACTGTAACTAGCCTGTCTGGAGGGTAGTATATACAGTGTGTATACACTGGAACAGGAAGATGATTCGTGTCATGATTGGAGCACTATGTCTTGAGATTCCTTTGTAGTATTCAGAATGTTGTACAATTTAAAGCTTAAGAGGTAGGCTATTTCTGGAATTTTCCATTTGATATATTCAGACTGCCCTGATCACAGGTAACTGAAATACAAAATACATATAAAAGCCTAGATTTTAGGCTCTCTGGTTAATTTACTAATTTACAGCATGCCCTTAAGTCAACCAAACACATTCTTTTATACACATAGAATGCACAGAAAGGCTGGTGTTAAATAATTCAGGCAAAGGAAAGAGTACATCCAAACTGGAATGTGTAAAGGAGGCCTGGCATTCTGGAGAGCCATGAAACATCTCTTGGCAAGGGAGGAATAGGAAGCTTCTAGGACCAGGGTTGGTGAAGGGCTTTAAGAGTGTGGAAGGGAGCTGGATAGACTGGAGGGCCACCTGCTGCAGCCTTCTGAGGATCAGTGTGTTTAACTCATTGTAGCAGGTTTAGGAGGGTGCAGCTCACAGTAACCCAGGCTTTAGGCCCTTTGGTTAAGGCTATGTGTTGATGGAAAATCCAACTATAATTAGGAACATCAACAACCCTTTGGTGATTTACCTTTGTCCACAGCCCTATGAGTATGCCGGGCAGATATATGAGGTGCCAGCTATGTAGATCTACAGTAGCAGCCAGCACTTGCATCTCACTATCTGAGGTAGTGTGAAGGCCTGTGTAGAGGATAGCTTTGATTCGTCACAGTAACTGATTAACTCCTCAGTAGGAACTTGTGTCAACTCCATTTTGCAGATGAGGTAAATATGAGCAGAAAGTCAAAGCAATTGTTCAAGGTCATAGAGCCAATATGTACTAGCACTGGATGTGAACCCAGCAGCCTGGCAATAGACCAGAGTCTACTGAAACGCTAGCCAGTCTGACTCCATACACATGAGCAGACTTTGAGGTAGAAGAAAGTGAAGGCCAGGAGAAATGATGGTACCGTGGGAAGCCAAGAAGGGGTAGACATTACATTTAAGACACGGGGATTTAGAAAAAAGTAGAAAGATAAAGTTGGCATTTTGTCTGATTCCAGGAATGTGAGCCTTTATTCAGCCAAGTTCAAAGTAGGGAGTCCCAAGGGAGGGCTCAAGGTGTGTACTTCATGTATTCAGATGTCAACATGCAGGGCTGGTGTATCTGCCATGACTTTGTCCACTTTTTTTTTTAATATTTCAATTTTATCTCATTCATTCACTCATTCATTCATCCATTTGTGCATGCATTGGTTCACATAAACTCTGAGCGCTTGATTACTGCATGCCAAGCCCCCCTGCTGACTCAGACATTGCAGACATTGGCAGTGAAGCATAGTTTTTAACAACACCTTGGTTTTCCTCAGTAAATAAATACTTCAAAAAAATCCCCAAAACTTCAATCGCTCCTTCTCCCTTGATGAACATTAATAGTGACGTCCTGCCTCCATCCTGACCCTGAAAAAAGCGTGACCGATAAGCAGGCTGTGTTCTGATGAAGAGCCCACTTCCAATCTTGTCTGTGCTGAAACCAGCATGGCTCTTGCCTTCAGATAGCTTACAACTTTGATTCAGTTTTTGCCTAAGAGATAAGGAACTAAATCAAGAGCTTTCCACATCATAGTGTCCTTTTATTGTTGACTTGGATATATGAGTGGATACGGAGAAGTACACAACAGATATGTGAGTCAAAAATGTCATCATATGTGTTAGAACACCAGCTTAAAGGGAGTTTGGAAAGAGAGACCATGAACCCGTTAACCGGGAGAGGAAGACAGCTTGGAAAAGTGTCATCTGAACTAACTGAAGATCAAGGACCAGTCCGTGGGAGTGGGCGGGTTGGGAAATTGTGGTGAAAAGACAGCTAGGTCAGAGGTAGCAAGACTGTGTGCTGTTAAGGTCACAGTCGACCCTGAAGAGTGGATGAGAGGAGGCATATGTTTTTCTGTGTGTGTGTGTGTGTGTCCTTAAGACAAGAGAAGAACACAATAAAAATGATGCTTTTAAGATGATTAATCTGGCACTACAGTACAGCATCGATTAAGGAGGAAAAGAGCTCAGTTGGGAAATTACTGCAGTAGTCTAGACAAGAGATACGTGTGTCCTAAAATACAAATGTGCTTCTGCTCAGTAGCAGCTCACTTCTGACCACCCATTATCCTGTTAGATCCGCCTCACAGGCCGTCCCTGGTCATCTCTGGGAGGCACAGCACTTGCAAGGAGGAAACTTTATCCTTCTTCTGGAAATGAAAGAAAATCAAGGCTGAGTGCACTGCTCAGTGGTTGAGCACTTGCCTAGCATACATGAGCCTTGGATCCCCAGGGTCAATCAATCAATCAATCAGTCAATCAATCAATCAATCAATCAATCAATCAAGCTTAGAGAGGTTATGCGATTTGGGTGAGTTCTTCTGAAATGCTGGTGTTGGATCAGTTAATTTTTGGCCTAGAGCTTTCTGCATTACATAATAGTTGTCTTTCTTAGTGAATTATGCTACCGCAGAGGTGTGTGTGTGTGTGTGTGTCCTCATTCTGAGGATTGGAAAACAGTTTCAGGAACTTGGTATTCAGACTGAGCTGGAAGAGGTGACCATTTGCACTACTGACAGAAAGAAAGTAGATCAACCAAGAACAAGTGCCTTGAGGGCTTGGATGGAAAGACAGATGTTTAGCTAATCAGGGGACGCTGCTCTATGGTAGAACATTTGTCTAGTGTGTACAACCCGCAGTACTGAAAAAGATGAATATGCATCCCAAAAGATCTGGAGCATCCATGAGAAAATGATCTGAAGATTAATAATTGAGAAAGAATTAGAAACTGTTGGCATAACCCATCAGAACTCTGTTTTTTAGAAGTGTGTGGAGGGGAGATAAGGAGTGAATATAAATCATATTTGAATCCTAATAGCATAAGAATGGAAATTTAAGTGCTCTGAGATGCCATCATGAATAACGCTTCTAGTATGAAGGTTCCTCCAAAGACCAGGAGATGTTTTGTAAGTTGTGATGAGGAGAAATATAAAGAGGACCGAACTTCAGGAAAGTACCATAGCCTAATGACAAGCTTCCTAACACTCCTCCAAATTAAAGAATAAATACTTATTGACCACTTAAAACCTCCACTTGTGGACCCTCTGAAGTTTTTACTCCCTGTCATAAAATACGTATAATCTCAGCTCCTTTTTCTTTCTTTTTTTTTTTTTTTTTTTTTTTCTTTTTTTTTTTGGTTTTTCGAGAAAGGGTTTCTCTGTATAGCCCTGGCTGTCCTGGAACTCACTCTGTAGATCAGGCTGGCCTCTGTCTCCCAAGTGCTGGGATTAAAGGCATGTGCCACCACTGCCCGGCGCTCCTTTTTCTTAAGAATTTAAATATGCCAAGACAGAAATGTTTTGGAATTTAAATACTTTTTTTTTGACTTAAAATGCTCAACACAGAAAGATGGATGCTGGCAGAGGAGTTGGAACATTGCCTTATCTCTTCAGAATATTGGATTTTGTGTCAAAGAAGAAGGATGAATGTGCTTAGTGGAATCTGAAAGCTGAAGGACTAATTTAGTGTGCCCTTAACGCAACCAAAAGCAAAGTCGCCTAAGATCTTTGGGTCCGTAGAAAAATCCTCTGCTTTTCCCCCTAAATTTAACTGTCTTGAGAAGTGTGTGTGTGTGTGTGTGTGCACAACTTTGAGTATCATCTTCAGAAACATGGTCTACCTCTTTGAGACAAGCTCTTTCATTGACCTGGAGCTTATCAATTAGGCTAAACAGGCTGGCCAGTCAACCCTGGAGGTCCTCCTGCCGCTGTCTCCCAGCAGTAGGATTGTAAGCATGTACCACCATACCCCCACCTCATTTTTAAACTGTGAGTTTTAGGGATCGAACCCTATGCTTGTATAGAAAGCACATTATTGATTGAGCTATTTTCTTCGGTATCCTTGAGAAGCATATAGTTGAGTCTTCATAAGTGTTTTGCATTTAGGTAAAATGTATATTATTTGACTCAGTTTTCCAAGAGTAATAAATTGGTGATAAGAGTATAAGTCTCAGGTGACAGGGGAGCTTGGAAGTCTTGGTCTTGACCACACTACTATCCATGCTATAAGACGCTCTTAAAAATCTTAAAAGGTCAGGGATTTATAATGAAGGAAGTTGGAGCTTACTCATGATGTGCCCACAATTCCATTTAATATAATCAATATAATCAATGTTCTTGCAGAAGTTGATGCACCCAGGTACCCTGCTCTCTGCCACTTACTAAACAGGTTAGCCATCTTGGGACTCATTTCATGAGCTTACTTTCCTCTCTGCCTGACCAGTGCCATCCACTGGTCCAGCCTAGAGAAAAAAGTACAGCTTCTGTTTTCCCACAGCCAGAGTTGCTGACTCTGAGTCTGACAGAAGAACTAAGCTGTTCCGGTGTCCTGACTTTCCAGAAGTGTGTTCCTAGTGTGTGCTTTGTAACATCTCCTTTTAAATCACACTATTTTTTACTGTTTAAAAATTCTTTAACTTGTAAATTTTTATATAAATATATATTGCATGTTGAGCACATACCCTATACCTGATAACCCCTTTCTTTCCCCTCCTCTCCTATGTCAGTTCTCTCTGCTCCCTTAGACAGTTTAACTTCTGCTTTTATGCCATATATACATATATGATCTTATGTATGTATATAAAATATAGGAATTACAGATGACAAAAAAGGTATTTGTCCTTTGGAGGAAGCCTTGATTTGCTTTCTATGATAATCTCCAATAACATTCACTCCTGCAAGCAACATATCTTCATTCTTTTTTTTTTTTTTTGTGGCTAAAACACTCCACTCTGTATATGTACCTTTTAATGCACTCATTTGTTAACAGACAATTAGGGTCGCTGCATTTAGTCACCGTAAATTGTGGAACACTGGTGTTCAGCTGTCTCTGTGACACATTGATGTGATGTCCTTTGGGTAAATACTGAGGAGTGGTATAGCTGGATCACGTAGAAGATCTGTTTTCTCTTTGTGTCAGTTGTCATGATTGGTATGGATTGAGATCTAATCAGAATAGACAGAAAGTCAGAGAGCCCCTTTCTCTGTGTTCTCTTGCCTTTTGGTGGCACTATGCTCCAGTTTTTGGAATCAAGGGGTGGGGTTGGGGCTAGATTTTTTCAGAAGAGCCACCCCATTTAGTAATTGGCACTCAAAAGGTATTTTAGGACACAGAACACATATGGTGTTGACCATCCATATCTCATCTAATTTCTATATTAGTTACTGTCCTATTGTTCTGACAAAACCCCATGAACAAGGCAACTTATAGAAGGAACTTATGGTCACAGTGCATGATGGCAGAGTGGAGGCCATGGGCAAGGTGGCTGGAGCAGAAGCTGAGGGCTCACATTGTGAACAACAAACACAGGGAGAAGAGGACAAACTGGAGATGTTGTGCATGTTTGTAATTTCCTGGTGACACACTATTTCTAGCAATGCTATGCCTCCTAAACCTGCCAAAACACTGCTACCAACTGAAGACAAAGCATTCAGATGTCTGAGCCCATAGAGAGCATCAACAGTTAGACTACTACACATTTGGTCTTTAGCACCATCTTAGGTGATGCGCAGAATGTTAGATGCCTGCCCTCAAATGACTCCGTAGGTGGTGATTGAAAAATGAAGATGAATCCTGGAAATGTTTGTTCCCTTGCTATGTACAAAAAGTAAAAATAGGTTTCACAGAGGCTTCAGTCTGTGCTGATAGCAAGCTTGCTGTCAGTGGACAATCTAAAATTCAGTCCAATGGGTTGGGGGTCTGCCCAGTGAGCTGTGATGCATTCTCGTGATACCAGGGAGAGAGAAACTGATGTATGGTTTCCCACAGAGTGAGCATCTAAGAACTGCAACAACTCTTCAAAGCATCAAAGCAGTGTTCATTTAGGAGAGACATGAGCTCCATGTAGTTATCAAAAGGATTAATAATAATAATAATAATAGAGAAGCTTATAGGAAAATGGTCACCATCATTTACTTGGAACCTTCTGTGTTTCATATCTTTTGAGAATAGTTTCCATGACCTTCTTAGCTGAACCTTAGGCAGGGTTTATCTTTGAGTGTGTGTGTGTACATGTATGTGTGTGCATGCCTATATACAGGCCAGAGGGCAATCTTTGGTGTTATTTCTCAAGTACTATCTACCTTGTTTCCTTCATTCAGGGTTTTTCATTGACTCAGAACCCACCAAATAGACTAAGCTGGCTAGCCAGTGAGTCCCAAGAATCTGCCTGTCTCTGCTTCTGATGTGTTGGGATTATAAGGGTGTGCCATCATATCCAGCTTTTTACTTTTTAATGGGTTCTGGGGGATTGAACTGAGGTCTTAACACAAGCCAGGACAGCACTCTACTGGGTGAGCCATCACCCTAGCCTTCCAGGGATATTTCTAAATTAATGATGTGATTGCACTAAAATAGGACATCTAACCTCTAGCTTAGACTGAAGGACCCCATTCAAGTCAACCCGACAGACATTTATTGAGTATCCAGTGACAGTGGGCTAGGCAGTAGAAAAAAAACCAAAGGTAAACATGCTCGGAGAAGGGGTACAACGTGGTGACATTACAGCATCTAACATGTAGTAGATGCTTAGTAAATATTCGTTTCACATAGAATAAACTATTAGAAAATCTGACATCAGAATTTATGAGAAGAAGTGCATGGAAACTCTAAGATCACATATCAAGAAGGGATAGTAAAGAGTAGGTGAGCTGACCCTTTACTTGTGAGCTGAGAAGACAGAGGCCACAACAGTTTGCTCAAGGTAGCAGAGCCTGCTTGTGGCAGTGCATATGGGAAAGCATCCTTACTGAGCCAATGCTCTAAGCTTCATGTTTCCCCTTCCTATTGGCCCCACATCAAAAACCTTACTTTAGTTTCTCTTTGGATGTAAGCATACAAGCACTGTTATTATGCATTTCCTTGGACAGCATCTTTCTATGTTCCCCAAGTATGGGGATGAGGGCATTAGCTGAAAGGAATTGATTATGTGTTGACCACAATAAGAAGGTTCTTTTGGGAGAAATGAGTCATTCTGCAGATTGAACTTTTAATACAGAAGGCTTGTTGATGGCTTTTATGATTCTCCTAATACCTCTGAACACATAACTTGTACACATGAATACACACACACACACACACACACACACACACACACACAGGCACACACACATCAAATGGGATACCCAGTGGTGCATCCACCCTGGGGCCAGAGGGCTACAGGATTCTACTGCAGCAGCATCCCTGAGGATGCTCACAAAACCTGCTGACTTATCTAAGGACAACATGGTTCTCTATCACCCTTCACCTTTCTTCCTTTCTTATCCCTCCCATTCTTGTCTATCACTTCCCAGTCACCCTAATTAAGATTGTTATTGGAGATACCAGGAGTTACATTTGATTCTGACATAATCTCCACTAATATTTTTTTATTTCTACAATACAACAGCACAAATACTTAGCAAAACAATGATTGTTTTTTTACTAAGTATCCAGACTAAACAGTTTTTCTGAGGAAGCGATGGAGGCCTCAATTGATTCTCTCATTACTGTATGATCTATACATCTGCTTCCCAGGACAGGAAGCCTCAAGACATTTATTGAAACTGTTTAGTTATTCCCAATGAGATAGCTATAATAGCCCATGCAAAAAACTCAAAGCTGGCAGACTCAGGGAGAGCGTCACAGTTTCATTCCAATTCCCTAATAGTCAGCATGTACATGCATGCGTGATCGCACACACACACACACACACACACGCATGCAAACACACATGCACTAAAGACTTCCTCTGCTACACACACATACACACCCACATGCACAGACACACATCTGCACACACACACATATACAGATACACACACACTAAAGGCTGTTTCTCTGCTATACACACACACATACACATACACACACATGCACAGACACACAGATACATGAACACACAAACACTGAAGGGTTTTCCTCAGCTACACACATATACACATGCACACACACATATACACTCACATGCACAAACACAAGAATACTCACACTCACATTCACACATAGACACACACACACTAAAGGCTGTTCCTCTGTTTCACATACATATGTATAGACAAACACATACATGCACACACAAATACACACGTACTAAAGACTGTTCCTCTGTTACACACACATACGCACGTACACACATACACACACACACACACACACACACACACACACACACACACACACACTCTGAAGGCTGTATGTCTGTTACATGCGTATGCCATTTAGCAAACATCCACTGATAGTCTGTTGCTATGGTATGACTGTGATCTGCTCCTATCAGAATTCATGTTGAATTTTTATTGTCATGTGATGGTTAGCTGTAGGAGATAATGAGGTCATGTGGGATCTATATTTATGAGGAGATTAATGTCAATCCTGGAGGCCTGTGTCAGCTACCTTGAATACAGGTTGTGTGAGAGCTACCTAGCTCATTTGTCCCTTCCTGGTCATTCATGGAGCACATGGGTCCTTGTCAGAAGTAGAAGATACGGATACCTTCCCAGCTTCCAGAACTGAATCAAAACAAACTTAATTTTTTTAAATACATAAGTTACTCTGTCTTGTGTATTGAGAAAATAAACTAATAGGCTCATATTTTGGCTTTGAATAATATTTTAGTTAAAAATATATAAACATAAACAACTCAGACATCACATGGTGGGTTCTTAAATATCATCTTATACAACAAATATCTCCAGGTAGCTGGGTAGCTTGGAAAAGGAAGGAGTCTTGGAATAGGTGTGGATCCACTCCATGAGAACCTGTCTCTAGGGAACATATAGAAGTCTTTTTTTTTTTTTTTTTTTTTATCATGGAAAGCATTAGAAGTGATCTCACCTGCATCCCGTCAGGAACAGGTATTTCATGGCTTGGACTATCTTGTCCTGGGTTACTTTCATATTCCACAGCTATGAGATGGGGACAAAAATCTTCATTCTATCTCCTTTCAAATGAACAACACAAGATATATTGTGGGAAAATATAACCACAAACATTTCCACAATTGAATGAAGTCCTCTACACTTGACCCATGCTCCCAGCTTCCTGTGTCACACTTGGCCATTCCACATAGCTAACTGTAGTCTATTAAAGAAAAGAAAGTCTACAAGAAAGGAAACTGCAACCACTTTCTGAAAGCCAAGATTCAGTGAGGTACAAGGAGGATGTGAGGCCTGGCCATAAGCTCCATCCACCAGGCAAATGAACCTCTGTGGACTGGCCTTCACTTGTGTTGAATAAACTGTCCAACATGGAAGATTGAAAGGTGCCCCCCCCCCCTTTGGCTTTATTGATTCTAAGATGTCATTAACCCAGGAGAGTGAGAAACTGTAAGTCACAGGATTCCACAGGGATAGAAAGACTCAAGTCACTGTGAAAAGAGAACTAAATTGGAAGACAGACAATGCCAGTTCTCAAAAGAGTCTAGCCAATGGCTCACATATAGATGCCTAAGGCAGATTCACTCAGATCAAACTTGGAAACAGCCAAGACATCTCAAGAAAATGAATGAGCACACTGTAGCATATCCAGACCACAGTGTATTGCTTGGGCTGTGGAGATAGCCCAATGAGGAAACCACTTGCCAGGCTGGGGAGCCTGAGTTCAGATTCCCAGAACACTTAAAACAGGATGCAGAAGCATGTATCTGCCACCCTATGGCTCCTATGGTAAGATGAGAGGCAGACACAAGATGGAAGGAAGTTTGCAGGGCAGTGGGTTTGGCTTATAGCTGTAGCAAATAAGAGATCAGAGAACCTATCTCAAACAAGATAGAAGGCAAGGACCAACACCTGAGATTGTCCTTTGACTTTGACACACTGTTGCAGGTACATGCCTGCACACACACACACACACACACACACACACACACACACACACACACACACCAGAAAGGAGACTAGAAAAAAGACATAGACTGATCTTAAATGAGACGAGCCAATTTGAAGACACTACAAATTATGATTTCACCTAAGTGACATTCTGGAAAACTATGGACACAGGAGGAAGATCGTTTCTAGGATTATGAAGCTCAGAAGGGATTTTTAGGGTAGCATTGCCAGGAGCCTGCCGGAGGACCAGCTCTCTCTTGAAGGCAGTGATAGGGACAGCGTTAGTAAATTTTGGGGGCAAAACTAACTTTTGTGAGGGCCAGATTGTTGCTCATTTTGTAACATTTATCTTAAACTCTTTGCTCTTCTGAGGCCAGAAACTGCTGGCTCAGGTGATTAAGTATTAAGTAAAGGATTTATTTGGAATTAAGTAAAGGCCTTATTGCTAGGGCTCCTTTCTCCCTTTGCTGGCCAGGCAAAAGTCTTGGAGCTCATTAACTCTTTGTAGAGCAGAGAGAAAAGAAAGGAAATGAATGTACATATTTTATATAGGCAATATGCACAGACTTACATGTACTCATACACACACACACACACACACTCACACATACACACTGGTCAGGCTCTACCACCTGTCTTATCAACTCCACTAGTGTTCATGCATACTTACATACATACACATATACCTACATGTGTATGAATGAACAAACAGACATATACAAATATACATTTGGTGGATCGGGTAGAGGCCCCCAAGCCACACACATACATTTGGTGAATAGATGGTGCAGAGCCCCAGATACCACACTTCATTCCTTCTCTCTGGCAATCTATATCTTCTTAGACAAAAGTGCTTTAGAAAAATTATCTCATAGATAATGTATTACACAAAAGAGGAGTTACAGAAGGATGTTGATATTAAGTTCAAAGCAGTGTTCCATTTCATAAGCTCATTATAAGTTCAAAGCAACAGTTTCACATGGCCTTGCTTTATCATAGTGCACACCTGTGGCTTCATCTTTGGACCTGACCTAGAGTGAATGTTTTCCCTTGATCACAAATCTGTCTCAAGCCTATTTCTCTTTTTAGTGTGATTGTGAAAGCTCATGGTATTCCCTATTATGCAGCCTTTACTTACTATTCTATGAGGAGTGGACACATTCTATTCTTGATTCTAACTTTATTACATCTTTCTGACAAAACAACTAAAACTATCTCTTAAAACTTTCTTTCTAAAATTATTTGAATTAAATAGAGAATTCTATAAAATCATTAATTAATCTAAACAGCATTAATTCATTAAAATTGATCTGTATGCTGATCTGCAGGAAATCTGCACAATAGAGTGGACTGATGCCTAGAAATCATTAGACCATGTAATAGTGATAGGAAAAGGCATATCAGCTTCAAGAAGCAAACCTGAAATGAAGTCTCTTGGGACCTTGCCTCTCAGACCTCATCCATCGTAAGCCATGCAAAAGTGGTAGCCACCTTCAGGAAAGTCACCTGCTAGCCTTAGACTATTTTGAGTCTTGAAACCTGTAGAAGATGCAACACCAAGGCTGGGCTTCTGTGTAGCTATTTTCTTCACAGTCCTTAGTGGGAGGCTCTAAGACTCAGAAAACTGACTAGATAAGGCTCAGAAACCTATGAGTCACAAAGCCCTACCTCAAGGTTATAAAAAGTGAATTGTTGTTGGGGAGAGGAGACTCTCCAGTGGAGCTGCCCGAAAGCTAGACCCACAGCCCCTGGGGTGCAGCTTTGTGGTCATCGTCTATGCTGGGGTTGGCTTTTGGGTGATGCATCCTTTGAGTCATCTGTGCTCTTGTAAGTAATCCCAGTAAACCAAGACTCACCAAGCTAGACTTGGGTGGAACGATTTCTTTAGTCTCTTGCTAGTGATACATCTAAAGTGGATAGATCTCTTCATAAGTCACACAATAGAACCCTAAGACACACTATGGATTTGGGCTGACAGCATTGTCAAGTTTACATTCATCAATTGAAACAAACATACCATGTTCTGCATCTTTTGGGCCAGGGAGTGGAGAGGAACTCTCTGTGTGTTCTAATCAGTTTTTCTGTGATCTCAAAACCACTCTAAAGTATACAGTCCACTAGAAAATCTAGTATAGATTCTAGCCCTTTCTTCTGACATAAGTCCTTGATGTACTGGTTGACCTAATAGCCCAATAACTGAGACTCTGTTCTGGGGTCTCACTTGTAATCCAACCTCACATTCCACTCTCCTTCCTTCTATTAAGTTCCTCGAGTCTCTCTTAAATGAAGACTGCTTTTCTAGTGCATCCACTGAACTTGGAATATTCTAAGATTATCAGCAGTGTTGTTACCTCCCTAGACGCTAGACAACTTTGCCCCATTCTCTTGTGCATAGTCTGCCATGGACACTCTTCTGTCAGGGTTAACTTTCATCTGTCTTCCTTATGGAATCTTTTATTCTGCATGCTTTTAAAGCCTTGCCTAGAACAGCAAACTAGATGGTAGTTTGCTGCTGGAAGCCATTAGGTATCTAGGGAGGTCCCCTGACATCTTCCTTTAGCGACATCTTAGGGCCATCCATGAAGCTGCTTGTTTTATCCTGAGAGGATGCTCAGGATTTGGGGAGTGCAGTACTCTGGATGTGTGTGTGTGTGTGTGTGTGTGTGTGTGTGTGTGTGTGTGTGAATTGATTTCAAACCCATTAGCATAATTCTGCCTGGAGATATTGATCGCCTGGAAAGGACACCCTATCACTAGAGATGTTACATTAGTTTTACTTAGGATGGTCAGAGATGAAAAAAATGGGGCTCCATAGTGGAGAAATATCTCTGCATTGGAGTCTTGGATACAGGAGGCTTTCTGCGTTTAAGGCTGAATTGCTTATGGTAGGACATATATTACTTCACCCCACCAGAGGCTGCAGTTTGCTCTGTTCAGAATGAAGACAGTGTGATCGACGTCACAGATGGCTCCCTCAGGCTTTCTCTGAAGAGCCCCTCAAATCCATCAGGCTCTGTCTTCTCTCCTTATTCTTTGATAAAGAACTAATCTAATAACCCAGCTCCTGTCATACTCCCTTATTGTTAATTAAATGGGAGTTGGTGATCAATTGGTCTGGATTAACATAATTAATCTTTAAATCATACATATTCAAAAGGCTCTAAGAAGCATCTGGGTATTTTCCTAACAATTGGTAGAGATGATCAAATTAATACCAGCATACTGAATGAGCTGATGTTTTTGAGAGAGGTCTCTCCTCAGAGTGGTATCTTTAAAGATAGGAAATCTCATTGTAATTAAGGGAGGATGGATGGATATTCTTTGGGAGAATGAATTGTCAATAATTGTATTTTTGCAAAAGAATAAAATCCTCTGCTGGGGTTCCAGAATCAGTAAAGCACAGAAACTGTGCCTGCATTTGTCTTTTTAGCGGTGGGCTGGCCTTTAACAGCCGAGCCATTTCTCTAGCCTGCCTCTGTCTGTAACTGCTAGTCCTCTACGGGGCTTTGCCACCACATCACTGTGCAGATGAAGAATCACAAGCAGCCATTTTTGAGCAGTCCATTTCCCAAGAAACCCAAGGACTAATGACATTACCTACTCGACTTTATGCTGTTTGGACCCAGGCTTACCACATCAAAGACTCATCAATTCTGTCGCCTAGTCACTGAAAATGAAAGATTCTTAAGGGATCATTGAGTTTAAGTTGCAGGAACCAAAGCAAAAGGCCAGACACAGACAGACAACTACAATCCAATGTGTTGTGAGCTTACAACTCTTTATCCATCCTCATAAACATCACATTTGAAGTAAAGGGCAGTTAAGAATATGAACCTGTGCGTTCACCCTTGCTGTTTCTTCTTTTCTGCTAAGAAGAAGACATTGGCTGGCACGTGCTTTAATTAATAGCTAAGACCTCCTGTCATCCATCACCTTCTTCAGGCCAAAGTCAATTCCTCTGACCCAGTGGGGTTTTCATTGCTGCAGTCATCCCGGGTCTGCAGGAGATTTGATACTGAATGCTAATGGCATGCAGTGCTGCAGAGGGTGTGTGTGTGTGTGTGTGTGTGTCTGTGTGTGTGTGTAGCTGGAAGAAGCAGGTTTATAACAATAGCTTTTGTATAGCCAGCAATCTGGAAGAGCTGGGGCTCAGGAGCTAACCATCCACAATATCAGAGCAGCTTGTTTCTACGTCAACCTGCATGCTCCTTCAGCTCACCAAGATGCTATTTATGGAGGATTTTTAGTCTGAGAGAAACTTTTAAATAACTCATGCAGTTTCAGTCATTTTTTTTATACATAATGCCTGCACTCTTTAAGTATATGATGTATGGATATGTCCCATTTTACTTGGATAATGTGGGGTTTTTAAAACCTTTTTATTGGTTCTTTGTGAATTTCACATCATGCACCTGAATACCACTCATCTCTCCCTCCTCTCATACCTGTCCTGTATCCTTGCAACCTCCCTCATAATAGAGAAAAAAATCTCATTGTGGAAGCTGTAGTGTATTTCCGTATGTCCCATGCCATACCCTTTTGTCTATACTTCTTTGCTTGCAAATGTTTATTGCAATAACTTGTTGGTCTGGCATGAGGCCTTTAGCTTGGATTTGAAGGACCAGCCTTTCATGCACTCCAGCAATTCATCATAGGGTAGATGTTGGGGTGGGCCAATTCAAAGCCCTGGATCTGGGCCTGAGAGGTATTTGAGCTGCTCAGCCTACTGGCTCTCCCACTCACCACCCTACCCCCAGGGCCATCGATACCCTGCTCTTCAAGTGAGGTGCAGAGCCTGTTCTACCAAGTATACATGGTCTTCTGTATAAGTGAAATCCTGAAAAAGTAGGTTCCAATAGATGTGCTGATAGGTAAGTGCAAACCCTTCCTTTTCCCATTGTCCTTATGTAGGCCTGCAGCAGAGGGTGTGGTCTAGATTAAAGGCATATACCACCACGCTGTTCTCTACTTGGGGCTTGCTCTGTCCCAGGTTGGCCTTGAGCTCAGAAATCTCCTTGTCTCTGTTTTCTAGGATTAAAGGTGTATACCACCTTGCTTGGGGCTAAGCTTTTCATGGCCACTGCCTCAAGATCCAGATTGAAATCGTGTGTCATCCCATGTCAGGATCCAGATCAAAAGTCTGTGACTTCCAGCTTCAAGATCTGGATCATGGGTGTACTTTCCTTTTCCGGATTGTGGTTCATTCCAGATATAGTGAAATTGAAAACTGGGAATAGAAAGCTAGCAAGGAAACTTGAGACACTGAATAGTGACAACAACAACAACAACAACAACAAGAACAACAACAACAGTAATAGCAATAATAAAGACAGTTTTATTGGTTGGCCTGAAACCGTAGAACATATTAAATGTCTCAGTGTCACGGCCTCCCTTCTCTAGCCTCAGGCTCACCTGCAGCATTGGGAATGCAAGGACTCCTCTCCTGGTCTCTCTTAGTTCAGACTTGATTTGCTCTGTAAAATGTGTCTGGTCATGTACCAGGCACACAGGAAGAAAAGCGTTTCCACTAAATGAGGTAGGGTCTTGAGATGAAAGTGACTTTTAACTTTCTTTATGCTATTCCATAATTTGTGGGTTTTGATAACAAACACATCAAACTGGAAAGAAGGCAACACCTTATATTAAAATCAAAATACCTCTTAGGCATCCTCTGTTCATGGTGATCTATAGCACCCTGAGCATTATGGAACCAGTGTTTTATAATCCTCTTTCTAAGTATCTGTCCATCTCATTAGGCCATGGACACACACAGGGCCAGTAATTTCTCCTTGAGCTCCTTTTGCAGAAGTGTCTGTCACACTGGAGGCAGGGTGTGTGCTGAATGAGTCAGGAAAAGAATTTATGAATAATGTTATCAGCTGAACAGTGGATGTCCTCACAGCAGTTTGCCTTTATCATCTGCCTCCACAGTGGCTAAAGATGCCTCTAAATATGACTGAAAGCCATACCTGTGAAGCATCTCCAGAGGGTGGCCATTTGATCTCTGAAAGGATTTTGTACACTCCACAGAACTCCTGTTCCTGTCTTAGACAAGTTGATTTTCAATTTTAAAAGTGGGCAAAAAGGCATTTTCTTCAGATTTTTAAAATAATTTTTATTTTTAACCAGTTTATCAAGCTTTGTCAGTGGATTTTACAGAAACATTTTAAAAATCGCTTCTAATAAGCCCTTGACGTCTAGTCAGCTCTCCACTTTTGAATTTTTTTGTTCTATCAAAAAATTAGAAGCCTCCTTTAAAGACAATGATTTCTCATAATTAAGTAGCAGAATTCTTGTCCATCTTGTGACATCTGACGGATGTCAGGTGTTGATAAAGTTACTCTCTGTCAATCTGGATAAAGCAGAGCTGTGGCAGCAGGTCTCTGTATGAGCATGGTGTTTGGATCCTTCATTTTGTTGCATTCTCTCTCTCATACACACATTTGTGCATTTTCATGTTACACTGCAATTACTTAAACTTTCCCGTCCTTCTAAATTAATTTTCAAGGTTGGAGTGCAGTCCTTCCCCTTAGCTATGCATCAGTCAAGGCTTTGTTTACCACTTACATTGTTAGAGACAGTGTTCTAGTCTCCACCTCTTGCTCTGCAGTCACCCTGCCCTTCCTCCCACCACTTGAGTAAAGAAGACCGTCCGCTAACAGGTGACATGTACCGGTGTCTGTGTGTGTAGCTTCAGAGTTAGATTGACATCACCAGGCACAAATTTAGTCTTGTCGTTTTGTTTACACATTGGGGAAAAATTCAGTTTAATAAACGTTCCATGTAACTGCATCCAAGTTTCACCAGGCTGGAGACGTGGATCTTTTCTGTGTAGTGACTTTTTACTTCTAGTTTCCATAACCTGGAGATCAGACTGTTGCTTTCGCATGATGTAAGTAGTGTCTCATGACTGGAGTTTGCTTTGTTTTACAGTATCTGTACTCCTTGTATTTTTCAAGAGCTATTTTGTAAACAGATGATGTATTTCTCCATTGAAAACACAATAAAAAAAAAAAACCAGCACAAATCAAAAAAAAAAAAAAAAAAAAGATGCCTCTAAATAGCGCAAGAAGGAGTTCTCTTTGTCATCTGTCTGCTCTCTCCTGGAAGGGCTCCCTGTCTTCTCCAGACACCTACAGGCAAAGGTAGAGGTTGTACATTGCCTTGAGTTTGGCTAGGCAACACTCTAAAGGGTGTCTGTCTCACCCCTGAGAGCACTGTGAATAAATTCAGACTCAGGATCCCAGGACATGTATTTTCTAAAGTTACAGCCCCAGGACAATACTCTCATAGGAAGCAAAGGAGACCCGTGCATGTTCAATAGAGGCTTCATTCTCTGGAAGGATCCTTGACATTTGCGGTGACAGTGAGGGTTTTTTTTTTTTTTTTCTTTTGTTTCCAGCCTACTAGAGTTCAGAAGTACGGGTTTGCACAGGAGGCAAGGCCATGGGAAACTGCAGGAGGCATGAGGAGGGTAGAAGAAGCTGTCCTCCGAGGATCATGCTCTGCAGCTGCTTAGGGACATTGTTTGGTTTCTTTCTGCAACAGAGGAGGTGAGCTGCCTCCCAGGTATCCTTAGCTAATTAGGACAGCTGGTCCTGGTGTGACATCTAGTCATTGTAAGAGGGAGTACCAGGAGTCTGTGGTTTGGAAGTAACTGTCATCCCAAAGCAGCTCTGCCCTTTCTTGCTCATCCCTGCACGGATGCTTTTTGTTCTCAGCTCAGCTCTGCAAAGAAACTGCTGATTCATCTCCTTCCTCTCCCCGTCGCCAGGATGAAAGAGTATAAATAATTTACAGTAAGATATGAAGACAAGCAGTGGTTTTAAATTTGTTGCATTCTTGGCCCGAATCTCTTTCATGACAATGAATTAAACTAAAAAGGCCACCAATGGTTGCTCTAAGCATTTTAATTTGGTTGGAAACATCCCCCTTTCTGCAAAGTCCTAGCTTGAAGGTCAGGAAGTTTTATACTGGCTTAGTTGTGTGTGGGAAACATACATACATACATACATACATACATACATACATACATACACACATAGATACAGACATACACTCTGTGTGTATGTCAGAGAGAGTGACAGAGAGACAGAGAGAGACACAGAGACAGAGAGATGGAGAGAGATAGAAAGATAGAAAGAAGCAGAAACCAAGAGACAGAGACAGACAGAGATAGACAGGCAGAGATTGGCCTCAAATCTCATTTCTTAGATACCACTCACCATTATGCTTTTGAGACATAGTCTTTCCTTCAACTGAAACTCAACATGTAGGCTAGGCTAACTGGCCAGTGAACCCAAGAAAAAACTTCTATTTCCACCTCTACATAGTTGGAAATTCATGCCCAAGCCACGTGGACTGAGCCATCTCCCCTGTCTAGTGCTAGGGTCTTAATGCATCTTGTATTAGAGAAAGAACAATTTCATGGGCAGATAGAATATGGGCGGCACCAGTGGCCCCACACCCTCCTCATGCCTGGGATAAAGGAGCTCATCAAAGGACACCACCTGCTGCAGAGCAGAAGCTCAGAAGCCTCAACACAGTTGAGTGGAGATTGAGCCACTCTGTTAACCTTAATTAGATAATTTTGGTGTTGATTTCAATGACACAGGGCATCACTGCAGGCAGCAGTGTGTGGAAGCAAAGGTCTTGTTGCTCTAGGTTAAGTGTGAGCTCCTGTTGGGATAATTATCCCGAGTGCTTTTCCATTCTACAGAACCCGCTTTACTCAGATGATCTGACTCACTTGGTGGCGTCCTCAGAGTATTTTGCAAACAACAAGGCAGCCCATGTTCAGAATGTTGACAATCCTGGTTCTTGGCCATATATGTGTGTGTGTGTGTGTCTGTGTGTGTGTGTGTGTGTGTGTGTGTGTGTGTGTGTATAATTAAACATGTATAATATTCTATGAATTAATGAAGAATTTCGTAATACAATGTTTTTAATATGTGCCTATTCCCCACTACCTTCTGTTAATTCCACTGAGATGCACCCCTTCTTCACATTTTCCTCTCACTGTTGTTGTTTAACCCCCCTGAATGCAGTTTGTTCTGCCCATATCCTCATGGGTATGATAGCATCCTGGAGCATGACTGACTCTCTCCACACCATCAACTGACAATAGGTCCTCAGTAGATTCTGTTGTGGAGAAACAGTTCCCCCACGCTTAGTCTCTGCACTTGGACCAATTTTGTACTGTGTTAACCTTGGTCCTCTTTGAGGATCTCACGGGAGCTTGTAAATCACAGGATCTATTCTTAGCTCATTTTTATCTCAGACTTTGCTGAATTTGACACTATGGATGTGTGTTCCATTCACACATCCCTCCCGCACCTCTTGCCATTGTGGTCTGTGAAACCCTATGCTGGCGTCACTGCACTTCAGTCTCTGGTTCTCCTGCGACTCACACTGTGCCCTCATTCTCCAGGTCTCACGCTCTGTATTCTCTTAGTGTATGCTATGCTGAAACACAGAGCTTGTGTCCACTCTGCATATGTATTGACTCTATGAGGAACAACACACCGAGGCCGTATGTTTCTCTGTGTAGCCCTGGCTGTCTTGGAACTCACTCTGGAGACCAAGGTGGCCTTGAACTCATAAAGATCCACCTGCTTCTGCCATTTGAATGCTGAGATTAAAGGCTTGTGGCATCACCACCCATGCAAATCCCTGTCCTTTTTCTTTAAGAACCCAGGGTTTTTTCCTTGAAAAGTATATAACTGTACCCCGATATCATAATTACATCATTGCTTGCTTTCCCCCACTCCCTTCAGTAACACCACCATTTTGCAAGTCACTCATATTTAATAATGTGAAACTCATTCGCACCAGGCAGGTACTATACTCCTGAGCTGTATCCTGACCCTTACCCTGTGTCTTAGTTAGGTTTCTATTGCTGAGCCTAAACAATTTAGGGAAAGGGGGCTTTATTTCAGCTTACCTCTCCTGATTACATGCCTTCACGGAGGAACTTAGGGAGGGAACTGGAGGCAGGAGCTGATGCAGAGCTTATAGGACTGATGCCCACTGCATCATAGATTGCTTATCTGCTTTCTTACAGTACTCAGGACCACCAGCCCATGGGTAGCCCTTCCCACAGTGAACTGGGACCTCCCTCATCAATCAAGAAAATGTGCCGCAGGCTTGTCAATAGGCCAATCTGGTGGGGGCATTTCCTCAGTTGAGGTTCCCTCTTCCAAAAAAAAAAAAAAAAAAAAAAAAAAAAGATTCTAGCTTGTGTCACGTAGACATAAAACCTAGCCAGCATAACGTCTTCTTCTCTTACATTAAAATTGTGTTTCATCATGTTATTTCCATAGTAAGGAATGTCCACTCTGTCACAGCCAAGCTTCTCACTTGTGGCCTTATTTCCAATTCTTCAAACAACCTTTTCTGACTTAGTTAAGAGTCTCACCATCTCCGATAGTTCCCCATGCTTCATTTTACTTACATTGTTCTCAACTAGATTGTCTTGTCCACTTGTCATCCATCTGGTCAAATTGCAATCATTGTGTAAGAGTCTGTTTGCATGCGTTATCTTCTATCATTTGATAGTGATGCCTTTGGTGATGACCCCCACGCCATTAGTCACTGCTACCGTGGATTTCACTATTCATTGTCTACTAGCTTGTGTACAGTTAATTCCATCTTTCACTTTGGTTGTGAACTTACTATGCAAAGGTCCTCTTATCCAATCCTTGCAAATAGTTTGTGTTTAACAAACCCTTCATTGATTTACTATTCCTCAATTTAACCAAATTTATTGACTGAATAGGTTATTGGGTGAATAAATCAACTTTGGTTGATTGACTCATTGATTGATTCTATTGATTGAATGCAATATTGTGCACATTTCTCTGCATTTTAATTTGAGGGGTTAGTAACACCAATATTTTATTTCTTCCCACCTCCCAACCATTCCCGGAATAGAGTCCCCATAAATAAACTGTTGGGATCGATATGTCTGCAATCACTTCCCGGTGCAGTTATAGCGAGCAGAAGTTAGTATCTGAATATTAATGACAGCGTGAACCACTGTCCAGTAACTTTTGCTTTGAAACATCAAAGACATGATATAAATCTCAATGGAAAGGCAAATTAAAGCCTGGCTTTCTTCCTAGAAGTGACACATTAAAAACCACATCATTTTTCTCTTTAAATTGAAAAAAGCCAGAAGCCAGGGCAGAAGAGGTGATGTTTCCAGTCTACAGCTTGCTTCGTGAAAATCACTTTAAAGGACTAAATGAAAGGCAAGAAGTTTTGTTTGCTCATATTGGTCTTGAAGGGTGTAGTGTCTTTCAAGCTATACTATCTTAGCTGGCTGTGCCAGGCTCTGTGGTTTGTATGTGTCATCTGAGCAGTCAGGTTGTGGCAGTAGGAATATCAGAAGTTCAAGGCAAGCCTCTACTACTTAGAAAATTTGAGGCTGGTCTGGGTCTGAGAACCTGTCTTAATAAATAAATAAATAAATGGCCCTCAGAAGACACAGTGGAGAAGAGGGAGGAATGACCAGAGGAGTAATGCTGTCCTTGGAATATGGCTTTACTCTTGGACTCTTGATCACAGTTGTGATTACTGTTGTGTGGCCTGTAAATGATCAGGCCATTACACCCATGTGGGGTGGGGAAAGGAGCCATGAGGCCCTACTCATCCTTAAAGACTTGTAGTTAGACAGGGTATGAGGGAAGAGGGAACCGCATGGACTAACTAGCTCATCCATGATTGTTAGAGAAAAAGAGAGACATTTTCTTCAGTGGTGTGACCTATGGTAAAGGGTCATGAATCTGTAAATAATCCCTCACCTATGTTCCTGTGAGCAACCTTCCTGAAACACACTGAGTAAGGGAAAAAAAGAAGACAAAGTAGAATCGAGACAAGGGGAGATAACAGGGAAAATGTGCTAAAAACACAACACATGAAAGTGTGATATTGTAACCCATTGTTATACATAATTAACATGTGCTAATAAAATAAACAGTCCTTCCCCAAACAAAAAGCAAACAACATTCAAAGTACATTGTCTTCCTGTAACAGCTAAACACTTTGTTAAAACCTCTCTCTTATCTATTCAACCTCATTTTTCTAAAATATAAACCTTGTGAAGAAGAATAGAGTTATGGCCCCTAAATCCTCATCGTGCAAGCCTAATCCCACAATCTCCAGAACATGACTAAATTGGAAGATGAGGCTTTTCAAGGTGTGACTAAGTCAAATGACATCTTTAGCTTGCCTCATCTGGTGTCCTTACCAATGTAAAGAATCCCTGAAAGATAAGGAAGGGCATAGATAAGATAGATAAGACCATAAGATAGATAAGATAGATAGATAAGACCATCCACAAGCTGAGGGAAAGTCCCCAAGACAAAGCAACCCTGGTGACACCTTGATCTTAGACAACCTCCAGCCTCTACACATGAGGAAATTACATTTTGAGACCGAGCTGCTTGTGGGCCAGCCCTAAGTGAAAGTGTGGCTTTCACTAAGGTCTGTAATGCTTCACACACAGCGGATAGCTGAGCTTCTAGGGTGCCATGAATGTGCTTACACCTTGTCTAGGCTGAATTAGAAAGCTCACCGTTGGAAGGCATGTCCTGGATTTCCACATGCTCAGTGATGCTTTGTACACTCTGGTTAGCACTAAAGACACAGACCCTGTCTCCAGAGGAATTATTTTGTATGAACCCAATGAAGAGCTGGCAGTTTTGTAAAGATATGTTATCTAGGTGCTTATACGTTATAATATTAGGTCAAGATACGGTTCAAGAAATAGAAAGAAATTACGGTATAGGAGATATATGTTTCTGACTTTTTCAAATGCAATGTCAAAGATCTCGTGACTCTGCAGTTGCAGACTTAAGCACTGTTCTATGATGTTCCACAGAAAAGGAAGTGATTTCTGCCATGCATATAAAACCAGTCCCATTCTGAGTGACCCATGCCAAGCAGGTGTTAACATACTTTGAATCTCACTTTGGTCTATCCCCTGTCTGTACTTACATGAAAAGTCTCCAAGGCAAGTCAGTAAGTAAGAAAAATAAGAAAAAAGGCACCTTACAAACTAGATGCTTGAGAAAGTTAAAAAGACAGATCTGTGTAATAAATACGCTGCTAACTTCAGTCTCCCTGTGCACAGTAGGATATCAGACTTTCTGCTGTCTATCTATGATTTTGTATTTACTGTACATTCCCTTTCAACCTTAGCCTGATTCTCTCCTCCCCAGTTCCTGGTAAACACCCTGCTTTCTCCTTACAAGAGCCCAAACGTGTCCAGATTCCACAAATTGAGAGGAGAGGTTGGCCAATGGCTATGGAGTTGGATAAGAGGAAGACAGTCTGTGATGCACTAGGGTAACTAAACAGGCGGTAATAGGTAAAAGTGGCTCTTATACCAAAATGGCTCTTTGCTTGAAACACTATTTAAATTGAGAGATCCAACTCACAGTGAGGTAGACAGACATGCTTACTTGAAATGGGATGGATACCACCTTTCCACATGTTCCTGCCCTGATCTAGGCCACTGCAGACCCAAGAAAACTATGTATGCACAATTCAGTTCAAGTGGACAGGAGGTCTGAGGGAAGTCAGCCCATGCAACTGTAATTCTAGGAAGTCAGAGGGTGTATTGTGTAAGACAAACTCTGATAAAAGACTGGGAACTCACAGGCCAGGGCTCCAGATCCTAGGAATGAAGAAATAATAACATCACTGATGAAAGTTTTGAGTGGGACTGGCTTTGGGAAGCCAGAATGTCTATATCCTAGCCAGTGACCTTTGGGGGTTGCAGTTATTATGATTATATACTGACATGATCATAATGACAATTATGGTCATGACAGCTTCCTCTTTCATATTTATTACCATGTATACTTTGCTTATCATCACCAGAATTATAGGCAGAGATAACCCTCCAAGACCTAGGTCTATTCACTATCTAGATACCATGGTCCAGAGGTTCTGTAATGTCCAGAAACTGCATCATCAGATGGTCACCAAGTGCTCAAACATGAGCCTGCAATGGGCATTTCACGTCTAAACCATACACAACATACCAAAGCATGGAGCAAAGTTTTTCATGTACATTTTATCTCTTTCCTTATTGCTATGAAGAAATATTTGGCCAGTGTTTAGTCCAGAATGGTGGAGAAGTCAATGTAGCAGAAGCGTGAGGTAGCTGGTCCCACCTGATACACAGGCAAGAAGCAGAGGAAGGTAAGTGTTGGTGCTCAGTTCGCTTTCTCCTTTTTATTCAGTTCACAGCTTCAGACCGTGGTATGGTGCTATTTTCAGGATGAGTCTTCCTACCTAAAGTAACCCATTATAGAAATCCCTCACAGACATGCCAGGGACTTGTTTCTTAAGTGATTGTAGATTTGTCAAGTTGACAATCAATGTTGACATTCACATATATGAATTTCTTAATAAAATTTAAAGAGTAGGTATTACTATCCCATTTTACAGATGAGGAGAAATAAAATACATGACAAGTATCTTTATCAAGGTCATGTAACTATTAAACAGCAGAGCTACTATGTAACTTGGGCCCATACTTAGACCATCATGTGTGTTTGTTAATTAAGTTTTATTGGGATACAATGGTGTTGTTTTTTATTTTCTTTCCTTTGCTTATTTTTTTTTATTTGTCTTTGGATGCTTCCATTCTATCATGGCAGTGCCAGAGACCCTCTGGCACACAAACTGTAAAATATTTACAGTTTGGCCCAAAATAGGAAAGGGTTGCAGATTGATGGATCATTGAAAGCAATCTCAGTTATTTTTCTGTTACTATGATAAAAATACTTTGACAAAAGCAATTTAAGAGACATTGGGTTTATTTTAGCTTTCAGTTTAAGGGTTCAATATACCATGGTGTTGAAATCATAGTGGCAGAATCTTGAAGCACCTGGTCACATGCCATCTTTAGTCAAGGAGAAGAGAGTGATGAATACCTGCTCAGCCCATTTTCATCATTTTACATAGTCTAGGATCCCTTGTCCAAGGAATGCTCACAATTAGCATGGGGGTCCCCATATCAATTCACATAATCAAGATAATCCCATAGAAGCTTGCTCAGAGGCCCATTTCCCAAATGATTCAAGGTTTCACCAAGTTGACAATGAAGACTAAACCTCATAAAAGTCCATGGGCTCAATGATGCTCTTCATACATTTCTAGACTCTTTGCATCTGTCCATTTCTTGACTTATGTTTTTCTGGCTAACCATCTCAGGATACAGGATTTCCCTTATCTCTCCTACCATAGGATGCATCTCTTTAGAACTTCAATTGTTACTATCTGGGACTGGACCAAGACTCATGCACCAATAGCCAGGTTCAAGGCCAAATGTTACATTAAAATGCTGGTTCTCGGGATAATGGAGCAACCAGGCTGAAACCGAGGAAGCAGAAAAGTACAGGCTAATCATGGGAGTTGGTTTAAGACTTGGAGGGAGACAGAGACACTCAGAAAAGCTCAGTGGGAAAGAGCAGAGTGTAGTGGGATGTTTTTCTAGAAGTTCAGTCAGATGTGAGGAATCCAGAGGTGGAACTGAGCCAGAAGAACTGCTGGGCTCACCATGAGCTTCCCTGAGGTGCAATCTCTTGATGGCCAGGCTCATGGTCCATAGTTGATTGCTACTCTGATGAGGTGACAGTGATTAACTCCTGCTTTGTCTTTACTTTTATTACTAAAATGCAGGCAAACTTGCTCTCACAGTGTGGGAGGCAGTAGCATCCTTTGTGAGAAGAAATTCTCTATTGATGTCCACGGACCAGCATTTCTGTAGTCATGGCTGACTGCTCCCTGCCCTACCTCTGCTTCTGAGGACTGTACACTACCACATAACTAAACATATTGGAAACCTCCTCCATGACCTCAGCATAATGCCTTGTACATATAGATATTTCTGACCTGTTTTCATTCTCTACACATTAAAATGGTTTTTTTTATTTCCTTTCTTCCTCAATCTTGCAAGTAAAACTCTCTAGGATTCTGTTATCTTTGTCTCTTGTCTTCTTCAGTAAATTATTCTAACAGAGATGAAGTTCTAAGGCCACTGCACCAGAAAAGCAGACCTATAGAGTCAGAATAAGCAAAAGCAAACATTTCTCTCAGCTTATCCAGCCTAGGACTAAGAGCTAGGAGGCATGTTTTGATTGTCTGGACTGTCTTGCGTGCAAGCTAGATGCTTTCCAAATATTTAAAACTCAAGGATGGAGCCCTTCACGAATAATGAGTTTCATACAGGTAGCACCTGAGTGAGGTAGGAAAATGTTTCTAGGATCCTGAAGTTCAAGAAAGTACCTATGGCTGAAACAGAAGATGGGGAAATAAATACTGTGAACTCATTCAAAAAAAATAGAGGAAGAAAAAAATCAATAAAATTAGGGACATAAACTGGCAACTAAAAAAAGCAGCAATGAAATATATTTGGAAATTTTAAAAGCCCTGTAGGATTAGCAAAAAAGAAATAAAAACCAAAATTATCATCATAATAATAGTAGTAGTAACAATAAAAACAACAAATGCTTGGATAAAAGAACATACTACAAATTCTAAAGACATTAAATAATAAAAAGAAAACATTATAAACTAATTTGAATAAATTCAATAACTAGAGTAACATGCAGTTTTTTGAATGAATAATTTCTGCAATGCATTCAAGAAGAAATAGAAAATCTGAAAAATTCTACGTCTATTAAATAGGATAGATAATTAAAAACTTCAGAGAGATGCTTTAAGCCCAAATTTCTTTACTATAAATACTAAATAAAACAGGAATAACAACAAAAACAAATCAAGCCAAACAAGCAGTAAATGATGAGACACTACCAATTTTACACAATTTATTTCTGAGGCTGGAGGGAGATTATTTCTCAAAGGATTTAGTGAAGGCTGTATAACTCTGATACTTCACCCTGACAAAGACATCACAAGAAAATTATAGACCAAAGCCATCAGCTATCATTAGCAAATCAGACTCAGAAATAATACCAAAAACATAATATGTGGTGTAATGGCTACTGCTGATTGTCAACCTGACTATAACTGGAATGAACTACAATCCAGAATTGGTGGGCACACATTTGATCCAGATCTGAGGCTGGAAGACACAAGTTTCTGACCTGGATCTTGGCATGGAGATCTTAAGACATAGTGGCCATGAAAAGTTTAGGCCTAGGCAAGTTCGCACACCCCTTTTTAATCCCAGGAGACTGAGGCAAGGAGATCTCTGAGTTCAAGGTCAGCCTGGGACAAAGCAAGTTCTAGATCCAGGTATGATGGCACACACCTTTAATCTGGGCCACATTGTGGAGTGGTGGGCTGTGAGAGGCAGTGGGGTACCAATTGAGTCTGCTTTGAACCCTGGTGACCCTAACGGGACAGTAGGTATTTAGTCTTGTCCACGGGCCCTGGTTCCTTTCACTTATCTACAGCCCCTCCCAAAGAAAAGTTTGTGGCCTTAGGTCATGTAGTACAGGCAGCACAGGTAGAGGGCGTGACTACAGGCCTCAAGAGATTTTCATATTAATGAGGTACCTAAAGGCCAGAGGACATAATTAAGCATTCCCTCCCAGACCTTCCTCCTTGCAAAAGATATTGAACCTCAGGCCCGCCCTGAGGACACTGGGTACAGCTTCACCCACTTTCTGCCATGACAATAAACCTTTTAAGACCATGGACTTCTTCTTGTCTTTGGGGCCTGCCGTGGAGAACCATAGAGGGAGTTTTCAACCAATGAACCACCACCTAATCTCCCATAGAGGACTTCTCTACGTTCCAGCTACACGGAGCCCACCAACTCAAACAAGTTAGCAGAGCCATCCATGACCCAGCCAAGCAAGGCGCCTCCACCAAGAGTCTTATCCACCACTTGGGGCACTGTCGGAGCTTTTCTCCCTTGTCCCCCCCCCCCCCCCCCATTCCTTCTGTGGTCTCCCATCGACAGATTCCAGAGCTTCTGCCCCCCTGAGCCACCTGGGGTGGCAGATGCGTGGGACCCACAACTCAGCCCAACAGGACCCATGCCCACACATGAGCTACAGCCCTGCACTGCACCATACCTTCTGTTGGAGGCCTACATAGGTTCATTGGAAGGAAGATTCACTTTTTCAACTGCTTGTACTTACTTGCCAGCACATCTGTTGGAACATACTTCCACAGAAGACCAGCTGAAACAACTAGCTTTGTGGGACTGAGCAACTACTAGATTCCTGGACTTCTCATCCACAGCTGCCCATGGTGGGGTTAGTTAGACTACAGACTGTAAATAATCACAATACATTCCCTAAATTCTGTGATTCTAGAGAACTCTGACTAACACATGTGATTTTTACATGGGGCTTATCTCAGGAATAATAAGTGTGTTAAGCGTTATCAGTCAATGTACTTCATTGCATTGACAGAATAAAAAAGGGAAAAAGCATGCAATTTCAATGTGTAGAAAATCATTTGATAAAACCCAGCAGCTGTCCCACGGTCTTACAGATGAAGATCAGGAAGGAAGTTCTGTCAGTAAGACAGAGAAGAGCCACTGAAGGCCTACAGTTACATCAGAGTTAACACTGAGTTAGTGAATACTCTCAGTGAGGCCTGGAGGGAAAGCAAAGGAACCACACTCATGGCCACTCCTCTTAAGTGTTGTATGCTTAACTGTCATTCTTTGCATTCGATGATGTACAAGCAGACTTGTCTCTAGAGGAAAGTACCCCTTCTAAGAGATAGCAGAGCCAAAACTTGGAAAGGAGGAAGAAAGAGTCTTGATTTAGACTTCTCATTAGGATGTGTCAACAAATCCCGAGGGATCTGTAAAATAGTTGAACTTGTAAGCACGTTTAGCAAGACATGAAAAATACAATATTAATCTTTTTAAAATCTCATATTTTTATATACTAGCAAAAAAAAAAAAAACCATTGAAAACTGGAACTTTAAAAACAATGCCATTTATAACAGCACCACCCCAACCTCTATCTCTCCCCTCCCCCCAGTATCTTGGAATAGAGCCATCAAAGATGAATTAAGACCTCTATACTGAAAAGTACACGATACTGCTGAATGATATTAAGTATTAGGGAAAATTCAATAAGTGGAGAGATACAATCCACTGTCTGCAAAAGTTAAATATTATGCTACATATTTTGTAAACTGTATTTTATGCTTATGGATGTTTTGCCTGTATATGTGTCTGTGTACCACGTGGATGCTTGATGCTCTCAGAGGTTCAAAGAGGGCACTGGATCCCCTGGAATGGGAGTTATGGGCAGCTGTGAGTCACCATGTAGGTGGGTGCTCTGGAAGAACAGCCAGTGTTCTTACCCACTGAGCTGTCTCTCCAGCCCTTAAGACATCAGTTCTTGCCAATGTGACTTATAGATACAATGCTATTCTAGCCCGGTTAAATTCCCATTAGACTTTTCACTTGTATGGAGGTTGTTAAGCAGAAATCCAGGGTATAATGAAATGGAAACCACATAGAACAGCCTTGAAGAAGAGTGTGGTTGGCAGATGTACTCAGATTTTTGAAACTGGCTTCTGTCAATTGAATTTTTTTGAAGACATAGAAACTAAATTACTGAGTGAATGTTTTCTTTTTTTTTTTTTTTTTTTTTAAGCAAATGGTACTAGAATTGGGTAATTGTATGAATGACTTTGACCTGTACCCCATCTCACACATACAATTAATTTAATATGGGCCACACATGTATAATTAAGATCAAAATAATGTTTTTAGAGAAGAACTTAGAAGAATATCTGTGGGCAGCAAAGATTATTCCGGACACAAAAACCACTAACTGTAAATGAAAAAAAAATATGAGCTTTATCTAATTAATAAAATTTATTCTTGCCAAAAGACAGTATCTTTGTTTTTTGGGTTTTTTTTTTTGTTTGTTTTGTTTTGTTTTTCCATTTTTTTTTTTTTTTTTTCGAGACAGGGTTTCTCTGTGTAGTCCTGGCTGTTCTGGACTCACTCTGTAGACCAGGCTGGCTTCGAACTCATAAATCCACCTGCCTCTGCCTCCCAAGTGCTGGGATTAAAGGCGTGCGCCACCACTGCCCAGTTAAGACAGTGTCAAGATAGTCAAAAGGATAGATCACAAAATGAGAGAGGAGTTGGAACACAGGTAGTTGAAAGTGCTTGTGTTCAAAAGTTTGTAAACGAGAGACAACTGATATCTGAGTTAACTCAAACCCTTGTTCCACGTGGATGCTGTGTTGATGTCGGACAGTCTTTAGGATGTTCATTCACCTCCCGCTCAAGTAACTTCACCATAGAACTTCCAGCCTAATCAATGAAGAAAATCAGGTCGCTTGTGGGAATCTACTACTTTCCTCAGTATGATAGCTATTTTATACCCTTTCCTACAGTTTTGAGTAGTGTCTGTCTTAAAACAGACTGGAAGGACAAAGGTAAGAACTTGTTATGTAATGTTGAGTTGATATTTCTTGGAGGCCTGCTCCTTTCTGAAGAGAAATGGAGAAGTGGATCTCCCACCCCCAAATTGGATCAGATTATGCCCCTTCTTTTCTTAGTCCATTTTCAAGTCATATTTCATTTGGCCTTGATCAATCTCTTGAACTGTTTCCATAAATTCCCTAAATATTAAAAAGAAAGAAAGACAACTGATGTAACAGAAATGGCTAAAAGACGTGGAAAAGTGCTCAACTAAGGAAAGTGGCTAAAGGGACCTGTAATCCTACAGCTTTGGGGCCAGAGACAGGAGGATGGCTGGTTCTTGCTTGCTATAAGCCTGGCTGGAGATTCAGATGACCTAGTTTTCCAGGCAGCCCACCCCCTCCTAAAGGCTTCATAGCTCTATAAACTGGGGGTCAAGTATTCAAAATGTCTACCTATAGTGAACATTTACAATTCAAACCATAACAACCTTCACAAAGCTGATGAGAGTTTCCCAACTCTTCCAACCTGTTTCCTATTGTTTAGATATTGTTACTATACAATCGAACAGAAAGATAATTTTTTTTAAGTTCCAGAGAATCAACCTAGGACCTCGTGCATACTAGCCACTCAAGAGAAAATAGTTGTAAGCAGCAGAGCATGCCACAGTTAGCTTCAGCTGCTCACTTAACACAAACCTAGAGTTACTTGGGAAGAAGGAATTTCAATTGAAGACTTGTCTTGATCAGAGTGGTCTACATCTATGTTGGTTTCATGAGATATTTTCTTAACTGCTAGTTAATGGAGGAAGGCCCAGTCAACTGTGGGTGGTGCCATCCCTAGGCAGGTGGGTCTAGGCTGTATAAAAAAAATCGAGTGGAGCAGGTCAGTGGAAGCAAGCAGTAGGCAGCATTCCTCCATGCTCAAGGTCCTGCTCTGGCCTTGGCTTCTCTCCATCCTGGACTCTAACTTGTAATTCAAGTAAACCCTTTATCCCCCAAGTTGGTTTTGGTCTGTATTTTGTCACAGCAACAGAAAACAATCTAAAGCAGAATAAGATATCCAGCATCCTCCTCTGGCCCCTGCATTTGTGAGCATGTACACATTCATCTGCACATGCTTATACATCACACACAAGTATTTTTTTTTTTAATGAAAAAGTAAAGTTTCAAGTTACACACTTAAGCTCTGTAAAGTATATAACTTTCACTGCACATACATTACTCTTAAACAAAACAAAGAATTTCTGGTAGGTGCAACAAAGCCTTCTGTGGTCCTCAATGCAGAGGATCAGAGAGAATGACTCAACAGGAAGGACCGATGAGTAAGCTGTAGCATGTGGGAGAAGAGCAGAGCCCTGCAGGATGATTGGTATCTTCAGGGAAGGGATGGGTGCTTGTAGGTGGTTTCTCCTAGACAAATCAAGAGTCAAGTAATTGCTGCAGCTCACAGTAGCATCCTGACTCATCAGGAGTCTATGAACCAGTGGAGCACACAAAAATAGAATATTTCTTTGTTGCAGCTAATTTAACTTGGCAAAAACATTAAAAAAATTTTTTTGGATCAACTCAAATAACAGATACTTGTAGCAGCCATATTTAACATTTCTCAAGATCTGAGTTTATTCTGCAAGTATTTTTTAAAGTAGTATAAGCTTTTATTTCCAACTACTCAGGAGGTCGAGGCAGGGGACCGTAAGTTCTAGTCTGGGATTCGGAGTAAGTTCAAGATCGGTTTGGGCAACTTAGGGGAACCCCACCCCAAATTAAAAGTGAAAAAGAAGAATTGAGTTGTAGCTCACTCCTGTAGTATGAAGTGGCTAGCATGCAGGAGGTCCTAGGTTCACTCTCTGGAACTAAAATAAAATATTTTTCTGATTTATATTGTAGAACAACAATACCCAAACAATAGGAAACACAGATTGGAAGAATTGGGAAATTCTCAGAAGCTTTGTGGAGGCTGTTATGGTTTGTCAATGTCTACTACAGGTAGACATTTTAAATACTTGACCCTCATAGTTCATAGAGCTATGGAGTCTTTAGGATGGGACTGCCTGGAAAAAGTGGGTCATTAAGGATAGGCCCTTTGAGGTTATACTTACCCCCAGTTTAGCCTACTTTCTTGCAGGCCACCTGAAAGTATCTGCTGCAGGGTTCTGGCAACCATGCACAGAGTTGCATCACCAGCATCCCTTCCCCACGAAGGTGTAAAACCTCTCTGAAACTGAAAGCTACAACCAACCCTTTGTCTTGTATGTTGCTTGCATAGTGTACTTCAGTCACAGAGGCAGATGCAATTGATGTTCCCAGTAGATTAGAAAAGGTATTGAGTACACTGCTTGCATTTTAGTCTTCTCATTTAGGAATGCAACTTTGAGTTCTCAGTTCCCTTCTGCTGCTAACAACACCACCTGGATATCTCTGGCTTGCTGTGTACTTGAGTCATGTCTTGATATAGTCTATTATCTGGTCCCAGGTCCCCTAACCATTTAAATCCTTCTTGTTTACAAAGTTACCACGTCTCCATCCTTCCTTACACAGCATCTCTCACCTTGGAAAGCAGTCTCCTTCTGTGGTGGTTTGAAAATGCTTGGCCCAGGGAGTGGTATTTTGAGGAAGTTGTTGAAGGAAGTGTCACAGTGAGGGAAGAATTTGAGATCTTCCTCCTAGCTGCTGGGAAGCCAGTCTTCTCCTGTTTGCCTTTGGATCAAGATGTAGAACTCTTAGCTCCTCCAATGGCCATGCTTGCCTGAACACTGCCATGCTTCCTGCCTTGATGATAATGGATTGAACCTTAGAACCAGTAATCCAGCCCCAATGAAATGTTGTCCTTTAGAAGAATTGCTTTGATCATGGTGTCTCTTTACAGCAATGGAAACCCTAACTAAGACACCATGTAAAATGATGTAGCTACTTTCGATGTCTATCAAATCTCCCTTACTCCAGAAGGCCCATCAACAAAGATGTCTTTACTGTATTGACTACTCCCTCTGTTGCTTCCACTGTACTTGTGATTACTATAATTTATTTGGAAATCTCATTTGCTTCCTTGTATCAGTTACCCTTTAACGTATCTGTGTCCCCCCCAGCTCCCACCCTAGCAAGAATGTACCAGGATCAGTTAATATAGACTCTGCCCTCTACTTGCACTGTTTTTACTTAAAAGTATTTATTCTATTTTTTAATTCTGTGAGTGCATGTGTACTTGAGTTCAGGTGTTTCTAGTAGTCAGAAGAGGTGTTGGATCCCTTGAGGCTGGAGTTGCAGGCACCTGTGAGATACCTGACATGGATGTTGGGACTCAAACTTAGGTCTCATTGAAGAGCAGCAAGCATACTTAGCTCCAGAACCACCTACTTAACCCCACTTGTTGGGCCGAAGAGTGGTTAAGAGCACTGACTGTTCTTCCACAGGTCCTGAGTTCAATTCCCAGCAACCACACAGTGTCTCACAACCATCTGTAAAGGCATCCGGTGTCCTCTTCTCATGTGTCTGAAGACAGTGACAGTGTACTCACATACATTAAAAAAATCTTTAAAAAATCCCACTTGTGTAATTTTTAAATAACTGTTCAAAAAATTCCATATGATTAAGTATTTTACCCACCTTTAAAGGAACTGTAAAATGCCCACACTTTTTAGGTAGAATCTCACTACATATTTCAAGCTGGATTTGAACTCATACTCCTTCTGTCTCTACTTCCCAGGTACTAAGATTTCAGGCATTCCATCTGGGGGAAAAGGAGGAAAAGATGCTTAAATATGTATAAATGCAATTGCCCAGAGGAAGACATATTTAGTGAAAAAATGGTCTCAGACATGGCCGTATTGATGTGCCATGATATTGATGGATAAGTGTACACCATTAGCAATGGCAGCCAGCTAAATCACAGACCAAGAAGCATAATCTGCTTTGGCATCTAGTAAGCATCACTCAGTTAAAGTTTAACAAGGAATGGCAATAGTAAATGAAGCAGCTACATGAAGAACAATCTGCCCAATGAAAAGGACTCCATGCAAGTTCCAAACTACACTTGATGCTCTTTGGATACCAGTCAATCACAAAACTATAACCAGCTCCCGAGCAGTTGGCTTGCTTGTGACTTTGCCGAGAATGGATGCTACACATACAAGAAGAACTATTATCTGATTGTACAGAGCATTTGACTGTCTGAGAACTCTAGTGTTAATGAGATGGCCCTGTGCATAAAATGATTGCCATGCAAACTCAATGACCTGGGTTCAGTCCTTGGAGCCTATGTAAAGGCAGAAGGAGAGAGCTGACTCGAACAAAGTTGCTCTCTGACTTCCATGTGCATACCTCCTCTCTCTCTCTCTCTCTCTCTCTCTCTCTCTCTCTCTCTCTCTCTCTCTCTCTCTCTCACACACACACACACACACACACACACAGACACACACAATTAATGAATAAAACAAAATTTTAAAACTCTAATCTGATATAAGCATCAACCAGGGATGTATAGATGGAGACAAATTGAGGGGACTTTAATAATGCCCATTTTCTGCTTATAACATGTCTATTTCTTCTCTGGACCTTACTACACCACTCCAAACCCTTTGCATTCCACAAGGCCTAGCATGCAGTGCTTCTGCCGGTTGACTCTTCTAACACTTTTTCTCTTTCCTTGTTTTACCATCCAGCTGTTCTTCAGTTATAAACTATACTTGTCTCTCGACTCAGATCCTTAAGAAGAATTTCTTCCTCTGTTGCTGTTGGCGACATCTGTGTATGAGCTCACGTCACTCCCTGGGGATGCCACAGGGTGTTCTTTTATCATATAGTCTTGAAGCAATCTGTCCCTGTTTCATCCAGCAAAGAGAGAGCAGAATAAACTAAGAGCACACACAATTTTTCCTTGACTGTCTGTCTTCCATACTAAATTTTGCTCAGGGTGAATATTCTCTCCTCTGATCTCCTGTTTCCAGTGAGCACATGTCTTTCCCATCCTTTCCTAGATACTGAAATGTGAGCTCAGAGCCTGAGAAAAGAACAAGAGTGTGTGTGTGTGGCTTACCCTCTGCCAATGCTTGTTTGCACTGAAACAGAAGCAAAGACTGCTATGTGAACTGGGAAAGAAAAAGGAAGAAAGGTCCAGCAGGGTCAGTCCCCTAGGTGGAAGAGCCGATAGCATTCATCAATACTATTTTAGACTCTTCAGTTTTTATTCAGGGGTTTGCTGTTTTAGTCTCATTTGGCACAAAATTCAAAAGGGAAAGAACAAGAGGGGACTTTAGAAAAAATCCTGATAAATGATTAGCTTGCTTTATTATAACTCCAAGAATTAGCACCGAGCTCAGTTCTTTAAGTATTTATTAACTGCATGAATTATTTAACCACTCTAGCTGCTTGCCTTAAATATAAAGTGGTGCCTATGCCTACAAATTTCGGTGTGTTTTATAGGTTTCCAAGACACTGTGTTAAAGTGCTCAGCACGTGGTGGCAGGGAGCTTAGGGCAAAGTGGGTGGTACTTATTATCTGCCTGAACCAACTGAGAAGAATTCTTGTTTAGAGGTGTTTGCTTCAACTCAGTGTTGGAGTAGTAACCCATTATTCATTATTCAGTAACCCATTATTCAGTCATTGGTCTTTGTCCTCCCGTCTTTGGGGTTACCAGTCTACCACACGCTGACCTTTGTGCCTATGTCAAAAGGCAAGGCCCTCTCCCTTTTACACTCCCAACTATCGATCTATAATAAACTGATGACAAGGAATTTGGGATCCCCTTCGTGGTTCTTAATTTCATTAAAAAAAAAAAAAGAATGAACTCAGATAGAAGCTTTAGGAGAATTTTATTAGTGTTTAGAAGAAAACCTTCTGGAACAGAGAAGCTAGAAAAGGAAAAAACAGCCATGTCATTTAAGCTAGCAAGCAGGTCAGCCATTTGGCAGGTGAGCAGCCACAGGGTAGGGAGGAGATGTTTAGAGAAAGAGAGAGGAACCCACGATACAGAGTTGTCCTCTGACCTCTATCCACATTCTGTGGTGCACAAGCACATGCATAGTAGTCCTAACAAACAGACACATTTTTAATTAGAAAGAAAGAAGAGGCCTGTTTATTATGTTTGTGATGCTGTGATCAACATCCCGGACAGAAATTACACTGCAAGGGGATTTCAGTCCATTGAGAAGGGAGGAAGGCTGGCAGAGCATCTCCTTCTGTGGTGGCAGCAGCACAGGGCAGTAGCTTGCTCACATGGTTGCAGCCAGAAGCAGAAAAACAGACTGAAAGGAGGGGTGAGTATCTCAGTAAGCAAGCAAACATCGCAATCCAAACCAAACCTGACCAAAACAAAACAAAAGTCCCAATCATCCCCTCCTCCGCCCCCCCCCCCCCCCCCCCCCCCCCCACAAATGAGCCTGTTGGTAGACATTTCCAATTAAAGACTTAACAGCAGAAGTTTGCATTGCATCCTGACTGCTGTGCTCTTGAGCCACAGGGTGAATTTCCTCAGCAGGCTTCATAACACAAGGGCAAATGGCATTGTGGAGCTCTGGGTTCAAAGAGAGGGCTGTGGATGCCTTCATCATAGAGAATTAAATGCATGAGCCGGTAGACACTAGCTAACCTGACTGAGCAGTGTGCAGTGTCCATGAGATGAATGTCTAATCATTCTGTATGAATATGTACAGAAGGAGGCAGACGAGGGGTAAATGGGAGAAGGGGGAGGGAGGGAAGGAAGGAAGGAAAATAAGGAAAAGACAGAAGGGAGGGAAAAGGAAGGGGAGAGGAAAGAGGAAAGAGGAAAGAGGAAAGAGGAAAGAGCAAAGAGGAAAGAGGAAAGAGGAAAGAGGAAAGAGCAAAGAGGAAAGAGCAAAGAGGAAAGAGCAAAGAGGAAAGAAAAGGAGTGGGAGGAGAGAGGAAAGAGGAATCAAGCCATGTTGCTGTCTATCCAGGCTCTGCTGGGATTCTGGCTAGGAGCAGGGACTGGAGTAAGGTTCTCTCTCAAGGCTTCAGTTTTCTCACCAGCAAATTGAGCTGAGGCTTGGATTTCAACTTTTCTGCCAGCTTTGACACTGTGCCCTTAAAAATATGCCCACGCCCAGAGAGGGCATGAAAGCACCATAGCTCCAGCCCAGCCCAGCCCATCTCTTCATCTATAGCTACTGTAACATCCTCACATAAATCATTGCAAGTAAAGAGGGGGCAGATGACTGTCCAGTTAATTAAGGTTCTTATAAATTATTCTTACAAGGGAAGTTCATTTACATAATTGGGGGTGGTCTGCACAGACAAGTCCATTGCTAGCTTGGTGATGCACACCTGACAACCCGCTATAGGCAGCTGCTTATTGCTCCTGGGCACAGCAGCAGCTGCTCCCCAGGTAGCCTCAGAGCTGGGAGGACAGATCAGTGCACACAAAACCTGAGTCACTCCGGGGTGGAGAGAGGAATGCGGAATCAATGGCTGCCGGGGCGGGTCTCAGCTGCTGGAGTCCTCCACAGTCCACAGACTGCAACTCTCTGTGTCTGCTGCCAGAATACCTTAGATTCTCTTTTTCCGATTTGGAGAAAATAAAGCAGGCAGGGGTTTAGGGGTGTGGAGGGGTTAGAAGGAGAAGCCCATAGTAGTGTACACAGGAGAGAATGTGATAGAGTCATGTGTGGAAAATGTCAACCAACTTCGTCATACAAAAATGATGAGAGGGTACCAGAGAGGGGAACATGGAGTCAGGTAGCAGAGACTAGAACTCAGTGTGTCTGCTTTAAGGTACGCACAATGTTTTCTTGCCGTATATATCTACCCCTCTGGATCTATCACCATCTAGATCTAGCGTGGCTGCCTACCCCTACCCCTCCCGACTGAAGAAGGGAAAGAAAATCCTGAAAAACAAACAAACAATCAAGGCTCCGAGGTGTTTATTTATTAACTAGCTTGTTTTAGAAGAGCAAGCTTTTATAGTTCTTTACTACCTAGTCTCTAAGTTCAATGAAAAAAAAAAATATGAGGATGGAAGAGAAGGCTCAGTGGGTAAAAAGGCTTGTCATGCAAACCTGAGTTTCATCCTTGGATCCTACAGCAGCGGGAGACAACTGATTTCTGAGTGTTGTCCTCTGACTTCCAAACACATGCCCTAGTCTGTACACAGATACACAGACACATGCACACACACACACACACACACACACACACACACACACACACACACACTAGTTAAAAGCAAACAGACATGTGAATAGCTATGTAGTATCTCTCAGAGAAACCAAGAACTAAAAAGAAAACAGCAGTAACAAAAGCCCTTTGGCCTGTTCTTCAAATTCTTCTTTAGTCGACTTGCAAAGCTGATGGCACTAAAGCCTTCTCTCCCCCACGCACTACTGCATCCTTCCATATTCTATGAACAAGGCTAGTCATCACCACAGGCCGCTCCGCCTTTAATTCATCTCTTTCTCAGATTAGAGGCTGCCTACGGGTTAATTTACAGTTATGTCCTTCTCAGAAATAGGAGTGGGTTTTTCATTGCAAATTTTCACTGAAGTTCTGGGTAATGCATATTACATTCTTTTTTTCTGTTTCTTTTCTTTCTTTCTTTCTTTTTTTTAATAAAAGGAGCAGAGATGATTGAAGGCCCTCCTTTGCCATCATAAAATAAACACGGATAAAAATGCACAGTCATTGCCCAGAGGCACAGCGGAAGAATTTTATGGTCTACTTTTCTGCTCGCTGTGTGGTTTTGAATAAAAAGAGCTTAGGAGTAACCCATTAGTGTCTGCTCAAGTTTGGATTAGTAATGTCACTTGATAAGGATCCAACTGGCTTACAGTTTGTTTTTAGGTGATACTGGTGAAATTGGGGTCTTCCTTTGGGGTTCTTAGTCTCATTAATAAAAGAATTTAAGAGTGGACTTAAGTGGAAGCTGGGAGGAGGATTTTTATTAGGATTTAGAAGAAAAGCTGAGCATAGGCAAGCTGTAAATCCCAGCAGCTGCCTGTAGGAGGGGAATGGATGGATGGGGACACACACACACACACACACACACACACACACACACACGCACAGAGCCATGCCTTTTGAGTTCAGCTGCCATGCAGGTCAGCCACTTGGCGGCAGAGATGGAAGAAAAAGAGAAGTTAAGCTTTTTCAAGTAATGCAGAAAAGTGGGCAGAATGATGACGTCAAACGACTATGGCCCTATTAGCTACCATACTGCAGGAAGCAGGAATTTTGGGAAGAAACAATACAGCATTGAATTAAGGGGTAGTTATTTTACCCATCTCTTCCACATAGCTTAAGGGGAACCCACACCTGCTGCCCATGCCAGTCCTCTGAACCGAAGGCAAGAACTGGAGAGAGAAAGCACAGACTGTAGGCTACTTATTTACTTATACCTCTCAGAAGCTAAAAGTTTAAAGCAGTTTTTCAATATTCCAGCCTCTAATTTGATGAAAAGAAAAATAAAATTACGAAGGGCTGGCCAAATGGCTCAGTGGGTAATTAAAATATCACAGTAACATGACAACATGAGTTTGATCCTTGGGTCCCACAGTGGACAGAGAAAACCAACCTCTGAACCAATGTTGCCCTCTGACCTCCATATATGTACTGTGGCACGCACATGTTCCCCAAGTACAGATACAAATGAAAATGTGAAAATATAAAAGTAAAAAAGTGACTAGCTATATTGTACCTCCCATGGAATCCAAGGGAGAAATACAGCACAAAACACTCTTTGGTCAGTTCAGTAAACTCTCCTTCAGTTTGCAAAGCCAGCTACTGTGTGTGACAGGACTCAGTCACCCTCTAGCAAGCACTATTGCAAACCCTTCCCATTTTATAAACACCAGACTCTACACTGCAGGAAAAGGGTCCCAACGTATGCTCAGCTCGTCATCAGGATGCCCTGTCCATCTGTACCGTGTGGAAGGTTTCACAGTAAAATTCTGATATGAAAACAACTGATGTATGGCTTCTTCTCATTCAGCACTTACACTTTTGTTGTGGGGATAAGACTTCTTCTATGGAACTGCCATAGGTCAGCATGGTTCTTAGCTGCTGAGAAGAATACAAATGTCAGAGAAGCACAGAAGTATTCTCTCTCATCTCTCAAGGTCACTTCTGAAGTGAGGAAACATGGAGGAGTGCTTTGTCTTCACTGTTGGGATGCTGGCTTTAGCCACAGTCTTGGTCGACCAGTTGGGTCATATGGCCACAGTGGATTCTAAAAGGTTTCTTTCCATAATTAACCAAATTCTTTCATTGATTGGCTCTGCTTCAAAATCTTCATGGACCATGCAACCTAACCCTCTTCGATCTTTTTCTTCAGAGGAATGGAAGGGTCGGACATGAAGCCCACCTGCCATTTGAAGATTGGAAGAATGTTCTTTCTATTCCCTTTAAGACCTCAGGTTTCATTCTGAAGGACAAGGGATTTGATGATGAAGTGTGAACTGAGGTTACTAAGGTGGAGAGTTGGGAGTAAACTTCTGCAAAGAGTAGAGTCCATGAGCTTTCACAGTGGACAGAGGGGTGGAAGAAAAAAAATCGAACACTTCCATCCCATTCAGACAACATACCATCCCATTCAGACAGGTTGTACATCTTTTACACTGATACCCCCAAGTGACAAACTTTAATAAAACAGACCCATACATCAGCAATTGAGAATAATGAATATTCCCTTCCTAAGTGAGAATTTACCAATTATGCCAGGATGGTCTCTTTATCACTTTGCTAGTCACGTAAGCATCAGGCATGCTGGTGGCTTTAAATGGTGTGGTACCTGTTCTGCAGCCCTGGCCTTCCATTTTGTACCCAATACTTTCTGTGTTCTCATTGTCTCATTTAAAAAGAGAAGAAAAGCAAAAAGAACTTAAAAGTAGGGACAGCCTATGCTGCCTTGGTTTACAGCCAGTTTATTCTTGTTGTCCTGGCACTAAATAGTAGCTAGAGACAAAGCCAACCCACAGGAGAGCAGTGTTCTTGGGTTTGCATCGGTTTTGGAGATTAAACTCCTAAAGCATTTGGCATGTCTCTGCACAGCCCGGCACCTCCACCAAGAGGCTCGGTTGCCATTTTCACTTTGTTACAGAGTCATGCAGAGAGTTAGAGAAGGGTTATGGGCAGCTCTCAGTTTTCTGTCTGTAAATCCTTTCTCCCAGAGGCAAAGAAGGGAAAGAGAAAAAAAAAAAAATAGAGCCTTCCTCCCACAGATAAAAGCAGACCTACAGTGTTTAGTTTGAGTCAAGAAAATTTTGTACCTGTGCAAAGCCCACACACACTGGGTGTGCTGGCTGCAGACGGGAGCAGAGCTCTTCTGTCAGATTCCCAGTGAGTCAGTGTTCCTCGAATCACACCGTTCAGGCTTTCTCTCTGAAGTGATGAGTCATGGAGAATCATGATTCACCCCAGAGCATAACTGCAAGATTGGAACCCGTGTTAATTACGCCTGCTTCCTATTCTCCATCAAAGTCACTTTTCCATCCATGAGTTTCAAGCTCAAAAGAACACATTAAGTTTAGTTAAAAAATGTTTATCAGTTTTTCTCTGTTTTGATCTAAATATAAAAAGAAAGGATTTAAGATTTCAGACTACAGATGATCTTGGAAGCTGAATGTAGGTGCAGTAACCCATGCTGCTTCTAGTAACAGAAAAGGGATTCTGACATGACTTACACACACGCTCACACACACGAAACACATACACACTCACCACACATACAAGCACATACGTACTCACACCACACACACAAACACATGCATACTCACCACACACACACAAATACACACTCACACATTTACCACACACACTCACCACACACACAAATACACACTCACCATACACAAATATACTCATCACATACACAAATACACACTTACCACATATACAAACACATATACACTCAAACTCACCACACACATAAACACATATACACTCACCACACACATAAACACATATACACTCACCACACATAGAAACACATACATACACTCACCACACACACAAATATACACAAAACACATACACACTCACCACACATACACAGAAACACATACATACTCACCACATGCACACACTCACTACAAATACACACAAACACATACATACTTACCACATATACGCAAACACATACATACTCACCACACACACTCACCACACACACAAACACAAACATACACACTCACCACATGTACCTTCACTACACACACATGCACAAACACATACACTCACCATACACACAAACACATACACACTCACTACCTACACATACACACTCACCACATACACAAACACATACACATTCACCACATATACAAACACACACACACACAAACACACTCATCATGCACATACACACACACTCTCTTTCTCTCTCTCTCTGTTTCCTTAACTGACATATATTTTTAACGAATGTAACATTTGTTCCCTAAAATTCGGAAGCTTCGCTTCAATAGGGCGCAGTAGCTTATGGGCCTTGGAAGACCAGAGGACCACAAGTTTGAAGCCATCCTGAGATGTACAGAGCAAGAGCTAACCTCAAGAAGGAAAAGAAATAAGCTTCATGTATGTGTGTTTTCCTATGCCAGAACAGAGGCCTGCAGAGTTAATAAGTGCCTGTGCTCAGATTTGTCAGTAGAATGGAGCCCAACTCTCTCCAAGGCAACCGTCAGTAAGAGGACATTTCAGAAAACAGTGTTCGCTGCCGACAGCAGTGCCATCCCTAGGGCTCGTTCCTGACTCAAACAGCCGGTGTTAAAATGATCACAGGTTTATCCAAGAGACTCTCAGATGAAGGTTCTGTAGCCGCTCTCACAGAGCTGGTCTTGGCGTGGCCTGTCTCTCCTCTTTTTAGGAGGCTCTAGTGGATTCAAGCCCTATTCTTGCCTAAGGGCCATGGTGTTTATTGGGATGGGAGAAGTCATATCACTGGATCCTACCAAAGAATGGATCTCAGAGGGGCTACTTGCCCCCTTGTCACCAACTAGACTACAGATTACTGAAAGTCTGCCAAGTTTCTTGGCGTTGTAATAGTTTTCATTACTTTGAAAAGGTTACCATTCTTCAATGTTTTCCTGCACAACTTAACTTCCTCTGCTCTCCGGAGCTCTGTCATAACTTTGTTTTACTGTTGGGGCCACAGTATCTTAAATGTGTGTCAGGTTGGGCTTTTTTTCCCCCTTTTGTATCTTTAGATTAAATCATATGAGCTCCTTGTCCCCAAGTTTTTTGATTCAGTTTCTCTTGTCATTCCAATAAGCTAATCAAGGCAGAAATCTCTTCGTGTCAGCTATTTGTATTTTTTAATTCAAGAAATCGGCTGCTATTTCCTGTTTCTCAGTCATTAGAGCATGTTCTTCCTTCCATGCTTTGAGTATATTTTCTTCATTCATCCCAGCGTACTTCTTACATCTGATTTAAAATGCTTTCCTACTTGGTTCAATATCCGAGCCATCTCAGCTTTGACAGTACTGACTTGGTTTTCTTAACTGTGGATCATGTTTTCCTGACTCCTTAATTGCCTGCTGGTTTTTAAATCAAGCAATGGACACCATAAAAAACATATTCCAGTGCTCTGCATCTTGTCTTCTTCTGGCATGTGTTAATTCTTGTTCAGCAGACCCTATATCATGGCCTGATGGCTTCACACTTGCGTAAGCTTGGTTTCGTACTACTTACAAGGTCTGGGGACACCCAAGGTGTTTCTCAAGTCCCTGTGCCTTGACGAACGAGGTTCTTCCTCATCGTTATTGTAGCAGGTCTGCCATGGTCCTTCCTCTAAATGTAGGGGTGTCTAACCTTTTGCCATTGTGATGTGATAGCATCATCTACAGATGTGTTGGGCTGCATTCATAGCTATTCTGGGGTCTCTGCTAGAGCTTGTGTAGGCTCTCACCCCTATCTTGCCTACCCCATGCTTTTTAAAGAACCTTACTGGAACACAGAGAGGCAAGTCATTTAGATGTTTTCTACTATTGATTCTTTTTTGTACTTTATTGATCCAAATTAATGTAAGCCATACCATACAAAGCTGCATAGACAAAAATATTTGCAATATTATGCTCCTAAAAAAGATTTTATTTTTAATATGTGTCTGTGTGGGAGTATTTTTTTTATGTGAGTGCAGATGTCCACCACTTGATTAAAAACCAGTCATTGAGGCCCGAGGCAGCTGATCACCTCAAATTGGAGTTACAAGATGCCTAAATAAATGGGGCTAAAACATTTGTCTTCTGAAAGTCTCATAAGCACTGAGCCAGCTCTCCAGCCCCACTATGGTATACATTATAGAGAAATTCTACTGATCTAGAAAAGTAGTTCTTGTTCCTAAAGCAAACCCCTTCTGGTATGTTTACTGGATTCTGGGGTGTTGCAGCCTGAGCCACCCCATGTTTGGAGGCCAAAATGTCTTGGACCGCTCTGTCAGTGTTGGAACCGGCACTGCTGAAAGCCTTGGGGACTAACTGTTAGAGCTCGCACTGCCCCAAGCTGCTCCAGTCCTCGGATCGGGGTTCAGCAAAAGAGAGAGTGAGGATGGACTCAAGGAATGGAGACCAGACAGAGTGTGATTCAATCCTGTTTATTCTTCAGTCTCTCTTCTTCTCTCCAAGTGCCTAGTCTTGAGTTCCTAGTCCCTAGTTCCTAGTCCCTAGTGCCTCCAAGTTCCAAGTACCTAATACCTAATAATCTTCTGAGTTGTCTAGTCTAAGCGTCTTCTTCCTCAGTGCCTACTTCCTACTCATCTGTTGTACTCAAAGTTGTACTCTCTAACCTAATTCCTAGTTCCAAGTTGTACTCTGTCCAAGTTCTTCCTCCAAGTTGTACTGTAAGTTGTTCTGTCTTAATGCCTAATTCCTACTCCAACTTGTACTCTCTGAAGTGTCTGATTCTCTGTTGCCAAGTTGTACGCCAAATTGTACTTAACTCTTCTGTCTGCCTCTCGCCTTTTATATGTCTCACTTCTAAGCCATGCCTCTAAGTCACGCCTTTAATCATGCCCTTGGGTCTTGTCTCTAAATCAGATCTCTAAGTTATGCCCTTAAGTCACACACCTTTAAGTCTCACACACCCAAGGGAAGATCCTGGGTATCTAAAGCAAGATGTTATCAGAGTGTACTCAGCTGTTGTAGGCTAATGTAATCAAGTCTCTTTTCAAGGTATATGGCTAAAGATGGCTACAAGGATGATAGCCGCCTTTTGTCTGCTCCCCACACTGGGGTTATTGGCAAAGTGTAGTTGAGCTGTCCCCACTCTTTGGGGTTCAAAACTATACTCTAGAGATGGGTCTTCCCCAGGACTATTATAACCTGTAGCATGATGTCTCTGCCTCTATTCTAGCAGCAGCCTGGTGAGCCCCTATGTTCTCCTCTGCTCTCTCCAGCGCAAGCTTCAGTCATGGTCTAGTGAGGTATCCTTATGGACTCTGCGTAGCTCCTCGTCTTGCTAAAATCCCACATTGAAGATTTAGTCATTTTATCTTGACTAAACACTATTTTGTGTGTATGGAGCTCAGTTTTGAGGCCCTGCCTGGACTCCAGCTTCATGTGCTGTGGCTAGGAAATTGGTAGGGCCTTAGGGGATCTGGAGTTTACCTCAGTAGGTTTTCTTTTGAAGGGTTGTCTGTAGTCAACTGCTTGTAAACAGTGTATGCACATACATCCATCTGATTTTGTAGTTTTCAAAACTGGAAGACTAGTGTGTGTTTTACTCCACAACTAGAAGTGTGAGTCCTTCTTATCTTTTTTAAGCTTCATCTCCCTCTTGGCAGATGATACTTTTCAGATCCCCATGGCTCAAAGTCTCATCTCTCCTCCAATTCCCAGCTCCTTATAGCTCTTCCTCTCTAAAGTTGCCAGGTTCCCTTAGGAATGAGCTGGTGGTAATTGTATTTTCTCCCCCAGAAACAACTGCAGTTCACAGACCATTTAACAAAAGGAGCCAGTGAGAAGCAGGGAAGACAGTGACTGACAGCCTTTTCAGACTCAGCTCCACCCCTCTCTGCCTTTCTTCTCTAGGATGACTCAGGACAAAGCCCACAAACCCTTCACAGTTCTGAGCTTTTAGGTTACACTGCACAGCAACAGAAACCGTACTGGTTCCCATTTACTGCTAAGGAAGAGTGCTTGTTTGCAGACATCTGTGCAAACCCATCAATTGATAATCCAGTCAATTCTCATCATAACCCAGGGAGACAGAAAGATGACCTCACTAACGAGGCTGGCTCCGCCCATGCACACCATTTCTGCGACTCCATGCACATCTTATGATGTCCCTAAGTCTGCCCTCGGTTCAAGCTAATTAGACAAAAATGTTGAGGAGGGGGTACTAGTATGCCGAGTAAGTTTTAGCCTGTAACCAGCCTGTCTGCACGGGCGTGCAGCAGCCAAGAAGCAAATGTGAGTGAGTGTTGTCGGCTTAAGGAGGCAAATTTTCTTTCCTCAGTCTCAGGGCTAATGGAATGAACATCGATTAAACATGTTCCCTGCCTGTTTTTATGTACACGTGAGCATGTGTGTACGTGCCTGTGTGTATATGTGCGTGTGTGCATGTGTGTGCCTTTCTCTCTCCGTGCATGTGTATGTGTGTGCCTCTCTGTGTGTGTATGACCCCTCCCTCCCCCCAACACATTATTGGAGGCCTCTAGTGTTCATCTCCACCACCCTCTACCTTCTTTATTTAAATGATAAGATTTCTCCTGAATCTGGAGCTAGGCTGACCTGCAGCCAGCCTCACATAGCCTCCAGTCTAGGCTACCCACAGTGCTGGGGTTAGAGGCTCACAGGGCCTCACACCTAGCTTTCTCTATGAGATACAGATTAGTACTCTTACCCACTGAGCTATCTCTCTAGACCCATGTCTCTGTCTTAAACACTGAGACACTGTGAAGAATGTATTTTTGATACACCTCATTTAAAAAAATATTAAAAACAAGAAAATTTGGGAAAATCAATCCCCGGCCAATGGTAAGGAGAGTCTAGTGCTCTGGATGGTTAGATTTCAGTCTGTGCTTTGAGCCTTTGTGCTACCCCAGTACCTAACCACATCCAGCCCAAACCAGATGATGTCACAATGCAGAGGTTCTAAACAATTCCAGGTCATCTTGACTTTTTTTTTTTTTCCCTCCAGGCCAGCATATCTTTACTCAGACAACAGAAAGGACTTTTAGACTCCTAATTCAAATCGGATTTTAACCTTTTCTGTAAAGATGAGGACATTCGTGCTTACTTTGCTGGGGCTTCGAGGGTTAAAACATTTGAGATCCCAGGGGAGGCCATCAGAGGTTCATTACTGCACTGTGTGATTACAGCAATAAACAGGCACCCTGAAGACACTGTCAGGCCCTTGATTTAATTTTACCTGACAGGGACTGGCAGGGGCAGGCCATACTCCTCTCACATAAACCCTTCATGTATTATGGAACAAGGTCTCCTAATCGCTCAAGAACAAAGATAAGGCACTGAAGTCTGCAGTCTCTGTACTAGAGTACCTGCCTTCTCTTCTATTTCTAGGTAAACAAAAGGACCTGTTCGGAGGATCCTGGGGTGAGGGTTAAGGGGAGGAAGCTGAAGTTGGTTGTCAAAGTTTCATAGGAAAAGCAGAAAAACAAACTCTCACTGTGGGGTGTAGTGGGGCTTAAATCACTAGGAGTGGCTCTTACTTCAGTGGGTTCCAAGGACAAGTCATTGAAATCCCCAGCCTTGTTCAGTGGCCAGCAAAACCTGGTATAGAAACCTTAGCAGCTGTGGAGACCTGACTAATTAGTTCCGAGGTGTGTGTGTGTGTGTGTGTGTGTGTGTGTGTGTGTGTTGGGGGAGGGAGTCAGAGGAGGGGGTTTGGGAGAAGGGGAGGGGATAGCAGGGGACTGAAAACACCTCAGGCTGGCTTTCTCTTTGGTCTCCCAAGTGTCCACCTGCTCTCCATAGAGGCTCCCAGTTCTTCCTTGAATGGCTGCTCTTTGCTTTAAAAGGAAGAGTCTTAACTGGAAGGGGTGGGACACAAGAATGACAAGCCTTTCCTGAGATTCCTAAAGAGTCTTTCTTCACTCATACCTCAGAACGGGAAGTTTTGTGGTCCTTTGGCCTGGCTCAGGGGCATCCTTTGTCTCTACAAAGTGGCACTCAAGATCCTTGGGGGCCACCTTGTTACCCACTCTGCCATGGGTCATTACCAACTGATTCTTCTAAGGAGAAACTTCACAGAAGTGCTTAAAAGCCAAACCACTAACAGCAAAGAGGTTCAAGAAGGATCAGGTTAGGCAGTAGTGGTGTGTGTGTGTGTGTGTGTGTGTGTGTGTGTGTGTGTGTGTGTGTGTGTCTGTGTGTGTGTTGAGCTGAGTACAGATCAGCAAAATCCTAGGCTGGGGACTGCAGTACACGGCATTGCAGGCTTCTGCAGTAATAATTGGGAGGCTAAGCGCGTTGTGTTGGCATCGACCAAGACAGGCTCTATAGAGAAATTGCAGAAGTTATTAACAAACAAAACAAAACAAAACAAAACAAAAACCGACAAGGTAGATGCTTCCATCAACGCTAGAATACTCGAAGTGGGAAAGCGAGTGCGAGACCCAGAGCACCCTCTTCCCTCAGCAGCATCAAGACCCCTCCGAGAGAGGTTAAGCTCCCAGGTCATCTTAAAGAAAATTACATGTTCACTTTCCAAAAACGTGAACCATTCCACACAGGGGTCCCCTTTCAGCCCCCAGCCCCCAGAACCCCAGGCTCGAACTCTAGTCCCCCGGGATGTGGCAAGCCTAGGGGACTCTGCTACCGGTAGAAGATAATCACGCACGGGATGCAGAAGGCTGCGGCAGGGGAAGGAGTGACTCAGCATGATCCTGTGGCCGGGAGAGCGCGAGGGGCATGGATGCTGCGAGAAGTCCCAGCTCCTGGTAGTGTGAGGACCTCTGTCCTTGATGTATCTTTTGATTGTCCCTTGCTCCCTGCGACAGCTCACGCCACTGCCCTCGTGCAGCTTCTTGAGCCATCTACACTGTGCTAAAAAATCTAGTCTATGCGGGTTGCTAGATGCCCTAGCAGGAACGCCCCACCCTTCGCTAGCCGGTGCCTTCGGGTCACTGGGGGGGAGGGGAGGGTAAGTACCATTGCCCCCTTCGTCCAAAAATCACCCCTTAAGTTTCTGCAATGCTTCTGGCTCTGAGTCTCTCCCACCAGCCTGCTTTCAGCATTAAAACAAAATTCTAGAAAAGTTACAACAGTGAACTTTGGAATACTGCAGCGCCAGCTCCCCCGCCCGGCCCTCCTGCACCAGGAGAAGAAAACTTGGATGTCAGAGAAAGTGAAACAAAGATGCCCTGAACACTGTCCATCGAACTGCTCAAGTATAAAGACCCTCAACTCTGGGAACGATAATTGCGGGTTCCCTCAGTCCCGCGCTGCTCCAGGCCACCAGTAGGGGCGCTGTCGGAGCGTCAAAGGAGGGATATCAGAGAAAAATGAATTCCTTTCGTAGGCTCAGGGGTTCAAGGAGGAGGACACCCAAAAAATCCTGTCTCCCATTTATTCATCTGTCAACCCTTGAACTTAAAAAGAAATAAAGACAGACAGACAAGTGTCATAGGCGTAAAAACAAATAGTTCTGAGTTAGCTGTTTTCCGCACCATTCTTCAGGGTCCTCCAAAATATATAGAAAAATTCTATTAATCTCTCCGATATCCATTCCCATATTCTTTAGACTTGATTTTTATATGTCTTAGAGCAAGATACCCCTCTAAGATTTGTTTTCATTACTTTCAGACTAAGCCCAGTGGAGAAAGGGTCATTCGTTTATCCATCTTTATCTCCACCAGGCTTCCCTTCTGCAGCTCACACCCCTGGGTTCTCTTTTAGAATAGAAATTTGGCTCTTTGTCTTTCTTTCACTACTTGGCAATTCGTGGTTACATCATGCTTTTTTGCCTTCTGCCTCGAATTGGTTAAACACAGCCTCTTCTTTGCCGTGTCCCCATAGCAAGGTTGCCTAATGACAGTGCAGAACTATAAAACCAAATGGGTGTCAATGACAAAGCAGAATTTCAGTGTTCGGAGACTCTTAATGAGGCATCATTTCTGCCTCTGGCTAGACCTGCCGATGAGATAATGTCTCTGGCTGAGAAGACCTTAGGCTGTAACCTGTTAATGGCCAGAGGAGCTGAAGATCTCTGTGTACTGTTTCTGGGGCATCGCTGATCCATGTGGGTGCTGGGGGTTTGCTCTCTCTGGCTGCAGCTTGGAACAGCTGGTTCACGGTTCACTCTGAGGACAGCGCAGTCACGTACAAATCTGATGCTACAGTGCTGTGTAGCTCGGGTGGGAGCAGGCCTTGGTGTCTCAGGCAGGGAGAGAAGCCAGTGCTGCTTCATAGGAACAGAGGCAATACGTGGAAGGTTCCTTGCTCTTCACACTTCTCCATTAGCTTGAGATAGCCTGGAGATTCCACCCTTGGGGAACAGTCTCCTTTCTTTTAGGGGAAACTGAGGCACAGAGAAGTTGGGGTATTTGTAACAAGTCTCCCGATACTTTGTGTAGTGTCTTTGTTACTACACAGAACTTATTTTTCTCATTTTTTGGACGTGTGCATGTGCATGTTCATGTTTGTGTGTGTGCCCACTGAGGCTAGAGATTAATATTGAGTATCTTTTTTGGTCACTTCCTAATATTTATTTATTTATTTATTTATTTATTTATTTATTTATTGAGACAGGGTCTCTTCCTGAACTCAGGGCTTACCAATTTATCTAGACTGCTGGCCAGCGAATCCCAGAAACCCTCCTCTCCCCATTCCCCCAGCTTTGTGACTACAGATGCTCTGCTACAATTTGCTTTTGATATGGGTGCCGGGGATCCAGACTCACGCTTGCACAGCAAACAATTTACTAACTGAGCATTTCCCCAGCTGCCAGGCCTTCAGTCTTAAAATATCACCAGGGATTCCCTTTCGTATGCCCCCTGCCTCTCTTCTCTGTTTGGGAGACTTGGCAAACTGATGATTTAAGATCTCTCCATGAACTCTTTTTGTATTATAAGCAAGTTAATAAATAAAACCACCTGGAAGAAGAAGGTAATTTCAGGATTTCAAGAAGTGAATAGCAAAAAAAAAAAAAAAAAAAGTGTTACCATGGAATCCAGATGACATACTGGGTAAGAAAGGAAGCAGTCTGTGGAGACAGCATGTCCCCTGTGAAATGACTAAGGTAACACTGTCCTGTTCTGACTTCATCTTTTGTTTGCTTAGACAATTCTCAGCCCTTTACCCAATGGGCATGTCTACCTTGTCAACACCTTTGTGATTTCATGACCTTGACCATGGTCCAGATGTATTAACCAAGATCATTGGCAAGTTATGTTCAAAATAACTGCTATGCTCTTCCAGAAAGAAATATCTCAAAGTTACTCCAACTCTCACCTGGGTTTGAGATATCTTTGTGATTTTTACCTTTAGAAAGTGTATATTTGAGTTAGGACACCAAGAGACTTTTTGGAGTCTCGAGTCCACTCTTGGAGATCAATGAAAAGGACTTATAACTTTTAATTGGCTTAACCAGTGTCCCTAGGTCTCTCCTTTTCATTTCCTTTTGTTTTTGTTTGTTTGCTTTGTTTTTCGAGACAGGTTTCTCTGTGTAGTCCTGTTGGTCCTGAAAATCTCTCATAGCCCCGGGCTGGTCTCGAACTCAGTACTGCACCCATTTCTCCTCCTGAGGGCAATCAGTGTGGTTTTCCATAACTATCTGACATGGATCATCACACTCTGGAGTGGAGAAGAAATGGAGCATCTCTCACTGTGGGTCAGCACACAGCTCAGTCGCTCACTCTATGCACCTGGAGATGTATTGTTTATGAGCCTCTGTCCACTCTGTCTTTCTTCTCACAGACACTTTCTTGCATGGGCCAGTGTGAGGGATTATGCAGCAGGGAGTTGCACAGTCGGGAAAACACCTTTAGCTTTCAATTCAAGCTGTCTGGACGCTTGACATTTTAATCCATCTAAGAGCTGGCTCTTAAAGGAGCCAGCTACAGTCACTGTCAGCTTCAGGCTGTGAGCTAAGGGGAGAGACACTGCCAAAATAAATGCAGTTGGGTCTTAGAGATTAGGAGCGAGGATCTGGGCAGGGCTGCTAGCTGCAGGGAGCTGACAAGGAGAGAGCACAAGGAGTGGGGGAGGTGGTTAGGGTTCTGATTTGTGAGGCTGACTTTTTTCCTCAGCTATTTGCCTAGTCCCCGATGTGTAGTTCCACTGTTTCGTGAGTCTGTGTTAGGAGCAATAATGAAGAACTCTCAGCTCCACAGTTTTATGGAATTAGAAGGAACTAGGGGAAGCTGGTTCACAGTGTAAGAAAAACAGGGGCCCGGATCGCTGCAGTTTCCTTCTTTTAAAACAATAAGCATAAAGACATCATTGTGGATAATTCATTACTGCTTATCCCACGGCCATGACTTGCCCAGGACTCCAGGGACTTGTAATGTCACCCTGCTGGCTAGAATAATACAGTCACGACCCATAGAGGTCTTAAAATGTACCATAATTCTTTCCTTTAAAACGCACAGGTTATGTGTAGGGTAGAAAGTATGTGATACAAACTTAATGCATAATGCAGCCACTAAGGCTGCTCGGATTTGGTTTGGGCTGGAAATACGGTTTAACTCAAAGGGCATTTGATGTGAGCGTGTTTTTTCAAACTTAGATTAAAGATCGCACTACAAGTAATCATGGAAATTTCCAGAAAGAATATTAAGAGATGCAAATGATGGGTCACTGGTAACATTCAAAGAATAAAAATGTGCTTCCGTAAAGCTCGATTTTTAGTGAAATGCCACTTTTAAGAAATAAACTTTTTTCAAAAGGTCACTTTTAATTGTATGTGTGGGTATGTGCACATGAATGTAGGTACCCAGGACCAGAGGAGGAAGTTGGGTACTCTGCAGGTAGACTTAGAGGCAGTTGTGAGATAGCCTTTCAGGTACTGGGAGCTGCACTCAGATCCCCTGGAAAAAAGTTAAGTGCTCTTAACTTCTGAGCCATCTTTCCATCCCCGAATTTGAAGTTTGAATCAAATAGATTATTTAAGGAGTTTGGATAGCCAAAATTAACAGGAAAAACAAAAGCCACTTGGGTAGAGATAGGTTTTCTTTTTCTCTTTTGTATTAAGTCTTATGTAGCAAATTGTCAATTTGGTTCCAATGGGTTCTTTTCATAAATACTAATTAATTTGTTTTATGTGTATTGTGTGAATGTTTGTCTACATGTATGTTTAGTCACCACATGTCTAAGGACACCAAAAGACAGTGCTGATTTTTCTCTTGTGTCAGGTTCCATGGGTCTTCCAGTCTGTTTTTGCCCTGCTCCTTTGTCCCACACATTTTGCTCCCCCGACTCAGCTAAAGCTTTTTCAAGAAAAGAATTTGATATCTGCTGCTGATGCTTTAATGGGACTGTGCTTTGAGATAGAAACCACACTGCGGACGATGTTCTAAGACATAAAAGATTTGGATCTAGTATGTAAAGTATTCAAGTGAGATGTTAACAACAACAACAAAAAAAGATGCCATAAATAATATTTCAAAACAAGAAAGAGGACTGGGAGATGGCTTAGTGGCTAAGAATGCTTGCTGCTCCCACAGAGAACTTGAGTTCCAGTCTCAGCCCCTCCATATGACAGCTCACAACTACTCATAACTCCAGCTCCAGGGAATCCAACTCTCTTCTCTGGCCTCCATGGGTACCTGCACTTACATACATCCCAGCCCCCTAAGACATACAAATACACAGAAAAATAAAAATAAAATTAAACAACAACAACAACAACAAGCCAAGGGTTTGGGAGATGCTTCAGCAGGAAAAGGTCCTTGCTGCACAGGCCTGATGATCTCCAAGCATATTAAAAACTGCAAGGAGAATTACAAAGCTGTCCTCTGACCTCCACATGTGTGTTATAATACATGTAAGACCCCCCCCCCACACACACATATTATGTATATACACCCTTACATCACACACAAACACACTTAATAAAGACTATAGAAAAAGAACAATGGTTAAAACATTAAAAGACAAAATAATGAGTCTGGAGAGAAGGTTCAGTGGTCAAGAGCACTTCTTGGGTTACGTTCCTGGTACCCACCTGGTGGTTCACAATACTCTGTAACTACAGTTGCAGGGGATCTGATGCCCCCTTCTGGACTCTGAGGGCACAAGGTATGCACGAGGTCTGTATAGATACGTACAAGTAAGCATTTATATACATAAGATAAAAAGTAAATGTGAAAAGACAAAATAAATGTTGTAGCTCACAATAATCAGACAATGATCAGTTAAAACAGTGCCAACCATGTAATAGAGCTTTAAATAGGAGTGCACTCAACACTGATGAGTTTTGGGGGTTCTCACACTGCTGCAGACCATATGAACTTAAACACTGTGCATGTGCAGGGAATAAGTTCTGTGACTACTGACTAAGGAAATGCTACAACATAGGACAAACTTTATGTCTGTGTTTTGCCTTATCTGTGTTAATGAGAAATCTGGAATCTATTTTCTCAGCCAACTGGGTGGCATACATGTGACTCAGACCTCTGGAAGAATATTAAGTAGCCTCTCAAATGAATTGTGGATATTTAATGACTTAAAAACATCACACACACACATATGTACATCATATACATATACACATACACACATATATATCACATACATATATATATAACATTACATTAAAATCAGATTAAATGATTACATAGAGTATGATTCTACTTTAGATAAAAATTTTTTATAATGTATAATATACAATGAAATAATATAAGCATATAATATTCCATTAAAAGCATTATTATATAAATTTTCTGATTTTCCTTATAAATCTTCCCCCCCATATATTAGACATGTGACATTTTCAAAAATTCGATGTAGGTGAGGAAGATACCAGCAGACATCTGCAGGCAGGTGACACCAAAACCTACCCAGGATATCTGTGTGTTCTGGGTTTTTACTGGGGTGTTTGCTACCCAGGAAGATTGGTGGCATCTTGGTGGCATCTCCATGTAGAAAGCTCTGGGGCTGCCGGTTCCATCCTGTACATGGAGCAGGCCGTCCGCTGTCACTGAAGCTACAGCATGCAGGCTTCTATGATTAGTTTCTCTCTGGTTTCCTCACCTTCTCTTCTGTTTGCTTCATGGACACTTTGTCCCACAGACTGAATATACAGAAAGGCTTGTGACATCACTGAATGTCAAAAAATGTGACAAAGAGCATGTGCTGTAACATGGACTATACAAAACGCATTTCTGTCAGTGATATAAAAATCCTATGATGTACCATTTCCTGAGAGCCATTTTTGCAACTGTTAACTAGAAAACATTATCCGTGATGTAAGGGGGCGGGGTACAATATCCATCTCTCCTCTTTCTCCCCAAATCCTCAGTTTCAATATCACATGGATGCATGGAACAGCAGGGGCTCAGCTGTAATTACCTTATAAATAATGAATAAGGCACTATTATTATTACTTAAAAAATCCCATTTTGGAACGAGTCTCTTGATAGTAGCTGAAGCCTAATTTAGCCAAGTAACTATTCTGCATTAGCTAATGTGGCCTATTATTTTTAGGCTCAAAAGATATTTCCAGATGTACAGTGACAGGGGTGATTTATCACTGTTCTGGGGGGCCACAGTCATGGCATAATGTGATCACTTCTGAGTGAAGAATTATTAAAACCATGCTTTTTTCCCTTCTGGCTATATTTCTATGCTTTCTGCTGTAGAGATATGTTAACTATTACACCCAGGAAAGAAATAGTTTCAATAAAGCATGTCATTTTGAGGTCTTCGCCCTTGTCTCCCAGAATGCGTTAAGTCACTTGCATAGTATACAGAGGGTTCTTAGAATGGTGACCTGGTCCTGCATATCACCAAAAATAATTGACTGAAAATGTAATTCTTGGAGCTTAATTACATCTACCCTGGCAGCTGCAGCTCTCTCTCTCTCTCTCTCTCTCTCTCTCTCTCTCTCTCTCTCTCTCTCTGTGTGTGTGTGTGTGAGAGAGAGAGAGAGAGAGAGAGAGAGAGAGAGAGAGAGAGAGAGGTGAGCATGTGTGCAAGTATGGGTGAGTGTGTGAGAGTGTGTTAGGAGTATGTGTATGTGTGTGTGCGTGAGTGTATGTGTGTATGAATGTGTGTGGGTATGTGAGAAATGTGTGTGAGTGTATGTGAGTATGTGAGTATATGTGAGTGTGTGTAAGTGTGTATGAGTGTGCAAGTGTGTGTGTAGGCAGTGGGGTTGTGAGCTTCTGTACTTTCCTGCTCTGTACTTGTGTCACTTTGCCAAGTTTCTTTTGTAATGAACTATGTCTATTCTGCAGAAATAAACAGTGAATGTTATATAATACAAAAGCCCAAACCTTTTTAACTTGATGCAATATTTAAGTGTGTCTGGAAGAACAACACTTGAAGAAGACTGAAAGCATTTTGGAAAAGAAAAATACTGATAGGCACTTACTATAGTGAACACTCAAGTCTGACGGAGAGATTATGTGATGTACAGGCATGAAGTCACTTGGTCAGGGTGTTCTGTTGTATGATAAAAGTATGGACTAGTACAGTCAAAGGTGGATTACTCAGTGATTGGTGTTAGAATGACTCACTAGCCACAGGCCATTGCCCTATTATATTTTCAAAATTAGAAAACTTGAAAATTTCTTAAATTTTCAAAAAAAATTTCTTGACTTAGAAAAGCTTCAAAGTTAGGAAACAAAAATTCTAGCAGAAAATCTAGATAACCATCAATGGACCAAAAGGATACAGAGTCACCTTCCAAATTTTAAGGCCAATGTCACAAGAAAAGAAATGTGTCTAAGTACAGGACAGCTTTAAAACTGTTATATGAGAAATTTCACCTGGGGTGAAGCTGAAAGGCCAACTTGTCACAAGTGAACACAAACCTGCAAAATCATTTTAAAAATTGAATTTTCGGGGCTGGGAAAATGGCTCGGAGTGGAATTAAGAGCACTTGCTCCTCTTTTGAAGAACCTGGGTTAGGTTTCAGCCTATGTACTGGGCGGCTCATAAATGCATGTAACTCCAGTTCCAGGAGCTCTGAAACCCTCCGCCACCTCCATGGGTACCTTCATATATGTGGTACACGTACATATATTCGGGGCATACACATATACATAAAATAATAAATAATTTAATACAAAACACTTAAATTAAATGTGATTAAAAAAAAAAAAAAACCTTTAACACATCAGTAAGAGAAAGCCAAAGCCCAGAAAGAAATGACAAAGGATCAACATTCCTTAAATACACAGAAGCAGAAATCTCTTAATAAAATATCAACAAGCTAAATCTAGCAATACAGAAAGGGTCATATGCTCCAAGAAAGAAGTATTTATGCACTGCAGAAATAAGACAGAAGATGAATTCATGAATTCAGTTCAATAAAAAAATTAGAAAAATTTAATGCCATTTAAGAGCAAAAGCCAACAAAATCAAACAAACAAACTAGAACCCCAAACAAAAAATGAAACAATAAAAACCACAGGATAACTAGGTTTTTACTCATGAAGTTGAAAATTTGAGGAAATCCAATGACAGAGGTACTATCATCTTGTGCTCAGGAGAGAAGTGTAGACTCAGGATATACACTCAATGTTCATGAATGAAATTTGGATCTTGAGGTGGACGTGAGGCTCTGTTTGTTGTGACTGAGGTAAGAGAATGGACAACCTGAGAAGTGGGGGGCAGATAGCCAGGAGTTGCTTGGAGAGCCAACTGAAGGGAGCGTTCCCTCCGTGAATCAGGAAAGGGCATTGGAACTACACCTGGAAGGAAGTGGGAAGGAGTTCTAGAGAACAGGAAATAGAATGGAAAGTTTCAGAACTGAGAGATTGGGACTCAGGGTGGGGACAGAAGCTGGACCACTGTTGAGCTAAAGAGTAAGGGGGATCACAAAGTGTTTCATTTGAATATGTTACCCATCACTGAGAGGGCTAGAGAAAAAGCATCTGAAGCATGGTTCATACTCTCCCTACATTTAAGGTTTTGCTCAGATAATTTCTGCTCTTCCAAGGAGAGCCCACACTTCCCCAGAGCCCCTCCATCCCATGGCATGTATCCAGCTTTAATTTTTCTTATCATTTGTCCACAAAACGTTTCAGACTCATACATTTTTGGATTTATTGCACATAGGTAGATTTTATAAGATTTATACTCTGTCCTTTCAAGTTCTAGAAAGTCTTCTTGAGAAGGGCAGGGACTATCACGTGGCCACTGTATGACTTCCAGTGGCTGAGCAAGACTGAGCAGCTGGTAAGTGCTTAATGGCTACATACAAAGTAATGATTCTTCTCGCCCCTCTCCTTGCTGACACACTGAACTACATGCTGGAATCTTCCAGGCCAAGCATCCACACTGCTCCCCACCTTCCAGGGATGCCTGTATTTCTCCCACCAATGCTGAACATGAGTGGTAGAGTCTTCTCGTCACCTTTTTAGATCCTTCAACCGTAAGTTCTCAATTCTGTGAATTCCTTTTGCTCACTGACTCTATTTCTACATGGTGTTAAGACTTGATAATATAATTACATACCATTAATCCCTTATAAATAAAGTTCCAGGAGAGTGATAGGGATAGTTCAGTAATAGGCATGGTTACTACATATCCAGGAAGAGTCTTGTGGTTGCTCAGTGACTGTTGATTGGAGTAAAAGAAGATCCAGGGCTCACTTCTAAAGCATGCAATTTAAATCTTTGGTTGCAAGCATTTATTTTTTAAAGGATGCTTCACAATCTCACTTCATTGGAGTCTTTCTGTATTCTTGAGGAGTGACTCTTGACCCTTTCCCCTCACTAGGATTAAAATGACAGCCAAAATGACAGGAGAGATGGCTCAATGGTTAAGAATGCTTGCTACTCCCACAGAGGTCCTAAGTTCATTCCCTAGCACCTACACAGAAGGCTCACAACTGCCTATAACTCCAATTCCAAGAGATTTAATTCTTCCTATGGCCTCTGTGAGAATCTCCACACACATGGTGTACATACGTATCCCCAGACACAGAAACACAAATACAAATATCAATAAATCTCCAACCTAATGTGTCACTGGGGCTGTAGAAGTTGCCTCAGTGGTTGCAAGGTTAAGAGTACCAGTTACTTTTGAAAAGAACCTGGGTTCAATTCCCAGCAGTCACATGGTAACTCACAACTGTCCCGACTGTCCTATCAAGGGGATCTGATGCCCTCTTCCGACCTCTGTGGTACTAGGCATACACATAAGGTACATGTGGGCAAAACACTCACACACATAAAATAAATCAAACAGTCAAGGGCTGAACTTGAGATGCAGGAGCTATGGCTAGGATTAGGATGAGAATTCCTAGGGCAGCAAGAGGTAGCTGTAGTCAGTCATTCCCATTGAACAGCACATTACTGAGCATGTGACACAATGATGCTGTGTTCATCCTTATCACATAGTGGTGTGCCCCTACCCCGGGTGTTAGAGGATAGCTTTGTGTGTTGAACTTTGTATGAAATGGACACTGTGTAGTTCTGATGGGATTTGGGAATCTGATTTGTCACTAAGGCCTAGAGTTTCATCATCACAGTGGTGGTTGTCACCGATGGGCCACATATCCTGTGCTACATATTGTACTGTTGAAGGAGGCATTATGGTCGGCCCCACTTCCAGACCTAGAGACAAAGGCTTGAAGTAGCTGGGTGTCCTAACCAGTGGAAGGTATGCAAGGGGAAGTGGGAGAGGCTGACACTGAGTCTGGCCAGCTGCCTGAAAAGCTCTTATGACTTCTCATCTGCATGCTACAGGCCCTGCTGTAGAATGCTCTGGACATGAGAGGGAGTAGGTATGGGGAGGGGTCTGGTCTTTGACTTCTCTGTGAAATGCTGTAGACGGGGGAGTGTGGGTCAGGGCTGGTAGTGTCTGGTCTTTGGCTCCTCTCAGCTTGGCAGAGGAGAGGAAAAGTGCATTAAATATTGAAATCTTTCAAAATTCTGTTTCTAATCTAATGCTTTGGTGGGCTGATATTTTATTGTATGCCTACATCTGCATTTTTTGGAAATTCCAATTGATCTTTCACACCATAATTAGTTCAAGTGACAGCTTTCGTGTTTTAAGGCACTAAATGGGAGGAATACGCCAAGATTCTTGCTAATTGTCTTTCCCTCAAGGATCATGGGAGGTTTTGTGAGTGAAGTATACTGGATTACTCACCTTTCGAATTTTTTTCTTTAAGAAATGGAAACTCTTTAAATAGACCATAGGAAAGAAAGGTTAAGTCTCACAGCACTGAAGAATACAATCAACAAGTTATTCCATATTTCAAAATTTCCAAAGACTGGATTTTTAACCCAAAGAAATGATAAATGTCTAGAGAGATAGATCTTCCAGCTGGTCTGATCATTATTGCATATTGAACTGTCCCATTGCAACCCATAGGCATGTGTCAATTAAGATACATTTTTTTAAAACTACAGTTAACATATATTTAGTCCACATTTTCGTAATAGAGAAATTTGAATGCTTCTAATGCAAAGGATTGTAAATGTAAATATAATGGAACATTACACCAAGCTACATGAATACATGTTGAGAACTGCTCTACCCCAGGTTTGGGGACCAAAATGTCGGGGACTGCTCTATCAATGTTGGAACCCTAACTGCCAAAAGCCTTAGGGGCTAAATTGTTAGAGCCTACACTGCCCCAAGCTGCTCCGGTCCGTGGGTCAGGGTTCAGCAAGAGAGAGAGTGAAGACGGATGTGAAGAATGGAGACCAGACAGAGTGTGATTCAATCCCGTTTATTCTTCAGTCTTTTTCTCTCCAAGTCCCTAGTTCCAAGTCCCTAGTTTCTAGCACCAAGTCTCAGGTCCTAATCCTAGTTTCAGCTGTAATAAGTCTCAAGTCCTAATTCCAGTTTTAAGTTGCTAGTCTCTTTCCCAGTTCCCAGTTCCTTTCCAAGTTATCTAGTCCAAGTGTCTAGTTCCTAGTTCCTTTCTTCTGTCTGCCTCTCGCCTTTTATATGTCTCACTTCTAAGCCACGCCTTTAAGTCACACCTTTAAGTTTTATCTCTAAATTACACCTTTAAGTCACACCTTTAAGTCTCTGTTCTAAATCATGCCTTTAAGTCTCACACACCCAAGGGAAAATCCTGGGTATCTAAAACAAGATGTTATCAGAGTGTGCTCAGCTGTTATAGGCTGTTGTAAACAAGTCTCTTGTCAGGGTATATGGCTCAAGATGGCTGCAAGTATGATAGCCGCCTTCTGTTGGCTCCCCACAAATACATACCATTATTATGTGTGTCAATCATCAGTGGTGCTAAGAAGAGCATGATGGGAAGGCTTTCACAGGCAGGTGTTGGCTGAGTCTCCATTCCCAGATCTGGGCATTTCCCAATACTCTAAAAACATCTTCTCTTTCTTCCAGACTCCTCACCACTTCTATTTCCAGGCCTTTGAATATGTAAATTTTAAAATTTGAAACACCTTGCTACATTGACCTGGCCATTGGTTATTCATGGACTAAGGCTCAATGTCTCTTGGCCTTTGAAGATAGATAGAGCTACTGCAGCATGCTGGTGACTTCGGTGTCATAGACCATACAGAGTTCTGACCCTGTGACCTTGACTATGCTCCTTAACTTCAGGGCACATCTATTTGTCATCTATTCAGTGAGGCTGTGAGAAGAGAATTTATGTAAGGTGGCAGTTGGGACTAAATGGCACAGTCATATCCACTGAGAACAGCAGAAGTCATGAAGCCAGCACAGCTGCTTGATGCGGTTCCGGCAAAGCTGAGCCAAATGCTGTGACTGCTGTCATTTTTTTCTCTCAGTTTTAGGCTTTGGTCTCTGCCTGTTGCATTCTCAGGGACTTTCTGCACTAGGATTCATTTTATGTCTTTTCCTGAGAAAATTATATCTGAGTCTTTTTAGAAAGTCCTACACTTACTCTCCCTTCTGCTTTTAGGGAAGTAACTCTCTCTGATCTTATTCGGAAGTCTTCCTTGAGCCCTGGAGATCATGATAAGCACAGGAAGTCACAAAGATTCTAGGAATTTCTTTATGTGAACGTGACTCCAGAAATCTTCTCTCACACAGTATAATTGGACCAGGGTAAACTTAGAGATACTTGACAAAATCCAACTGGCCAGGAGACTTGGTAACAGATTCAAGGCCTCTTTTACAATGCACTTAGAACTCTCTGAAAATGTAGCTTAAAGATAGAGGATCATACATGTTATGCCCCTGGAGGAATAGAACTCAGTAATTGAGACAGATTTACTAAAATAACTTTTCCTACTTAATAGTGTAGATGACAAAAGGATATAAATAAAAGGAGTTAATATTTGCTATTCATAAAAGACTAATTCAGATATTTTCTGTTTGTCTGAGTGCTTTAAAACTGCAAATACGGCCAGCCTAGAAGCAGGCTTTGATATAATGAACGTGTTTGCTTTGGTGGAGACATTCCTTAGATTCTTTGGAGTTATAGGGCTGATATAAAAATAAAATCTGTTCTACTTATACTTTCTAATTGTGACTGAACATGTAACCCACACATATAGTGAAAAATTAAACACATGTCCAGAGACAAAATAGTATAATCTATATTTCTTGTATAATCACTAGTCTGTCTATGTTCTGTGAAACCTGTATAAATAAAGAAGCAATCTGATTGCTAGTCAGTTGGAGCTGCAAAATACCCCGACCACTTTGCCTGACTCACCTTCATCTCTGACTCTTTACCTCCTCTCTGGAACCCTGTCAACTGTTGGATCAGGTTCCCAGCAACTAATTAATTCATAGGAAAATTTTTACCAAATTAGGAAGTGGGCACGTGGAGGATGCTGGCTGTCATGACCTTAGCTGCTTTCCCTGTTCCTCCCTTGCCCACCCTCAAGCTGGTTAACAATTCCATTGTCAGTGCTACCACAGTACCTGGAACATGGAAGGCTGGCATCCTTTTACATTTTTCTTTATTTTGGTTGTAAACTCTTCTAGGACAAGGGCTTCTTCTCTTTAAGTGCCTGGTGTAGTATCTGTCACACAGTATAGGCTTTTAATAAATAAATGAAAGAAGAAAGCAAGTTATGAAGTACCTCCATTCCTTTCCTGGTTGCCTGTGACATACCACAGTCTCAGTTGAAATCATGTGAGAAAGGCATGACGGAAACATACAACTGTGGACAGGGTCATCATTTATCGACAGAGGTTGGCCTTTACGGCAGATGTGTTGATCTTCGAGACACTTCTTATAGAAAGGCCGAGGAGAATGCAGATGAAGAGCATGGGTTTAAAGGAACCTGCTATGCCTTGGGCCAAGAGAGCACTAAGTGTCCCAAACATCTCTTCCCTGGCCCTTACAATGGGGCAAGTCAAAGAACCTATTAGGATAGCCTAGTGCCAGTGATCACCCTATGGCAGCCCTTATTATAGAGATGAAACTGTAGCCTTCAGTCTATTACTAAAGCTCCAGAGTGCATCACCATCTTTGTGGAAGATTGTCCCCTGAACATGCTGTGGCTGGTTTTTTTCTTTTTTGTTTGTTTTTCCTCTCGAATAGTCTGCAGCTGTGACTACCTCCATGAGAACCACACAAGTCCGGGCCCATTATTGTTCCTCAATGGTGGGATCTCATGAGACCGAATCTCGTTGAGGATTTATAGCCAATTCTGAGAGTGAGCAAGACATTTTCTTCAGTGGTATCGCCACTCAAGAGCTGCCTATTCTCCAGTAAGTAATCCTAATTAAACTACTTGATTCACCAAGCTAAATTTGGGTGGAATAATTTTGTTTCTTTGGTTTGTTGTTGTTGCCCTATCTGAGGTGAATAGATGTTCATTTTCGTCTCCAGGAGTTTACATGACAATCTCTCAACAGCTACAAGATGAGCCTGAGAGTGAGTGTGAGCCTTGTCCCCAGATCTGAATCATAGACACTTGGCTGTTTGTTAGGTGAGGGGGAGCATGATCTTCCCCTTCCCGTCTCTCATCTGGATTCATTCCAAGCATGGGTGGGGCCGCCTGCACCTGGAGTTCCCCTTCTCTTCCCAACAGTTCACGTCAGGGCAGTCACAGGTAGTTTCCTCTTGGCATCTCCAGTTCATCTCCATCTTCCTTTGTCCTCCAATGGTTTTACAGATTTAATACTGAACTGAACCATTGGAGCAGATCCAAGAAAAAAAAAAAAAGTCATGGTGATGTGATATTATGGGGATATCCTTCATGTTTTAGGAGACTAGACTTTTTCGGGGCCTGCAGCCAGGGTTAGTGATACCCCCTTGTGGTCACTCAAGACTTAGAACTGCTCTCCTACTGAACTCTCAGCCCACCTGTTTAGTCTGTCTTTAAGAGAACAATGTAACAACCAACCTTACTTGCCTTGGAGTTCCTATTAACCAGTGCTTACAACCCAAGCTGATACATAGCTGTAATCTTAAATTATGTACTCACTCATGCTTTTGCCCCAGAGTAACCCATATGCATTCTGATAGTCATTTGAAGACTCTTATAAATCAATATCCACTATAGATATTGAACAAAACATATGGATATTGCTGGATGAACAATCACATTTGTAGTACTGTGCTTTTGGTGTCTAAGTCCCTATTCACAGAGTGAGAAGGGGGTTTGGAAGGTGGCTTACAGGTGGCTAAGAAGGAGAAAGATCTTCAAATTCCAGAATAGAGGAGGAGAGATGGGGCAAAGGAATCATTAGTGTCATAGGCTTAACCCTCCCTCCACTGCCTTCCCTTTGAAATATTTTATGCATTTATGTTTTTGCTAAGGCAGTATGCCCCTAAAATTGACATATAAACTAACTAACTTTCCAACTATTTACATCAGCATTAATTTGAAGCATCATGAATTCTGATTCATATTAGTAGCAAGCATCAGAAAAGACAGAAATTCGAGCTGTATCTTTTACATTGATATAAAATTCTAAAATCTGATGCAATAATTGCCAGGCTTCTGAGCCTTCTGAGAGAAGCTGGGTGACTGTTTCTTCTACTATGGAAAATGAGCGCCTAGACTTATACAAAGGATAGTTTTGTTTTGTGGGGTGCTCTTCCAAGAACTCTGGTTGCTGGGTGAGAGTAGGTGTTTCTGGAAGTTGTCAACACATTCCTTACCATCTAGGGGCTGAACTCATAGTGCACTGTACGGCTTTCACCACTAGAGGGTGGTCTTGCGGCACTCGGGAACAAGTTAGGCTTTCGGGCAACAATGTTAAAAGTGCTATTAGAGTGTTAAAAATCCCTTTTTAAAAACTCATCTAATTAAATGGCTGTTTTCTAAAAAAAGTAATTAATTAATTTGTTTGATTATGGAGGGTGTGCATGCTACAGTATGAGTGTGACCAGAGGAAAATTTGTGGGGGTAGAGAGAGTCAATTTTCTCCTTCCACCTTGGGTCACATGAAGCTCTACCCGAAGAGCCATCTCACTAGCCATTGACTAGTTAATATGTATCATGTGATATAAACAGAGAACTCCACACAAATTAATCCTGTATACTGAATGCATTGTACCCTGGACTCTGGAAGCTGAGACAGAAGAATCTCTTTGAGTAAAGAAATTTGAAGCCAGCCTGGACAGCATAGTAAGATCTTGTCTCAAAAATTAACACACAATAAAATAAAATTAAATAAATAAACTACATCACCATAACCAGATAGCTCCAAGCTGAGACATTCCAGGCTAGTGCTTCCTAAACCACTCAGATCCATTGTCAGAACCCTACATGGATGACCTGGACCATCTGTGAAGGGTTTGCCAGAATCTAGATCTCAGATGCTAACATTCTACATCTCACAAGTTTGCTCAGCGTCTTTGCTTTTCAAACTCATCAGCATTGAGCTTGCGATTACTTAATTGGTGTTTACTTGAACAGTTTACTTTTTTTCTGAAAATTCCTGCTTTTTTTCCCAACCAAGTCTAACAACAACAACAACAACAACAACAATTGTCAACTGTAAAATGAATCTGTCCCTTATTTTATGGGCAGACCAATTGCTTGGCCCAGCAGGACAACCCCTTATCACTTATAACTACCTAGCTCTATTTATGAAACTTATGGGAAGCTGGGGAGAGGATAACCACCCATTTGGGAAGAGCAGAGGGCCAGTGAATTGTACAGATTGACTCCATATCTTAATCTCATAGGTTGGAAAGCAGTATTCCTTGTCACTAAAACAAACACAGAATAATCCATAATGCATAAAGAAAAAACTCACCAAAGAATCAAAACATAAAGCTGTTTTCATGTAATAATCTTGGACTCAAGATTAAGAAAGACCCTGAAAATAAACAGACCGTGAAACTCCCAACACTGTCTATCATTGGCCCCTGGCACTGAGATGCATGCACTGCCTTCTTTCAGCTCCCTTGCTTGTGAGATGGGCATATGTGACTCTGCTTACAGACTAGAAAAGAAAGACTGCTGGCTGAGACCTTCCAGTTAGTTATGGGGTTGAAAACCCCGGTCCTTTTTACCTCCCACGACTAACTGTGTGAACATCTGCACTGCGGATATCACGTGCATGGTAACAGCAATGCATTGATTGACGGGTGGCTAGAGGGCACTGAAAGGCAAGATAAAAACGGGAAGAGCAGAGTACATGGGAGGACTTCTAAAAATGATGGAAATGAGCCATGTGTGGATGTGTACACCTTTAATCCAAGCACAAGAGAGGCATGGGCAGGCAGACTTCTGTGAACTAAACATAGATCTAGGTCTATGCTTGCATCTATCCACCTATCTATCTCTCTGCTACCTGTCTATGTTTACTATCTATCTCTATCTGTCTGTCTATCGTCTATCACCCTGCTGCTTGCCTCTGGGACAGGGAGGCAGGAGAGGAATGGAGGAAGACTTTCATTATACCTATGAATTTTCAAGATTCTAACTACATTTTATGAAATGTTACGATTTGGCAACCAAGGAAAGGCTATATGGTGTTCATCATAAAATCTTCACCATTTTCTACAAACTTCAATTAAGAAATAAACTTTGCAGTGAGCTGCCCCGGTCTGCCTCGAAGCTTCTTGATGAAGATTGTTGTTCGTTTTTATTTTATGTATCTACTTGGGAATTTTGAGGTGGGATCTCACCTTGTAGTCTTGGCTGATTTTAACTTGTGTGATCCTTCTGCCTCCAGTTCCTGACTGCTAGAGGTACAAGCATGCGTCACCAGTCCTGACTGTCACCCATTGTTTAAAAGGACCATTATCGTCATTTCATCTTGAAGGAAACAGTCTGGTGAATGAGTATGATCTTAAGATGCAGATAGAAACCTCTCAGGAAAATGCATGTGGGGATATATGTGTGCATGTATATATCCTGGACTTATGAAAAATGTGGGTGGCAGATGAAAAATACTTTAAAGGAAATTAATTTTCAATATTTGAGAAATAATAATAAGATGATATGGCTGTCTGATTTAATGTAGAAATATTTATCTTGTATATTGAGATGCTATTAAAATGAAAATTAAGAAGAGAAAAATACATACTTCACAAGTGCTTGCAGGGCAGGAGTGAGAACACACAAGCATGACGCATTCGTGAAAGCTAGGTGTAGAGGAAAGGGTTTGACCTAAGGAAAAAATGCAGAAAGAAAGCTCTTGATTCGTGCAGAGAGTGCAGAAGTGAAGAGCTGCCGAGCTGCCAGATGGGTAGGAAATACTCTGTGGAGAGAGGGCAGGAACACAGGGCAGGATGGGAGGGGTGTGTGTGGGGGCTCTGGGATGAACAGGGGCTTCTGGAAGTATCCCTATCTACCCCTCCCCTACCATATCACCAGAACTACTGCCATTTGGATATTTGCATCATTCTCCTCCACGCCATCCCTCTGTGTAAGGACTGAGAGGGAAAAGACCTTGCTTTCCTTGAGAAACTGACCAAACTACCAGAAGGGCTATAGATGTGGGTAATAGAGCCTTGAGATCAAGTCAGCTTGATTTTGCCATTTGGTGGCAGTGGTGGCAGGTGACACAGAAGCAAGCACAAGGACCTGAGTTCAAATCCTCAGCACCCATCTGTTCACCTAAGAGCCTATAACTCCAGTGCTGTGGAGGATGGTGGAAATAGGCTGATAGCTAGGGGTTACTAGCCACCAGCCCAGTTCCAGATTCAATGAGAGACACTGTCTCAAGGGAATAAGTCAGAGAATGACAGTGCAGGACGCTGGAATCCTTCTTTAGCTTTTGTGAAACACACACACACACACACACACACACACACACACACACACACACGATATCTGGGACACCTGCATCATAAGAAATGAGAAGGTTATTTCTGCCTTAACTAAAATTCATACCCTGACATTCTAGACTTGTAGTAATGGTGCCAAGTTGTTTCTTTGGAAAGTGGTTAGTCACAAAGTTGGATCTCACATGCATGGATTATCCCCTTGCTAGGGAACACCTGGATGTCTGTCTCACCCCTTCCCATGCTGTGAAGACACAGCATAAATGGCAGGCATCTACAATCAAATCTCTTCCTCTAAACCAAATCCAGTGGCCTGTGATGCTCTAATTCTCAGGAACTGTGAGGAGTATGACTCTTATTTTTTTTTTATTGAATATTTTATTTACATTTCAGATGCCATCCCCTTTCCCCATTTCCCCTCCCTAGAAAACCCCTATCCCATACCCCCTTCTCCTTTTTGCTTTTATACAATTTTTTTAATGTCAACCAAAGGCTTTATAAGTTTGGTAATGCTCAATATCAATCAGAAGTGTAACCTAATACCCAACCTAGATACATCAACTATCTTTGACTGGCAGAGACATGTGAATATCTGCCTCCATGTCTGGCCCCCCTCTCTCTTTCTCTCTCATCACCTAGCTCCTCCTCTCCTTCTCCTCCTCCTCTCCTTACTCCTCCTCTCTGTACTCCTCCCACCTTAGCTCCTCCTACATATCACCCTTCCTGTTAAAATAAAACTTTTCTCTCAAAATACAGTTAGAGCATAACTATACTAATTTATGTCAGTAAGGTGCAAGATAGACCTAATACCCAGTCCATGATTTTGTTGAATAAGCAGAACCTCTGTCATCTCTCCTAACTAAAAGACTTAGTTCTGAACCTGGCTTTTTTTTTTTTTTCTTGGCTTTAGAATGAATATGACTCTTATTCTTGATAACCCACCAAGTTCCCAACATTTGTTAAAAAAGTCTTAATGATCTAATATGCTAACACTATAGAACATACAGATGTATGATGTTTTCAGTAATCCATTAGAATAGATTTATATATTAATTAGAAAATACATATGACCTAGAAGCACTGGGAGATGTACTGCTGTATAATATCTATACATCTGGTGAACGTTTCAATGTAATAGGGAGACAGCCAAAAACTTATGAAATAAACTGGAAAATATTTTAGCACCTTTACTGAGAAATACGTTGTATTTGACAAAATACATTTACTCTACTAAATTACATGACTTTGAATATTTTCATACAATTTATCAACCACCCAAATAATCGAAATTTGGAAAATTTCATCACTTGAAAGTCACCTTCTGGGGCCATTTCCTCCCTGTGTTCCCTCTTCTCTTCACTTAAAGTGCACAGTTCCAAATTATTATTATTATTATTTTTAGAAACAAATGACAAACCCAAGTGTCATTCTTTTGTGAGAGTTCATCTTGTAAGAGGATTGTTTTTAAGGGTAGCAACATTTCATGTTGATGTTGGGTGCTATTTCTAAGGAAATATTATGTGGTTCCAGACACTGGATGATTTGTTAAACAAGGAGGGCTCCACAGATGCAGAAGGAATGCAGTCATTGGGTTCTGCAGTCCTACTAACTGCTAACTGTTTGAAGAGTAGCTCATGGCCTTCCTGCTCGTACAGTAGGGTGGTTTTGTGAAAGAATACAGCCAATTGGGTATGCGCACGGCTGTAAACCCAGCCTCGATACAGGAGGATGCTGAGTTCAAGACCAGCATAGGTTACATATTCACAAATTAGTTAATTAGAAAAGGGAGACTACAACTGGCTACTTGAGTCTTGGAGGTCCCCTAGCATTCTTTGTGCCTCTGAACCAATGAGAAATTTTTCCCTAGGACTGGTTCAGTTTAGGGACAGTTGTACATAGTGGTTATTGGCAGAGCTAGATCTAGGGTCAGTGCCTGAGTCCCATCTGTTATCATTTGAGTTGTGTACTGTTGCTTCCCTGAGCTTTGAAAGAGATGTTGAGAGAAGGTGATCAAAACATGTGATATATACACATGAAACAGTCACAATAAAACTTACCTTTCTGAATAATGAACTCACAGTAAAAAAACAAAAGCAAAACAAACAAAAGAACCCCAAACAAACAAAATGCCCAGACTTTAAAACCTATCTTTAGAGAAACAGCAAGTCTACAAAACACAGTTGTCAGAGGAACATGACAATGCATTTATCTGACTTTGGTGATTTTCTTTTCCAATTTTGCAAACTCCAATCGCTCTGCAGGATGTGTTACCATGGTGACAACGACAGATTATTCTCCTGTCCTCTCTATAAACCTCAGACTTCAGGGTCTATGAGTCCCTAGCCACCAACTTCAGACTCTTCATTTCTATTTTCAAAAGAACATCAATCCATAAATCTCAGGAAGATATAATAAAAGAGAGTGATGTAGAATGAGGGAATTCTTCAATTTCTCACACTCAGCTTAGGTGAGACATGTACATAGATGCCAGTATGCTTCAAACCGTAACTCTGAAGCCACAATAAGAAAACAATATGCTTTTCTTCCCTTCTTTATAACTAACACATGAATTACAAAAATATGTGGGTGTATAATATAATTTCATTGTATTATGGGAGGGGATCTAATCTGATTAATAAATACGGTCGGTCATCTAGTCATCAGGCCTCTCTGTCGGTCATCTGGCCATTTATGACTCTGGTCTCTCTGGCAGGAAGGACAAACTTATGCAAGTAATCAAAGGTGTATGTCTTGCAACTATTCCAACTAGTAATTCTTCCCTCAAATATCTTGTTCTGCAGGTTTCTGCCTAGAGGCTGCCCAGTACTCACATCCGAACTAATTTACTCTTCCAGACCCTTACTACAGTCATCATGAGACAGCACTACTCATTGGCCATGTCTGTTGAGTATTTTCTACCCTTTACTTGCTTTTGAATCACAGAATATCAAGTTGTCTGAGCATCGGAGAGGCCAAGCACGGCCAAGGCCAGCTCAGAGGTGGACTAAACCTTGCGAAACAGTCTCGACTCATCCCTGGGGCAGCCCTTCTGCCTTTGAAACAGAGCCAGGCCATCACTTTCTATAGCTGCCACCTGTCTGTGTATTTCACAACAGACGGCCGTGGCCCTTACTGAAACCATCTTTCTAAATTTCACTTTGGAAACTGAATTGGAAGTCAATTTTCATTTGGATGACTTCTAAAGTAAATCCCAATCATCGTAATGGGCAAGACATCTGTTTTCTTTTTTTGGCACGAGGTAAAAGGGGCCACTTTGCAAATTGAAATATCTCAGGCCTGTTCAAAAGCACATTTGTAATGCTAACATGATTTAGTGGATCTGTTGATTAAATTTGTAGGATAAAGTGAAACTGAAGGAAGCATAAGGATTTTTTTTTTTTTTTTTTTTTTTTTTTTTTTTTTTTTTTTTTTTTTTTAGCTTTTTCTTCTTTAGGATAATATAATATAAAAGGTAAATGCTAGTTAGCAAACAGACATCCAGCCTGTATCTGAGGAGAGATCTCTAAAACAATATTGTTCTTATAATTATTCCAGCGATGGTCATCTACGTTGAGCAGCTTCTAATAGAGTGATATATTCATTTGTATACAGTTTGAACATTCTTGACTCTGAATATTTAAGCTTAAAAAAAAAACCCAGAATATATATTTAAACTTTGTAGGGAGTGAGGAAAGAGAGATCTTATATATAACAATTACCCAGGACATTCTCGAGCTTTGGTGATAGCAGGGAGTGGGAAAATTCCGAGTATGACCTAGCTGGGTGACCTTGATCAGTAGTCCTACACTCTCCAAACACCATTTCCTTAATTGTAGAGTGAAAGTAATTCTCCTCTCTGTGAAGACCTAAGGACATAGATTTATCAGGTTCCTCAGACATAGCGTTTAGATGTTTGTCTTCATGCCAGCTACCACATCTCTAAAAATGAGAGTGACTCAGGGATTTAAGTCCTTGGGATTCTGTGGTGATGAAGTGAAATTATCCAAGAGAATCACTTTGCACAGTGCTTGGCCCACAGATATTATTAATGAACATTATCAATTAGACAAAGTATCTTAAAACAAGTTCTCCCTTCTCTTTTCCTCCTGGGATATCCTCCGAGGATAATCCTTATATAATTATGACTTACCTCCTCATCAATCCTTCTGGGCTGAATATCAGGTGTGCGGCTTATCTGCCAATGTTTCTCCTATGACTACTTCCTCTCTTTTTGCTTTTTTGTTGGTAACTAGTGTCTTCCAGGAGAGCCTAAGAAAGAGGGTGAGCTTAAACCAGTACCTGTCAATTTCCAGATTTTTTTTGGGGGGGGTTGGAAAAAGCACCTCGAAATAAAGCTTTAGGGTGTTCTCCTGAAGATCTGAATTTATCCTGCACACCCTAAGATTAATAGGTTAAAATGAATACAGACGATATGACAATCAGATAGTACTGAGGCCTTGGCTGAAGCACAGTGAACTCCACTCTGCAAGGAACGTTATTTTTTGGTCTCTATCGCTGCTGTGATTCCAATTACTCTGTGGCCACACACTTCACCCCACAGGGATTATCCAATGCTCACTGTTTGAATGTTTTCAGCATCTTCTTCCCCACCCATTACATCCCTCCCTTTTGAAACTATCATGGTTAATCATAGATACAGAGAAGAAATAGAACAGTTTATCCACACCTCTCCCCTTGACACTGGTCTTTTAACAGTTAAGTCAAGCAAAGAAGATGGAGTTCTTATATTTGAGTAGTAAGACATCAGAGGGAGTCACTAAGTAAGAGGCCACAAGGGTTCCCTATCTTTCTATGTGTAAGTTTATTTAATTTTATTTTTTTGAGACAGGTTTGTATGTTGTTGCAGATTAGAATATCCTCGAATTCTCATTGCAGCACAGGCTAGCTTCAAACTCTAGTTACTCCTGCCTCAGTCTCTCAGTCACAGGTATGCGCCATTATTCCTAGATGCTCCTTCGCCTTTTCAGAATTGCACTGCAATGGAGTTTGACATGCAAATATAAGATACCATAAGATTTAGAGGAAGAACCCCAAGATCACAAGGACAAGAAACCTGGGTGGTAGGCCTGGCTCCATTGCTTATACTTGTCTGAGGTACATCTCCTTACTCCCTTAGACTTCTCAGCATCTTTTGAAGACCAAATACCTGCAGAGTCAGTTCATGCCTCATAGAACGGCTGTGGGAAATCAGTACCTTAACTCAGGAATGTCATCTTCTCACTGAAATATCTCTATAGTTACTGATTAGAAGCAGGATGCTGTAGTCTCACATGGAGAAGAAATTAAAATTTAGGTGCATAAAACCATAAAAAGCATAAAACCAAAATTGTTTTTTAAGTATCAGTGTTCTTGTGTGTCTCTAAAAATGTCTTGTCTCTTCCTCTTAGCAGTAATGTCTGGTGGCTGCAGTATGGGGGACAGACAAGAGGATAATCCACAACTCGGGTGAGATAGCAAAGGAGATAAAGGTTAAGTCCCAGTGCAGACACAGAAGCAGCTAGAAGACTTGCCTGGCAATCATATAAATTACAGATCACTGTGGCCTGTAAAATAGCTTCTAAGAAAGGACTCTCACAGTGCTCAGCCTCAGATACCCTGAACTGGACAGCGATTCTCCAATTAGAACTGAGGCTGGCAGGTTTTTGAATTATTTCATCAGGTTTGAATGGACCAAAAGTATTTAAAGAAGAGATGTAAAGAAAATGAATCACAGTTACAGCTTAGGCTTTCCAAAAAAGTCTCAGTATAAATAGCTTTTAATGCTTCTTAAAGTCAATACAAAATCAATATGAGGCAGCAATGTAAGACTGAGTTGGGAAAAAAAATTAATGCAACATAAGCCTGGGATAACTGGAATATAACACTATATACACATCTCTAGAACAGAAAAGCATCCACCACTTAGAGCCGCAGATGTTCAAATATAATGTCTATAAAGCATGAAGGATGGGAGTCAGCTACACTAACACCGGCTCCGGGTCCCTGCCAACCTTTCCTCCCACAAATCCCCCAATGACTGCCCGTACCAGACTCTTCCTCATGATAACTCTTAGAATTTTCATTCTTTGAAATTTCATGTAAATAACATTTTTTTCTGTTTATCTGTTCTTAAAAATAATGTCTGATACTTATGTTTTATACTACATTCATTTTTATAATTATTAATATAGATGTGTACATATACATAGCTTTATTTATTTCTTTGGACACAAGTAAATTCAATAAAATGCTTGGCATCCTGACAAAGGAAAACCCCAAATGCACAGTCCAAACTGCTCAAGAAATAAGCATCTCACCATGTAGAAAGTTCCTTTGTTATCCCCACCTTCGGAGAAGCAGCCGCTGCTGCAGTTTTCCTTGCACGGGTTAATTTGTCTGTGGTAGAATTTGAAGGAAATGTAAACATAGAGCATGTAATCCTTTATCAAAGATTTCTTGCAGTCAGCCCAGTTTTCTATTTTTTGATGTTCATTTGTGTTTTGTGATTTTAGTAGCGGCTTCTTTTGATCATATTCAGCTATTTCTCAGTCCCTTTGAAGTCTGTGTCTGGTGCGACTCTCCGCACTCACTAAGGCACATGTATAGATCTCTGTACATTCTGAGCCTTTTGTTGACATTTTGTGACTCAGTGGGTGCCTGAACATAGGAGTTATTTAATCAATCAATAAGCATTTAGCCACTACTCTTTTTTTCTTCTTTTTTATAACGCCAACAGTGCCTCAATGTTTAACTTACCGAAGAACCTGACAGACACATGGTTTTCAGAAGCCGGCCTGCAGTGTCTTCAGAGTCCCGGGATCCGCCCCTTTGCGACTCAAAGGCATCTGCTGCCATCTTGCAGTAAGAGCTGGTGAGGGAGTGAACTGCTGCCCTGTCTGGGCTCCAGCAGGGCTGTGAAGGCGCTAGCCTCAGGCTCTGTTTCTGGCAGGTGGAAATGCTTATCCTCTCTCTTTGAAAGCTTTATGCCTCACATTCCTCCGATTGATTTATTAAACTACAGTAGAGGTCAGCAAAGAAATCCAGGTGCGGCATGGATAGTTTTGTAGCCGGTTGCGACCTGGATTGCAGAAGCAGCATGTATTTCTTTGCAGTCAGGAAAGTGCAGCGGAACAAACGCGGTTAGCACTGTCAGGTCTGACCTGCCTGAAATGCTGTCCACAGCAGAGCCTCTGACTCCTACTGGTGACTATGATGGGGGGTGAGACACTGTGGAGCAGGCCTCTGGGGAGAAAAGACATTGCCTTGGCTACTTCCATGGAGCAAGTCTTTAGGGGTCTTGCCCCATCACCATCATCTCTGCTCAGACAGCACCAAGTTCCTGTCAGTTCCAGCGGCGAACGTGCTCTGAATGGAAGCGAGCTTCTCATCTTTAATGCATCCAAGTGTCATCTGCCCTTCTGCTGCAGCCTAAAGTCTATACAGTCCTGCGGCACATTCGTGATGCAGTGATACATCTCTTTCAGAATGTAGGGCTTTAAATTGGATGCTCTTTATGTTAAATTACATGTTTTCTTTTAAGCATTTCCCTAGATAGGAGAGAGAGTCAAGTATGAGTCTAGTCGTGAGTATGGCTCCAGTTATACAAAGAAATTCAGAAAAGATACCCATAGCTTCAACAAGTGTACCTTCAAGATGACATTATGCTCATAGTTCTTTTGAAAACGTCAAAAATATTTAGCAAGCACAGTACACTTCAATTCTGGGCTGCTGGGTACCAGCAGTTTTCTTTTATCTGTTGCAGAGATTTTAAAGGTAATCTTAAGGAGACCGATTTACAAAGATGGAGAGAATGATGGGGAAGGATGAAGAGGAGCATAAGCCCAGGAAATTAGAAGTCAGGGTGTGGATGCTGCAGAGTTTGGGGCCTGAGCTGCATTTCGGCTTAGGAACTCTGAAAAGGTTATGCTACAGATAGGTATCTGAAAAATAGTTACATTGTTACGTTACTGGTCATGTATCTTCTTTACTGGGAAAATCCATTTTATTTTATATTAGGATATTTCGGGAAACTTTTAACAATCATTCAGTTCATTGCCTCTGCTAGTTGTCCAAAAAGAACATTCTTAGTTTCTGCCATACAATATAGATCAGTTCATGTTAGTGTTACCCAAACAGGAAAGGTTTACTGCACACATGTTAGATTCTGCATCCTGCAGCATGCAGTTTTAGAATTTTACAAAGGCAGAGAAGATGCAAACTTGGATGAGCAGATCAGTACTCAATTTGGGTTTGATGTAGCTGTGTGACTTCAAATGACTGTTTTCTCCGAATAGCCTGCCCATAGAGATTTTGTCCTTATTAAGTAATAGATAGTAAGTGCCTGTTACTTGGTGAGTATCCTTCTGTGTTTATTTCCTTCATCCCTCCTTGGATTGATGTATGCACACCAGCACTGATGCCCTTAATGTATCTACTGGATGGTGAGGGGAATGGAGACCCACCTGCTGTTCTGGGGTAGGACTGTTTGATTGCATTGCTGTTGGGAGGAAAATTGGCTCTCAGAACCATGGGCAGAAACCACTTTCCTTGGCCTGTAAGAATTTCAGCACACACACACACACACACACACACACACACACACACACACCCTATAACGAAACAAAACAAAAAGCCTAAACACCAATACAGAAATTGCTGTGCCAAAGGATTTCAGAATAAATAACAGAAAAGCTGGTGCCCACTTGAAGCGTACAGAGTCTATTGTCACTGAAAAAGAAGTGATATATTTTTAGTGGTCCTAAAACAGCTGTACATTGTTAAGGTGTAACTGTAATGCAAATATATTTTGCTTTCAACTGATTGACCTGGAACAGTTCTTTGAAGGAATAGAGAGAGAGATGTCTGGAGATAATTAAAATAGTGTGAGTTTTGTCACCAACTTATATTTATCTTTATTTTTCATTTTATGTATTTATGAATCATGTCTTACCGGAAACTGTCAATTCCGTGTTTGTCCTAATCTTGTGGGAAAATAAATAGATAAAGATGATAAGACTCATAGGCTTTATTGAGAGAGAGAAGATGTGCGCACACACACACACACACACACACACACAGATCAGTGACAGAGACACACAGAGAGACAGACACAGACACCCAGAGACAGACAGAAGGAGGAGAAGACCAAATGACCTACTACAAAAATCACCAAGGCAGAAATACTTATGGGCAGGGGGAAATGAAAGTCAAGCTGTTTCTTTTAAAAGTGTCTTACTCTAACTTGGCTCAGGCACACCAAGCAAATGTCACTTGGACTCTCAGAGCAACTGCTGACAAGAGGACTGGGGAGGGAGGATGACTGAGCAGAATATTTAAAAAGAGACAGACACCTAGCAGAGGAGAGCACAAAGCAGAGTAATGAAGGGGAGGGGGGTCATAAAATGGATTCAGGATGTCCCTCCACCCTGATGCAGGTCTGAAGTGAAGCAGTTATAACCAGTGCCTATTGACAGATGCTATATTTAAAAAAAAAAAAAAAAAGAGCAGCGATGTGCCCATTTATGAATACTGGGACTGTTCCTTTTCTTTGCTTGTTCTTGGTCAGGATTAACAAGGCAAAGGGTCCTGGATGCTCACCCTTGCAGATGCAAGCCTTGCTATCAGGTTCAAGTACTTGCCTCCTCTCCCTGCTGCCTACTGGACCACAGAAGGCAGAAGGCGTCCCATAGTTTATTTTCTCTGCAGCATCTCACAGCCCTGCAGCATCAGCTGCACCACGCCCTTGTGGGCAATCTGCTCTGCAGTCAAAGGCATTATCAAGGAGCCTTGCCTGCCTAAAAGAAATCACACACACACACACACACACACACACACACACACACACACACACGGACTTAAGATCTCTGAGAATGACCTGTAACTCCCAAGGAAATGCTCCGGCAAAATGGAAGTGAACAATGCCCAACAGAGATGTGCACAGAAATACAAAAAATATGAAATAATTCAAGTTACATGGGGCCAGTGCTGGGGAAACAGTTGCAACTCTTCATCTATACGAGTAAAGGGAAGCAAGAAAAGCTATGGCTTGTCCAAGACCTTATCCAAGACCTTTATCTTTCTGTCCCCCCCCCCCCCCCCAGTCCTCTTGATCAGTGATGAATGAGAAAAAGATGCAGGCTACAGAGAGACATCTGCATAAATGCTTGGCTCTGTATGCCAGCCACGCACTCAGGCAACCTGGTGGCTAGGTTTGAAAGCTTAGATTGTGTAAACATGGGTGGGCTTCTAATATGGCTTAGACTTAACCTCTCTAAGCCACCAGCAACCTCACAGAAGTCCTCTGCTTCAGCCCATTTCTCTTCCGTGAAGGGAAGAGTTATCAGAATCACAGTGTGTGTAACATGAGAAAGGAATATGCAGAATAAACCTCCCTTCACCCTCTCTTCAGTCTCCAGAAGAGACCGGATACAGCTCCAAAAATTTCACTACTTCTGTATTTGAAAACTGTTACCTCTCGCTGTACCATTTAAAGGAACCAGTAAGCCAGTGATATGTTGAACAAATTAAACAAAACGCCAAATGCTTGCATAAAGGTTTTAGTTGTTTCTTACAAATCTCTGCAGTATCTCTTCGAAACTGCAGGTACTCAAAATGCGAGTCTGAAAATGTTGCACCCACGTGCGTGTGCGTTTGGCGTGCCCACTCTGGTGTCTGGATGCTTCCTGAAGGAAGCCCATAGATTCCTAACTGCATCCATTATCTGTGAATTTCAGCAGGCTCCATGCTGAGTTTTCTTCCTGAAGACCACACCCAGAGCCGGTAGCTCTTTGCAGCAGTTTCTCTCTCTCTCTCTCTCTCTCTCTCTCTCTCTCTCTCTCTCTCTCTCTCTCTCTCTCTCTCTCACACACACACACACACACACACACACACCATCCACCTTCATGGCTTGTCGAAACCATCATCAGGTTATGGTACCACACAGGTGTTAAAAATAGGGGAAGAGGTTATTGATGCTATGGAAGTATGAATAGCTCAGCGAGGATACAGGCACCCTGAAGTTCTCCCGCGGCAGAGCGCGTCTGTCTTTTGCCTTGCAAGTCTTTGCCTGGTTAGTTTCAACCCCTCCTAAGTATCCCAGACTTCATTTCCCACAAAGAAAGGGGAAATTCTATGAAAGATGCCAGACAAATTAGCAGCTGTAAAGGTTTTAAAACGCCAAAATGAACACCCGCTGTCCTGCGGTTCCAAGGGTGTGTAGTGGTGCACGTCCCCTATGTATTGAGAAGCAGAGTTATACGGAAAGAAATAAAAATAAAAGGCAGGAGAAAGGGGGACGAATTTAAGAAAATGTCAGAAAATAGCTACAAAGACAAGCAAAACTTTTCCTGCAGGAATGTCGCAAGGGCGAAACCTTAAGCTATTGTCAGTAATCTAAACGTCCTGCCTCACCACCATGCTACTTAAACACGAAGGGGTGCTTGAGAGGGTCCCTGGGGCAGAAACGGCGAGCTGGGGGTGGGTGGGAGCGGGGAGAGGGTGTCTTTGTGACATTAAAAGTTGATGTGTCAGTAGGGATCGAGAACCTTTTATTTGGTACAATTAAGGGTCCGAATGATGCGGGCTATAGGTATTAATAGGCAGGATGGGCCGGGGGAGTAGGAAAGGAAAGGAATGAGCAGCGAAGTTTGGGGGTCTCAGAGAAAGTAAGGGGCCTCAGAGAAAAGCGGCCAGGCGGGAGCCGCAGCTCGCTAGCCTCCTGTCACTCGCCCCCGCCTTTGCTTTTGCGCAGAATCCACCCCTTGGCTGCAGCACCGCGCTGCCCCCACTGGCCTGCGCACAGCGATCGATCACAGTCTGCGTCAGAGTCCCGGCGTATAAATAGAGGTGGCAGGACCGCGCCGAGCCGCACACAGCCATCCATCCTTCCCTTTCCCTCTTCTCCCCCGTTCTTCTCTCTAGGTCCCTCATCTCCGCCCCGGGCCTGAGGGGCGCACCGGCCGCCACCATGAGTTCGTTCGGCTACGACCCGTACTTTTCGACCTCCTACAAGCGGCGCTACGTGGAGACGCCCCGGGTGCACATCTCCAGCGTGCGCAGCGGCTACAGCACGGCGCGCTCCGCGTACTCCAGCTACTCCGCGCCGGTCTCCTCCTCACTGTCCGTGCGCCGCAGCTACTCGTCCAGCTCCGGCTCTTTGATGCCCAGCCTGGAGAACCTCGATCTGAGCCAGGTAGCCGCCATCAGCAACGACCTCAAGTCTATCCGCACGCAGGAGAAGGCACAGCTGCAGGACCTCAACGATCGCTTCGCCAGCTTCATCGAGCGCGTGCACGAGCTGGAGCAGCAGAACAAGGTCCTGGAAGCCGAGCTGTTGGTGCTGCGCCAGAAGCACTCAGAGCCTTCCCGCTTCCGCGCCCTGTACGAGCAGGAGATCCGCGATCTGCGGCTGGCGGCTGAAGATGCCACTAACGAGAAGCAGGCGCTGCAGGGTGAGCGCGAGGGGCTGGAGGAGACTCTGCGCAACCTCCAGGCTCGCTACGAGGAAGAGGTGCTGAGCCGAGAGGATGCCGAGGGCCGGCTGATGGAAGCGCGCAAAGGCGCCGATGAGGCCGCGCTCGCTCGCGCCGAGCTGGAGAAGCGCATCGACAGCCTGATGGACGAGATAGCTTTCCTGAAGAAGGTGCACGAAGAAGAGATCGCCGAGCTGCAGGCCCAGATCCAGTATGCTCAGATCTCCGTGGAGATGGACGTGTCCTCCAAGCCCGACCTCTCCGCCGCTCTCAAGGACATCCGCGCTCAGTACGAGAAGCTGGCCGCCAAGAACATGCAGAATGCCGAAGAGTGGTTCAAGAGCCGCTTCACGGTGCTAACCGAGAGCGCCGCCAAGAACACCGACGCTGTGCGCGCTGCCAAGGACGAGGTGTCGGAAAGCCGCCGCCTGCTCAAGGCTAAGACCCTGGAGATCGAAGCCTGCCGGGGTATGAACGAAGCTCTGGAGAAGCAGCTTCAGGAGCTGGAGGACAAGCAGAATGCAGACATCAGCGCCATGCAGGTATGGCACGGTTTAAGCCCAGTGGGGGAGGGGAGGTCCACAGACAGGGGTGGAGTGGGGGTGGGGGGAGAGGTGCAGGGCGTACCCAGAGAGTGAACGCTAGGGGGTCCTCCAGCATAGAGCAGCTATCCTTGGGCTTCGGAGAGGTGGTGGAAAGGATGGGGCATTTGTAGGGGGCGGGGCGCTACTGATGCCTGGGAATTGCTTGTTCTGGTTGAATCAGTGTTCTTAGGGGTGAGTTGGGAGGAAGAGGTGGAGGGAGTCGGAGTTGGGCGTTGCCACCAGTCTAATGCCTTCTCTCTACTGACAATCCTTAACTCCAAGTTATCCTTAGTACTTCCTGGATCTCCTGGTTAATAAATATGGCTGCTAGCCCTCACTGGATCTGGACCACCCAGCCTTAAGATAGTTTTGTTTTTAACAGGAACACAAGAATAAATTCACAATATTTTAGGTCAATTAGTCACTGAAATTCATTTTCTTTTTAAAATTCTTCATCTTTAGGGGAGAAGAATTAGAGTTGTGGAAAACATTTTAGACAAACAACTATACAAATATATATATATAAAATCTATAATTTTTTCTTTATATATTTATTTAGACAAACAAATATATACAAATGCATGCACACACACACCCATTCCTTTCCCCAAATGTGACCTGGCTAAAAGAAGTGTGACAAGGTGGTTAATAATAATGATGATAATAATAATAATAATAATAATAATAATATCAATTTGGTAGTTTTAAAAGACAGCTTACCATAATCAATAGACTGAGGACAATTTTCAAAACCGCTTACATCAGTCTACTCCCCTCCTTTTCCTCTTCTCTTGCTTCACTAGACCGGGCATTTTAGTCCAACCCCAACCACACTATTATTTTAAGGGAGATTTCTTGAAGGTGTACACTTTGGAGTTAACTGAGGCCAGGCCTTAGCATAGATATTACAGTAAAACAAATACAGTAGAGATTTGGGTTTTGAATTTTTAAAGCAATCTTCCGACAGGACACGATCAACAAACTGGAGAATGAGCTGAGAAGCACGAAGAGCGAGATGGCCAGGTACCTGAAGGAGTACCAGGACCTCCTCAATGTCAAGATGGCCTTGGACATTGAGATTGCAGCTTACAGGTAACAGGAGAGCGGCGGGGGACCATGGGCGTGGCGGCTCAGGACGGAGCAGATGGCCTAGAGTCAGTGCAGAGTTACAGTGAATGACAAGTGTCCTAGAATCCCAAGTGTTCTAGAACAGTCTTACTCTGGTGTTCCTCCAAGAGGCTACAAATGTGTAAGGAATTAACCCTGAGGTAACATAAGCCCCGTTCTTAGCATGCATATTTAAAACCTAATAGGGATGCATAAAGTCTTTTTGGGTGGGGTCTCTCGTGAGCTCCTTATTAGATTTTCACTGTGCCTAATCTTGCTTGTCCTTGTATTTGCTTCTGAGGTTGGCTATAGGGGAAAGTGATGGATGTGTGCTTAGAGCAAGTCATGAACACATCCAGTGTTGGTCTAACTGTACTGTTCATTCCCTCCCCACCAGGAAACTCTTGGAAGGCGAAGAGACCAGGCTCAGTTTCACCAGCGTGGGTAGCATCACCAGCGGCTACTCTCAGAGCTCGCAGGTCTTTGGCCGTTCCGCCTACAGTGGCTTGCAGAGCAGCTCCTTCTTGATGTCTGCTCGCTCATTCCCAGCCTACTATAGCAGCCACGTCCAGGAAGAGCAGACAGAGGTCGAGGAGACCATTGAGGCTACGAAGGCTGAGGAGGCCAAGGATGAGCCCCACTCTGAAGGAGAAGCAGAAGAGGAGGAGAAGGAGAAAGAGGAGGGAGAGGAAGAGGAAGGTGCTGAGGAGGAAGAAGGTATGCAAAGCATAAAAAAAATCTTTCAGAATTATTACAAACTGGCTGTGGATCTTTATTGGGAGATCCATGAGCTATGCAGGCCTTGCTTACCTAGAGAATTCTATGTGAGTTTTGCAGTCATAAACAATACACATATGATGAAAACATATACATTTAATAGGCACAGATGATAAATTGTAAAACGTTCATATGCACTCATTAAACATAGTGGTTTGGTACCCAAAAGGACACTTGATGTTAGCCAAAAGACGAAGAATTGATTGTGCCCTAAAGAACGTGAATTATAAAAGAACACACTTATAAAACCATTGAGGCCAGGTCTTGGAGAGGAGATGAGCTTCCAGCACGTGGGAGTAACCTCCTTTTACATGTACATGCAAATTGTTCATGGCAAGCACTGTCTGTAACATGTCCTTCAGGAGAGTGGGGCCAAGAGGATTTTAGACACAGTCTGACAATAGTTTAGTAACCCACAGAGCCTCAGTAGAAAAGTTTTGCCTAGACTTAACCTGGAGTTTGTATTCTCTTCTTGTGTTCAAGCTGCCAAGGATGAGTCCGAAGACACAAAAGAAGAAGAGGAAGGTGGTGAGGGTGAAGAGGAAGACACCAAAGAATCTGAAGAGGAAGAGAAGAAAGAGGAAAGTGCTGAGGAGGACCAAGCTGCTAAGAAGAAAGACTGAGCCCCGTTCCCAACTATTCCAGGAAAAAAAAAATCTCCCCAAATCAGGTCAACCTCATCACCAACCAACCAGTTGAGTTCCAGATCCTATACAAATTAAGAAGTCAATATATGTATAATTCTGAGATGACTTAGGTTGGACATTCAATGTTGTGATATGACTTTCCTCCTTCCTCAGAGTATCCGTTTGCTTGCAGAGTGGCTTTCTGGCTTGCTGCCAGCCTGTGCATGGTCCATGCTTATGAGTTCAGGATCTGTGGCAATGTGAATCACACAGATGTTTACAATAATAATTAATAATAATAATAAACCACACACACACAACACGAATAAATGAATTCACTAATGTTCATGTGCAACTTCATGGAAAAAAATAGTCATTTGAAACTTCAGTGGTCAGAAATTAAGGACCTCGAGTTATGTGCAATAAATAGTAAATAAAGTTACACTGAATGACATATTTTGCTGTTGTTTTTACTTAACTAAAGTACCTTAAATAAGGCACCAACATAAACTGTATATAAGTGGATGACTGACCTCCAGTTTTTTATACAGTAAGAATTGTAGTGAGTACAGTACATAATTGGACATTCTGAGGGATAGACAAATAGGTCAAGACCAGAAAATATCCCAAACTTTACTGATAATAAATATGAATGAGGCCATTCATAAATAAGAGTGTAATTCACCATGCAAAACACACACTGCTAGCTGGAGAGATGGCTTTCTAAAAGACAATTTTGAAAGTAGGATGGATTGTTATGTAGTAGTGCAACCTGGACAGACTATGAATCCCACACAATTGTCACCATGGTTACATCTTTAATATATTCTTGAGTATCATGGGCATAAATTGAAACCCAAGCCTGTGATATAATTAAGAGGAATGTTCTTGGGGTAGGAGGAGTAAGATTATCAGAGGTTATCTGCCACTGCAAACATGTTGCCTGGAATCCTGAGCTCATGAATGGTGTGTTGTCTGCTTAATTATACTGCCTCACATAACTGCCTTTGCTGCGATACATTTTGAAACTCTTTAAAGACCACACAAGCAGGTAATGGAATTATATTACTGTCACTTCCAGGGGGAGAGAATAAATTTGCGTGCTGCAATGGCATTGCTCTGCATGTCTTAATTGGTAACTATTTGGATTTCAATGCCTGGTTGGACACTGCATCACATATTTTCCCCCATCCATCCACATCCATGGTAAAGCCACGACAATTCTTGCACTTGTGTTTGGTGTGGGGTATATGGATGATGTCTTTGCCTATCTACAGCTCTGCTGTTCTTCTACTGCTCTGATGTTCTTAAGGAACTGTTTGGTTTGTTGATTTCTTCACTACCTGTTTGTTTGTTAGATGACCTTTAGACTTAGGAATTTTACCTAAAACCAAAGTGGTCTCCATTTAAAGTTACACAGTCTCTTTGCATCACTTACTTCTACTTGAATATGTGTTACTACACAAGTAGGCAAAGCATTTCTTTATCTATCATGACCTGAGTTTGAATGATGAAGGCCCTTGGTGTTCCTTTGTAGATAGGAAGTTCCTAGTGTGCAAGCTTTTCACACTCGTCAGTCATGAGTGGATGCAAACAGCTGGTTGTTTTAAGAAATACTTGATTGAAGAACACTGTTTCATACCTAATCCTGTGTGCCATAATAAAATATTGAAAAAATCTAAATTTAATGAGTGTGCAGTCTTTTTTTTTTTTTTTTTAACCACTTCTCTAACTCGAGTCACTGGCCAGTCTTATTTTCCCTGGCTCTGCACAAGCACAGGCTGTGACTCCCATTCTTCATCCCCTGTCTCAGTGTCCCTCCTCTCTAGTCAACCAGCTCATGATATAATTAAGAGAAATAACTTTTAATCCATATTTGATTTCAAGTGGGAAAGTAAGACTATCCAAGGTCATCTTGAAGAAGTACAAAACACACACTCGTTCATGATGTTATACCCTTGTTTTTTCTCCTTTCCAATCCCATTCATTTCTTGAATCCACAAGCACCACCCCCCATACAACACTGTCCCAAGGACTTCATCAGTGTGTATTGAAGCCACTGCAATCAGCATCCTGTAACAGTGCTCAGCCCCTTCTTCTTGGGTCTTGAACTCTGTCTAGGGCAGTGAGGGAATGTAGAAAGGACTGTGACGTTGAAGACATGACAAACATGTGGTTATAGTAAATCTGGGGTCAGGTGGACCATGTGTTCTGATGGAGCCACAATTACTATCTCCACATCCCAGAACCTTATCACATTTATTGGGTACAGCATTTATTGAGAAGGAGCTAATGAGTCTGGATAGGAGGTCTGTATAGGTGAGCTGTCTCAAATGGTCAACATATGAAGTGGGGGTGGTGGGAGGGGAGGAAGCTACATTAGCTAGATTTTGTACACACTGATCAATCATCTGGGAATGCCAAAGCTTGGACCAGAGGAAGAAGGCTGTGCCAATTCTGAGTCTGAGCCATATGGGGAAAGGCCTTACCATTTGCTCATGGCATTGGTCCTTGTCATGGCCGTGCCCATGTCAACAATACACACTCACATGGGGCTGCTTCCGTTCTCTACTTAGTAGGTTAATCATTGGGAAAGCCAAGTTCAATCATGCCACAACCCCCTCCCCAACACCTTTCCTGGCTAAACTCTCTTATAGCTTTCTATTTATTTGCATATAAAACTCAGAATCTCTAATGCCATCTACACAGCTCGTTATTGTGTAAATTTCCTCTGAGACTGAAACATTGCATCGTTAAAGGAAATTCTTTAAGTAGAAAGATAACCTAAAATAGCTTCAAGAAGTCCCTGAAACCGATCAGATTCACTAGGCCCCCTCTCTATCAGAGTAAGCAACAAAAGCTGAGAGCCATCCTCAGATGGAAGAGAGCTGGGCTGCAAAGAAAATTCTAGGCAGAGCCAAGCTGCAAGGAAGACTCTCAAACACGCAAAGCTACAAAGAGAGACCACACCAGCTTTCTGGAAGAAGCAGGAACTAGTTGATCTGCTTGGAAGAGGTTTAGATCAATTGAGGCACATGGAAAGGATGTTCTCCAACCTGTTGAGCTGCTGCAGACTGTGCAGCATGTTGTAGTGTCAGGGGCAGCCTTGCTTATACAGTGAGGGTCTAAAATCAGCAATAGGCCTAAGTCAGCCTGCTAACACAAAGTCTTGGTCTCTGTGGAAAAACACTGAAACAGACAGCTATAAGATATTGTAAACAGGCAGCTTTGGTGGAAATTTACCAGCCTGGATAAGAACTAATAGTCGTAGACCTTGTAGATGGGTAGTAGCCTTGGTGGATAGCACCAGCTTAGATAAGAAACAAGTGGATCATAGACAGAGTCATGGTGGCCCATTCCCTGAACCTTCACCCAGCCGATATCCTGTTCTGGAAGATATCTGTACTCCCCCTGAAGACACCTATGCTCCCGCGTCATCCTCTTCCCCATATCCTGCCTTTTTGTGTTTATAACCCCTGTGTGAAAAAGTAAAAACTACAGTTTGATCCGACTATCGGCAAGCCGTGGTCCTTTGTATCCCCTGTTCTCCACTTCTCTCTTCCAGGTCCCCGGATCCTAGTTCACTGCCCCACAGGTCGGGGCATTGTAGGTTCCTAGCTTTGTGAGCTGTCACCTGTGCTGGGGTGGGCTTTGGTGATGCAGCTGTTTTTGAGTCATTTATGCTCCTGTAAGTAACCCTTCATCCATATTCCTGTAAGCAACCCCAATAATACAAATTGGTTCACCAAGTTGGTCTTCGGTGGTATTGTAGAATCCCTACCTGGGGTGAGTAGACATGAGTGTTGCATGTCTCCAGGAAATGTTTTGTCACACAACTGACGAGATCTTATGCTTACCTATTTCTCTGTCCCCACCTTGTGTGTATTTCTCTGTCCCTCACTTTAGGTTTCCCAACCACCTTGATCTTTTGATCCCATCCTCATCCGTGCCTGACAGTTTATGCTCACAATCCAGTTATAGGCTAATTACTGTCGTTGTGTTAGAAAGCCTTTTTGACCTCTTCAGTTGGTCAAACGCCACTGTTAAATGTGCTCATAAAACTTTGCAGACACCTCATGCTTGCCTTTGTTGTCTGTTTTGTGATCATTGGATGATTTTCTGCTCAACCTGACACCATGATCTTCAGGTGAGAGTTTGAGCTTTGCTGGTCACTTTTCTCTTTTTAAATTTTTTTTTTTTTTTTTTTTTTTTTTTCCTGCATGAGTGTTTTGCCCGCATGTATATGTGTGCCCCTTTCATATCTGGATCCCACGGAGGCCAGAATAGAACATTGGATCCCCTAGAACTGGAGGTACAGATGGCTGTGAGCATCCATGTGGTTGCTGGGAACTGACCTTGGCTCCTCTACAAGAGCAGAAAATGCTCGTAACCTTTGGGCCTCCCTTTCAACTCTGCTTACTACATTTTAAACTTTTAATTAGTGTATATTCATTGTATGAAGTTTTGTTAACATATTTTACACATGTTTCTCATTTAGTTTATGTGTATATTCATTCTATAAGTTCTGTTACTCTAGAGAACCCTGACTAATATACATACCATACCCAGGAAGATATTTCTAGTTCCATTCATTTACTTGAGAATTTTGTGATTTTATTTTAAAATGTCAGTAATATTTCATTGTGTAAATATACACATTTTATTTACCTGTTCCTCTGTTGAGGGACACCTAGATACTTTCCAACTTCTGGTTATTATGATTAATAGCCAGCAGTAAAAACAATTGAGCAAGTGTCTCTGCGGTGGGATTAAGCATCCTTTGGAAACATACCCAAGAGTGTTATAGCTGGATTTTGAGTTAGATTGATTTTCATCTTTCAGAGGAACTGCCACCCTGATTTCCACAGTGGCTGTACAAATTTGCACTCCCACCAGCAATAGAAGAATGTTTCCACTCCCTTTATTTCATATCCTCCACCACACAGGCAGTCATTTGTTTTACTGATCTTACCCATTTTGACAGGTGTAAGATGAGATCTCAAAGTAAGTACTTTCGATTGCCAGGTGGGGTTGTTGTTGTTGTTGTTGACGACTAAGGACGTTACCATCTCTTTGCATGTTTCTCAGCCATCTGAGTTTCCTGGTTTGAGAGTTCTGTTTAGATCTGTACCCCATCTTGTATTTGAGTTACTTGTTTTCTGATATCTAGTTTTTGAGTTCTTTATTTATTTTAGATATTAGCCCTATATCAGATGTGTAATTGATAAAACCTTTCCCATTCTGTAGGTTGCTGCTTTGTTCTTTGCTTCTTAGTTTCATGGCGTCCACTTTTTAAATGCTGATCTTAGTACCTGCATCAATGGTGTTCTGTTTAGAAAGTCTTTTTAAGCAATGAGTTCAAGTCTATTCCCCCTTTCTCTTCTGTCAGGCTCAGTGTATCTGGTTTTATGTTAAGATCTTTGATCTACTTATGGCTGAGTCTTGTGCAGGGAAGTAAGCACGGATCTATTTGTACTCTTCCATGTCCAGCCATCAGTTTAACCAGCACCATTTGTTAAATATGCTTTTTGTTTTTTTTTTTTCTAGTGTATGTTTCTGGCTTTTTTTTTAAATAGAAAAATCAGGCATTCATAAGTATGTGGATTTATGACTGGGTATTCAGTTTGATTCCCTTGATCAATATGTCTAGTTTTGTGCCAATACCATGCTGTTTTTATTATTATAACTCTGTACAACAATTTGAGGTTGGGGATGCTAATATCTCTAGCAGGTTTTAATTTTTTTAAAAATTTTTTGTTGTTGCCGTTGTTGTTATTCAGGGTTGTTTTAGATAACCTATTTGTTTGTTTGCTTGTTTGTTTTCTATATGAAGCTGAAAATGTCCTTTGGAAAGCTGAAGAACTGTATTGAAGTTTTGATAGGGATTTCATTGAATGTGTAGATTGCTTTTAGTAGGATGGCCATTTTTATTTTATTTTATTTTTGTGGTGTGACTTTTTTTGTTTTTATTGGATATTTTATTTATTTACATTTCAGATGTCATCCTCTTTATCCATTTCCCCTCTCTAGAAATCCCCTATACCATCCCCCCTCCTTTTTTTTGCTTTTATACCATTTTAATTACATGCATGTATGAATGTCAGTTCTAGGTTGAGGAACTAGCAATACAATAGACGCAAATAGTCAAGGAACAAGCAATACAATAAACACAAATAGTCAAAGAACAAGCAAGGGAATAAACAAAGTTCTGTGAACACTCTTGTGATCACTGTTTCTAAGGGCTTATCCGGATGACCAAAATATCTGAACCTACTTCCCTGTCCTAGCCCAAAGTCATTTTCATGTCTCAAGCCTACTTCTTTGTTCTCACCTAAGATTTAGATTCCTGCCTGAAATTACTTTTTTGTTCTAGCCTAATATTTAGATTCCTGCCTGAAATTACTTTTTTGTTCTAGCCTAATGTCAGCTTCCTGTCTGAAGCCTACGTCCTTGTCCTTGGCCAATGTCCTATTCCTGCAAAACAGCCCATTTTCTTGTCCTTGGCCAATGTCAAATTCTTGCAAGCTTTTTGGAGCTCTTTCTCTTTTTATTTCATAAACAAGTCTGAGCCTGTCTTAGGTCATTCTGCCAAGAATGCCTTCCTTAGTCATCATGGAATATGCATTATCAAAAGCAATGAACTTCTGTCTTAGGTTGGTAAGGCTCTGTACAGAATCTTATCAGCCCTTGGATTGCCAGCCTGTTAATTTAATAACTCTGTCTGGGGGTGTGTGTGTCCATTTTCAGTTTCAAGCCATGTACTTTGGCTGCCAACTTGTTGATGTTGTTAAAGACAAGCTTTAACAATGGGTAGGAATAAAAGTATTCCCAGGACAAAAAGGGCTAGCATGATCAAGTTATATATGCCCTTCTTGAAGCTTGACCAAAATAGAAATACTGACCTCAGGCCGGGATGGCCATTTTTAAAAACTATATTAATGCTACTGATCCAATAGCATAAGAGATCTTTTCATGTTCCAATATTATGTGATTTGAATAGGTTTGACTCCCATAGATTCATGTGTTTTAATGCTTGACTCACACTATTAGAAGATGTAGCCCTTTTGGAATAGGTGTGGCCTTGTTGGAGGAAGAATGCCACTGTGGGGCTGGGCTTTGAGGTCTCCTATGCTAAGCTCTGCCCTGTGGAATTCCAGTCTCCTCTTGGCTGTTGTTCTGTTTCCAAGAGTTTGTGAGCTTTCTGTTTTTTTATTTTTTATTTTTTAATTTTTATTTTTTTGTTTTTCAGGTGTTGTTGACATCTGGCTTTAATCTGTAGTCATTTGATAGGATACAGAGTGTTATTTCAATATTTTTGGTACCTTTTGAGACTTGCTTTGTGGTGATGTATGTGGTGAATTTTACAGAAAATTCCATGAGGTACTGAGAAGGAAATATATATATATATATATATATATATATATATATATATATATATATATATATATATATATTTGTGTTTGGGTGAAATGTTCTGTCAATAGGTCCATTTGGTTTATAACGTCTGTTAACTCCAGATTTTCTCTATTTGGCTTTTGTCTGGATGACCTGTCTATTGGCAAGAGCTGGGTGTTGAAATATCCCACTATCAGTGTGAGGTTCAGTATGTGACTTAAAGTGTAATAGTGTTTCTTTTATGAACTTGAGTGTCCTTTTATTTGATGTGTAGATGTTAACGATTGCAGTGTCCTCTTGGTTGAATTTTTCTTTGATAAATATATAAACGTCCTTCTACATCTCTTCATTAATTTTGGTTTCAAGTCTTGCTTAGTAGGTGTTAAACTGGCTATACCGGCTTGCTTTGTAGGTCCATTTGCTTGAAATATATTTTTTCATTCTTTTACCATGATGTAAGGTCTATTCTTGACATTAAGGTATGTTTCTTGGACACAGTAGAAGGATGGGTCCTGTTCTTACCTTCTGTTAGTCTGTGCCTTATTGGGGGAATTGAGACCAACGATGTAGAAGGTTATCAATGAGCAATGCTTGTGGATTCCGTTTATTGTGTTGTTGTGTTATGTGTGTGTATGTTTCCTCTCTTGATTTGTTGGTGTGGAATTATTTATTCATGTGTTTTCTTGGATTGGTTATCCTTTTTAGGTTGGAGTCTTTCTTCTAGCACATTCTTCAGGGCTGGATTTGTAGATAGATATTACTTGCTTAAATTTTGGTTATGGAATGTCTTACTTTCTCCATCTACAGTGATTGAAAGTTTTGCTGGGAGCAGTAATCTTGGCTGGCACACCTAGTCTCTTCGAGTCTGTAGCACATCTGTCCAGTCCCTTCAGGCTTTTAGAGTCTCCATTAAGACAGCAGGTGCAACTGTAATAGGAAGACCTTATATGCCAGTTTGTCTTTTCCCCGTTGCAGTTTTTAATATTCTTTGTCTGATCTGTACATTTTATGTTATGATTATTAGGTACCCAGGGGAATTTCTTTTCTGGTCTGGCCTATTGGTGTTCTCTGTGGCTCTTATACCTGGATAAACATCACTTTTAGGTCAGGAAAATGTCCTTTTATTATTTTGTTGAAAATATTTTCTGTGCCTTTGACCTGAGGTTTTTCTTCTTCCTTTGTTCTTATTATCCCTAGATTTTTTTCTTTTTATAGTATCCTAGAGTCCTTAGATGTTTTGTTACTATTTTAAACACTTAATCTTTATATTTGCATATATAAGTGGATTTTACTCTTTACTGCGTATTAAAAGCTATTTCAGGCATTTTTCCTCAAACTTCCCCCTCCCCTTTTGAAAATAGATTCTTTCCTCACATATTATGTGCTGATTAGGGTTTCCTGTCCTGTTGCTCCTCCTACTTTCTCCTGACATCCTCTCCCATCCTTCCTTCCTTTCTGACTCTCATTGAAAAGAAAAGGCTGCCAAGAAATAATAATAAAATATAACAAAATAAATTATAATAAGATCAAATAAAACCTATCACATCAGAGTTGGACAGGACAAACAGAAGGAACAGAACCCAAGAGAAGACATGAGATTCATAGACCCACTCATTCACACACGCAGGAATCCCATCAGTACACTAAACTGGAAGCCACACTACATACAACAGAGAACCTGGTGTAGGCCCATGCAGACTCTGTGCATCTGCCTCCATCTCTGTGAGCTTTTATGAGTTTTGATTATGTTGATTTACAGGGCCTTGTTTTCTTGGTGGCCTCTATCCTCTCTGGCTTCAACATTTGCTCTGCCTCCTTTTCCAAGGATCTCTGGAGCTCTGAGGGGGAAGAATTTGATAGAGAAATCCCACGTAGGCTGGGGTTCCAAGCTCCCTCGCACTCTATAATGTCTGGCCGTGTGACTCTCTGTATCTGTTCTCATTTCCTGTAGGAGGAAGCGTCTCTGAGGATGGCTGAGCAAGTGCCAAGGATTTTAGATTTAAATTCTTCTTTGGTTGTGGTGTCATTTCTTTTACCTTGTCTTCAAAGCCTGAGACTCTGTCTTCCATCTCTTCTACTCTGTTGGTGAAGTTAATCTTGGAGGTTCCTGTTTGAGTTCCTAATTTTTTTTTAATTTCCAGATTTTCCTCAGTTTGGGTTTTATTTATTGATCATTTTTCCACTTTCAGATCATGAACTGTTTTATTTATTTTCTTACACTGCAAGTTTGTGTTTTCATAGATTTCTTTAAGGGATTTATTCATTTTCTTTTTAAGGGTCACTATCATGTTCGTAAAGGCTGTTATAAGGTTTTTTTGTTTTTGTTTTGTTTTTTTTTTTTTTTTTTTTTTTTTTTTTTTTCTTGTGCTTTGGCTAGTTTGTAATCCCCAGGGCCTGCTGTGGCAGGGTTGCTGGGGTCTAGTGGAGACATTCTGTACTGGCTGTTAGTGTGTTTTCATATTGATTTCTAGGTAACTGGGTTTGGGAAGATTGTAATTCTAGATGCTGAAGTAGTTGTCTTGTCTTTATATGGTAGATATTTCTCCCCTTGGTTTCTCATTCTCTCTGTGGTTCTTAGGAGGGTGTGGTGGCTGTGTGTTGCCTCATAGTGAATTCTTCTGGAATCCAGCTAGGTGTGGCTTCTGAGAGGTTTCCAGTCAAATGTGGTTCTAGATATTGACAGCTGATGCTTAGGAATGAGGATGGACTAGGAGGCTGAGGTAGGAGGATATACAGGAGGAAGAAAGGCAGGGTGTTGCCTGAGGATCTGCTTAGTCTCCTAGAGAGTAGGAGAGGCCATAGCAGGTAGTCTGCTATGGAGCTGGGTATGAGGGGATTGGATTTGGAGAAGAGGAGTAACGGTGAAAATCTGAAGCTTGCCTAGCTGCTTCACTGGCCTACTTGCTTCTCTGTTAAGTTTAACAGGTGGGTACCTAAGGAATGTGTGCTGGGTTGGGAGCTGGGATTGTAAACCACTTCTTAATGAGAGCATGACTGCATGGAGATAGAACGTGGCAAGCAGTATGCTCTCTCAATAACAGCATAACCTATACCAAAGCATATGTACGCAGCATGTCTGAGTAACTCATCGCTACATAACAAATCGTTCCAAGCCTTCGCTGGCTACAGTTATATGTTGCTCTGACCAAAGCTGCAGAATATGTTTCAAGGTGATTCATTTCTGTGGCTGGTAATTTCTTTTTGACCGGGGCCTCTCTCTCTTAGCTGGCTAAGTATCCTTACAACATGGCAGCTGGCCTTCCTCAATGCAAGGCTACTCAAAACCAAGGCAGCACATACTGTGTCTCTTATGACAAAGCCTTCAAAGTCAAATATCACCACCACCAGTACTCTCCTGGTCACAGCTGCCCTTACAGGACATTGGGCATGTGATTATTATGTTTTGTAATCAGGAAGCTTCCATTCTGGAGGTTCTGACACAATTCTACTGTTAGAAATTCTTTTACCCTCATTCTTACTGGATTACATGCTCCAGTTTAAGCTTCACAACATGTTACGACAATTATAAACAGTTTGACAATGAACATGCCCACCCAATGGCTATCTACATACACCATCTTCTAGTATTTATTTAAGTATTCTGCTGGTGGAATTATGTGTTCAAAAGGTAGTATGGGATTGAGGAGATGTCTCAGAGGTTAAGAGCACTTTTGCAGACCTGGATTTGGTTCCTAGCATCCATATGGTGGTAAACAAAACAACAATCCTTAACTCCAGTTCCAAGCTATCTAATAAGCATCTGCAGGCACCATGCATGCATGCATGCATGCATACATACATACATACATACAGGCAAAACATTCATACTCATAAAAAATAAATACATCATTAAAAAGGAATTATGTTCATTTTAATCACTCCTGATAACGATCTCCATATTTGTGGGAGGTTGGTTAGTCTGTTTTGTCATTGGTTGCATGTGTATGTGTGTGGTGTGGTTCGTGGGCATGCATGCATATGCATTCATATGTGTGTGGGTGCACATGTGTGCAGGTGCATGTTCACCTCTGTGCGTTTGGAAGTATGGGGTTGGCATGTAGAGCTTCCCTCTATCTCTATCCACTGTATTCATTGAGGCAAGATCTCTCAACAGAGCCCTGGGCTGGTGAATATGGGCTAGTCTGGCCATCCAGCTTGCTCTGGGGAATCCTGTCTCGGACTTTCCAGCAGGCTGGAATCACAGGTGGATCAGCACACCTCGAAATTTACCGGGATCTGAAGATACACACCCTGGTCCTCACACTCACATAGCCAGTGCTGCACACACCCAGGCTTCTCTTCCTCCTGTATACACATTTCTCTTCTACAAAGCCTGGCATTCTACTTTAAGACCTCTGTGTTCTTGCAACAATTTATTTGAAGTAAAACTAATATTACTCTAATTATTGGGAGATAAATAGGTAAGCACTTAATATAGCACTTACAGTAAGTTGTGACAGAAACATGATACTGTTAATTATTTTCTTCTGTCCAGAGATTCATCCCAGTTGACATCTTAGATTTAAGAAAAATGCCTTAGATTCTAAACATGAGTTTACAGAGCAACTTTTACTAAACAAACACACAAAATTAATCTATGTTGATTACAAAGGAGATAAGCAATGTCTTAGCATGCAGAGGTCTTTTTTTTAAAAAATTGGTTTCGATTTCTGGGATTTATTAAAGATACCCCCTACCACCACCAGTCCTTTACTGTCCCCAGAGACATCCCAAATTGTATTGATAAACTGGGATCTTGTTTCTGGAGCTGGTAATTGAGGTCTTACTCATCAGCCTGCTACTCTGTTTCCTTTTCAGACACATAGATGCCATCCAAACCCATCCAAAATACCCTTCCTGATATCCTTGTTCTCAACTGTTGTGGCTTGCTGAATCAGAGCCGCTGAATCCAAAACAAGTGCAATATCATTTCTGTCAAGGATTAAATCATCCTTCTGGGCCTGAAAGACAGAACAGTCAGCACCTATCTTCTTCCAGACCCTGTGGATATATTTTTTTACCCAAGAAATTTTGGATTTCAACCAAAGGCCCATACTTCTGATTAACGACACCTATGGGGAAGTGAGCTCACACAGATCACATCGTGTTATGGAAGCCCTGTAACTCTTGACTCCATGAACTTGGCTGTAGATGGTGTGGACAGTGGCCAGGACCTTTCCATTTCCCCACCATTTCTTGTTTTTTTTTTTTTTTTTTCCAAGGAGACGGGGCTCCACATTGATGTGATTGAAGTCCCTCCAGGGTCCCTCTGTGGCCCTGTATACCCCCTCAGAGTTGCGTCAACATTTTCTGGAATGTTGGCAGTCTGATTGCTGATAATGCCCTTCATTCTCTCAGTAGATAAGGGAAAGCCAAGCCACTTTCCTCTGTATTCTGACGACCAGAAATCTCTTTGGTCTTAGCTAAATGTCATCCTCCAATGTATAGACAACTCATCACTATAATTTCATATGACATAGGCCTATTCCTGAAAGGACCACTGGAAATCAAACATTTCTGAGAAGGATTCCACTGGCAGAAACAGAATCCCACAATGAAGACTTTGTTTCGAGGATGAGAAAGTGACCTATTCATATCTAGTGACTCGGTACTTGTTTCTAATAATTTATTCCCTCGAGATATGTCACCATTTTATTACACATACACACAAACACCCACCCCCCCACACACACAAACACACCACACACAGCTGGACAGAACCCCCTACACCAACTCTCAACCACACAAGGCTTTAAGTGTTGAGAGAACCTCACCTGTAAGTCTCAAGTTGTTCACACAGTTTAAAGCAGAAAAATTGGTGTCAGGTATGTGTAACCAGGGGTCAGTTTTGAGGAGAGAGTAATCACAGTCCTCTATTGACCGGCTCCCACATTCAGTGTGTGTGTGTGTGTGTGTGTGTGTGTGTGTGTGTGTGTGTGTGTGTGTGACTGTGCTAAGCACCATTTTCTCTGTTTGCAGTTCCACATAGAGACAGACATTCTGTCTTCCTCCTGTACTGTTTCATTGCAGCGTCTTGTTTCTGTTTGGTAATAATTTAGCAACATGAGCAGGAAAATGCACTCCCACCCTATGCCTGCAAAGACCCATGTCCCTGTCTCCTCTCCACACCATGCCACAGTTACCCACAGCAATGGTCTTGGTTGTGAGCACCAAGGCTATCTTCCTAACACCATACCTTTTGGGATTGCACTCAGCACAAATATCACATGAAAAGAATATTTTATACACATTCCCTCAGTCTGCAATAATCTACACAGTTACCCAAGATGAAAGTTTCAAAAAAGTAAAATGGATGGTCTAATTCAGCCCTGACTTTCCCTGTGTTTGGCTTTGTTGGGATGCCATGGCAACCTCCTAATCACAGATCCTTCGGAGAATGCTGACAGGATGCAGGGACCAAGATGGGTTTCTTAGAAGCATCTGGGATACTCCCCCACTTCCTCCTAGAAGTCCTTACCTCTCCTAATGCCTTCTGGGTACTTCCCTAGCTCTGCCCAAAGGTCTTTACTGTGCAATACCTTCTGGGTACTGCCCCAGCTCCTCCCGGACGACCCTACGGCACAATGCCAGACAGTTGGACTTTGTGCTTTTTAGGCTAGAGTTCCCTTCACTCACATGGGTAAATTATTCTAAGACTGGTTGAACAGAAAACTGGGGTGAAGCTGAGGGGGAAGGAGAAGGCACCTGGAATACCCTATTATTAGGTCTTTCTCTAGGTCATTGCACCTGGAGGATGTGACTGAGTCCTGTCCAAGGCAAGGATGTGCCCATGTACTCCTGGCCAGGAGGAGGAGAGGGCATCCCTGAGGAAATGTGCTTCAGAAGGCAAGTGTCCTTTATTCAAGGATGAGGCAGTTCTGGGACTCCAGTCTCAGGCTGGGAAGGTGAGATATGAGTCTTTTGACCGATGCCTCTTCCTTATGAAGCCAGGTAAGCTCCTGAGCCACTGGAATCTGATTTTAATGTGAGACAGGAGGACTCGGGCACTGTGAGCAACTCTCTGGCATAGATGCAGGAGGAACTGGGCAGCTGGGAATCAGACCAGTGGTCAGGGTGGGGGTAGGAGTGGGGGCTGGTCTGTCCCTTCTTGGATGGGCATTTTGGGCCTTTTCATAGCTTGGGCATTGACTAGGCATACAGTTTTGACTGCATTCGAACCAGGTTTTCTTCAGTTCCTGGGAATAACGATTGTGAGATATGCTGGACAGGAAATGAGGGGTTCTGGCATTACAGTCCGGGTAGTGAAGCTGGTGAAAGAGGCAGAAAAAGTAGGGGTTACTACTTACAACAAGAAGGAAGCAAGGAAAGGCCCAGCCTTCCTTGCCAATCATAACCAGGGATTCTCTTGCAGATGGGTGTGTGTGTATGCTTCCAAAAGTTGATAAAGGGTTTTTGTAGAGACTGCTGTCCCTTATCTGGTAGGCCCAATTGGTTCTTCCCTTTATCATGGTCTGTTGCCCAGGCTCCAGTTAGACAGAGCTGTGAAGGCATATGGGTCTGCAGAACAGATCCTAAAACCCCTGAAAATCAGCATTTTTAGAGAGGCCCAGTTCCCCATCTGACTTCCTATCTATCCCTTGTACCTATCCCTTGTGCTTCTTGGAAGACCAGGCTCACAGATCTCTTTGTGAAAGCTCTTTCTGTATACTTCCTCTTGTCTTCGAGTTGAGGTGGTGAAGGTCAGGAAACATGGAGTAGTCATTTCTCTGGACCTGAGTCTGAAGCTGAGGCTCTGTGCAGTTATTAAAGTAGGTGCTTAGGGGCTCACGTGAAGGAGGGAACTGTGGTGGACAACAAGACTCAGACCACCAGAACCCGTTTACTGGGCAGTTTTTGATATTATAATTTCTAGGCCAAGCTTCGGGGACCACAGTACTCCACCTCTGCTGGGAAGGACTCCAGGAAGGAGATGCCACTGGTGTTTTGCTCATTCACTCACTCATCAGAGACTGCTTGAGAACCCATGATGGGCTAGCCACATTGCTGAGGTTCTAGGCTATTGTAGTTACAATTCAAATGTTCTGTTTCTATATAATTTTATTGAAAAAATAAATTATGTGCCAAGGGGTATGGAGTATAATGAAAAATGAATTATTATAAATAGAATGGAACTTGAGTAAGAATCTGTGATTCTAGGTTAAGGTAGATATTGAGCAAAAACCTGCAAGTGACCAGGTATCTTGCCTGGTGGAAAGCCATGTGCCTAATGGGTAAAGTCCAGTCCAAAGGCCTGAGGTGGGAGTGTGTAGGCTTACATTTTTAAAAACCTACTCTAATAAGAGTTATCAAACACTTCAACCTCCCTTTCTAGCCCACAGTCCAAAGGTCAGGCAGAAAAGATGGTAAATAAGACAAGGGAATGTGGACCTGTTTAGAAGTAGCTCTTTGGGGTGATTCCAATCACTGTTGTCAGGATACCAGCAATCCAGTTCAAAAGTGTCACCAAACATGTAGGCACAATCCAGCAGAAAATGCTAAGCCTCCACCAAATTAGAACAAGTTAGCAGAAGCAACCAAGACCAGCCAAAAAGCCAAGAGAAGTTCTCCGCCATGCCTCTTTCAACAAAGTGAAAATCAGCCAAGACTTGAGACCAATGAAGTGGTGCATGTCTGGTTATGCAAACGTCCTGTCGCTGTCTGTTGGGTCCTACTTATACTCTCTCCAAACATCATATGAGTCTGCATCACATGACACAACCAAAAATTTCCACTTCATGAGTGTGCTCTGTGTGTTGATACAAGGACAAAGAGGGTGGTGTGGCCATAGCAAACTAGACAAGAAAGAAATTTCTGGAAGATCAGATGTTGGAAAATATGTGGAGTCAGGATTACTCCAAAGTTTTGATCTGAGAATCTGCACTAGCTTTTCATTACTGAGCAAATATCTGAGACAGCCACCTTAAAAAGAGGAGAGGTTTATTGTGGCTCATAAAAGAGGAGAGGTTTATTGGTTCAGAGGTTTTTGTTCTTAGTGAGTTGGCCCTGTTGATTTTGAGCTTAGGTAGCATCACATGGCAAGTGTGTGATGGAGCAAATCTGTTCACGTCTCAGTGACCAGGAAACCAAATGATAGGAAGGGGCTGGAGTCCTAATATCCTCTTCAAAACCATGTCTCTAATAACCTTACTTCCTCCCAGCAGGCTGCACCTCTTACTGGTTATAAAGCCCCAGCAACATCAAGGGTTGGGGAACCTAGCCTTTAATGCATAGATCTTTGGGAGACACATATTCAAATGGTAAATAACATGATGGAATGGAGTTTCCATTTGATGAAGGGACACCAAATTGCAGCAGGTTGTGGAACTGAGGTAACAAGGGTCAGGTTTTATGTATCTGTCATTTGAGGACACACTCACATATACATAGTGGGAGTTTGCTGATAAAGATATGAATTTCACTAGCATTTGGGACTCTTCTTTAGCCCTTTACAAAGTAAAAGTTCCTTCAGTGAGGTGTGGTGCTAATACCTGTAATCTCAGGACTAGAGAGGCCGAGACACCAGGATTTCTGTGAGTTTGAGTCCAGTATGGAGTATGTAGTGAGCACCAAGTCAGCTTGGGCTACATAGCAAGGCATTGTCTCAACCAAACAACCCACCAACCCACCAACCCACCAACCCACCAACCCACCAACCCACCAACCCACCAACCAACCAACCAACCAACCAACCCACCAACCAACCCACCAACCAACCAACCCACCAACCAACCAACCCACCTACCAACCCACCAACCTACCAACCCACCAACCAACCAACCCACCCACCAACCAACCAACCAACCAACCCACCAACCAACTCACCAACTCACCAACCCACCAACCCACCAAGCTACCAATCTACCTACCCACCAACCAACCAACCAACCAACCCACCAACCAACTCACCAACTCACCAACCCACCAACCCACCAACCTACCAATCTACCTACCCACCAACCAACCAATCAACCAACCAAACAACCAAACAACCAACCCACCAACCCACCAATCAATCAACAACACATAAAACATAGTACCATCTCCTTTAATATGAAGTACCACAGAATCAGGGAGTTTCAGAATTATAAAAACTCTGGTAGTGGCTCAGCAGCTGAGTGCCCTGGGTTTGATCCTGTCTAATGTTTGAGGAAAGTGAGAGTCAGCAGGGAAAAAGTACACTGGGATTGTCTACAGTGGAACTCGAACTGGAGTCTACCAGTCCAGTACACTTGGCTGTAGGAGTCAGTTCTGACTGCTGAGAATGGCTGCTTTCATGCTTTGAGCTCTTTTTGGTGACCACGATTATGGAAAACTATATACATGTGTACGTTAGTTAAAATGATCCTTTTCAGAAACATTGGAACAACAGAGAATAGGTCTGTATTGTGTAGCATAGAATGGGTGTTCCATTTCCTACTGACCCTGGTGGCTAATGCTAGACTTAATGCTACTTACTGTTTGGGAAGTAAGTGCATAATCTGTCAGTGAAACTGACATTTGCAAACCTCATCTCTTGACACACAGGGTTAAATAATGTGCCAGAGCAGGCCATTTCTTCTTAGAAAAGCGATTGATCATAATTTCTGAGGAACAAAGGCAGATCTTCTGGCCAGGAACAGCCTGGCAGTAAAGCACCACAATAAGAAACTGTCTTTGGAAGGCTTAATCTTAGGGAGAGCAGGCGGCTCTGTTATCTGCAAAGCCATGTTTCACCACTAAAGCCAAAAAATTCGTTTCCAGTCTCTGTGATCAAGCCTGATTTCTCCTCTGTCTTCAAACCCCTGCCCACATGGTACCAGTTCCCCATCTGTCAGTTCCTTTGATTTTTTTCATTGTTGAGATTTCAATTTGAATTGTAATAAAATTGGTCACTCCGATGGTTTGAATAAGAATAGCCCCCATAAACTTATATATAGGAATGCTTAGTCACCACGGAGTGGCACCATTGAGAAGATCAGGAAGCTTGGCCTTGATGGAGTAGGTGTGACCTTATTGGAGGAAGTATTCCCCTGGGGGTGGGCTTTGAGATTTCAAAACCACAAGCCAGACCTAGTGCCTCTTCTTTTCCTGTTTCCTTTGGATCAAGATGTCAAACTTGCAGCTACTTCTCCAGCACCATGTCTGCCTGTGTGCCAGCACGCTCCCTACCATGATGGTAATGAACTGAACCTCTGAAACGCTAAGCAAGCTCTAAGTAAATGCTTTCTTTTATAAGAGTGGCTCTTCAAAACAAAGGAACACTCAGACAGTCACTACCACCACAACTCATATGAACAGTGCAATTGACCTCTTAAAGCACTGCTATCCTTCCTCATTGTGCTGCCAAGGGATAAGGGACACACACACTAAACAAGAAGCACCCTGTCTGTGGCAGTTTCCCTTGAGTTGCCATCTCCATTTATAATACCTGGTGATAATTTCCATGGCTGGGCCAATGCTCCCCTCCTCTTCCCCAAGTCTCTCACAGTCATCTCTGCTGGTTTCTATACCTAATCACAGAGAGCAATTCCGTAATCTAGTTTCCCAGGCCAGGTACTCTGATGTATTCTCTGATTATTCTTCAGGTCTCGATGTCAAATTCCATAACTTTCCCTTTCAAAATGTAGCCCAGGACTTCTTCTATCTCCCATGCCATTATTATTATTTTATTATTATTATTATTATTATTATTATTATTATTATTATTATTATTATTATTATTTAGACACCAAAACCTTTTACCCAACTATTACAATTGTTTTGTAAGTGACCTTTTCTTCTTAGGTATTTTTGTCCCACATTCTAGACTCAACAAGGTAGTTAAAGAGGTTCTTTCAAAGTTCATCGATTACATTCCTTTATTCAAAACCCTCCAAAGCCTTATACTTACTGAGACCTACAAGGTCCTCCTGGACCAGTTCCCACTTACCTCTGACATCCACTCCATCTTCCCTTCATTTATTTCTATCAACCAAGCCTCCTCCTCTTCCTTGCAAACGTACTACGCAAGTTTCTTCCTGGGGTCTTTTCATTTGTTCTGTCTGGAATGCATTGTCTCAGAGCTCTCTGTATGTCCTTGATAGGTAGTGAGTGACATAAACATCTTACATATGCTAGCTCTCTGTAGCTGAAGACTATTGTAGTCATGGATTCAGCCAAGGGTGTGTCAAAATATTTTTTTACATTGTTTCTGATGACTGTATCTGGAGTTTTTTTCCCTCGTTGTTATTGTCTAAACCATATAGAAGAATAACTAGACATAATGCTTTTATATTGTGTTAGGTGATATGCCATTTAGTGATCATTGGAAAGTGTGGGAAGATGTTTTTAAGTTTTTTATATATGGTATAGTGGGTCAGGTTATCTTCCTGCCCCTGCTTTTGAAATAGCTGGAACTATAGGCACACCTAACTGAGTGTTGTGCCCGCTTAAGTTTCTCCCCCAAGGCAACATCTCCTTTCAGCTGCTTTCTTTCCTCACTTCTACAGGCTGATAAACTCCACTAAGGCAGGGATTAAATTTGTTTACTATTATATTCTCAGAACCTGAACTATGCACTTAAAAACAATAGTGTTTGCCGATACTTGTTGACTGATCAGTTAATAAATTCAAAATTGTCCAAAAATAGGGTTTGCCACCTTGATTGACATTATCAAGGTTTTCTAATATTTTCAGAATGTATAAAATGGACCTAACATTCTACGAGCTGTACAGAACTAGAGAGCAATAAGATAGAGCCAGAGACACATGTCAGAGGCAATGGTCTTGAATCTGTTTTGTAATGGCTATTTATTTTGGATATTAGAATGGAATTAAAGATAAAATCTCACCCAGGTGTGGCGGCACATACCTTTGAACCCAACACTTGGGAAGCAGGTGGATCTCTGTGAGTTCCATGCCAGTCTGGTCTACATAGTGAGTTCCAGGATAGCCAGAGCTGCAAAGTGAGACCCTGTCTAAAACAAACAAACAAACAAACAATCCAACAAACAAAATCTCTATGTGCATGTGTGTAGGTGCATGTTGTCTAGAGAGCCCTGCGGATGTTAGGTGTTGGTCTTTGCTTTCTTCATTTCCAAGCAAGGACTCTTTGATATATATATATATTTTTTTTCTGCTGTAAGGCTAGCTGGCCCAGGAGCTTCTGGGCAATCTCCTTGTTTCTACCTTCCTTCATACTACAAACACATTTTTTAGTATGTCTTCTTATGTGAGTTCAGAGTCTTCAAATTAAGGTCTTCATCATGTGACAAACATTTAACCTACTGAGCCATCTCCCCAGCTTTTAGCACAGACATTGTGGTTGTGTTTCAGGATTACAATATTAACTTAAAGATTGCCTACAAAGTTAGCCTAGTGTTATGGTTATTCTTGGTTGTCAATTTGACCACATCTGGAATTAACTATTACTCAGAAATGGAGAGGCACACCTATAAAGGATTTTTGCTTAATATGAAGTGGGACGATCCACTTCTAATTCAGCTCTTCGAGATAGAAAGACACACCTCCAATACAGAACTTTTGAGGTGGGGAGATCCATTTCTAATCTGGGTTATGGCTTCTGCTGGGAGCCTGTATAAAGGATATAGAAGAAGGAAGCATTGTTTCTTTGCTTGGTTGCTCTCTCCTTTTAAGCTTGTCCATTCCTTCACTTTGGAATTCCAGCATATGCTGAAGACCAGCTGAGACATCTAGCTTTGAGGCATGAATGTGTTCAGAGGCAGCCATTGCTGGATTAGCTGGACCACAGTCTATAAGTCATTCTAATAAATTACACACACACACACACACACACACACACACACTACATATATGTGTGTATATATCAACTCACTTAATGCTACAGTTGGCATGTCTTCTGCATCACCTCAGTGCTATTGTGCAGTCACAGTGAGGTCTTTAAGAAGTGACAAGTTTAAGTGTCACATTAGTAAAGATTATATGCATTATATGTATCATGTATTATGTATTATATATTTATTATATAATATATTATATATGTTATATGATATATGTTATGTTATGTGTTATTCATATATATATTATATATGAATATATACTACATACATATATTAATTTATTCTATAGATTTTGTTACTCTAGAGAACCCTAACTGATGACACCTGGTTTTAAACATTTAAGTGACATAAAACAAAGAATAGATGTGATGGTAACAATATCCCAGCTTTGGATTCAAAGAATCTATGAAAGGACATGGCCAAAAGATGAGTGTCCTTCTGACTGCAGAGTCCACCATTTATCTTTTAGACCCCATGCTCTAGTCCCTGAAAGATCACTCATTCTCCCAACCTTTCCTCAATCTCTCAAATTGTTTTCTATTTGGGGATTTTCTTCAACTCTATGCTGCCTACAGTTTGACCTTTGCCTTTGGTATTTATTTTGCCTAGTGCCAGTTTTGAACCCCAAAAAATCTGAGCACAGATTGTTTCTGCTGACTCAGATTTAAGTGGGATGCATCAAATACCAACTCACTCAGTGCTACAGTTGGCATGTCTTCTGTATCAGCCCAGTGTTGTTGTGCAGTCACAGTGAGGTCTTTAAGAAGTGACAAGTGTTAAGTGTCATCTGAGTAAAGGTTGTTATTATCAATCAGATATGCTTATTTTCATAATCTATAGTTTTAGGCTGTAGTATAAATTAACTTGAAGCCAGTGAATCAACTAGAATAAACTGATTACTGTGCTCATGGTGGGGGACTATTTGGATGGTGGGATATGAAAAATGCTAAATGTTGAGTGATGTGTAGTCTCCATGAATTTGAAATTAAACAGGGTAACAATTATAATACACTGTTACTGGAAATAGTTATAATACAGTGTTACTGATTAGATTGGATTATAAATGATGTATTCAGAATGGCTGAGTCATTACCAACTGTTGTGTGAAAAAGTAAGGAAAAAAGTTGGAAATACTCTGAAACACAGTAGAGACCAAGAAAGACAGAAGCATGCATGGATATTATACAATACCAGTATTCTACATCAAATATCCATTATACTTAGGATTTAAAGTGCAAAGCACTCCTTTTATAAAAACAACCCCAGAGAAATGCCCTTGCTGGTGACTGTCATCTGACCTAGATGAAATACTTCTCATGTTCCACTTCTGCAGATCAGAAAGAAACGTCTCAACATCTGACTCACATGTTGTGAAACTCAAACAGGATAGCATGTCTAGTCTGGAGAGAAACCTCCTAATCTGAAGAGAAGCATATGTGCTTTAGACTTTTGATGTCTGAGCACAGCTACATAGATGAAGGGTACTGTGCTGCAGAGAGATTTCTGCTTTGGGCATCTCTAGACATTAGACACAATCATGTTTTATTTGTTTATTGGATGATGATGCTTGACCAGATACTCACATCTAACCCTCAAAGATAAAAGCCTAGAATAAGGGAAGTATTATTGGTGTCAACAGGAAACTAATTGGTTTTCTTGGCAAATGTTAGTCCTCAAATGGCTGCTTCTGGAACACTGCCGTGTAAGTGCGTAACACCTGGATTCTGAATTGTCTACTCTGGATTCTATCCCTGTCACTCTGCTGCATTCTAATTACTTAATGCATTTGCCTCTATTTTTTGTAATTGTTTCCGTTCTGCAATCTGGGCAGATGTCTTCCACTCAACTCAGGTAGGGAACAGGCCCACCCACCCCAGGAACCTCAACTTTGTTGGTGGAACTTTAATTTGCACATCTTTGAGTCTTGAATATGCATGTTTTCTAGAGAATCAGATAGAGTAGTTGAGATTCATTCTGCTATAAACGAGATCTCACTGAACCACAACATTTGTGTTCTTAAAAGCTATGTTGTACTTCCTTGATTGTTGTAATTGCCTGCCCACACTTGATGGAGGAACCAAGTAAATAATACGAGAGACTGTGCATGACTAGTGGTCCCCGAAGACATCGATGTGAATATATGTTTCAGACATTTCAAGGCTTTAAAAGCAACATTCCAACAGTCTTTATAGTGGCAAGTTGGAGGTTATTGGTTCTACTGTTGTGCACAAAAAAAGGTGAGAACACTGACTCATGGAAAGGGGACGTAGACCTCCTGTTCCAAGTGTGTTGTGAAGGCATGGCAAGTCCTCAACCATAGGAAATGTCAGCTTCATGGTAATGTACATGTAACGTTCTTTTCTCTGATAATATTGAGTCATAGGATGTTAATGTGGGCAAGATAATGGTCTTGGATGCTCTTGACTCTTCTCACCCTTAAACAAATCTTTTCTATTGAAGATTCTCTCTCTCCTTTTCTCTCTCCTCCCTCCCTCTCTTTCTTTCTCCTTCCTTCCCCTTCTTGTTACCTAGAGATATTTGGGGTACTTTGGGGGTGACTCTCTCTACTTTCCTTTTTTTTATATATATATATCTCTTAATAGACATATTTGTTTCCTGAGCAAAGTGTCTAAACAGATTCATAGCAAAATACTGGCAAATGAATTTACTCATTGCCAAGGAGAAGTTGACAAGTTCTGAAGCTTTCGGTGGCATGTTTCATGGGTGACTGGAGAAGGGTAGATGAGCCTCAGCTCTCCAAATGTCAGGACAATGTGATTTCGTCTAATTATAAGCTCATCCTGGTGTGCCAAGAGAATGAACTCAGTGGGTGGACACAGCTAACTGTGTTCACAGGGACACGGTGATTGTGAAGCTCCCTAACAATGCAGCGGAAATCTCATCCCAGGCTCTGGTAGTAACAGATGACAGTGGGCGGGAAGTTGAAGAGACTTATCCAAATTTGTCCAGATTTTTAATATGTTACATTCAAGCCAGGCTTTATCAGAACTGCCTGGACTTGTTGGGTTACTAGTGGATAAAAATAAGTTTTATTGGACACTTGGTCATTTTAATCGATCTTGAAGATTTTTCTTGTGTGTCAATCACTGAAGAGGAAAGTGTTGGTCACAGCTGATATTAGCAACACATGGCTTTACTCTAAAGGGTCATCACTATAGGTGACTGACCAGTAAAAGCACCCTTTTTATTATGTCTAACTTATTATCCTAACATATTATTTCTAAAACTAATTTCTAATTTAAAAGTTTAAAAAAATGAAAATATAGACACATAGTCTCCCCAGCACCAGTGAGAATCTTGATATAGTTGGCACTACTTTTTTCACTAAGTAATGTCACATACGCATACATAGGATAATGGAACCCAGTGTCCAGGGGACCTGATTGTTGAGTGAAATAAATTTAGCATTCTTGTAACAATGTGATTTTCATTACTGTTTTGGACTCTTTAAATATGGTGACAGGCCTTTATCTCTCTGAAGGTCCACTCTGGGGAATATTGGACTTTTGTCAGATAGAAGTTACAGGAATTTAGAGATTAAAAAGCTTCCTAGAAGCTATCAAAGTACTCCTCTGGGAATAGTATCCTCCAAAGAGCTCTTCAGTTACAGTTAGGAGTGAGAAGGGCAGGTTAAGGAATAAAAGCCAATCCAGCCTTTAGGATTCTGAATCTAAGTAGGACATAGCATGTGAACATCGCTGCAAAGATTGCTATCTGATGGGCTGAGGAGATGACTCAGTGGTTAAGAGCACATGCTGCTTATGCAGAAGTCACAGGTTCACTGAGCAGATCCCGGGCAGGCAGCAGCTCTCACAGAACCCAGAGGAAACTGGCCTCCCAGGAGCTCTAACCAGGCAGTATATTAGATAAGCAGACAGCAACGCCCGCCCCAAACAGGGAGTAACCGGGACCCACTAGGACCCAGGAAGTCACTCTTGGCCCGGAGCACTGAGCAGATCTTGGACCCTAACATTTCCTGTCTGCCCCTGAGCACTGAGCAGATTTTGGGCCCCAGCTCTAACCTCAGTAGTAACACCCACCCCACACAGTTCTGATGCAATTGGAAAGACATACTCCACTTAGAGACAGGGCAGATAGCACTAAGGAGATCCAGATGGTGAAAGGCAAACGCAAGAATATAAGCATGAGCAACCCAGGGTACTTGGCATCATTTGAACCTACTTCTCCCACAAAAGAAAGTCCTGAATTCCCCATATCACTAGGAAAGCAAGATTCAGATTTAAAATCATTTCTAATGATGATGATAGAGGACTTTAAGAAGGATATAAATAACACTCTCAAAGAATTTGAGGAGAACACAGGTAAACAGGAAGAAGCCCTTAAAGAGGAAACACAAAAATCCCTTAAAGAATTACAAGAGAACACAACAAAACAGGTGAAGGAGTTGAACAAAATCATTCAGGACATAAAAATGGAAGTAGAAACAATAAAGAAATCACAAAGGGAGACTACCCTCAAGATAGAAAACCTAGAAAAGAAATCGGGAATCATAGACACAAGTATCACCAACAGAATACAAGAGATAGAAGAGAAGAGAGAATCTCAGGTGCAGAAGATACCATAAAAAATATTGACACAGCTGTCAAAGAAAATGCAAAATGCAAAAAGTTCTTAACACAAAACATCCAGCAAACCCAGGACACAATAAGAAGACCAAACCTAAGGATAATATGTATAGATGAGAGTGAATATTCCCAACTTAAAGGGCTAATAAATATCTTCAACAAAATTATAGAAGAAAACTTCCCTAATCTAGAGAATGAGATGCCCATAAACATACAAGACGCCTACAGAACACCAAATAGACTAGACCAGAAAAGAAATATCTCCCATGACATAATAATCAAAACACCAAGTGCACAAAACAATGAAAGAATATTAAATGAAGTAAAAGAAAAAGGTCAAGTAACATATGAAGGCAGACCTATCAGAATTACACCAGACTTCTCACCAGATACTATAAAAGCTAGAAGATTCTGAACAGATGTCATACAGACCCTAAGAGAACACAAATACCAGTTCAGGCTACTATGGCCAGCAATACTCTCAATTAACATAGATGGAGAAACCAAGATATTCCACGACAAAACCAAATTCACACAATATCTTTCCACAAACCCAGCATTACAAAGGATAATAGCGGGAAAGCTCCAATACAAGGAGGGAAATTATACCCTAGAAAGAGCAAGAAAGTAATCCTCTTCCAAAAAATCCCAAAGAAGATAGCCACACAAAGATAATTCCACCTCTAATAACAAAAATAACAGGAAGCAATAGCCACCGTTCCTTAATATCTTTTAACATCAATGGACTCAATTCTCCAATTAAAAGACATAGGCTAATGGACTGGATACATAAACAGGACCCAGCATTTTGCTGCATACAGGAAACCCACCTCAGTGACAAAGACAGACTCTACCTTAGAGTAAAAGGCTGGAAAACAAATTTTCAAGTAAATGGTCCTAAGAAACAAGCTTGAGTACCCATTCTAAAATCTCCAGCCCGAGAACACAAAGGGAGGGACTCATGGTTCCACCTGTATAGGTAGTTGAGGGTGGCCTTGCCAGGCATCAGTGGAAGTGGATGGTCTTGGTGCCTGAACGTTTGGATTCCCTAGTGTTGGGGAATTCTGAGGGCAGGGAGGTGGGAATTAGAGGATGGTAAGAGTACACCCTCATAGTAATAGGCGGAGGTGGAATGGGGCAAGGGGTTAGGCATCAGTGGAAGTGGAGGGCCTTGGTGCCTGAAAGTTTGGATTCCCTAGTGTTGAGGAATTCAAGAGCAGGGAGGCAGGAATGGGAGGATGATGGGAGCACACCCTCATAGAAATTCTCAGAATTATATGGATTAGACATGACAGAGGCAGGTCACCAGAAGACTATATTCCAGAATTCAAACAAAACATTATCTTGATACTAAAATTTGTTTTGAGAATTGTATATTGCAGAATACATAGCCTTGGTATATCTACTCATCAAGCAAGCTGAGCAGACCTGCTCGAACCTCTGATGTCCTGGAATTCCAGCTGGATGCAGTGAAGACACAGTGTCAGAGGCTTATCAATTTACTCTTCCCCCTGCCCCTCTTCTAATATCTCAACACCCATAATCAGCTTGAAGAAGTTAATGAAGAGTCAGTGACCCTATTCCCTGGGCTTGGGGGCTGAGATGGTTAATATTGGGCTGTCTTTCTAGGGAAAAGTAGTGGTTTTGTTGGAACAGGGAGAATTAGCTAGGATTTATTGTATAACCATAACCTATTGGTAGAAATATGTATAATTGTTATTAAGATGAAGCTATAATTTCTTAAATGGTACAAAATTTACTTTGATTTCAAATTTAAGGTTTTCATTGTTACAAGCTTCATATTGATATAAAAGTGAGATTAATATTGTTACTCTCATAGGCATTGTGCCTATATAACACATTTAGGAATACAAGGCTTAGACCCAGTCCTTCTTTGACTTTTTAAAACTGATTTGAGATGGTTAGCCTGTTAGTTAAGTGCCTATAGAAAATTCATGGCTTTGAATTTATTGTTAGGGTGTTTTCTATATTTTATTTAGAAATAGCTGAGAGGAGTTAACAGATAACAGTCCAGATTATCTTACATGCATAGATGGTTTTCAAAACATCAGATGTCCACAGAACTGATGTTACAAACATTTCTGTATTAATGTTCCTTTTGATTAGAGACCTGTCTGCTCCTGACAGCTTCCTGTCTTGGATTCTAAGAAGAAATTGAGCATCTTTGGAGCTACTCCAGTTGTGGTGAGACAGCCACTAGGCATGAATTGCCTCTTTTCATCTACAGATAAATCACTGTCCAGAAAAGGACACACTTGCAGAATAGTCGACTGATTACATCTGCCAAGACAGAGTAATCAGCTCTTAATAATTCTGCAGCACTAAGGTCTGTCAGATGATCCTGGGCCAGAAGGCTGAAGATCGGATGCTCCAACATTTTGTAGTATAGAGAGTGTCCAGGTGTTCAGTGGTTTCTATAAATTAGCTAAGTTTTAGAAGCTATGTTTTGTGCTCCCTATAATTTCAGTTAACTCAGTCATTCTGGATTTCTGAAGAGTTGAAAACTTATAGTCTCATAGCCAATCCTGTCTATTTACTTTGAGAGAAAAGATTTGAGAGGATGGTTTTCAGCTGATATTCATTATAATGCCAAGAAAAAAAAAAAAAAGCCAGATTCAGAATTAAGTCTCTTAGTTAGGAGAAATGACAGAGGTTCTTGTTAGTCAACAAAATGACAGACTGGGTATTAGGTCTATCTTGTACCTTACTGACACAAATTGGTATAGTTATGCTCTAACTGTATTCTGAGAGAAAAGTTTTATTTTAACAGGAAGGGTGATATGTAGGAGGAGCTAAGCTGGGAGGAGTATGGAGAGGAAGAGGAGGAGTAAGAAGAGGAGGAGGAGAAAGAGAGGAGGAGCTAGGTGATGTGTGTGTGTGTGTGTGTGTGTGTGTGTGTGTGTGAGAGAGAGAGAGAGAGAGAGAGAGAGAGAGAGAGAGAGAGAGAGAGAGAAACATGGAGGCAAATGTTTGAGTGTTTCTGCCAGTCAAAGATAGTTGATATATCTAGGTTGGGTATTGGGTTACACTTCTGATTGATATTACCAAATTATTCTGATTGAGCATTACCAAACTTATAAAGCCTTTGATTAACAGTAAAAAAAAAAAAAAACGTGTATAAGAGCAAAAAGGAGAAGGGGGCATGGGTTAAGGTTTTTCTAAGGAGGGGAAATTGGGAGAGGGAACGGCATCTGAAATGTAAATAAAATATCCAATAAAAAAGAGAAGTCACAGGTTCCCTTTACAGTGGTCACATGGCTATTTAAATGCATTTCAAGTCTAGTTCCAAAGGATGCCATTCTCTCTGCTGGCCTCTATGAGTACAGCATACACATGATGCACCGCTATATGTAGGCAAAAACACCCAATAAATAAGAAATAAATCATAAACAATAATAGGCAGTTGCCCACTCTTACTTGTCAAATCTGTGTGTGTATGTCTTACAGACATGGCAATTTAGTCAACATGACTATTTTAGTCATTACTGTTAAAAATAATAATAGCAATGGAAACTCACCATTTATTAGGAACATACGATTTGTAGTTATTTGTTTTGTGAATCCTACATCTATACTTTTATTTAAGTCACTCTGAAATCCAGCATAGACTGAAGCAGCAAATTTGGTCAGAATGAGGCTTTGCAGAAAGGGTAAGACAGGGTTGTGATGTTCACATATGCAACATTGTTTCAAATAGTTTAGGTTAAAGTCACACTCTTTCAACAGGATGACATTTGGCCTCTTTATGAGCTCATGACATTTGGCCCATGAGCTGCATGCTGCCTTGTGGATCGAGCAGTTTGGTGTTTTCCATAGCAGGCAAGAGGATGTTCTCATCACTGGCACACCTGGTGGGTAGGAACACCTTTCAAGCCCCACACCCGCAGCTGGTATATACTGGGCTCTTGGGTCCCTTGCAGCACCCTGGGCCTGCCCTGATGTTCCTTCCATCTGGCAGCCTCTGCCTTGAAAGGGTACAGCTGTGAATTCGGCTCCACGGAGTATCATGTGCTGTGTGGTTTTGATGGGGTCTTAAATTGTGGGCTGATGAACACTGCTATTGTTCCTCTAGATTTTATAAAATGCCTCATGCAGGTGGACTCTCAAAAGTATAAGGACATATTAAATAGATTCTGTTACACCAAAAGAAGATAGTATTCATGGTTTGGCTAAAGTACCAGTGTTGGGGATTGGTTCTAACACTTTGAGTGAATCCGGCCTCTAAAATGGGGAATCTGAGTATCCAAACACTGAAAGTCCTTGTCCCCAGTTGGTTTTTGATCCATCAGTAAGTAGCCAGTGGCTAATGGCTGGGCAGGTAGATTGACGTGGGACCTTTGGATTTGTCGGGGCTAGGAACTGGAAGGGAGGACAGGGGGATTGCCATGATTTGGAGGGAGATAGATCAGATTTAGAGCTGCCAAAGGAAAATCGTCTGAAATGTAGGTGAGAAGGAACGCAGCCCCCAGAAGGGCTGCCCGGAAGCATCTTGGGAACTACCCAGAAGAAGCCAGGGCAACAAAGATAAAATATAGAATTAAGGAGTGTTAAGCCAGGATTACAGGAGGGAAATGTGTGCTAGCTTTGAGGAGGATTAGAATTGCCCAACCTTTGAGCTAGTCAAGCCATTTAAAATTAACTGGCGAGCACGCACGCACGTGTGTGTGTGTGTGTGTGTGTGTGTGTGTGTGTGTGTGTGTGTGTGTGGTGTCTTTCATGCCCTGCCCACCTCCAGCACAAAGTGGCATAGCTGATTTGCTGCTAGAGACCAGCCAGCTTTGATTGACTATTCCATGCAAGGGCTCTGTGAATTCAACTTTTATGAAGTCCTCAAAGCTGTATATACCAACATGCTTGGTGAGGAAAACACCTATCTGTGGCACACAGCAATATATTACTGCTTCTGACAGTGCTGGGTTTTGTGCTGACACTGCTCTGGCTCCTATGGAAGCTGCTGAAGCTGGATTCAAACTCAGCCTGGCTATGTCAACACATTGAGGAAAGCCATTCCCTAAATGTAGAGAGAAAGGGGCTTAAGTGCATTCTACAAGGGCATTGCTCCTCTGTGGATGAGACAGAGTCCATCCACCATGATGAAATTCTGTGGTCCATCTATGACTCTCTGAAGAAGCAGCTTGGGTTAACTGAGTAGACATATGAAAGTAACATGGACTGAATCTGCTTGTTGATCAGTGGTGAAGAAAGCACAAATGAACTTTCATAGACTTGATGTGTAGAAAATCATCTGTTCCTGATATTTTTACTATACTACCTTCAGGCCTCAAGGCAATGAGATGGGCATGATAAAGACACCAGAAGTCTTTCTCTGGCCTCTGCATGTGACTGCATGTGTGTGCTTACATGGTCATAAGCATGTACCACACAGCCCAACACACACACACACACACACACATACACACACACACACACACAAACACACATATACACTTTGATGTTGGACATTATATGTACATTTAAACACATATTATATCTTATATAATTAATACTATTTAATTTGCATTGAAGTCACATATGCTAATTAATGTAGCCATTAGTTTCTTGTCTTCAAATTAAATGAATCATTCATCTGTTGCTTTGGTCCAGTTTAATATTGAATATGACCAAATAGTTGTGCCTGCTATTGTGCTGGGAATTGTATGTTTTCTTCCTCCTCCTCCTCTTCTCCTCCTCCTCCATCATCGTCATCATTGTCATCATCGTCATCATCGTCATCATCATCATTTGTGTGTGTGTGTGTGTGTGCTCGTGTGCATGTAAAATATGTTTGAGCATGGGCAAGCACAGGGCCAGGGTGCTTGTGTTTAGGTTTGAGAATAGAATTTTGGAGTTGGTTCTGTTCCATCCAGAGGTGAAACTCAGGCTGTCTGGTTGGCAAAGCAAGCACTCACTGGCTTTGAGATCTCAAAGGTCTCGGAACTGTCATAGATGTTAGTGGAAAACCTCAGCTTCCATAGTCTGCAGGCAGAAAGGGACGCTTACAGGATAACAATGACCCAAGGTACACAACTGTGCTGTCCCTGACAGCATTTGAACTCTAATCCAATGCTGCTGTCAAACCTTGGCACTTCTAAAGAGAGAGAGGGATCTTGGAAATGGAGGAATATTGTGTAGTCCTTAATAAAATAACTCACCTAAAAATAACTTCTGCTTCCTTTTGGGCAAGTTGTATAAGCCACCAGAGAAAAGAACTTGTTCCAAACTGGAACTAGCAACCTATTTGTTGTGGAAACGGCTATCCTAATGTTTTAATACTGTCTGTGTACTGACTGGCAGTAGACTAAAACACACCCGAAATAACTCCTTTTTAAAAAATCGAGCATGCAAGTTTACTAGGAGAAAAGCACTTGTCAAATCTATATACACTGCAGCCATGTGGTAGAATCACACAGATGTCAGTGGAGGACCCCAGCTTTCACAGTCTGCAGGTACAGAAGGGTAAACTCACAGGATAATAATGACCCCAAGGCACACAATTTTGCTCTCTCGGAGGGCATTTGAAGTCAAATCCAACGCTGTTGTCAAACTTCTGCACTTCTAAAGAGGGAGGGATGTTGGAAATGGAAGAATCACTGTGCATTTTTGTATTTGATGATGTAAGTGATGCCCTAGAGATAAGGATGTTAAATGAAAGACTCATGGCATGGCTTCTCTGAAAGGAAACAGGAATTAGATGGGCATCCTTATGATATGTACACATGGGTGAATCAGAGAGGTGGTGTGTTGTAGGGCCTCCCACTGTGCATTCTGGAGCTGGACTCCCGGTTAATGCTCAGCTTGGTGATCTAACTTCTGACTAGAAGGTCACAAGAAAGGTTTACAAGAAAATTCTTTTAGTTTTTTTTTTTTTTTTTAATTAAGAAAATTGAGAACTAACTAGCTTTGATACTTCTCAGAGTATATAAAATGAGCAGCATCTCAAAGGCAATCTACTGGCCAGGCAGCAACTCTCCTTTTCAATAGCTTAGTGTCCCTATACTTAGATGCCAGCCTCTAGCTTCCTGAACTCTTGGAGGTGTGGATACACTGTCTCACTGTCACTGAATGTATTTAGATGCATGAATTTCAGATTGTTTTCTTTTAAATTAAAGTGCAATGTTTGTTGTTCACAATAGAGTCTGTAATTCCAGGGGCTAATGAAGCACAGTGTCTTCAGGGGTCTTTAATAATCACTCTGCTTACTTGGTGAGTCAGCAAGGCCATTTATTGATTTAGAAATATTCACATGGATTATCAAAGGAATGTTACTTTATTATTTGTGAGGAGATCAAGGGAGTGATTCTGTCTTTTACCATATGTGGAAGTATTACTAAGAAAGAGGGTGAGGTGGATGGAAACAGAGCTGGGGGTAAGTACACAGTTCCAGCAAGAGAGAGAGAGAGAGAGAGAGAGAGAGAGAGAGAGAGAGAGAGAGAGAGAGAGAGAGAAAGAGAGAGAGAGAATATGAATTCAGGTGACTGATACCACTTTTTAATAGTACATGCTGGGGGGAAAAAGACAATACAAAAATTTTAAAAAGTGTTTCTGTATTAATTTTTCTCCATTTGTACTTTTATTTGATGAGATTGTTTTAGGAACAGATGATTATTTTTATAATAATGTTTACTTATTTAGTAGCTACCTAAAGTTTATATGGATTGGATCATATAGAGCTAGCCTCTATTCTTCTTATAGGTAAAGCCATTTACTGAATTAGGAGTGTTTAAGTGGATTATCAAAGAAACATTTTACTCTCTGAGAAGGTCAAAATAGTGATTATGTCTTTAAGTGTTCTTAGGAAAGCAAATGAGAGGTTTGGAAGAAGTCAGGGCTGGTGGGGCACTTCCTTCTTACTTCTGATCGCCTTAGGCCTTGGGGGAGCTGCCCCAGCCCCCACTGTTGCAAGTGACTGGAGTCACTTCTGATTGGACTGACAATCAAGCTGCTTCTTTTGTTATTGGTCTCGGTGGGAGGCAAACAGGATGCTGTTTTCTGGAACTTTCATCAAAGCAGCATATTTCTGGGCTGAGTCACCTTGTGCTGTCTGTGACCTCTGCCCCAGCTCCCCTTTCCCAGTACCTGCTCATCAGTTGATTTTTCTCCAGGTGTTTTCCTGGATCCCTCCAGTATATTCAGTTCAGTTTTGAATCCACATAGAGTTGGGGTTTGGGATGGTTATTCTTAAATAAGCCTATTTTATGTTGGGTGTTGTGCATATTGCATCTGGAAAAAAAATGAGTGTTTTAACATAAACTACGAGTTGTTTTAAAGAAAAGATATAAATAAATAAATAAATAAATAAACAAACAAATGTGTAGGTGGTATGCAGGCTTGGTAAAAACTGAGGTTTGGCTAATGGCTGGGGAAAGACCACTATAAACCTGCCATGAACACTAAGCTTCCCTGGGTACATTCAGTGTTTCAGATTGGAATATCTTGAAGATACTCCAATTAATGGAGTTAATTTGATGTTCCCATTAATGGGAACATCAAAGGAGGATATCCTTGGGCTGGTCTCATTAACAGGAAAAAATAAAGACTTGGAAAAGATAATATGCTATTAATTTATACATGGGTGTAAAGGTCTAAGGCAAATGACTTTGGGAAGGAAATAGTATTATTTTCCTTTGGTCCAGATCAGGGCTTTTCACCTAAAACTGTTTACTATCTAAATCAAAGACTCATTTTTTAAAAAAATAAATCCAATAAGAGCATTTTATTTATTTTTGGTATTATTTCTCCAACTAATAAAAACCGACAGTATAAATCCTTTTCAACCAAATTAAGAATCAGTGTTGGAAATGGCTGCTAACCAGAGTGGATATTTCTTGACTATTTAAATCCCACATTGTCTAGACATACGTACATGCCTTCCCTAGCTGGGACTCAGCTCTATGGTACTTGTTATGGCTCCATCGTCACCATCCTTACCTTGAGATTTACTATGGTCCTTGGGGTGGAACCGTCTAGAGATTGAAGACTTCTCTCACCAAATCTCCTTTCATTTACCTATGATGCTTTTATTTTCATTTCAGAACTACAGTTTTAAAGTTTCAGGGTGAAGCTTGGGGTAAGTACATGTGTCAACACATGAAAATGTCTTACACAATGTTTTCCAATGAGATTCTCTCAGAGAACTGAGCCGGGCAGGTCACTAACAATTCCCAGAGACAATGTGCAGGCAGCTAGCTGTCTGCAGCAGGCACTTCACTGTGAAATAACACATCACCACACATTTAGCTTATGTTTCCAGTATGACCTTTATTGAGCAAGGACTGCTGTGACGTTTTACATCGATCAACATAAGGTTGCGAACTGTGCAGGTCAGCAAGGTTCTCCCATGAACAGAAGTCCATTTTAAATGCACCAGTGAGGTAAACATAAGTATTCATATATAGCTTTCTTAAGGCTAAGAGAGTTCTGTTTCACTTATTATTTTTGGCTCAGTTGGTACTTTGCATAATACATCTCAAGACATCCCCCCAGTGCCCCTCTTCCAACAGCTTAGGAAACTGGCGAATTCCCTAGGTACATACACGATCATGCATTTGAATTCCCCTAAGGACTGAGGAGGGGGGCACCCTGAGCTTGCATGCAGTTCCCTCATATTGCACAAAGGAAAATACAATGTCTGGAGCCCCCATGGGAGAACCCATTCTGTTTTGAAGCTGTCAATCACATGCATTTTGAAATTGTCGTATGGCTTAACCTTTTGCAATGGACTCCGATCTTAGTCACCCTGGGTGACTTCCTTGACTATGGCATGTGAAGTGACCTTTTCTACCTTTTTAGTTGACACCAGCTTCTCCTCAAAGGTCTCCTCATGCTCTTCAACCTTTTGAGTGACGGTTACAGATTTGGTGATGTATTTGGTAGCACCATCGCCCCCCTCGCTAGTGATTTTTTCTACCTTCGTGGTCACCACCACTTTGTCATCGCTTCTATCCTCTCCTTTCTTTTCCTCCGCAGGGCTCACGTCTAAGCCATTAGTGACCACCCCTTTCTCCTCCTCCCGCCCACTGCCCTTCTCCTGAGTTTCCTGCTCCTCCTCTTCTTTTCCTTCCACCTCCCCATTGATAGCTATGTCTTCCTTCTTGGATTCCTGTGGGCTTTGGTCACCCCCTTCCTCCTCACTGCCCCCCTCCTCCTCTGCCTTCTCCTTCACCTTCTCCTGCTGCTGAGGCTTCTCCTCTTTGGTGTCTTTCTCCAGGCTCACCTTTACTGACTTGGTAATGGTGATCACCTCCTCCACAGCCTTCTCTTTCACTGGGGACTCGGCCTTCTTCTTATCTGGAACATCTTTTGGCTTCTCCTCCTTTTTCTCCACCTTCTCTTCCTTGGGTGATTCCTTGGGTGATTCCTTGGGTGATTCTTTGGGTGATTCCTTGGGTGATTCCTTGGGTGATTCTTTGGGTGATTCCTTGGGTGATTCCTTGGGTGATTCTTTGGGTGATTCCTTGGTGACTTCCTTCTTCTCCTCCTCAACTTTCTCTTCCTCTTTCTTCTCAACCTTCCCGGCCTTGGCTTCTGGCTTTGGCTTTCCTTCTTCCACGGGTGATTTTGGCACAGGGGACTTGGCTTTCTCCGGCTTCTCGACTTTGATTTCCTCCTTGACAGCCACTTCCTCAACCTTTCCCTCAGTTTTCTTTTCCTCCTTAGCTTCCACTTCCTCTCCCTCACCTTCTGCCTCAGTTTCCCCTTCTTCTTCCTGCTCACCTTCATCTTTTTCGCTAGACCCTTCCTTCTCAGATCCCCCCTCTTCTGCCTGGTCTGACTTGACACCTTCATCTTCCTCCTCCTCTTCCTCCTGGCCTTCCTCTTCTTCCTTTTCCCCTTCCTCTTCTTCCTTAGCCTCAGGAGACTTCACGGGAGACTTTTCAGCTTCTGGTTCCTCTTCCTTTTCTTCTGCCTCTTCTTTCTCCTCTTTGGCAGAGGCTGCCAACTCCTCTGCGATGGCTGTGAGGGTGTCTTCCATCTCTGACTTCTCATCTTCCACTTTAGTTTCTTCAATGATCTCCTCCACAAATTTGTGTTGGACCTTGAGCTTGGGGGCTTCGACTTTGGTCTTCTGAATCTTACTGGATATTGTGACTGAGGGCTGTCGGTGTGTGTACAGAGGCCCGGTGATGCTTCCTGAAAATGTGCTAAATCTGGTCTCTTCACCCTCCAGGAGTTTCCTAAGGAGAGAACCAAAGAGGATGAGACAGCAATAAAGATTTATTTTGTCTTCTAATCTTCATTACCACAAGCTTAATGTAGCGGGCACTTTTGAATAAACAGACCACATAAGGAAACATTCTTTCTACCAGTGTAGTGCCTACTGCCATTTCATCAACATGTTTGTCATATCCAGTGGCAGAATCTCCCAGAGTGCCAGCCACTCTGCTGCAGTGTCTAGCCACTCCCAGTAGACAACCACACCCAGCCAGTAAATCCAGCTCTGCGGCAGGCACGCCATCGGTGTAGTATGAATGCGCTAAAATGGTCCCTAGTGGCCAACCCACTTTGTCCCCCAAACAGTGGCCTCCCTCATAATTTGAATTGTCAAGATTTGTATGAATTTTTAAAGCAAATAAAACATCCAATTTAAAAATTAAAACTATTGAGCATAAGTCAGAATGTTGATGAGTTTAAGTTATAGCTACATATGAATATAGGTGAACCAAATTATAATTTGTTCTCTGATATCAGTGACAGAATGTCTGTTTGTACAATCATTTGGTTCCCTTAAAAAGAAAGTGCAGTTTATTCTTGCTTTAACAGCCGTACGGGAAGTGATTGCCTCCTCAAGAGCTGTCTGCTTTGAATTTGGTCAGCAGAAAGACAGCGTTACTCAGGAGACCTATAACCAGTTTACAGAAGAAGAGATCAAACCTATATTTGCCTATATGGTTAGTTCTATACATACATGCTTGTATAGATCTAGATATGAGGGTACCATACTTTACATATGTAGATAAATATGTATTAAATTTATACTTATAGCCAGATTGAATGCATGTATATCATCCATAGACTTAAAATAAGTGCACCTATATTCTGACATGTCTGTATCTAGCCTCAGCCAGAGGATGGCAACAGTAAGCTGTAACAGAGAAACAGGAGAATGACCTGGTGTTTGTCCTTGGCATCATAAAAGAGAAGCATCAGATGAAATATTAAAAATTAAAACTTCATCTGCTTGTCAGACATACAGGTGCTTAAAATTTTAAACCTATTGCTATGCTCCCCCCCCCCCCAGCAACTCAAAAGTACCATTCTTTTGTGCATCTTTGAGCTTTTTTCATACAATGTATTTTGGTCCCCTCCCCCAGCTCCTCCCTCCTTCCAGATCGTCTCCATAGTCACTCTTTAAAGCTGCATAAAATTGATAAAACTGTATCTGTAACACTCAGGATTCGATTTGTAACTGAGCTGGGAAAGCAGGCTTCTGAGCCTGTTTCACCCTGCCAGCTTTGGCCTAAGCAGGGAAGGCTGTTCTCAGAAGCCTCTGCAGTGCCTGTAGTGTCTGGACCAAGTCTGCAGAGATCCTGTACCTGTATGCGGCTATCTCGATGTCCAGGGCCATCTTGACGTTAAGGAGATCCTGGTATTCTCGCAAATGACGAGCCATTTCCCACTTTGTTCCCCGAAGCTCATTTTCCAACTGCTGGATGGTGTCCTGAAAGGTACAGGGAGTCTCTAGAAACTTCCTTCACAAGACACTTGCTATCCGCCCCCCCCCCACGCCCTGAGTTCGTTAGCTCCTCCACCCCCACCTCTCCAGCTCCATGAGACTCGTAGACATCACTCCTAGCTATCCCCCGTTTTAAAATGATAGTAAAATTCAAAACAAAGCAACGAAAATCAACCACAGTTCTCAGGCACAACACACGCGGAGATTGGCACGCCTAGAACGCCCCTGGAAGGGACGTTCTCAAAATCTGAGGAAGGTCCCTGGAGGACTTGCCCACCCCACCCCCATCCCCACCCAAATTCTGGACTGAAACCAGCTTTAAGAGCTCATCCCATCGCTGCTGGAGGCAGTGTGTAGCGTGGGGAGTAGGGGGGGGTGAGGGTGGGGGTGGAGGTGCGGGGTGGGTGGGTGAGGGGATGGGGGGTGGGGGTCTCGGGTCTCGGCAGGGCGAAGAAGGAGGTAGGAATACAAGAGACTGTGTTTCTGTTTATTAAACGATGTATTTCTCAAGCACCGGAGTGTGCCTTTCTTCTTTTACAGTAGAATCTACAGTGGGAAAGCAAGTTTTTGAAAGGAATGGGGATTTCTAAGTAGTTGCGGCAGGTGGGTGGGGCAACGAGGAGGGGCGGAGCAAGGACCATAGGCTAAGGCTAACTCGCGTCTGCGCTCTCGTGTGCGCGCTTGAATGCCGCCACCAGGGAGCGCGACCAAGAAGGCCTCTGGGCGCGCGCTCGAGTGTCGTGTCGGGGGCGCGCGGCGCTGGCGCTGGCGCAGGCCGGCCGCGCAGCCGCGGTTCCTACCTGGTAGCTGCTGAGATCGTGGTTGTGGCGCTCCTCGATGTCGCTGAGCTGCCGCTCCAGGGATTCCTTAGTGCCTCGCACCGACTCGAGCTCGATGCTCTTGGACTGCAGCTGGCGCCGGTACTCGGCGATCTCTTCCTTGGCGGAGCGGATGGCCTCCTTGTTCTGCTCGGCCGCCTCAGTGAGCTTGGCGTAGCGGCATTTGAACCACTCTTCGGCCTGGTGCATGTTCTGGTCTGAGTGACACTCGAGCTGGGAGCGGATCTCCTTCAGCGCTGTGGAGATGTCTGTCTTCAGGTAGTCTTTGCGCTCTACCGTGATGTGCGACGCCTGGATCTGAGCCAGCAGGTCGGCCACCTCCTCTTCGTGATTGCTCCGCAGGAAGGCCACCTCGTCCTGCAGCGACTGCACCTTCTTGTCCAGCTCCACCTTAACCATCGTCGACTCCTCGATGTCTTTGCGCAGCGCGCGGATGGCAGCCTCGGTGTCGTCCCGCAGCCGCGCCTCCTCCTCAAAGCGCTCCTTGAGCCGGTGGATGTCTTCCTCCAAGTGATCGGAGTCCAGCTGCACTTGAGCCTTCTCGTGGTTCACCATCTCGAGGGTGGCGCGCAGCTCTCGGATCTCCTGGTCGTAAGCATCACCCAGCTGGGCGTGCGAGGCCTGCTTCTGCCGCAGCGCCTGGATCTCTGCCTCAATCTCCTTGTTCTGTTGTTCCAAGTAGTGCACTTTCTCGATGTAGCCGGCGAAGCGGTCGTTCAGCCCCTGCAGCTGCTCTTTCTCGTTGGAGCGGGACAGCTTGTAGTCGGCGCCGGAGCCGCCGTTGAGCAGCGATGAGGACTGGCTGAAGTCGAGGCTGCTCTCGGCCGAGCTCAGCATAGCCGAGCTGTAAGCGAGGCGCGGGGCGAGCGCGCTGCGCTTGTAGGAGGAGGACACGGTGCTGGGCGAGCCGCGGGACCAGGACTGCGAGCGGAAGCCGCTGGACGGGGAACCGCTCACGCGGCTGAAGCTGGAGCGGGTCTCGGTGACCCGCCGGTAGGCGGACGGGTTGCCCAGCGAGTCCAGCGTGTAGCTCATCTTGGAGGCCTTGGGGTGTGTGGCTGTCACAGCGTTCTGCCGGCCTCGCCGCAGCCCCTTTATAGCGGAGCAGCTGGTCCCGGGCCAGGGCCCCGCCCCGTGGAGGCGGCGGCCGAGGAGGCGGGGACTGCGGGCACCGGGCCGGGGGTGGGGGGAAGGGGGAGACAAGCCCTGCGGTGATTCAGCGGCCCGCTCCACGCTCCACGTGGGCCCGCGCCACACTGGACCCCATACTTGGGTGTCGCCGGGCCGGCCCTTTCCTAGCGTCCCCTTGGGTTCCATACCACTTGTCACCCGGTAGATCCCCCTTCTCTGCTTTTTCACCTGCAGTTTGCAGTTCACAGCTTTGGAGCAAGTGCCCTTTTGCAGCGCCCTTTCTTTGTCTCGCCACTCTCCGTCCTTTGGGTAGCTCTTCTCCGGTCTCCTGGCTTTCCTTTGGCTCCCTACCTCTTTGTCTCTTTCTTCCTTACTTTTGGCCTCAGGGTCTACTGTTCTTTATCACACACCCCCTCCCACTCCTCCCCCCCCCCCGCAGCCCTTCTCCCTCTACATTTATTTATTTAATTTTAAAAGTTCTTCTCACCCCGCATTTCCCTTGAAGCCCTTTCCCCTGGGACTTTTTTTCTTTGCAGCCTCATGTTTCACCCCTTAACCCCCAACTCTCTTTTTTCTTCTTTATCTTCCTTGTCCTCCCTCTCCTCCCCCTACTCCTTGTCTTAAAGCAGCAAGAGATGAGCTGAGAGTTATGCAGAAGAAAGAAAGAGAGAGAGAGTTTTTGAGAAATGACCTGCCAGAAACCTTCGGAAAGGGGACAAAGAGGACAGGCCGGGGTAGTCATTTGTGTTAAAAGTGGGAAGTGGCGCTCCAGTCTGCTTAACAGTTGGGGGACATCTGCAGCTTCCAGCAGGTAAGGCGCTGCGACGCCCAAGAATCCGGCAGCACCAAGGACAGCGCCCAGGCGAGCCCAAGGGCTGCTGCTGGGTTTGCAGAGCCCAGAGGAGGGTCACTTCTGGCTCATTTCCCCCAATGAATACTATTAAACTTGTTTGTAGCGACTGTTTGTTTGTAGAAAACAAGCTGGAAATCCCACGCTAAGACTTCTCTGCAGTGCAGAGTTGGCACAATGAACAGACTGCAGATTTTGAAAACAACTAGAATTCATTAAACTCAGTTAAGGAAAATAAGAGACTTGAAACCCAGTTTGACTTTACCAACCAGTGATGGATGCTAGAAAAGGAGGAGACATAAGGCCTGAAATTTGAAGGTCAACTATTCATTGGGAAGGGGAAATCCGAGATGAAAAATCCAGGGAGATAGAGTGCATGATAAGTTTGAAAGATGCATAGTCATCTTTCTGTCTGGGTACTACTTACATGTACTGTTACAACTGACAGAGCAACTGAATTAGTTTTAAATTAATTGAAAGGTAACTGGACAGACTCATCTCAGGCTTGAATAAACCAGGTGGTCCCCCACCCCATTTAAAAGTGCAACATATTTCCTTATGTAGACTATGATGACTGAATGACTGATTTGGAATAGATCCACCGTCCTTTAAGCATGTTTATTTAAATAAACATTCTACAGAGGGTTTCCTTTGGCTGTGTAGTTTAAACTGAAAATGCCCTTCTAGTTTGGATTACAGTTTGGGAAAATTCGGAGTGAAAAAGTTCAGATTCCTGCTAGAGAAAGTAAGGGATGGGCTTCAGTCCTAATGCCCGAGCTGGGGGTCGCAGGAAGGAGTGGGCATTGTGAAATGCTTGCTGTGGGCCAGAATAAACCAGTGCTTGGAAGCAGAGGCAGCAGACTGATGTGCCTCCTTTTTCAGTGTATAGTCTCTAATCTTTGCTTTATTATGAGACAGAGTTATATTAATTAGTAAGTAATCACAGACGCCCTCCTTTCTGAGGCTTTGATTTTGTGGTTTTATAAGCTCCCAGCCCATGCATTTTAAGATAGAAGCGAGTTTTTAAAAGGAAAAGGGCTCGTTTTAAGGAGTTACTTTTGGTTCTGGAATGTGAAACTGCAGCATTGCGGGCTGCGGGGGTGGAGGGTGAGGGGGCTGGGTATGAGGCCGATCTGATCTGCTGAGTGTTGCTTACTGCTCAATCAGAGAGAGCCCAGACTCAAGTCACTAAGAGTGGCGTTCCACAAAGTGGAGGACTAACTGGTACATATTGTAAAAAACAAAAATTATTGATTTCCCATGGAAAAGTAAATGAAAATGAAAACTTCATGGGCCTGTCAGATGTGGGCTAGCAGGGTGGAATCTCAGCAGGATGCCATGTAGATACTGCTGCATCCTACCTATGCAGCATTTATCCCCGAGCTCTGTGCGACTGCCTGTTTTTACTAAGATATATAAAGCTGCCTGCAGCATCTTGCTGCATGCTTATGGGAAAAGCTCCCTGCAGTGATTAGCACATGGGTAGGAAACAGGCTTCAGCTGCGAGTTTTCTGTGGGGCTTTGGTGATGAGATGACTCTGCAGCGACATTTACAAGGAAACATGTGCTTAATTTCACAATCAGCCTTGTTTTGCCTCGTGTCTAAACCAGCTCGAAAATTGTTAAACATCCAACCAGTTGCAGAAAGGAAAGTGCTGCTTGCAAACAAAGTCATAGCCAATTACTTAGGCTAAACCTGGCGCTGATAGCTTAACATCTTAGCTGCAATGTCACACTGAACTATTGATTAATCTGGGCCTTAAGGGATGCTGCAGGGACTTATAAGTTCCTCTGTTAAGGGGAAAATGTGCCAATGGTTTAAAAATTAGGGCTTCAGTCCCACCGTACTTTTCTGCAGCCTTGCACTTTCTACTTTGCTCTTTCATTTCTGTATTTGTCCTGAAGGTGACTTGAAGGGTAAATCCACCATACAGTCTTTTAAAAATTATTATTATTTTTAAAAGGGCTATAGTAACTGTTCTTTTTTTCCCTTTCTCTCCTGAGTTTTTGAAGAAAATTTACTTCCTTAATATTTTTCATAGAGAGAAATGGTTTGCATATTTCCTCTCTTGGTGACATTAGCTATTGTACTGCAGCATACCAGCAACAGAGAAGATGAAGGAGAAAGGGTATCTGACTTTAGCGCACTGTGGGGTTAGTGTTGGGTTTATGACAGTACTTTTGTGGTTTATTCCAAAGAAGAACACTGTACATATGATTCAGATATAAGAGTCTTAACGAAATTATCTCTGAATTGTTGCATAAGATACTGTTTTAAATTGCCTTTTGGAGAATGGAAGGACATTTTTTTCTATTTCTAATTCCTTCACTAGGATAAATATGAATGTTAACCTAAGCAAGAGGAAGCCACTATAAGGAATTTGAGGGTCTGCTGCTGGTGAGTCAATTCCAGAGAAGACCGAAGAAGGAGACTTAGGTTTTTTTTTTTTTTTTTTTTTTTTTTTTTTAAAAAGCTAGAGTCTCTCCAGGAGTGATTCTATAGCTAGGGCTCAGCACAGATGAATTGGAGAGGCATTGTTATGTTAATATGCAGCATGTTTTTGATGGTCAAGCTGGCTTTACTGAGAGTCAGAACAGCTCTTGATTGAAAATGGAAATACAATATTTGCATAAGAGGTTCATTTATTGGGTCAAAAGTGAAGATATATATATATAGATGGATCATATTTTTCTTTTTTTTTTACTTTCTTATTTTTTTTTTCTTTTAAGATTTTACACACACACACACACACACACACACACACACACACACACACACAAATGGAGAAATGGAGAGTGGCACCAAGAATCTCTGGAAGAAAGAAAGAAAGGGAAGAAGGGAAGGAGGGAGGGAGGGAAACATATTGCCCAGCTGGTAGGTTGCATCTGCCCATGATGAGGTCCCAGAAGCCTGCTGTGATGTGGGTCCCATGATGTTGCCTGGGATCTACTTCTAGAACCTATAATAAATGATTATTTAGGGATCTACTTCTAGAACCTATAATAAATGATTACCAAAGGAATTTTCCTTTGGTAGTTATTAAAGGGGTGGTTGATGTAAGAGGCCCAGAACAGAGTCTGCTGGAAAGGAGACTATGAGTTGAGAAGAAAACCAGGCCACTTACTTATTTCTGCTTGAGTCTCAGATGTCAAAGTTTACAAGCAGGCCAGGCTTGTTTATTTGTTTCATTTGTTGGAAAGAATGTAAAAATACCCCCAGGAGAGAATTTTTTTTTTGGTCAGAACAATTGGGTAGTATGTGTATGTTGTTACTGTTTTTAATTAAAACAAATCCATCTGATACAGCGTCTCTTTTCTGGCATTAAGTCCCCTAGAGTATGCTTACTTCTCTTACCAAATACTTTATTCATTGAATATTACATTACATTATGTTTCTGCCAGTTTCTGCCTTTATAAAGTTAGCTTGAAGTCTTCAGAAATCTTAAAATAGCCCATCTTTATGGACGTAAACTTAATCAGTTTGAAGATTTTCTCCGTAGACATTTCATGTTTCCTGAGGCTAAGCTTTAGCTCTCCGCCGCCGATGACAGATCGCTGGTTTTCCTTTTTGCTGTGTAATGCTAGCACTCTGCTGCTGTGAGGCAATTCCAGAAAAGCCTGAAGAAGGAGACCGAGGTTTTTTTTAAAAAAAAAAAAACAAAACAAAACACTAGAGCATCAACAGGAGAAAGTCTATAGCTAGAGCTTAGTGCAGATGAATTGAAGAGGTATTGTTATATTAATTTGCAAGATGTTTTTAATTAATGGTCAAACTGGCTTTACCGAGAATCAGGATAGCTCTTGATGAGGTGCACCTGAACTCTTAAAGCTGCAGTGCCTCTGAGTTTACCCAGTGCAGCCTTGTAACAGTGTATCTTAGTTCAAGCTTACATGGTCTGACTTAGCGAGTTACGTTCCTCTTACTGGAGATGTTTATTAGAACATCTGTAATCTATGGTTTGGTGATTAAATTTCTGAGCTAAACCCAGGGATAGAAATCTAAACCTCTCATTAATTGTCATCGTTTCAAATCTGAGTTCTTTTCCATATTTTTGACCATCCTGAAAAGCTGGGTTCTCTTACAAACCTCTGAAGATGACTCATGAGTGCAGCTCCAGGTCCCTCTTGGTCTGCCAAGAACATCATATATTTTAAAAAATATTTCATTCCTTTATTGAGTAGAAAATAGAAATTTACAAAAAAATAGAAATTTACAAAATGCAGAAAGACAGTGTTATATTTTTTTCTAGTTTTTAAATGAATTTAAATATAGATTACAGTATTTGGTTATGTAATATTATGCCTATTTGCAAAATAAATGAAAAACACAGCGCTGTGTGCCATGGAGCCTGGGTTTGAGCCTTGTACTTAACTTGTACGTTCCAATCTACACACACACACACACACACAAAGATTATTAGAGGTTCTGTAGATCAAGAATGACTAACCAGAGCAAATGTGGCTACCCTTGAATGTAATCCTAGCATTTGAGTGGTAGAGGCAGGAGGATTAAGAGTGCAAGGATATTGCTACTATGTTGAGTTCAGGCTAGCCTGGGCTAATTGAGTCCTTGCCTCCAAAACCAAAAACAAACACAATCAATCAAAAACTCTCAACAAGAATAACTAATGCTGTTGCCCATCAGGAAAGTCTGACTGGATTTGATATCAGTTTCCTATCTGCCTCTCATTTATAGAGGTAAACACCATTGTGAAGTTGAAGGCTGTGTGTGGTGTGATCTGTGATGTGTGATGAGACCAAGCGGATGTTTTGATGTGTGATCTGGTGCCTTGCAGCCTGACCTAGTAAAGCTGGGGCACTATATTCCTTTCTACTTAATGGGACCCAACCCCAACAATACCACCAGCAGGCTTTTACATACAAATAAAACTTTATATCAAAGAAGTAAGATGAAATAAATCAGACCTGGTAGCGTATGCCTGTAATCCCAGCTACTCAGGATGCTGAGACAGGAGGACTGTGAGTTCCAGGACAGGCTGCTTCAAAAGGAAATGGTAGAAGAAGGGTGGAGTTACAGCAGTGGAAGCTGCTTCCTGCTCACCCACTTAACTAGCACAAGCGAAATCCCAGGTTCAGTCTCCACTACAGCTAGAAACCAAGCTCAAACAAATCAGCAGCAGCTTCACATGGCGCTAGCACAGGGGCAGAACACAAGTGATTCTTCTCGTTTTACAGTTGATCAAATTGACTGAAAGATTTGCTCAAGGCCACAGATCTGCCAAGTGGTGGCGCTGGGACCAGAGCTCAGATCTTCTGGTGGTATTGTTAACATTACAAAACGTCCTCAATAGACTGACAAATTCAGTCTCAAACTGGAACTCTCAGCACAAATGTGAACTGTTGTAGAGATCACAGCAGTGTGGTTACAATGTTGCAGAGAGGCAGATCACAGTAGTATGCTTGCAGTAATTACTGATCATTTACATGCAGTCAGTGTGTTAAATGTTTTGCCAAACTTCCCTGAGGTGTCTTATTTAATCAACACAACTTCCTCAGATGACCTTGTTATTGTTTCTAGTTTGTAGAAAAGCAATCAAGTAGAGAGAGACACAAAGAAGTTATTTATACACATAGCTGCAAGGTCATCAGAAGGTCATTGTTTCCAACTTTAAAAGCAATCTCTCATTTTAAATCTCTCATTAGTGCCTAATTGTCAGGCCACATTAAAAAACACTCAGGCAATGTTATGCATACAAAATCTTCCCCATTCTGCAATTGATATCAAAAGACCTTATTTTCTCAGTTGGGTATTTTTGTTTAATTTGTGACTTTATTAAAGACATTAAAATACATTTTGAGTCACTTGCCTTTTTTATTGTATTTTTTCCTAAATTAGTTTTCTATGTAATTTGAAGGACATGTAATTCACTCAACTCACTCTGGTCCATGCTCTGTGTATGAGGCCCCTAGTCATAGCATTAGATCTGGTATCTATCATTAACATTTACATATGCTTTGAGTTTTTAAAAGATTTTAATTCCACACATAATTTACCATCCACTAACTTATTTATTACTACCTTATCCACATTTGAATTATAAAGAAAATCTTTTAATCTTATCTTTACAATCCTTACTTTCTCCTTCTTTTCTTCCTTCTTTCCTTCTTTCTCCCTCCCCTCTCTCTTGCTTCCTCACTCCTTTCCTCACTCCCTCCCTCCCTCCCTCCCTCCCTCCTTTCTTTCCTTCCTCCCTCCCTCCTCTTCTTCCTTCCTGGACATTTCTTCCTTCTCTCCATTTTCTACTCCATCCCCTTGCTTCCTGTCTTTTATGGATCGTATGCTTTTTAAACTACATTTATTTTGTGAGACCCAGTAACATTCATTTATAATTTGGCCATAGAAATAACTTGGCCCACTCTCCTTAGTAAAGGTTACAATGGAATGTCTGGCAAGGAAGAAGCTTTTTAAAATCTATTGAAATAGTGAAGAGACAGCCATGAATAATTTTAAGTGAATCTCTTGATCATCTATTTTATATACTAAAGCCAGGGTTTTGTGATTGCATTTATATATGTTGCTTGGAGACAAGTCAGTCTTAATCCACTTTTTTTTGTTATTTATGGGATAAAGTACTCTGACTCACTCATTTCCATCCCTATAAATCTGCTTCTATTTATCCATTATCAGGGTCAAGGAAAAGAATCATTTTTCATTTCTCTTGAGCAAAGGTTGACCTTGAAAAGAAACATCATCCTCTATTAGTCATGGCAACAATCAGATCCTGGATTTGTATTACATAAAATTATTAGAGACTCAGTGCCTAATGATAAAAATGCTTCCTTAGCCATCCATAGTGACTCACAGATAATAATTGGCAATTTTTTTCTGATTCCTAATAGTATACATACAGCCCTGTCCACTTGCCATGTTCAATATATTATGAGAACTCAACTCCTCAGACTGAGGAACTTATCTTCCCAAGGTATGCTTATGATTTGATGAGGCCATTAGGTGTGTACAGAGTTACTGTATTACAGCAGAGGGACTCATTGATTTAGGGTTTGTCAGTCTCAGGTGTCTCCCATGATGCTTTTAGAAAAGTGCCAGAATCTCTCTGTTGTTTCTCTAGGTATGAAGTTATCTTTTGGTCTCTGGAGCTTATGATTGACAGTCTACTTAGGCATTACTACTGCTGATCATTTTACTAACATCTTAACATACGTTTGCCTAACTGTGCCATTCTAGATGGTAGACATCAAGTCAGCTCTCTCTCTCTCTCTCTCTCTCTCTCTCTCTCTCTCTCTCTCTCTCTCTCTCTGTGTGTGTGTGTGTGTGTGTGTGCGCGCACATATATTTATGTTTGTGTATGCCACATTGTTCTACCAAGAGTGATTGCCAAGTGAGTATCTGTGTGGATGAGTACATGAAACTCTACCTCCCTTTCCCCCAAATTACATCAGACAACATGTGGGCATCAGGAAGCTGTTTTAGGGGCAGAATCCTGGCTTGGATGAAGAGAAGAAGGAAATTCAGCTGGTGAAGACACAACCACCTCAGGGGATACTATCTCCAGGATATCTAAAGAGAAACAAAGAGTGTGACAAGGATGAGATTGCTTTGGGGTGGGAGGGGGACCTGCAATGATTTCTGAGACATGAAGTAGGCAGAAAGGGCAACACAGCCAAGCCTGATCTGCTTGAGGAGTCCTGAGGTCTTGGTATGGGGCAGAAGCATCCAGTTTTAGGTGGTGAGGAGAGACAAGCAGTCCTGAGGAAAGCAAAGGCAGAAAGTCTAGGCTGACATTTACCACAGGCGGCAGGGGGCTGCAGAGAGGCTGCAGAGGCCGCAGAGGGCTCTTTTGTTATGAAACTATTTCACTTACAACTGGCCAGCACCAGACAAAGTATTTAATTAATTAGAAGACTGACCTGATTGTGCTGTATTAGAAAAATCACTTTGGCAGAATAGTTCGGAGGATAGAAGGGACTAAAAGTAATCAATTTGGAAGCTATTCCATAACCCAGATGAGATTAAAGATGCATATTTGGGAAGTAGATGAGGAGAGGCCGGGGATGAAGAAGAATGAACAAATCTAGCAAACAGCGAAATAGCAATATAATGCTTGCATTCCTTTCTGTGGATACTGTAACACATCGTCAGACTCCAAATCTTTTTTTATTGGATATTTTATTTATTTACAATACAGATGTCATCCCTTTCCCCCATTTCCCCTCCCTAGAATCCCCTATCCTATACCTCCTCTTCCTTTATGCTTTTATACCATTTTGATTACATGCATGCATTAAGGTCAGTTCTAGGTTGAGGGTCTAGCAATACAATAGATGCAAATAATCAAGGAACAAGCAAGACAATAAACACAAATAGTCAAAGAAAAAGCAAGGCATTAAACCCAAGTACGTGAACACTCCCATGATCACTGTTATCCTGGCTTATCAGGATGACCAAAGTATCTGAGCCTACTTCCCTATCCTAGCCCAAGGTCATTTTCATACAGACTCGGAGTCTTAAAAGAATGCACAAAGGTCTTGTCTTCTGGTCTTGGGGGTGGAAAGCTGGAACTCATTCATGGCCCTTGAGTTAAAACCAGTGTGTTGACAGGTCTGTGCCCCTTATGGAGATTCTAGATTGAATCAATTTTCCCCTTATATGTTCTGGAATCCATCTATGAAGAGGCCTAGATAACAGACTCCAGGTTTTTCCAAAAGGCAGCAACATGGTAGCTTCTCTTCTCACTGACCCCTGTCCTGCCACCTAGACTTCCTCTCATAAGACCTTTGTGACTACATTGGACTTCAGCATAACCTGGGACAAGCTTCCCATCCCAGGCTCTGAAATAGCGCATGCCCAGTACAAACAACAGAAATGCATCTAATCTTATTTTCCTTTTTTTTTTTTTCTTTTTGCAGCTTGGGAGGCTCAATGTCTGAGGACAGGTGTCAGCATGGTCAATGTCTTCAGAGGTCTCCTTGGCAGGTAGTTGTCATTTTGTCCCTCTCTCTCCATAGCTATCACTTACTGTGGGCCTGTGACACCACTTTCTGATATAATGAGGATACCAATCATTGGATTAGGGGGTAATCTATTGACATCATTTTAAGTTATCACCCTCTTTTAAAGTCTTATTTCTAGATATTGTTATATTCTGAGGTACTGTGTGGCTAGGGCTTCATCATGGGAATTTTGAGAATACTCAATTCAGTTCCCAGTCTCTCTCTCTCTCTCTCTCTCTCTCTCTCTCTCTCTCTCTCTCTCTCTTCCTTTATTGATTTTTCTTTCTTCTCCAAGACAAAGTCTCACTATGTAGTCCTGGTAGTCACAGAAATTCACCTGCCTCTGCCTCCCAAGTGCTGGGATTAAAGGTGTGTGCCACTCTGCCTGGCTGTTTTCTTAATCCTATCAGCAGAGAGTAGATGTTCACAAGGGTGAGGTAGGAGACGGGTCATCTGTATCAAGAGAGTATGATTTAGAGTACAAAACTAATGGGGAAAAACAAATTTAAAGATATGGAGGTAGAGGCTGGAGAAATGGCTCAGTGGTTAAGAGCATGGATTGCTCTTGCAGAGGACCTGAGTTCCCACACCCAAACTGGGCAGATTATAGCTTTGGGTCATTTGCTCCCTCTTGTGGCCTCTTCAGGCAACTGCATGCATATATACATACTGCAACACAGATACACATGCATACACATAAATACACAAAAATAAAAGCAACCTTAGAAAATCAAATTTAAAGTTGGGTAACTTTCACTTTGTAGCACAATGTGCCTGTGGTACACAGAAGGGAACTTCATTGCATTTGATTTAAATTGAGTTTATATTCCTAGATGGGCAATGGACTCCTTGCTGCTAATTTCTTGTAACTTTTGTAAGTTAACCACCCAAACTTTCTTTTTCTTCATTTGTAAGTCAACAATGATGAGGGGTCTGACTTCATAACATGACTCTGTAAAGAACTCAGTGGATTAGACCATATTCAGTAGGCCCTAGAGAGTCACATGATCAGTCATCTCAGCTCTACCCTGGCTAGAGAACACTGGGTATGTGCTCTGCAAACCTAAAGAGAAAAGCCTGGTTCTTTCATGGAAAGGTATAAAGAGAGTCAAGAATTTTTTCATAGTAGAAGGGGCATAGATGGGTGTGTTTCAGCTCACAAGGTGAGTGGTAAGAGTATAATAGACAATACAGATCTGTTCAGCCAGCACTGTTGAATGCTTGGTTTCAGCAACTCCTCTAATGACGACATGTTCCCATATGACTGAGTATGTGAATGTATTGATTAGACCCCTTCCCAGTATGTAACATAGAAGAGAAGGCTGCCATGTCACAGGCAACCCTTGCTGTGGTCCTGTAGGGCAGATTCCTATGGAAAACTTTTTTCTGATTTCCATTTCTGCTCTTTTCCCACATTCTAGGCTTTTTCTCATTGTTCATGGAACTGGAAGCGCACACTGACTTACGGTGAGTGGCGCATGCAACCTGGTGAAACTCCATTTATCTCTGACCTCAGGCATAACACTATATGGCTACCAGTACTGTATCTGGAGGCGCACAAGGCCAAAATGCTACCAAAATAGATGTGAGAGATGAAGCCTCTTTGTGGGATGAGGGAGGACATCTTCATCTACAAAATCAAATCTGGCTGCCTGAATTCAAATCTGAACTTTGCTGATTTTCAGTTCTTTACTCCTGTGAACCTGGACATAAGTATTCAACAGTTTCCTTATCTGGTCCATGATAAGTGTCCTCTGAGATGTCTTGGAATTGTGCTAAATAAATAGTGGCAACAAGTAGAATTGTTCATTTTCTTTATTTAGGCTCAACAATGTCACAAGTATTCACTGGGCTCCTGTGGTGTGCTGGGGACATATTCTAAACACCGTCCTTCGTATTCCTACCAACCAGGAGAAATCCGTCACGGTTCATTCTGAAGAGAGCAGTGAGAAATGATGCTGCCATCCTCCTCACTGAGGACTTTTAGGTAGTGAGAACTGCTCCTCCTCAGGTCTAAAGCTTTTTTATTCCCCGACACGCGCGCGCACACACACACACACACACACACACACACACACACGTGTTTCTCATAATCTGTGAACCCTTTTATTATAACTCAAAGCCCTAATTTTCTTGTTAGTATAGAATTTGGTTTATTATCCACTTAAGTGGTTAGACTTGTGGCTTTTTGAATCTTTCATTTATAGGCTGCCCTATCAATAGGTGAGAAGCAGAGGAAAATTATAAATATATTTCTGCAAAAATAATGTGGGGGTGTAAACAGTTACGCACTGAACATGCTTGTTATTAGACTATCTGACAGCTTGTTATTTTCTCGGCTGACTGCTAAGCCTCCAGAAAAGACTTGGAGACCTCCTTCCCAATGCCATTCTTCTGAAACAATAATTGCCACAGTGCTCAGAAACTTCCTGTGCTCATGAGAACATTTTAAAAAAATTATAATCAGAGAAAATACTGCAACATGCAAATCTGAATGCAAATTACCTTGTTTTTAATTACATTATGGGTGTAAATTACCCTCAAGTGCCAAACATGTCTACCCTAGCTTCCAGAACTCTGTTTTGCAATTATATCTTCTGGTGTGTCTTGCAATCTGACAGTAGCAACAAACGTGTAATAGCAATAATTATGAAGCCAGGCTATGGTGTGCAGCTTAATTTAACATCTAGGATCTATATTTGAGATGTAAAATTCAACCCTGTCAAACTTGCATCAGCACCCAAAGGGGAAATGGTTTCTTTGTGTGTGTGTGTGTGTGTGTGTGTGTGTTCACAACAGCAGGGATAGGAGGAAATGATGAAATTAAAATGATGAATGTAAAGACTAAGGCTTTGGGAATCAGTGATCAAGAAAGCGTTAGCTTGTTTAGTGACCTTGGGCTGCCCTTGGCTTTAGTTTGCTCATGGCAGAAATAGGTAATATCTGATCTGTATAAATGGGATGACATCTTCAGCGTGAGCATGAGAGTTATATATGAAGTGAGAAAGCTAAGCCCAGGTGACGTGATACTCTGGTACATACATGATAGACTAGAACAGTGGCTGGCTAAGAGAATAGGGATGGGTTCTCCTCTCTGTGCTGATCCTGAGCTCTCAGTGGACTGCTTTATTTTATGTAGTCATTTTGGGGTTCTAGATTCCTTCAATTTGTGTCTTTGCTGTATCCCAAGACCTTGCTTGCAGACTTAGAACTGGATTTTAGCCAAATCCATTTTGTAACTCCAGAAAGAGGAAAAAAATCATGCAATGGCTTTCCAAGGCCAGACCCTAAACAGGGTTTGTGTTTATCTGTCAGGGGCAGGGACAAAGTCACATAGATCAGTCCAGGGATGCTGGATAGTCTCTGGCCATTCAGGATGGGCTCAACCAAAACTCTATTGCTGGAGAAGGAGAACGAATAGATTTTGGTGGACAAATAAGTCTCCATGTTTGGAAGGCGTGACTTCCAATATAACACCACAGTGAAACTACCAGATCGGCCTCAGTGACCTAGCAGGGTATACAGCCTGCCTTAGTATCTTAACAGTGACTAAAGGGAGACATATTAAAAATGTTAATCTAGCTGAATAGAAGGACTCATAATGACAAAGCTGAGGTTGGAAATATATCATCTTGACTAGGGTTAGTAGCTCTGTGTCAGGGAGGGAGAGCTAGAGCTAGAGCGAGAGCGAGAGAGAGAGAGAGAGAGCGAGAGAGAGAGAGATTCGTGTATCAGTGCTACTGAACACATCAGAATTAGAATTCAAAAATATAAAAATCAGTTGATTAGTTTTGAAGGAATTGACAGAGCAAAGGGACAGGGTGGACTGAATTCTAAGGCTATGGGATGTTTTTTTCTGGACTGCTTTGTCTATTGTCCACTTTCCAGCTAAAATCTGTCTTCTGGGCCTCAGCTCCATTTCTCCCTCCTGAAGATGGCATTCCCCCTCCTCTCCTCCTCTTCAGGTTCCCCCAGCATGGCACTTGGCAGCAACGCTGTTCAGGGAGTCTCCTGGCCACTACTATTTCAAATTACACATTGGATATATCTTGTCCCTGCAGAGGACTCTGGGATCCTGAAAGGCAGAGACTTCCTGCTCCTGGCTCACTTTTCTCTGTTCACACTCTGTAGCCGAGTGTAGGATGGACCTGTCTCTGTAGGACAGTGCTGTGTTTTATAAATAAGGCAACTGCTTTGTAAGTAGACAAATTGAAGTAAACGAAACCAGGGAAAGTGTCAGAGACAGGAATCTGAGATTCAAGGGAAGAGAAAGGAGCAGGGTTGACCCACGTCATTGACAGTTTTCCTGAGTATAGCTTTTGGCCTCTTGATTTTCTCTCAGGACACTTGTTTAAGAACTTCTTATCCTTAGATCCCAGAGTGTAGGTCAAACAAAAGCAAAGAGCAAGGCTGAAAGAGTCAGGAAATGTGGCTCTTTAAGAGTGTGTCTGTGCTAATGTTCACGGTGGTCATGGAACTCTTGGCTATGCTAACGGTCATGGCAGCCACAGGGCTCTTGGCTTCCCTCCACTGTCTCTACTTCTTCATCTTCATCATTTCATTTTACCTGGAAGAAAAGCTAAGGACACTACATGGCTCAGGACTCCTTACATGCAATCGACAGCCCCTGGATACTTGTGATTAGACAGCACACGCTGAGATGGAGAGGAAGGTGTAAGGGAGTCTATTTTACTAGTGGTCTTTTCCAATCAATATGGAGAAAAAAATGATGTTTGGTTTTCTGCTTCCTGAAGGAAAATCCTTATGTTGAGGTGCTGTGTAAGCTGCATGCTGGGCGTGACACACACGTATCGATTGTATTGATTGACCTTTCGATTTTTCTTGCTGCTGAAGTTCAGTTAAAACCCTCTATTGCATCTGCTCTGTTCTGATTGGCATAGACGGAGAGGCCGGAGAATGTCCTTTGAGACTGCTGATCATTGTTGGGGATACTCACGGGGAGCCTGAACCTCTGGTTTCAGAGGCTAAGAGGGAACCTGCCTTGCAAACTGGTGTGTTCCTCTCCAGATGGCAAGGGTGGCTATAATGGGGTCAAATCACACATGGACCAGGAAACCAGAGGGCAGCATACGTATCTTGGGTTATTTTTTCTTGACAACTCGGTTATTTTAGAAAAATATGTGTGGGCTCTTGTTAGACAGCTGGTAAAAATAGCAAGTGTCACATGCCAGTTTTTTTTAATTAAGCATTTACATCATATTTTATACTTTCAAAGCACTCAGATTTGCTTGTCAGGGCTGTTGCTTTGTGAGTTGTATTTATGACAGCATTTTAACTTTGCCTTGGGAGAGAGGGGTGGTGAGGAACTAGCTCTCAGGTGATCCCAGGCCCTGGCTCCTGTCTGCACGTGTTCCGTGCTGTTTCTATGAGTAGAAGAGAATGATAACATCTGGGGGTGAGGTTTTTGAGTAATTAAATAAATCCAGGAACAACTGAAAAAAAAATAAAAAATAAAAAATAAAAAGGCTCATTTGCCCTAAAATCAAGCAGAAGCTCTTTCTCCTCAAGCCTGACCACCTGAGTTCAGTCTTTGGAAACCATAACAAGCCAGATGTGGTGGCTCACAGCTGTAACTCAACTGCCTTGGTGCGTGGATGTTGAAGAGAAGAGAATTGCCTGGAAGCTCCCACATCAACTAGGCTGGAGGATGCTGACAGATGCTGCCTGAGAAGGCAGAAGGAGAATGAAACCCTGGAAATTGTGTTCTAAAATCTACACACACACACACACACACACACACACACACACACACACACACGAACCAAGTCAATTTAAAAATTTTAAAAAACTCTCTTAAAGAGGAGAGTCTATATTTGTTTTAAAATAAAACATATTAAATGTAGGTGTCCTGGGGGAGATTTTAATTTAGAAATAAATGTACAAGACTATATTCATCAACATCCTGCCATGGAGAAGATGGGACCTGAAAGAACCCATCCTTCCTCTGTGGTGATCTTTAATTGTTTCTAGGGGAGAGGGAGGTGTGTCCTAGATTTTCTTAGTGGTGTAGCCTCTGGCACAGTGTTCATGCCATACACATACCAAGCTTGCACTTAGAAACTGTGTGATCTGGGAATCAGACATCTTTTTCCCGGGAACCTGATAGAATATTCTGGAACACTTCTGAACTGTTGCTTCTTTCATTGTTTTCTATCTAGCTTACCATAATAGTATCCTGACCAGAAAGATTTTCCTAGGCCTCTACGTTTAGAAATTACTATATTTTAGAACAAGCTGTCATTCTCACAGTTTAAAAAAATTCCCTACCTTTTCTAGGGGCTCAGACCACCTACATCATTGAAATAATGGAAAAACGTAGCCCCAGACTTTGGCTATTGGTAATTTGTTGTATACCATTGGACAAGGCATTTTCCAAATTACTGTTCTCAATTTCATCTGGGTAGTCTTCTGTTTTTAATTTTATTTCTTTAAAAACATGTTTTTATTAGAGCTGGAGAGATGGCCCAGTGGTTAGAGCACTGGCTGCTTTCCCCCCTAGGACCAGAGTTTGGTTCCCAGCACCTATGGTGACTCACAACCATATAAGTAACCTATATAGTAACTCCATTTCCAGGAGGTTTGATGCCTTCTTCTGGCCTCTGCAGGCACTGGACACACATGTGGCACACAGATACACATGCAAGCAAAACTCATAAAATAAAAATTTAAAATGTTATCTATAGCACATGTTTCATAAAGAGTTTTATTGTATTTTCACATATCGATATAGTACATTTTAATCATATTCACCATGTCATCCTGTGCATTCCTCTGGTTAGTCCCTTCTCACTCATGTCTCTCCCTTTTATTTCCTTCTTCCTCCTTCTCCTTCCTCTTCATCCTCATTTCCTTCCTCCTCATCCTCTCTTCTCTCCACTCCCTCCTTCTCCTCCTCCTCTTCTTGTGATCTGTAAAATGAGTTTACAGGGACATGAACACTGTACCAGTGGCTACACCATAAAGAGGATCTAGGACACACCCCCTGTCCCCAGTAACAACTAACTAAAGACCATCACGGAGGATGGGTCCTTTAAGAGCCTACCTCCTCCTGACAGATGTTAATGAATGCAGTCTTGTACAAGTATTTAAAGGCTCTGTGCCAGCCTCACTTATTTCTTATTTAGTAAACTTTATTCATTTGATTAGCTATTTGGTTGCAATTCATTGAGATCCCACAGTGGTTATAATTTTGGGTTAGGATTGGAAAGATGTTTCTGTTGGCCTCAGGCTGTAGAGTTCAGAATGTGTCTGATATGGACTTGAATGCTGTCAGACAAGTTTCTGAGGATGTCACATTGTAAAATGAATTAACTATGGAGTCATCTTATAACTCAAAGCAGTGCTTGCCCCCCCCCCCCTTAATTCTGGCAGACGCTGTAGTCACCCCTGGAAAATTGGAAGCAAGACCAAGTCTGGAGAAACCATACTGGAAGCAGACTCCAGCCTTGGTGGCAATCTCCGTGGCCGGGAGCAACCATCAGGGCAGTCAAAGGTGTTTAGGACGCTGTCTACACATTCACGTCAATCTTACTGTCCGAGTGACCTTTCTTATTGCTGTGATAAAAGTCCCTGAGAAGAGCAACATAAGGCAGAAGGGGCCGATTTGGGCTCACAGTTAAAGTGCACAAGGTCATCATGGAGGAGCAATCACACTAGCAGGAGCTTGGAGTGGCGTATCACATTGCAGCTTCAGACAGGATGAAGGCTGTGGCTCAGCTTGGGTTCTCCTTCTATTTGTCTAGCAGTTAAGATGAGTCTTTACATATTATACAAGCTCCCTAACCTAATCTAGATAATCCCTCACAAACCAGCCTAGAGGCTTGTAGCTTAGATGGTTCTAGATACCATCAAGTGAACAGGCTCTATCAACTGTCACACTTACAAATGGAAACATCAGGTGGTTATTGTACGTATTTTATGATTTAGAAGGCCAAGTTTCCAAGAAGTGTGTCTTAGTTTTTAAATCAAGGGGCTGGAAGAAGAACACATGTTCTTTGCAGCACACACATCCGCCCGCTTGAGATGCCATTCCCAATTTTGTCAGGATTCTGAAGTTTTATGAAAGAAACAGAAGATAGGTTTTGTTTTTCTGGCATCTTCCCTTACCCTCTAAGTCCTCTCATCTGGACCAAATGAAGTGACTGGAGGAGCTCCGATGCCTCTGTGTGTGTGTGTGTGTGTGTGTGTGTGTGTGATCTGTTAATAAAGAACATCTGGTCTCTGTTTCTACACTAGATAACAGAGCAGTTAATTGACTTGAGAAAAGCAAGTTTACCTAGAAAACCATCTGTTTGGGAAAACAGTTCCTCTGATTCCAGGCATGGGGTTTTGTTTGTCCTACACCACTTTTCCCATGATCTCTAAGTTGCAACTTGCAGTGTGGGATGCATAACGCCCAGTGAGGAACGGAAGAGGACTACAGTGGTAAGCAGGTGCATCTGTACACACCTGCAACTACAGTCTGCAAACCAACTCACTCTTCTCTTAAATCCTGGGGAGTAGAGTGAGCTTAAGAGATCCAGCTTTCTCAGTTTCTGTGGTGGTTTGAATAAGACTGTCCTCCGTGAGCTCATGTATGTGAACATCTGGTCTCCAGTTGGCAATGCTGTTTGGGGAGGTCTTGGAGGTGTGGTTTTGTTGGAGGGCATCTGTCACTGGGAATAAATAGACTCTTGAGTTTTTAAAGCCTTGCACCATTCCTGAGTCTCTCTCTCTCTCTCTCTCTCTCTCTCTCTCTCTCTCTCTCTCTCTCTCTCTCTCTCTCTCTTACTCATGATTTGAGGCACGAGCTCTCAACTTTCTGCTCTATCTGGCTTCCTGCTATACTTCCCTGTTGTGACAGACTCTTACTCTGGGACCATAAACCTAAATAAACTCTTTCTTCTTTACGTTTCCTTGGTCATGATGTTTTATCACAGTGACAAAAAAAATCATGAATAAAGTTTTATTTCTGCTCTGTGTAGATGACCCTATCCTTTAGTTAAATGTGTTGCTAGATCTGACTTTTGCCAGGCAGTGCTGAGAGCTGAATATGGGGCTTGACCATGCTTGTCTATCAGCCTTGGGGAATTCAAAGTCGATTTTACATTCTTCTCCATTCCAAATTCATTAAACAAAGACACATCTGAGTTAACAAAAGGCCAAACATATTCAACAGAAAATGAGAATTAAGAGCTGGAAGGAGTTTTAATGGATATCATTCAATCCAAATCTGCCGAGTCACAGACGAGGGAAGTGGGACCCAGCAAAGTCTTGGCCTTCTAAAGTCACTTTACTCCTGTGAATTTGAACCTGAGCTATGAGCCATGTTTTCAGTCTCCTGACCTCCTGTTGCTGGCCTTAAAGTCAGTGGACAAATAACTGAATATTTTCCTGCAGAAACTGAGAAGTCACATGGCCGACTTCAAACAAAACAACAACCAGCAACACAGCCACTGTAAAACAACACACACTGGCCACTGGGGGCGGAGTTGGTGTTGGGACAGAATTTTTGTTTTGTTTTGTTTTATTTTATTTTGATGTTCACCAGCAAATTCTAAAGTGCAGTCAACATGGAGAGCAACTGTGTCAACATGGAGAGCAACTGTGTTAGGAGCTGTGAGGGAGTGGCTGAGACACCTCTTAGCCTCTGAGGCTTCTCTTTAGGTGGAGTGGGCTGGGAGGTATGCCTCTCTGGGCAGAATGCTCCCAAGATGGCTTCAATCATTCGTCTTAAAGTCAGATAGAGTCCCTGACATGTTCATCTCCCCGGTCTCTTCTATGGTTATAATTTTTTTTTTATTTAATTGCAGATTATGACTTGGAATTTATTTAGTTCTTATTTATATGTCTGTATTATATCTCAGTTTTAATACCAAACTTAATTAGATTTCAAGAATAACATTTATTCTGTTTTCCAAATAAGTTTACTCTTTGATTTAGTTATGTCATCGGAAAGTTAATTGGCTCTGCCTAAATACATTTCTATAATTAGAAAATAAAATAAAAGTGAACCAGTGTCTTTAAACTACAAAAAGAGCAAACACTAAACAAAACAGAAAACATCCGTTTCCTTCACCTACTCTGCCCTGGCACAGCTATTTTGGTTAATTCAGGCAGCTAAAGCACAGGGCTATAGGCTGAAGAAATTACACACTACAGACACTTGCTTCTCAAAAGTCTGGAGGTCAGGAAGTCCGAGATCAAGTGTCTGGTGAGGGCTCTTGCAGGATCCTCACCAAGTGGAAATAGAGAGGGAGCCCTCTGAGGTCTCTTTTAAAAGGATACAAATGTCATTCATGAGAGCCCCATTCTCATGACCTTCGGGAGCTCGGCCGTCTCATATCTCACACTACAATGTCATATGGGGGTTAGATTTCAAAATACATCTGTGGAGTGGGGAGAGTTTCAAACATTCAGTGTATAACATTATCTCAGTTGTGGACACATATGCACACACACACACACACATACACACACACACACACACACACACACACACACACACACACACACACACACAGGAAAGAGGGCAACCTTAAGTAATGTTTCTCAGGTGCTATACAAACACCTTGGGTTTTGAGACAAGTGCTCTCACTGGTCTGGAATTTGCTAATTAGCTTAGATTGGCTGGCCAATGAGCTTCTGAGATTTGCTTGTCTCTGTTTTCCTACCACTCGGATGACAATGTCCACAGACCACAATGTCTGGCTTTTTTTTTTTTTTTTTTTTTAAAGGAGAGTTACGGGATCAACATCAGTTTTCACGTTGCAAGGTAAGCACTTGGCCAACTCCATTCCTTGATGTCTCATCTTACTTTGTAGGTGGAGAATGAGTTGGGGTTTTGGGGGGTAAGGGGATGATGATCAGTGGCTTCCTCTGGGACTTACAAGTATGTAAGGAATGAACGGCCCTGAGCAGCAACAGCACCTGGGCCTCTTGCAGCTCACAATCAACTTCCTGTGGATGGTCCATATTTCAGACTGTAACCTGCTACCCCATTAATTCCCATAGCTTACATGACTTTATTAATCTATCATGAGGGAAAGCCAGGGTGGAAGCAGTTGTCCATGAGCAGTCACAGTGTAGAGATAAACACCCGGATGATAAGTGTAAGCATTCGCAGAGCTAGCTTCATTAGTTTCTAGGTTAATTGCGTGTCTCACAATTAAGTCTAATTGACTTGTTTCAGGCAAAGCCAGCCTGTGAGCATGGCTGTAAATCTGTCCTATTCAAAATTCCGTAAGCTGGGAGCCCTGCACGTGGCTTGCCCTCCTGAGTGACAGTTTGTGTGCTTGAGGACAGATCCAACAATTCATTGGTGATATCTGAAAGTGCACCATGAAAGGTTTTGAATCATGCTACATGAATAACATTCTTCAGTGAGCCTTAAGCTCGTACTGATGGCAGGTGTGATTTAAGGAAAACAAGAGGGGGTTTGTAATGAGGTAAATGACTGAATCAAACCAGAATGCAGAGACAGACACTCTGCCCACTCTGGTTTAATCAGTGATGGCTGGGACTAAAATAGTTGGGGAAGAGAAAGATCTCAGAGCCCTTTAGGATTCTAGCCATTAACCAGAAAGCCTATAAAATGGGAATCCCTTCTAACGTGTGTGTGTGTGTGTGTGTGTGTGTGTGTGTGTGTGTGTGTATGAAGTATGTGTGTGTATGCTAATGCTGCCTTATGTATGTGAGAAAGGAGACCAGAGTCTGACATGGAGCGTCTTCCTCTGTTTTGTTCTACCTTATTTTCTAAAAGAGGATTTCCCCAGAACGTTGACTTTGCTGTTTTGACTAGATTGTCCTGTCTCCCACTTTGACCAGTGCTTGGGCTGTAGATGCACACAGGTATATCTGGGTTTCACCTGGGTGTTGGGAATACAAACCAAGGTCTTCATGCATAAGCAGCACCTTATCAACTGAGCTACCTCCCCAGGACACCTACTTGTAAGATGTTGAAAATACACTCTACACAGACTTTCTTTCCATGGGTGTGGACAAAGGGGTATAGCACACAGGATGACATACTACAGATTCTACAGTGAGATTTTTTTCTCTGTTGTGGGGGTGATTGCAAGGTAGCAGGTGGGTATGAGGGTAGGGGAAGATGAATGGCTTTGGGTGCATGATTTGGAATTCACAAAATATAAATATATATATATACATATATAATATGTATAATAATATATATAAATATATTTCAACCTAGATTGGCCTATAGGCCAGTCTATCCCTGGGCAGGTGGTCTTGAGATGTATAAGAAAGCAGACTGAGAGAGCCCTGGGCAGCAAATCAGTGAGCGGTGTTCCTTCATGACCTCTGCTTCACTTTCTGCCTTCAGGCTCCTTCCATGAGTTCCAGCCCTGACAATTGTTCCTTGAGCAATTGAGTGTGACCTAAGAGTTTTAAGATAGAATAAGTCCTTTCTTCCTCAAGTTGCTTTTGGTCTTGGTGTTTTATCACAGCGGTAGAAACCTAACTAAAAGATGGAGGTGGGGTAGGAAAGAATGTGGGGTGGGAATTTTACTTTGAAAAGAAAATAAAAAACTAGATGATTTTGTTAACTGCATTTTCTACAGCATTGCAGTACTCAGATTATGAGTACAGGTCAGACCCCGCTGGCTAGTCAGCACACTCATTTTGTTGATCCTGTCCTATTTCTGGAAGGTCAGGAAGTCCATCCCAAGAGCTAGGGAGGTGAAGGCACAGAAACGGAGGCTGATGTTACCTGGGGTGGAGTGAACCAGAGCAACTCTGTGGGAGTAGTCAATTACAGAGAGTGAAGAGAGGTAAAAGTGCTTGCCACACAAGCATGAGGATGTGAGTTTGGATCCTCAGAACTCAGGGTGAGCATGTGTAACTGCAGGGCTCACAGAAGGAAATGGGAAACAGAGGGAGAAGAAGCCCTGGAAATGAGCCAGCAAGCCTAGTGCACTCTGTGGGGGAAATAACAAAGAAATCCAGTCCAGAACCGGTAAAAGTGAGGCTCTCCCCTGACTCCATAGTCACACTGTGGCATGTTCACAACAACACACACATGCACACATACGAACACACATACACACGCGCACATACACACACACATGCACACACTTATGATGCACTCAAACACACACACAAACATGCATGCATGCAAGCACTCACACACATATAAGCATGTATGCATGTATGCATGCAAAGATTCACACAAACAGACACAAGCATGCACACATGCACATACACTTATGCAAGCTTCACACATGCACACACTCAAACACAAAAGCATGCACACATGCATGCACTCATTCACACACACACACACACACACACACACACACACAAACACACACACACAAAAGCAAGCACACATGCATGCATGCACCCACACTTTAAAAAGTGAAGCTGGATTACTGTTTATTTTGTTACTCTGTTCACAAAGACTCCCCGAGGCTTGTCTGTGTAGACTGTCCACACAATATTTATTGCACGTGCTGGATGTGCCAAGCATAGGATCAAGATACTGAAGAGAAAGGGTGAACAAAACAAATGCTTGTTAACTTGCAGTTCCTGGGAGCTTGCTTTCCTACAGAGAGACTGCTTTAGAGAGCCCTGCTGGGCTTGCAGCTGGTTCCAGAGCTGAGATAACATTGAGAATGTTTGGCTGCCGGCAAAGGAGCTACTGATGAAGTCAGCCCAGGGGATCCAGCATCCAGGAATGTGAGGCTAGGAGAGTTAACTGTACCACCTAGTTCAGAGGGCCTTCTTTCATAGTTAGCAAGGCTCATTTGAATGTTTTGTGCAGGACCAAGGAAACTAAGACTTAAGTATGTAGAGAGCTCCCCCTACTGGGCAGATGCCATTGTTACATAATAAAGCCAGGTAGAGCGTGGCACCTCAAAGAGACTAGCAGTCACTCCATTAGCTTTTTAAAATTTATAGTGCTGTAGATGTTCACACAGGCCTTGCACATAATAGAAAAATACCCCTGCATTAATCTGTTTTTCTCCCATTTACACACACACACACACACACACACACACACACACACACAATCTGCTTTATGCAGACATCAGCTCTGAAAGCATCCATTGTTAACGCTGAGCATATGTTTGTGTGCTGGCTGGTTTTAGATCAGTTTCACTCAAGATATAGTAATCAGAGAGGAGAGAGCCTTAGTTGAGAAAAACTCCTCCATGTACACAGGCCTGTAGGGCATTTTCTTCATCAGTGATTGATGGGGAGGGTCCAGCCCACTATGTCTAGGTACTACAAGAAAGCAGGCTTAGCAAGCCATGAGGAGCAAGCCTGTAAGCAGCACCTCTCCATGGCCTCTGCATCAGCTTCTGCCTCCAGATTCCCACCCTGCTTGAATTCCTGTCCTGACTTCCTTCAATAACAAACAGTGATATGTAAGCCAAAAAACTTTCCTCCACAAGGTGCTTTTGGTCATAGTGTCATCACAGTAATAATAACCCTAACTAAGACAGCTGGCATGTGCCAGGACCACAGCAGGAGCTCTTACCTGGCAGGTGCCACGTGTAATTGGGACGTCCAGTCACACATATACAGAAGCTGCTGGGCAGGGAGCCTCCATGTGGTCTTCTTTTTGTTTTTTTCTACCTTTGCTTCTCTGTCTCTCTATCTCCCTGTCTCTGACTCTGACTCTCTCTCCCCCCACCCCCCAAAGGCCATAGGTCTGGACTGTTTCCCTGATCCTGGCTTCTCATGGAGTGCAGCAGTGTTTCCCAGGGCCCTTTTCAGTTACTAGCCACAGAGCGCAAACTCACATGTGGCTCTCTCTCTGCAGTCACCCTTCCGTGGGTGTGTACCCTGGTCCTCTCTTAAGCAATACATTTGTTAAGGGCAGACACTGAGTCTAATGAGGAGACAGATATGTAGACAGGAGTGGTCTAGACCACTTTGCATTAGAAATACTTCTATTTGGCTCTTTGGCTTTCATTAGAAGGCAGGGATAGTATTTCACTTACTATTTGGTCTTAATCACTTAACACAGTGCCTAATGTATGCTGTGATAGAAATTTATAGACTAAGATCTTCAAGGGGTTGGGAAGAGAGATCAGTTGGCAAAGTGCTTGCTATGTAATGAATTTAATTCCCAGTAACAGTGTAAAAGTCCATGTCTGAGGAATGTTATTTCTTGATTGAGCTTGAGGTCCAGTCCTGGTACCTATGTGCACATATGTCCTTGTATACCTGCACATACACACACCCACTCTTACACATACTATACAACTGCACATACACGTACACATGCACCTGCACATACATGTGTACCTAGACATGAATAGCTAAATAAATCTCTACATCTTTTATAGACACACATTCAAAGATGTTAATTTTTTCATATTCATAATTTCTTAAAATTAAAATGTCAGGGGCTGGAGATGGAGAGATGGCTTAAGTGATGAAGAACACTGGCTGTTCTTCCAGAGGTCCTGAGTTCAATTCCCAGTACCCACATGAAGGCTCACAACCATCTGTAACTGAACCTCATGGGATCTGATGCCCTCTTCTGGTGTGCAGGCATTATATACAGACTAAACACTCACTATGCAAATAAATAAATCTTAAAATAAAAATGTCAAACATGGTTGCATAGGGAGCAATGAAGTAGATCTTGCTTTGTATGGTAAAGTCAGTTACTGTTCAGTTAAATTGTTTCTTGAGGAGTGAAAATTTTTTATGAAAAATATTTTTATATTTATATATTATGGCAAATTTAAGAAGGGAAGCTGTTGAAAATGTGATTCAATCTCTGTAGTGTAGTTAAAACACAGAAACAGCATTAAGGAAGTTCTAAGGAATGTTAATGTTGGAGGATCTGTGATTTCCTGTGCATCCATTTTATCCCTATAACGAGCACATATTATGTCTGCAGTCAGAAAGATATCTATAATTAAACCCCATGGTGTAAAAACTTCATTTCCATTTTAAAGCCTTTAGGTTTTCCAGCGGTGCACAATATAGAAGATAAATCACATTGCTTGCTGATTAAACCATACTCAGAAAAAAATCACCATTTAGCTTCCTTTGTCTTTAAACTGCTTTTTCCCCAACTGCCCATTCCAGCCACAATTAATTTATTCTTTTAAGAAACTTTTTATCAAAACATAGTTATTTCTAAAAATTTTGGAAAGGTCTAGAAAGCATAAGGAAAGTTGAGCTGGGAGGAAACTTTGGCTGAATGCTACAGACCTTTGCTGATTAGATAATACTGCTTCTAGAAGCAGTGAGTTACTGAGCAAAGCTCCCAGTGCCAGGTACATGATTCTTTCATATCAGCTGTTGATCATGGTGGCTCCAGAGCCCCCCTAAACAATATAGGCCCTTGTCAGTCATCTTGGTCACCTACCAGAACTGGAAACTACACATCTCAGCTGCAAGATAGGGAGAAAGCAAGCTGGAACTGAGTTGGAAACCTTCTCCTTGCTGGCTAACTTTCAAAGTGGGAAAGTAATAATAATATATAAGCAGCTGGGGAAGAAAAAGCATCAGTGGTCTTGATCATGGTGAACCTTACAAACGACAAAACCAACCTGTCAGGCAAATGTGCCAGCTGTGTAATAGTGGCATGACAGTTATGGGGCAACCATCCACTCTCTCTGCTTGTATTTGAGGACTGTTTCAGAGTAGAGAGTCCATTCCACAAGCTTGGTTAGCAACCTGTGCTTGGAGAGGTCACAGGTTCAAGAGGGGAATGCACTACTCTCATTTAACTACAATGGCATGGCATCAAAATGCCTTTAGATATTTGTGTTTATACCCATAATGAAAGCTACTCTCAGGCTTAATCAGAGAATCCTCTTTCCCGTGAACAGTTGTGAACTCGGGGACTCCTGGATCCTCAAGATGCTGACAATAAGTGATGATTGAGGGTCTAGTCCTAGACAAGACATTTATACACCTCCCCCTGCCCTCCCCCAAGGCTCAGGAAACATTGTGGAAGATGAGATAGGAGCCAGAAGACAGGGACCAGGGCTGTGAAATGCCATTCTCTAGGCACACCATCTCATAGCAGTTTTAGTTACTCTCTCGGGGCCCACAGAGATTAGCTCTGCCATAATCAGATAAGGATGGCTAATGGGGCCACCATGATCAACAACTGATATGAAAGTATCATGAACCTGGCACTGGGAGCTTTGCTCAGTAATCCATTGCTTCTAGAAGCAGCGTTATCTAACCGTTAAAGGTCTGTAGCATTCTGCCAAATTTTCCTCCTGGCTCAACTTTCCTTATGCTTTGTAGACTTTTTCCGAAATCTGAACCATTGGCTACCAAGAGATTCCAGAAGAAGGGGAGTCATTGTCTTAAGTTGTCCAACAACCACTGAACTTATCCCACTCCGATGGATAGCTGCAAACATAGAGTCACACAGATAGACAGATTTATAGGCAAGAGTGTGAGGAAGAGACTTTTAGGGAAGTGGGAGGCTCATCACACCAAAGGTGAGAGGGATTTAAAGAGAATGGAGGAATGGTAGTATTCAGCATATATTATATATTGTACAGGAGCAATTTTAATTATTTTTTAAAGCCCTTACAGGTCTCTTCTAAAGATTCAAGGCAATCTCTTAACTTTGAACCCTGAAAAGTAAGTTATGCACTTTCAATATAGCGTGGCATAGAATAAACTTTTGCATCCAAACGGAGGAATGAGAGCAAACCAAGGAAAGATCTAGTCAAAGCAGGGGAAGCACCGAATCCGTGACTAGCATCCGGGCTCCTTCTGACATCATCTGGGTTCCAGTTGGTTTGGGTAAACCCAGCCCTCCAGTTCCACTGCCAGCAGCATATGTAGCCTCTCTCTTGGCATGGCACTATATATTCCTATTCTTTCAAGTAAAACAGGCCAGGTGTTACCTCTTAGAGCAGTACTTCTCAATACGTGGGTCAGAAGCCCTTTAGAGGTTGCATTCTAGATACTTTTGGCTTAGGAGTAATCATTCCTTTCCCCCTAGAACTTAAAGGATTAAGTGAGAGAGGAGAGGAATTGTATTATGGTCAGTGCTCAACACCATCATGACTAGGTGTGCATTTTGATATTTGAAGGTTTTCAAAAGTTTCGGTTAGGGTTCCTTATATGAGCTAGGCATGCGATGTCTGCCTCAGCCACACTGGACTATGTCACTCTATTCAGTTCTTCACCTGCCCACTCAGTTGTCCTGTGAAGAGGCAGTCTGCAGCCCAGGCTTCCTGTCAGCTTTTTGTCTCACCCCTTGCCTCATCTTGATGATTGTCGTGATGCAGAGGCTCCCTGCAATGTACTTGCTTTTCTATGAGCTGGAGATCAGGGACTTTGGGAGAGGCTGGTAGCTAGTGAGAAATGGGCTTGTGGGAAGAGGGAGAAAAGGGTCGGGTGGACTACAAAGGAAGAGGAAGAACTAAGTTCAGCACAGACTCTTGTACAGATTTCCTGTAGGGAGGAGGAGAAGAAAGGGGAGGAGGAAGAAGAGGAGGAGGAGGAGGAAGAGGAGCATCGGGAGAAGGAGGAGAATGGTTCCGAGAAGGACATCCTGAGCTAATACCAAGCCTGATGATAAACTGGAAATCAGCAATGAATCAAAGGCAGCCTCCGGCCAGAGTTTGACACAGGACACCCTCCCTTTTCACATTTCATGTTCGTGTTTAAAGCTCCCATTCTGAAGACCATAAAACAACAGTCCCCACCAGTAATGATTTCCTGCAGGTCGCCTGGAAGCATTAGAAGAAGTGTTTCCTTTTAATAGGCTATTCGGGGAAGATAAAATCAATAACTCCTAGGCAGATATCTTGCAGATGCAAATTTATAACCTTCACATATTCCTGCTTACTATCTTGTCTTCTACAAAAACAAAAAATAAAAACAAAAGTAGTTACACAGGACTGTTGCCTTTGGAGAAAGAAATACTGGCTGGCACATCTCAATATGCATACAATGAGTGACAATCATGATAATAGATATCTTTTATGACAATAGATATTATCTGGAAGCTTTTTACACTACTGTAGTTTTATCCAGCTGCCTCTGGCTATGGAGGCTGAATTCTATCATGTGATTTAAAAATGCCACTGCTAATAGAATTGTTCTCTTTAAGACCTTGACAAATTAATCCAGGATCTAATGTGGATAGCTTTAGGTCTTATAGACGCTTGACTAATGGGTCTGTGATAAAGATACATGCTAGTTAAAGGATCCATGGGTGCAGATAGCATCGCAAGGCACATTTTCTGAGACTGCTGCTCTTCTATCAAGTTATCAGCTGTTTCAGATAATTAAATTCACCGGTGGACACTCATGATCCACAGCCTGTATATAAGGTTTCTTCTTTTTTCTGTTTTTGAATCTATTTCTCTAATGATTCTTCATCTGCATTCCAATAGAGAAATGTGCAAGACTTCCGAATACATAAATCAGAGAAGCATGTGTAAAACAGAGTCTCCTCTGGTTTTCTAATGCCACCATGTCTTCTTGGGATCCACCATGAAGTCCATGGCCAAGCTGTGTGTGTCCTTAGCCTGCTTCTCTTCTGCTTGGACGCTGTCATATTGCACTAGCTTAATTTTTATTGTCAACTTGACACATACTAGAGTCAAGGAACAAGGGAACCTCATTTGAAGAATTGGCTCAATCAGATTGGCCTGTGGCTGTCTGTGGAGAAACTCTCTTTATTTTTCACTGAGATAGGGGAGCTTTATCCCACTGTGGGCAGAATTATTCCTTAGGCAGGTGGTTTTGTGCTGTGTTAAAAAGCTAGCTAAGAGTGAAGCAGGCCACACCACGCCTTCATGGTTTCTGCTTCAGTTCCTGCTTGAGCTCCTGCTCTGTCTTCTATCAGTGATAGAACGTGGCCTGGAAGTATAAGCCAAATAAGTTCCTCCCTGGGAAATGATGCTTTTGACCAAAAGTCTTTATCACAGCAACAGATCTATCTGGAAGTATTTTACTCCAGAGAAGCTCACAGCGTTGCAGAGATTCTGTATGGGAGAGTTTATGGAAGCCAGGAAGTATAACTGTGGGATGTAACTAGTAGATGGAGAGGAGTAAAAAGAAGATTGCATTTTGTGAAATTCTGTGCAGATCTGAGAGATCATGAAACTTCTACATATCCAGCTATATACAGAAAGGGTACAGATATGGGGCCTGACTAAAAGAAACAAGATTTACAGCAAATGGCAAAGCACCAAATTTATGTAAACTCAACATATGTAGACACATAAAACTACATTTTACAATGGCATGTGCGTGTGTAAGAAACTACCCAACTAATCAGAATGAGTATTTGTAGGAGGGAGGTGTGGTCATGAGGGCAGAGGAAGGAGTAAAAACTAAAACTAAAACACTTCCTACTGGGGTCTAAGTCTGATATCTGAAATTTAGGCCTTTAATTGCCCAAGAAAGGATGGAAGTTGTTCATCATTGAGAACAAACACTACAGAAAAGGCTTACATGACACTTATTCTGCTTTTCTTTTTCTTTTTCTTGAAATTATTTTTTTATTGGATATTTTATCTATGTTTCAGATGTTATCCCCTTTCCCCATTCTCCCCCCACCCAGAAACCACTTATCCCATCCCCCCTCCTGCTTCTATGAGGATATTCTCCCACCCACCCACTCACCCACCCACCCACCTACTCTCTCCTCCCTGACCTCGAATTCTCCCACACTGGGGCATCCAGCCTTCACGGGACAAGGACCTCCTCTCCTCCTATACCCAACAAGGCCATCCTCCCCTACATATACAGCTGGAGCCATGGGTCCCTCCCTATGTGCTCCCAGGCTGGTGGTTTGGACCCTGGGAGCTCTGGTTTGTGGGTATTGTTACTCGCTTCATGGAGTCACAAACCACTTCAGCTCCTTCAGTCTTCTCTCTAACTCCTCCATTGGGAAGCCCTTGATCAGTTCAATAGTTAGCTGTGAGCATCCGCATCTGTATATGTCAGACTCTGGCAGACCTCTGAGGAGACAGCTATATCATTCTCCTGTCATCACTCATTTCCTGGCATCCACATCAGCGTCTGCCTTTGGTGACTGCACATGGGATGGATACCCAGGTGGAACGGTCTCCAGACGGCCCTTCCTTCAGTTTCTGTTCCACACTTTGTCTCCATATTTGCTCCCATGAGTATTTTGTTACTCCTTCTAAGAAGGACGGAAGCACCCACACTTTGGTCTTCTTCATGAGCTTCATGTGATCTGTGAGTTGTATCTTGGGTATTGTGAGCTTTTGGGCTCATATCCACTTATCAGTGAGTGCATGACATGTATGTTCTTTTGTTATTGAGTTACCTCACTCAGGATGATATTTCCTAGTTCTATCCATTTGCCTAAGAATTTCATGAACTCATTGTTTTTAATAGCTGAGTAATACTCCATTGTGTAAATATACCACATTTTCTATATCCATTCCTCTGCTGAAGGGTATCTGGGTTCTTTCCAGCTATTATAATTAAGGCTACTATGAACATAGTGGAGCATGTGTCCTTGTTATATGTTGGAGTATGTTCTGGGTATATGCCCAGGAGTGGTATAGCTAGGTCCTCAGGTCCTATGTCCACTTTTCTGAGGAACCACAAGACTGATTTCCAGAGTGGTTGTATTATCTTGCAATCCCACCAACAATGGAGGAGTGTTCCTCTTTCTCCACATCCTCGCCAGCATCTGGTATCACCTGAGTTTTTGATTGTAGCCATTCTGACTGGTGTGAGGTGGAATCTCAGGGTTGTTTTGATTTGTATTTTCCTGATGACTAAGGATGCTGAACATTTCTTTAGGTGCTTCTTGACCACTCAAGTTTCCTCAGTTGAGAATTCTTTGTTTAGCTCTGTACCCCATTTTTAATAGGGTTATATGGTTGTCTGGAGTCTATTTTCTTGAGAATATATTGGATATTAACCCTCTATTGGATGTAGGATTGCTAAAGATCTTTTCCCAATGTGTTGGTTGCTGTTTTGTCCTGTTGACAGTGTCCCTTGCTTTACAGAAGCTTTGCAATTTTATGAGGTCCCATTTGTCAATTCTTGACCTTAGAGCATAAGCCATTGGCGTTTTGTTCAGGAACTTTTCCCCTATGCCTAGATATTCGAAGGTCTTCCCCACCTTCTCTTCTATTAGTTTCAGTGTATCTGGTTTTATGTGAAGGTCCTTGATCTACTTGGACTTGAGCTTTGTACAAGGGGATAAAAATAAATTGATTTGCATTCTTCTACATGCTGACCTCCAGTTGAACCAGCACCATTTGTTGAAAATGCGGTCCTTTTTCCACTGGACAGTTTTAGTTCCTTTTTCAAAGATCAAGTGACCAAAGGTATGTGAGTTCATTTCTGTGTCTTCAATTCTATTCCATGGATCTTCCTGCCTGTATCTGTACCAATACCACAGTTTTTATCGCTATTGCTCTGTAGTACAGTCTGAGGTCAGAAACGGTGATTTCCCCAGAAGTTCTTTTATTGTTGAGAATAGTTCTTGCTACCCTGGGTTTTTTGTTATTCCAAATGAATTCACAAATTGCTATTTCTATCTCTATAAAAAATTGATTTGGAATTTTGATGGGGATTGCATTGAATCTGTAGATCACTTTTGGCCAGATGGCCATTTTGACTATATTAATCCTGCTAATCCTGAGCATGGGAGATCTTTCCATCTTCTGAGATCTTCTTCAATTTCTTCCTTCAGAGACTTGAAGTTCTTGTCATACAGATCTTTCACTTGCTTGGTTAGATTCACTCCAAGGTATTTTATATTATTTGTGACTATTGTAAAGGGTGTCATTTCCCTACTTTCTTTCTCAGCCTGTTTATCCTTTGAGTAGAGGAAAGCTACTGATTTGTTTGAGTTAAGTTTACATCCAGCCATTTTGCTGAAGTTGTTTATCAGGTTTAGGAGTTCTCTGATGGATTTTTTGGGGTCACTTAAGTATACTATTATATCATCTGCAAATAGTGATATTTTGACTTCTTCCTTTCCTATTTCTATTCCTTTGACTTCCTTTTGTTGTCTAACTTCTCTGGCTAGGACTTCTCTGGCTAGGACTTTCAGTACTATATTAAACAGGTAGGGAGAGAGTGGGCAGCCTTGTCTAGTCCCTTATCTTAGTGGGATTGCTTCAAATTTCTCTCCATTTAGTTTGATGTTGGCTATTGGTTAGTTTCTGTTTCCATGATCTGTTCATTTCTGAGTGTGGGGTGTCTGCTTTTCTTTTATCATAAGTAAATGCATAACTAACAACATAAGTGGATATGGAAGCAGAGTAATGTATTCACAAATATGCTTAATCAGGTCTGACCCATGGCCTCACTGAGCTGTGCTTTTCTCTTCCTCGTGGCCCATTTTCTGTTGATTCCACTGTGTATCCATTACCCTTGTGTTGCTTCTCCTCAGAGCTCAGGATGGCTGCAGAGAATACTCTATGTCTTGTTAGATATTGCTCAGAATTTGATTTTTATGTGATATCACCAATCCTGCACCCTCCCCCCATCATCCCACCCCATGTCTGGTTCTCTGGTGCTGAGGCATTGAACCCAAGGTTTCTTTCAAGATAGAACACCATATTCTACCACTGAGCTAAGCCCCAGCCTTGTGAGAGGGACTCACTTCTTTCATACACTCTGCAGAAGGTTCTGCCACTCAGTAGCTACCACATGGAATGGGTTTCCTTGATTTTCTGGAGACCTGGGGTTTCCCAGTTAGCAGTGTACCACTGGTGCTGTGTGGTTCTGAGTGGAGGCGCCTTCTAGAGAAAACAGGGATGAATGGCATGCTGCCTGCCTGTGTAGAGATTTTCTTAGACTCTATTTTATTTCCCATGATCAAGTAAAATGCTATCCCTGGCTAGGGCACTTCCTGAGTTTAGCATTTAGCATGTTTTACTATTTATCTCTTAAACTGTTCTGACTCATTCTACCTCTTGCAAAATGTATAATGCTGCTGTTTTCTAGGCTGTGGCTGCTGGCAGAGAATGGTATTAGCGAGAAAGTTCTGGGCTTCTTAAGAGTCAACTTTTATTTTACTCAGCTACTGTCCTAGTTTCATCTTTGATGCTGTGATAATATATCCTGATAAAATTCAACCTAAGGGAGCAAGGGTTTATTTGGCTCAGAATTCCAGGAGAACTCAAGGCAGCTAGCTGTGTCACATCCAAGAGTAGAGAGAGAATAAATGTGTTCATCTTAGCACTCAGCTAGCTTTCTCTACTCCATGGTCCCAAAGTAGAAAATGCTGATGCCCACTTTTAGGTAGGGTTTTCCCCCATATCAACTAAGGCAATCAAGACAATTTCCCCAAAAACATGTCCACAGTCAACCTGACCAAGAGAATTCCTTACAGAGACTCCCAAGTGGTTCTTGATTGTGTTAAGTAGACAATTAAAACTCTCACCATAATCAATCCCTGAGCATAGATCTCAATAAAGAGAAGTTGGTTGGTCAGAGGAAAAACAGTAACTGTGTTTTAAGTTATTAGTTGATTTATTAAAGCCTAGTGTACTTATCAAGAACACTGAAGACATGTAGCCTAAGATGGCCTTCAGTGAGAATTGGAGGCAAGGTAGCCCTCATACTCATAGTCAGAGGTCCTGCCCTGAACCAATGCACACTTGGCTTTTCCTAACATAACCTCACCAGCTCCATCTGCAGAGTGGTGCCTTACATCACACATTACAGAAGACACAATACCTGAGTCATTTTCCTGCCCACTCTTGTGCCACGCTTTTGTGATTGTCTTTCTCCGTTCCCAGGGAAAGGGGGATCATTCCTGTGGGAGGTGGTGATTTGTTCCTGCGTCAGGAAATAGCAGCATAGTTCTGTCTCCCAAACTGGCAAATGAAACAAATGTTATTACTTTATCTCTAGGGAAGACGCCTTAAAGGTGTTACAGGAGCTCTTTGACACTGGCTATCTATTATTATTTCTCATCCAGAATGACATGTGGATGAGAAACACACACACACACACACACACACACACACACACACACACACACACACACACACAAGACTTCACAGCTCTACTAGGGAGGTAATCTCTTATGTTCTGGAGAGACTGCAGCCAAGAGGTCAGTGGCATAATGCAATGAAACTAGGCATAACGTAATGACAGCTGTCTTAGCAGTGACACAGTGTTATATTTTCATTTCAGTAGCTGCAATAAAATACCCCAACAAAAGACAACCTGGAGGAGAAAAGACTTATGATACAGGGTTTACTCATGGTTAAAGGGGAGCTCGAGGCAGTAATTTTAAACAACTAATGATATCACATTCACAAGAACAAAGAGAAATGAATGGACAAACCCTTTTTTGGCCATTTGTGCTCAGCTTGGTCTTGTTAGTCCTCCTTTCTGCCTAGGAAATGATGCTGCCCACAGCACACTGGGTCTTCCCATATCAATTTACTTATGATAATCTCTCCCAGACATGGCCATGGAGACTCTCTTCCCAGGTGATTCTAGCTTGTACCAAGCTCACAGTTAAACTAGGCATTACATAAGGTAAGAGGACAGCAGCATGTACATCTACCCTCGTCCTTCAGAGATGACCCCCAAAGCCCTTGCTCCCTACCTCAACAGTCTCCCTAATACCAGTATCCCCTATGAGAGTGGATCACCAGTAACAGCTAGTGAACTCATTCTACATATCACCCACAATGGACATTAGGTCTCACTCCTGATGTTGTATTGTCTACATACAAGTTTAGAAGGACACAAAGCAAACATCATGTACCCACCATTATAGAGAGTAGCTCCACCTTTCCATTGCCCCAATCACTCCCAGGAGCCATTGCATTCTCATCTGTCAGCATTGCTTCTCTTTCTCTAGAATCTCACCTAGTTGGGATCAGACAGCTTATAGCCTCACATTGGCCTCTTTTACTTAGGGTTCCTGTTTCATTTCCATTTAGTGCTGGATGACACCCCACTTTTTGGATGTTCCACAGAATGTTTATTACCTTACAGAAAGATATATTGGCTACTTAGAAGTTTTGGTAGTTAGGAAGAAACTTTTAAGCACTGTGTGTGTTGATACTTGTTTGGATATATTTACAACTTTGTAGTGTAAATACCAAAAAGGACTATTGCTAATACTGTGGTGAAAATCTGTTTTTGTGATGAGAAAGAGAAACTCCCTCCCCCTAAAGAAAATCTGAACAGTCTTCCAGAGTGACCGTACCATTTTGTAACCTCTCAAGCAACAGAGAAGGCACCTGCCATTTTCTATGTGTCACCAGCATCTGGTGCTGCTGCTATTTTGTGACTTTGCTATAATGATAGGTGTGTAGTGATATCTCCCTATCTAGAACATATTTCTTTGATGTCATGGCTTTATTTGTGCTAGGGTCTGAACGTTTGTGTTTTCTTAAAGTCCAACTATTGACGATCTGATCACCAGTGTGGTAGGCATTGGAGACTGTGCCTTTAGGTGATAAGAGCATCTTTAGAGGTGATAAGAGGTGGCAAGAGGGTTCTGTTCTCTTGAATTTTATCAGTGACTTTAAAATATCCTCAAGAGAGCTCACCTGAGCCTCATACCGTGTGACAAAGATGATCCCATCATCTATGAGGCAGAAAGCAGGCCTTCACCCATCAGTTAGTGCAGTGCCTCCCTGCCTCCAGAACTGAGAAATGTCAAGGAACATAATTCATACCTCAAAAGGAATAAGAGTTGTTTTATCCTGGAGCCAAATGTAGGAGACCACAGCTTGAGAACAGGGATTGATGTTACCCACACAAACCATGTTCCCACATGGTAACAGTGTCATGAGTATAAATAAAGATACTTTCCAAGTGTGTTGATAAGAAGCTCAGGTAGGCAGCTTACAGCAGAGCTAAGAGGACTTTCTGACAGGTCCCAGATACTATCTGATGACATTCTTAGCCTTCGGATTAGTGGAAGTTGGTAGTCTGTTTAGGAATTCCAAAATTATTTCCTTAATACTCACAAGGATGCTAAGTCACACAGAGATGAGGAATAAATCCAACTAAGCATGACAGTCTACTTATTTGCAGCTAGTCAATCGTCTGTGTTACTGTGACACATTGTATTCTTCTATACTGCACATTCCTCCTTTTGCGTCTGTTCCATTGCATGCAGAATGGCAGATGGGTGCTCATGAGTCACTTTGACATTTCTCCACTGGCCTTTTTGGGAACAGTTCCCTCTCTCCCTGGTGCTGATTCCCTGTACACAGGGAACCTCACTGTCCCCCAGAGTGTCCTTCATCCATTATACAAGTCCCATGGTAACGACATATGACACTTCTGAAACAGGAAGCAAGGGCTCACAGTTACAGGCCTGTTGTTTCCTCTTGGACACTTGATAGGATGCTAACAGATTGCTTCTTTCTTCAGACTACTGTGAGCTTCACTTTGTGTTTCTTGAGGTCACAGGAGACAGGGGTTGTATAGGGAAAGGGAAGGGGAACTGTTAAGAAATATAGTTAAACCCACAAGCGGATAAAGGAGGCATTATAGGAAACCCAGAGAGAAAACACACAGGCAGGTCGTTTGCACATCATTTCTACAGGAAACTCAGTCCTCACTGGGTTGGAATTCTGAGGTTCATAATTCCTTCACAAACCCATCCCCCAGCTTCCGAGGAGTGTCTCTGTGTTTAATCCAGCTTCCAAAACTTGCTGACTACAGGATGATGATAATGTATGCATGTTGGATGTCTTGCCTTTTTAATGTGCCAATTGTAGTCATTAAGTGCTGTAGCAGGAAGATGAACGTGCAATTTAGGGAGAAGCTCACATCTAACTACCAGCTTAATTAATACAGGGTGGGGTGTTATGCAGCAGTAAGGTGATTTATTCCTTCCTCACTTCGGAAATGCATTTTACAGGCTTTCTTCTCTCCAAGTTCAGGGGATTCAAGGGTAAGTGGGTGGGGCAGGGATAGAGTGAGCCCACTGTCCCCTCAGCATTCAAGGACTCAGAGGGACTCTTTGTCCCAGACCTTCTGCTTCAGTTTCTAATTCTCATGTCTTACAGACCTAACACTGTATACTTCACACATGATTCTGTCTCTGAGGCTATTAGGTTTCCTTCCTTCCTTCCTTCCTTCCTTCCTTCCTTCCTTCCTTCCTTCCTTCCTCCCTCCCTCCCTCCCTTCCTCCTCCTCCCGTCCTTCCTTCCTTCCTTCCTTCCTTCCTCCTTCCTTCTCCCCTCCCTACCTCTCTTCCTTCATCTCTTTCTTCTCTCTTCCTCCTTCCTTCTCTTTCTATAAAAGGTCACATGTATCTCAGCCCATAGATGGGGGCAACCCTGAATTTCCTGACTCCATTTTTCAAGTGCTGGGATTGTGCTGTCACGTCTTGTTTTTTGAGTTGCTGGGGGTGGAACACAGAGATTTCTGCATGCTAGATGGGGACTCAACCTGAGTCACCACATCCCTAGTTACCTTCCCCATCACTGTCACTTAGTGAGTGTGTGTGTGCATGCACGAGTGTGTGTGTGTGTAATATATGTACAAACATATGCACACACATGCAGAGGCCAGAGGAGGATGCTTTGTACCTTTAACACCTTCACTTTGCTTGTTTGTTCAAGGCAGTCTCTCACTGACATGAAGCTCACAGGCAGGCTGATCAATGAGCTCCTGGAATCCCTTGTCTCTGCTGGTTCCCTTGTACCAGAAATACTGGGGTCATAGACATATATATTTGTGCGTGGGTACTAGTGATTTGAACTTAGCTTTGCCAGGCTTTCACAGCAAATGCTCTTACCCAGAGAACCATCTCCCAGCCCACCAAACCCCTCATTTCTTGATGGCTGTCCTTCTAGACTGTCAGAGCCCACCTTGGTGCTGTGACCACCCCTATCTTGATAAGATGTTGAAAGGACGTGGGCTTCTTCTAGATAAGGAGATGCTATCTCATGATTGCCATTAAAATGTTTCAGATCAGAATATGAACCAGGAGGACAGGCTCTGAAGCAATTATCACTCAATGACAGACACTGCCATGCTTGATCCTCTTCTGTTTTGGTCTCTAACTATCTTCTATTTCTCATATGCTCCCTTCTGTGTGTCAAGGCACGTGTTTCTGCCTATTTCTTTACCTTTTAGTATTAGAATCTCAACTTTACCCCCATGGTCTCTGAGTGTCTGGCATTGTCTCTGGAGTGTTCTTAGGAGTGCTATGCCCCACCTATGCATTATGGCACTTGGCAAGGGTCATCTTGTACGTTGTCTGCTCACTCCTAGGCCTGTGTGCTGCTGAACTGGTGGTCATCTCTGGCTAGCTTCCTGTCTGGCTGGGCTCCATGACACTTGTCTGTTGGTTGTCTCAGGCTTGCTCCTCACCCAGGCTCACTTGAGTGGCTGTCTTGGGCTTACTCCTGCCTAGGACCCACAGTCCCAGGTGGAGTTCTTTTAGTCTCTGGCTTGTTCCTCATCCTGGCCTGGGAGCTCATCCTGGCTTGCCTGCTGCCAGACTGGTGGTCATCTCAGGTTTGCTTTACTCAGGGAATGTTAGGCCACAAATCATTTCAATGTTTATAGATCAGAACACTGAGCATAGACATAGCCTGTCCTCTCTGCCACCCTACGGACACACATGACACAGCAGCAAGACCAGCAATGCCTCTAGGGGCAGTTTTTTTTTTTTTTTTGTTTTTTTTTTTTCTCCTCATGTTCTGAATGCTTGTTTCCCAGTTTATATTACTTTGAGTCTGTAGAGCTTCTAGGTGGGTGGAGCTTGGTTGGTGGGGGGGGGTGAGTTTCTGGGGAGGGAGCTTTGAAAGTTGGAGTTCCTCTTGCTCCTGGATGTTCGCTCTGCTTCTTAGCCCACTGGTGTGTGAGGCACATCCTCTGAAAGCTCCCACCTACATGAACAGAGCCACGCAGTCCTGTTTTGATCAACTGAATGCCTTGAAAATAAACTCTCGTGTTGTTTCTGCCAAGTGTTCAGATTACTGTGAGGTAAACGTAGACTGATCTATCGTCTTTTTAAATTTTATTTTTGTATCTTATGTTCAAACTTCACATCTTAGTGTTCAGAGCTAAGCTTAAGTTTCAGCCCTTCATTGGAGCCGCTATGACCTCTGTGGAGTTGTGTGCTTTCATATTTCTCCAGTTGTAAGTTGCTTACATCATCTCATTTACTTCACTGTTTCATGTCACATATGTAGGGCTCAAAGCCGTACTCTGTGCCAGGCACTGTTGGAGGCACCAAGGATGTACACAGGGATAAAATGTATGAACTGGTTGTTGTATGACAAAATTTTTTCATGGGGAGATGCAACAAATACCTGTGCTCAACCCTGATAAAGAACCTATGACAGACCAAAATACAGATACCACCAAAGTTCACTTTGGTGAACCAATGACTTTTATTGGGGTTAATTATAGGAATATGGGTGAAGGGATTGTTTACAGGAGCAGACATGACACAAAAATAGATTATCACAAAAGCCCACCCCAGAATGGGTGACAATTCACAAAATCTGGAAGCCTGGAGCACACTGCACAGCCTACAGGCAGCTTACCAGGTTAGAGAGTGTCAGTTCCAGGTGCCTTAGTTGATCTGAGCCCCTTCCAGGTAGCTTGTCTGTTTTCTGTTTCTTCTAGGCAGTGTCTTGTCTCAGAGTCTTCTTTGCAGCTCAGCTTATCTCAGTCTTTTAGAAAACGCTGCACAATTTGTCTGAGAGACCCTCAGCTTTCAGAGGGTCGGAGGCAGAGAGAGACCAGTAAATCTAGTCAGTTTCAGGGACTTCCTAAAGTTACTTTGAGCTATTTACCTCCCTGCTTTAAAAGTACCCATGTAGGATGGAATGTTTCACTTTCAGAGGAAACTGTTACACAACACTGGTAAGCCAACAACGACAGACAGCCACCTGAAGCAGAAAAGGGACAATGTAACATAATGATAAATGTCGCTGAGATTGCCTGTTGGTGTACTTTTTGAGGCTATTTTATTTGGGTTCTTATACCTCCTTTCTCCACCCCAATCCTTTCCAACTTTCCATCACTAGGTAGGAGAGAAAGAAGATTAGAGGGGAAAGGAGGCATAGACCTCTTCCTGCTGACTAAGGGCATCTGGTTCCTTGTAGCGAGTCCAATCTCTGTAGTCAGGATATCTCCATCCACCACCTAGCAACCCAGAAATCCAGCAGTAGCAAAAGCAGGGACCAGCAGCAGCCAGGGCAAGAGCAGTGGGGCAGCAGCATCCCCCACCCCCATGGGCCTTCTTGGGACTCTTGCATTTATACCTTCTCAAGACTCCTCAGAATTCCAAACATAAACTCTCTGCAGCTTGCAAAAATCTTGCCCCTTCTAGAGCAGGAGACAATGATGGTGAAGAGTCTGGGCAGCCAGCGCCAGGCTTAGCACTTTCCCTTGCCTCAGCACTCCCTAACGTTCACAAAAGCTCCCCTTCACTCCCTTGCTCTTCCCCACCACCTGACCCTTCTAAGGAGGCACAGCCCAGCAATTGGCAATCCCCAATAGCACTCCCTAATGCAAACTCCCTCCTGGGAACAGCTAATGCCAGCCTGAGAACAGATAAACAGTCACAACTTCCAGCCCTCATGTCACCAAGGCTGGCACCCTCTCTGATGGATAGCTAGACACTTCCCAGCATAGGTCCCTGTCCTTGAGAGAATCGGAAAAACCACACATTCTTAGAGAGATAAAGTGCCATATTTTGGGGCAATTAAGTGTTCCCAGACAGCTATGACGGTTTGTAAAAACTCTTACCCTTGACTGAACACCATAAAGGCCAAAAGAGCTTCCCTCCCCAGTTGTGCGACCCCGCCCGCCGCCACCTAAGCAGATGGTACTGTGTTTAAAAAAATGACTTCCTTTATCTTTTCCCTTGTCATATAACTTGGAAACCACAGAATCTGCTTGTCTATAAATGTCCTAAGCCCCTAGACATGGGATCACAATCCTGCCCTGTGCAGTGGGAATGGATTGTGATCCGAACTGGGTTGGAATTTATTAAAAGGCTCTTTGTCTCACTACATTGGATTAAGCAATTCTTTGAGCTCTCCTGGGGACCCCGAGACCTGGGCATAACAATAGTCAGTAGCTGTGGAGAATCTGAAGCAGCCCCATTTCCTAAAGCCGGAACTAAAACAAAAACATTCATATAATTTAACTGGGGTTTTAGAAGAAACCAAAATTTCCACTTCCAATTGCTTCTGAGAAAAAGGAAACATTTGCATTGACACCTAAAAGAATGGAACTATGAGAAGATCCCCGGGAAAACAGGAGCAAGAATTTTGTGATTGGTGTAACTTGTTGTGTCCAAGAACAGATATCAACTCTGTAGTGGCCAGAGCGTAGCCAGACAAGGCTTAGTGGTATGTGGTGGTCAAAGACCCAGAGATAGAGCACCTTATTCACCAGAATCAGATGTAAGAGAGTTTAAGGCAGAGAACTGATGGATCTCATTTTTCTCTGTGAAGACTGGGCTGATGTGGGAACAGAGAAACTTCAAAATATCTTCCATCCACACCATCCAGCAGCCTCTCCTAGTTTTTAGAGACAGGAGTGATGGATGGATGCTGTTTCAAGGCAGAGCCCCTGAGCCAAGAGCTAGTCACTTAAGCTTTGTGTGTGGTAAGCTTGGATATTAAGCTGAGGAAATTTTCAACCCATAGCTATTCCCACCCTGTTGATATGCTGTACAGAGCACTCCAATTGAAGAAATATTAAATGGGAACAAATGTGACAATGTATGTGGAAACCCTTAGCTTTGCTCCTGCACTGGCTAAGAATGCAACAAACATACAGCACAGTGTGAGCTCTTGGAATGCAAATTCCAGGAAATTTCATGGACAGATGGAACTAAGTCTGGACTCCTACTTACAAACCATGAAATAAAGCAAAAGGAAAATGCGAACCAAAATTATTCACATTCTTCCTATTGGTAAATAGTGCAAAGAACAAACAAACAAACAAAAAATCCAAAGGAGGACTGGACATTGCCTTCCTAGGCAGCTTACCTGTGAGAGGTGGGTCTGAGAAAACAGACAGGGCTGGAGCTGAAGAGGGAGTAGGGCTGCAGGCAGTGAGAATAATATTGTGTGGTTTTAAATACCTATGGGAGAACCAGGCAGAGAAGATTGCCTAGAAGAGAAAGTCGATACTAGATAAAAATTCATGACAAAACATAAAGGAATTTGGCCTTAACTAGGAAGAAGGAAGTTGCTGTAGCAGATTTTGGGAAGGTTAGAGTTGGAGCTAGACTATAGCTTTGAATGCAGATGGTGGGCAATTAGGAGCCCATCAGAATAGATCCAAATTGTTGTGTGAGGATAGAGGTGAGGCTGTCTGCTGTCAATGAGGGAGTATACGAGGCTGGTTGGTTTGACTGCAAAGGACATCAATGCTTCATCGAGTAAACTAAGAGAAAGGATTGGGCAGACAAGTCTAGCAGTGGGAACTCAAACTGTACTGAACACCGGGTGAGCTTAGAATCAAGGCTTGGTTGCTCAGTTTGGCCACATGGTCTAAAGTGCCACAGTTCTACCTCTTAATCACTTCATAAGAACACACAAAACAGTGACCAAAGTGCTTTGTCTCAAAGATATTAACACTCTAATCATACATCAATAACTTCAGCTTTTGTCTTCCAGATCACAGATTTTGGTCTGCGGTTATTTTTGATAAATTCTTTTTTTAAAAAAAAAATCATTATTTTGTTTATTTATTTATATGTGTGAGATAGATACAGACAATAGATAGAGAGATAGAGAGATAGAGAGATAGATAGATAGATAGATAGATAGATAGATAGATGATACAGTAGCATGTATGTGCTTACATATGTTACTATGGAAGCCAGACATCAATATTAGATGGCTTCCTAAGTTGTTCCCCTCTTTAGTTTTTTGAGACAAGGTCTCCAGCTGAACCCAGAGCTCACTGATGGGTAGACTGGCACCACAGTAAACCTCTGGGATCCATCAGGCTTTGCTTCCCAATGCTGCATTTACAGGTGTGTAGTGTCAAGTGTGGCGTTAACATGGATTCTGGGTTCACACTTAAGCCCTCAGGCCTGTGCAGCAAGCAGCTTACCCACTGTGCCATCTCCTCAGCCTGGCCTTTTGAAAATTCTTAGTACTAAGCTGTCTTATTTGCAGAGTAAATTGCAGTGCATAAAAATGTTTGCATTCATTTTCTTTTCCTGCTTAATCTTTCTGAAGTAGATAATGTTGTTTTCCACTTACAGAAACCAAATTGTTCACAGCGTGAAGGGCATGATCAAGTCATGATGATGGTAAAGGTCTAGGAGGGGCACGGGCTTCTTTCTCTATTCAAAGTTTATGATTATCCATTGATGTACATTCCTGAATCTCAGACAGGAGCTAGGTTTGGTCTTATTTTTTATAGATTAGTTTAATCAGAAACAGATCATTTAATGTTTTTTGTTTGTTTGTTTTGCCCTGTTTCATTTACTTATGAGTTCTCTTGAACTGCAGTTTATAATTCATCATGATGAATCCTTCTTTCTTACAACCTGGGTGATGGCACACTTCAAATAACAAAGGAAAAAGCTGACTCTTCCATGAAGTCATTCCTGTTCGTGATTTGTCTGAGTTATGCCCGCTGTAATGTGGTAACTGGCACAATTTCAATAGCTATACTATCTCTTCAATTACAGCTGCCTAAAGACCACTTAATGCCTCTACTGCTCAATGCGTCAAGGTGAGGCTGTAGGGAAGAGACATCAGTCATGGTTGTCTTCGCAGGGGGAAGATGAACACTTCACGTGCCACCAACACTTTTAAGAGACATCAAGGCTATTTCAAAGGAAACGAAGATAAGCAGAAATACATACAACATATTAGGTTCTAGGGTTTCTTAAATCACTAAAGCTCACAGTTTCAAAACACCATACACAGTAGAATATTCAGTCTATACAACATGTATTCATGGTTTGTTCAAAACACGTTTCTTGTGCACAATCAATATTTGACTTTGTAGGTGAAAAAGGTAACAATCTACCATCCCCATTATTAAGACTAGAACCTTCTAGTGGGCAAGATAGACCCCTATCCAGCTACCAGTGACTTACAAGGTCATGTGTCTGACTACTTGGTTTCCCTGGAGTTACAATGATTCTGGGGGTTGCAGGGTTTGGCTTTTAGAGGTGGTCACTGAGGACTGGCCTTGGAAGGGTCATTTCCAGTTCAGCCTTCTCCTTCCTACTCTGCTAAGATATGTGTGGCAGCAGTGGCTCTGCAATGCCTTCCTATGCCATGCTGACTGTATCTTCCAATCAGAGTCCATGATTGTCTTTTCAGTTTCTCTGAGACCTTTGCTTAGCTGATGCTGTGGGCCATGTTCTGATGATATTCCCAACATCTCTGGTGGTTTCTATAATCCCCTGAGTTTGTGAGGTTATCCTGCCTCCATCTAGTGTTTGGCTGTAGGTCTTTGCATCAGTTTTCATTAGTTGTTGGGTGATGCCACATGATGACATCAGGGCTAAGTACCGATGTAGGAGTATAACAGAATTCTTACTGTTAAAATTTAAAACAGTGTTTTCTTGGGCTGACTATCTTAGCAGTGGCAGCTCTGCTTAGCTCTGCCACCATGTTCTATGGTCAGAGGCCACACATACCACAGCTAGAAATGGCCAGAGGCCATGCTTGCGCCACAGCTAGAAACGGCCAGCCAGAAACACCAGCCCTGGCTCCCATAAGATGCCGACATGGGAGATGGCTCTGCCAATCTACCACACTGTCTCCACAAGGCTGGGCTGGGCCCAGACCATCCTGGCATCCATGTGGTACCCAGTAGAAATGAGACTCTAATGCTTAAAGATTATCCAAAGGTTTTATATGTTTGGTAATGCTCAATTAACAAGATGCCCACACAAATAGAGGTATGTCCCAATATCTAACCTTATGATATAAGTTGTTACCTAGGACTTCTCTCGATACATGCATGGTCCTTCGTTGCTCCTACATCTCTGCCTCTTAGCTCCTCTTCCTTCTTCCTTTCTTTGCTCCTCCCAACTCCTCCCACATTACTGAGTTTATTGTAAAATATCCAGCTACACAGACTATCATTAGGAATCATTTCATTGACTTTTTTCTGTCTTGTTTGATTCTATTCTGAGTCTCTGGTTCCTGGCCATCCAGGCAGTGTAAGGCTTGGATTCTCTCTCATGTAGTGTTCCATAAGTTGAACCACTTACGGGTTGCCCACTCTATCAAGTTCTGCACCATCATTGCTCCAGCATATCTTGCAGGCTGGATAGATTGTAGGCCAGAGGTTTTGTGGCTGGGCTGATATCACTGTCCCACTGTCAAGTAGCTTATTACAACCAGACAAAAGTAACTGATAGAGTGACCAACCAGGATACTAGCTTTATCATACCCCCTACTGAAGCTCAGAAGGTGTGTATTAAATGAAAAGTTAAAACTGATTTACATTCTAGTGCAGTCAAGGAAGACATCATTCTATTGTATTTTGACTCTCTCTCTCTCCCTCTCCCTCTACCCGCCTCTTTTTCTGTGTGTGTGTATTTGTGCATGTGAATGCTGATGCACCTTCCCCTACTCCCTCAGAGTCTAGAAGTCTTGGATCCTATGGAGCTGGAGTTACAGATGGTTGTGAGCTGCCTGACATGGGTGCTGGGAACCAAACTCAGGGCCTATGTGAGGGCAGTTTGCACTTTTAACCACTAAGACACCTTTCTAATCCAGAAAATTTTATTTTAAAATAATTCATTTCAATCATATAACAAAACTGAAAAGATGGTAATATATGATTCTATTTATGAGTAGTGACATATAGAGTCTCCTAAGCAGAATACTGGTTGTCAGGACACAGGAAAGGAGAGTAGTGGGTAGTTAGTGTCAAATCTTACAGACTTTGGTTTAGCAAGTTAGAGAGTCTGTGGATGGATCACAGTTACATTGCAACAATACGAATCTATGTACTATTGCTGAATTAGACACAAAATGGCAAAACCAATAAATGTTCTGTTATGTACATTTTTATCAGAATGAAAATAATAAAACTGTTGAATGTATAACAAAAAGTCAGTGTCTACCCACTAAGAAATAGAGAAGACATGTTTTGTTGCAGCTTTAGTTTTTCCTCATTTAAAGGCAATAGGACTTGACATCGGACAGATAGACGCCTCCTTTGTTTTGGCTTCATAGATTCCTCCACTTCTCTCTCTCCTGACATGCAGATACTGTCTTAAAGTTTTGGAGCAGGATTCCTAGGCAGCGATAAGATACTTATACCATGGTTAACATCATTGTTCCAGAGACTACTCAAAACACACCATGAAGAAACGTGAATGGGTCATTCTGATCACGCTGTGGTAGGACTGAAAACGTCTCCTAAAAGCTCACCAAGAATGCTCAGAGCTGGAGCTTAGAGGGTGTTCCAATCAATACAATTGACAGACTTGTAATTTGATGGCTGTACTAGGATGTGATGGAAACTGTAGAAGGTAAGGTCCAGTTGGAGGATACAGGTCACAACCTGATGCTCTTCAGAGGATCTAGCTCGTCTGCAGCCTCTTTTTCTGTCTGGATGTCTCTACTTTTTGGCACCATGCTCTCTGTCATGATGCTTTGCTTGATTACAGTCCAAGAAACATGGGCTCAAACCTCAGAAACCATGAGCAAAACTAAACATTTCTTCTCCTATTTTTTCTCACAGGTGTTTTACCACAGCAATGGGAACTGACCAAGATAAGGGACAAAAGAGGACTTAGCATGGCACTGGCTCGCGCTAGGTGATGCCAAGGCAGGTTTGAAAGATCAGGACTACTCTAGGTAGGATGCTTTTAGGACTGGTAATATGTCTGTGATTAGGCATCTCATAAGAAAAGAGAGATGCTGAGAGAGACACAAACGTTATAGTCATTTGGGAAATATAATGAAAGGATAGTCATTTTGTGGTTTGGAAAAGTTTATATTTTTGTTTATGTTCAAATGTAATCATGGAGTGTTGTATTTTGGTTATGGTTTCCTGTGGTCATGGAAAGACCTTGGCAGATGCTGATATTCTGGGAAGGGAAATAGAAGAACTGGCTATGAGTACCAGGTCAGTTTCCAGGTGTCAGTGGTTGTCTGTTCTTTGTCACTGTGTATGTGTGTATCATAAGCACACCCTTCTGTTATTTTGATGACTGTTTATAAATGAATGATAACATTTTAGATATACAATTCTGCAAGTAGCTGTTTTACTCAACTTCATAGTATGAGACCAACCCTGATGTCAGAAGACATGACTCGCGTCTCTCTTGCTCCGTTTATATTGAACTGAAGGAGGGTCATGATGCTTTTTGGTCATTAAAAATGGTGCTGACTCAACTAGTTCAGAGTTTCAGAATAGTTTTTCAAAGAAAGAAAACAGGTGCCCAGAAAGCAAGGTGGTGCTCAACGCTATCGAAGGACATAAAAACCAAGATGAAGGGTGACTCTCTGCCAAAATCTGGGACAATGTGAACAGTTAAATGATGACAGTAACTGTAGGATTATAAACCATAAAATAAAATTATTCATAGGTCCATTTGCCCTAAGTAAAAAATTAAGTGTTACTAAATGATCACTCAGGTTACAAATATTTTCAGTTTGCTCAGCTTGCAACTATGCCATAGTTTAGTTTTTATGCTGGTGATTTTTATTAAGCTTTTCTTTCATGTATTTCGTTAAAAAAACTATGGAATAATTTTCTACTCATAAAACATGAAAATATTTTTCTATAGGGATTTAAGCTTTTGTTCTTCACATCCTGATCACCAATAAATCTGTAAGTTATTTTAGCTCTTGGTATAAAGAAATGAATTTAAATCTTGCACCCCTGCCATGAGGGTAACCATGTGTCATGTAAGAATGCATGTACTTTATCAAACAAAAAATTGGTTTCTAGATTTGACTGTCTTAAACACAAACGGCATGTAAGAGACATGAATTTCTGTTAACCTGAATATTTGCTAGTAAATTTTATTCTAGGTTATTGACACATACATCTGTCAATTGATTACTATTAAAATGTGTATATTTAATCAGTCAAGTTAAATCACTCTAATTACTCAATCTTCTTGGCTCTTTTGGCCTTGGGACTTCTTCCTGTGAATTTAAGTTTTCTGTTTTGTTCTATGAAGAAGCCCAAGAGGACTAATTGGTTTTGCACCTGTTGTGTTTACATAAATGATGTATGTATGTATGACAAGTGTTTTCACCTATAGGACTGAACCCTCTCTCCACTTATTTAAATTGCATTATGTTTATTTTATAATTTTCATTCATGTTCATGCATAGTCTGTGAGATGCATAGCTTGCTATTGTGTTAATTAGGAATCACCTGACTTCTTAAGGGGCACTTTCCAGTCTTTAAAATTTTTATCTATCTATCTATCTATCTATCTATCTATCTATCTATCTATCTATCTATCTATTATCTGTGTGTATACACACATGAGTGCCACATCATGTATGTTGAAGTCAGAGGACAACTAATGGGAACTGGTCCTCTCCTTCTGTTACATAGGTTCCAGGGACCAGACTCAGGTTGTCATCTTGGTGGAAAGTACATCTTCCTACAGTGCTAACTCACCAGCCTAGGCTCCAGTGTCTTAAACACATGGAAACCTGTTCTTCCAAACAGAGAAAGGCCAGAAGTCGGCTGTTGTTGGTGTTGAAAGACTTAAAATACTAAGGATGAGATGTGTGTGAATCTTGATTTCTTTTGTTTCTGGTCCTTAATTGGCTTCTACAGATTCTGATGGAGTTTGATTCCAAGTGTCTGGAATGAAGAGACACAGAATGGTCAGAAGTTATTTGGGGTTTCTCTTGACCCATGGTTTTCTTTATGTCTAACTGACAAGCTCCAGATTGGAGGGAGATGCTGATGGTACAGTTGGCCACGTGGCTCTATTTTGCCTTGAGTGAAAACAGAGTTATCTTCTTAGGCAAAAATCAGTAACACAAATATGAGGCACATTTAGTATTTGCTGTCCTGTCATTTTTAATTGTTATTTCAAATGTCTTTCATAAACCAAACATTCCAGTTCCTTATTGGTCTTTATAGCGACATTTTCATTTAAGGAATTAACATGGTTTATAGGCAGGTAAACGTGTCCTAGATAGTACATTTCAGCTATAAATATAGGGCTGGAATTTCTAAAGACTAAAAAAACACATGCAGTTGTTCTTTGGTTTGAAGAACACATCAAAGAGTTTAAAGGAAGAACAGAGAGTATTATGGGGTATGGTTGGGATCTAGGCAGTACTTTGATTTCCAAGGAGGTCTTTGGTGATGGTAAAGAGCCCGATTATAGCCTATGGTCACCAGGTAGGCACAGGAAAGCTTTGCACAGGGTGTGAAATGTGGCCATGGTTTATATTGGAATGCTCACTGTGAATATAATCTAGATAGAGTCCACCTCCAGCAGGCCTGGTCATGGGTCTCTTATTTTGCCTGGCAGGTGCTCACTGTCACAGAGCCATCCTGATACCTATGGGAAGGGGTTCAGGCAGTCTGTGTGTATGGAACCCACAGAGCTCGCTCTTGGGTTTTCCATTTCCATCCATTTTTATTGCTTGGATGTGATTTCCTGGAGTCAGATGCTCCAAGTAATCACTGTAATTTGTGAATTTCCTTGCATGCACACACTCTGCTAATTTGGCAAAACTGTTATTTTTTCTCATCTTTCATCCATGGGCACAAGAACAGCTCAGAAGCTGCATTCTATAATTACTTTCCTGGATTAGAGGAAAGAATCAAGAGAATATTTGATTTATTGTATGGATTTCCAAGGCCATTGTGTTAGCGTTTAAAAGCAGGCCAAGAAAATGACTAAATGGAAGTCTTTAGCTCAGGAGTTCTGAAAGGTCTTGGCCTCCTGAATCTCTTCCACAGACTTCCTATGTGCATTAATAATTTTCTTTAATGATATTTTTTTCTGGTTGCCTTCCTGTTAAGGTATTAAACCCTCAGTCCTACGGTATGTGCTCATTTATTAACTTGCTTTCTCTTTAAAATATTTCCTGATCACAAAAAGGGGAAATGAGTATTTTAGACACTAGCTCTATTAACTCCAGCAAAGTCCTCAGTCAGTGACAAGTGACTGAGCCTATTATTTCTGCAATAAAGGGATAAATGAACAGAAGACTGAATTAGTGCACTGAAGAGACTGAAAGAGGCCCTAGTCCTAGGATCTCTACCTTCATGACTGCAGAGGGTTGTGGTCCTGTAATAAGATCAGTGATAAAGCCTAGACATGGAGAAGTCAGCAAGACATGGGAACTATTGATTACATTTTAGGAAAGGTTTACTGCCTTATGTACAGGGATAGTATAGACGTTATGTTCCATCTTTAAATTTATTTCCTGGAACCAGTATATAAAGAGTTGTGGCTAATATAAATGTATTATTTATTATAAATTTATATGTAAACAGATATAAATAGTTCCTGGAACCAATATATAAAGAGTTGTAGCTAATTGCCCAGTTCTAATGATCAGCACACAAGATCTCCATCCCAGTTTGAGTCCAAGAAGGATTGATTCTCAAACCAATGTTTACTTGTAAGCTCAGAGTACCTGTTGTACACCAGCTACATATGGCCTTGAAAAAGATGCCCTAAAAAGAAGAGACAGCTGGGACTGGAGACATGGCTCAGTTGGTCAAGTGCTTACTATGTAAACATTGTAAACATGAGGATTTAAGTTTGATCCCTAGAACCCATGATAAAAAGCTGAGTGCAGTAGACTGTTTTTTTTTTTTTTTTTTTTTTTTTATCTTTTCCCAGGGCTCAACAATCTCTTGTGAGTGGTGTGGTCTCATCTTGGCCCACACTCTACTGTTACTCTTGCCAGACACTGCCACACATTGCAGTGCCCACTGGACAATGCTGCCTCTGTACTCTCTTGCTGTGCTCAAGTGTAGTGGGAATGGCAAGTACCTGTAATCCCAGCACAGGGGAGGCAGAGACAAGAGCATCCTGGTGCTCATTGGTCAACTAGTCTAACTGAACTGGCCAGCTCCAGGGAAAATGGAGAGACCCTGTCTCAAAAGGCAGGTTGATGGCCAAGAAACAACACCTGGGGTTGTTTTTCTTCACATACATGTGTACCTGCATGTATGTGTACATGTGTGTATGTGGGTACACACACGTGTACACACACACACACACACACACACACACACACACACACACACACACACACACTCAGAGCTGAAGTGTCATTCAGCAATGATTCACCAGTGGCCTGTGCATTGATAATATCCTCGTGTGTGGTATCGCACAAACTCAGGCCCAGTGTATAAATGAAAGTGCTTTGGGAAGACATGCCTAAACAGAATTCCCAAAGTGTTGTATCTTATAGAGTTTCCCCTACAAGATGTTTTGAATAGCACACACACATTATCACACATGAAGTGTATTAAACACTGAGTCATATTAACAGGCTCATAGGCTCACTGAAGGCCAATCCCAAAGACTGTTACTCTCAGGTATGTGGACAGGACAGTTGTGCAGGACCCCCATCCTCCAAAGTAGTACTGTGTTTCCAGGGAGTTCTAAGCAGCTCTATAAAGAGGGTTTCCCTGTGACGTCTGCCCAATGTCTGCTAATGTCTGTTCGTTACAAGTTCTTTTGACCATAACTGTGTTGGGGATGCTTCCCTTCCTGTTCTCTGGTGGCTCAGAATCTCTTGTTAGTGGATGTGGTCTCATACTGGTCTACACTGGCCAGTGCTTTCGTCATAGCCCTGTGTTCAAGACCTGCTAAAAGCACTGCTGTTCCACCACACCCTCAGGGTCTCGTGTTCTGCTGGGCACCTCTATCAGTGCAGTGGAGATGTCATTATGCTAAGCTACTTCTTGTCTGGGATGGAGTGGTGACAAGAGATATCGATAATGCTTTATGTTTGATGTCCAGAATTGGTGGTGCAGCCACCATGCCTCACCCAGGGGTGAAAGATTCCTGGGCTGTAAAGGTTACTGTCACTTTCTTCTGCTTGCACCAAAAGTGTCCAAGCACAGGGCTCATTGTCTCAGGGCAAACTCAGGGATAGTATGCATTAGTGATTTGTAAACTGGACGTAATTTGCAACTTGACTCTTTTAAGTGAAAGGGATACAGAATGCTTGTTCAGGTGTGGGCTATGGAGGCTTGTTGAAAAGCTGTGCATCCCCACACTCTAGTAAGAATCTGTCATGGAACTCGTGGGGTCACACAGAGAGTGGGGGGAGGGAAGGAGGAAGGGAGAGAGAGAGAGAGAGAGAGAGAGAGAGAGAGAGAGAGAGAGAGAGAGAGAGAGAGAAACAGGAGGACTAGCTACTCTATAGCCGAACTTCCCTGGTTTCAGTTTATATATCCCCTTGGAGAAGACTAACAAGTCATTTTTTTGTTGTTGTTAAACAAAGTACCATTGAAAGCTTCTGAAGTTCTTCATTGTTTTTGGATAAAGATTCACATTTTCATCTGTTACTGTTCTTTTTCAGATGGATAAGCATACCTTAGCATTGTTCACCATGCAGTTTGCTTTACAGAGCTTTACAGATATGACTTATTCCCTAAGCAATCATGGAGCCCTGTAACAGATCTTGATTGGGACGTGGTCTCATGTTACTTAGATATCTCTAAACCAAAAAAACTGTCTCAGTAAAACTTGCTGATGGTACTGGGCTGAAAGTCCATAAACAAGGTGAAAAAATACTCACCAGTTTTATAGCTTGGGAAATAAAGGTGCCATTTATGGTGAGCCAGGAGTGGTCATGTAGGAAATTTGATGTTGACTGGATTTGGGTGAGTTCTGAATGTGTAGGAGTGAAACACCTTGGCAATGAAGTCAGGAAAGGAGTCCACATTAGAGATTGTACAGGTGAATGACAGCTGAAGCAGCAGCGGTCTGCTTGCCATCTGAGGATGTAGGCAGGTGGAAGAGGCCAGGGTGACTCTCAGCATTAGCACTTGCAGTTGGGAATTGGGAAGGTGAGAGCTTATGTCCTAGGGATGAATGAGACCTGGAGGAGAGGTGGAGTGACCATCAGACACTTACATTGTGACAAAGTAGGAAGATGAATGTAGTAACCAGTCAGTGTACAGGTGAGGGAGTTTCTGCCCACTGGTCCTTATTTTCTCAGTAAAATAGATGAGAATGAAAAGGATCAGATGCTGGTTAGATGATTTCAGCCAGTTAGACAGGGGCTAAAATAACCCTTGCAGAGACTTAAAGGTACATGTGAGGGAGATTGGCTAGGATAATGGAAGGAGTTGGTGATGAAAACATAACCATGCAGTTCATGTTGGTAATTCAATTCATTTCTGGTTGGCAATTCTTCCCCAACTTGAAAACCAGGACAGGAATCTACCTGCCAGTATCAATTCTCCCTAAATCCATAGGTATTTTCTGTAGGTTTTTTTTTTTTTTTTTTTTTTTTTTTTTTTTTTTTTTTTTTTTTTGACATTTCTGTATATGCTTTCAGCACATGATGGTACCCTGTAACCTCCAAACGACCACCAAAGTGTTAGCAGGATCTTTTTCAGCTTTCCTGCCTCAGAAGTTTTCCCTTTGATTTTCCCTGTCGATGGCCATGCAAAGGAAGTACAGTAGAACTCTCAGCATCAATCTGTTTGAAAAAACGAGGGTTCAGATGTTAGCTTTGGCACATGATTTCAGCTAAGTTGTTGTATAGGGGAAAAACATTCCTTTCCACTTCGAGAATCATACCTGTAAAACTTCACAGTCAAAGCCCCATGTGCTCCCCAAAGGCTTCCCCGGAAACTATAAGGGTATTTCATGTGGCATATTTTTAGTAGGTATTGATTTCTTGAAGAAATCAGGCATCATGCTCTGCTCTGATTCTTTCATTCATGTGATCTTAAAAGCAAGTTTTTCCCCCCTGAACATTAAAAGGATAAAAAGTACTAGGAAAGCTGAAAGGACATAAATATAGAAAGTTGTCAAGGTCCTGTGGGAATCCCAGGGCTTAATAGAAATGGTCTAAACTCAGAACCTCCTTCTAGGGGAAGGCTGCTGTCATCTGGTCTATGATCTTGGAGTAAGCTATTTTCCCAGTCTGGGTAAGGATGTAGGAGAGCTGTAATGTACAGTCTACAAGCTGGGGCTCGTAGAGCATCACAGAATCTATATATTAATGGAAAGGAGGACAAAGCCTACTCAGAGAGGTCAAGGGTGATATCAAAGAAAAAGTGGTGCCAGTTGGCAAAAGGCTAAACAAATGAGAAGATTCAAATAGGGGTATGTTAGTCAGGGTTTTCTAGAGCAAAGGACTTATGGAATGAATCTCTCTCACTCGCTCTCTCTCTCTGTCTGTCTCTCTCTACTCTCTATACATACACACATGCACACACATATAATCTCATACATGTATAAAATTACACACACACATATAAAAGGAATTTATTGGAATGACTTACACATTGCAGTCTAATTAACCCAACAATAGCTAGCTGTGAAGGGAAATTGCAAGAATCCAGTAGTCTCTCAGTCCTACAAGAATGGGTGCCTCAGCTGGTCTTCTGTATATGCTGGACCCCCACTCCCAAAGGCTCCAAAGCCAGTGAAAGGATGGCTGAGCTAACAATGCGAGGGCAAGCAGGCAAAGCATAAAACCTCCCTTCGTCCATGTCCTTATATGGGCTTCCAGCAGAAGGTGCAGTGCAGATTAAAGGTGTGTCTTCCCACTTCAGGATCAGGATCAAAGGTACAGGTCTTCCTACACCAAAGGTCAGGACTAGAAGTGGTTTCACCCACTTCCAACCAAGCAGCAATCTCTTACAGGTGTGCCATCTGTTTCTGGATTGTAGATACAGTTAAGTTGACAACCAAGAATAGTCATCACAAGGGGGTACCAGAGGCTCTCTCCTTCCTTTATGAATGTATTCATTCACACGTGGAGCAGGTGTCTGGAGAGCTGTCAAAGGAGGCTGTGAGTTTTGGAAACTGTAAGGGGTTGTAAGTGGAAGGTAGAAGAGGACTGATGGTGCAGAAGAGGAAAAGTCACATGGATCGATTTCATAGCCTTGAGAGACAGGTCATGGAAGGGGGCGGGGCCAGAAGCACGGAGACTATCTAGACACATTTTAGAAAATACATTTGATGGAGATCTTAGATGTGGAGTGACCCAGGGACCAAGGAGTCACAGTGGAAAGATAGCAATGCACAGGAGACACGTCAGTGGCATGTGACATGACAATGAGCAGAATGTGAGTGTGGAAGGGTGGGGGCTTGAGCTGACCAGCCCCTGTGACAGAAGGTGATACACTGACCACCCAGACTCAAACAGTCCCCAGTCACTTGGCAGCAGCTCATCCTGGACAGAGTTTGGCCCTACCCTTTCCTGATTTACGTGTTTCATTTTACTTTGATTTTCTTTTCTAATGGAAAGTTTGCATCATGCTGCTGGAGAGGTTGTGTGCTTTTGTTAATATCGCTCTGCCTTCTAAATCTGTTTATCTGTTGGATGAGCTCTGAATGATTCTCTTTTGTAGAAACAGAATAAAAACATCAGGGTTAATGAGTAACCTAAGCAATAAAATAATTCCAGAAGTCCTAAAGTTTCCAATCTTATTTTTGCCATTAACCCATTCTAGGAACTAAGAGACATTACTCTACACCCCCTTGTTTTTTCTTTCTAATCTGTAATGTCACTTTTGCTTCTGTGTCATGGTTTTAAATATGAAGCCATGCAATAAATAGAAGAAAGCACTTTACAAAATTAAAAGTGATGATTCAAATATCAGATTTTATTAGGGGAGAAGACAATATTATTATTAAAAATGTCTTTCCCAAAAGAGTACAAGGTTGTTTCAAATGGAATTATCTGTAGAAATTATTAAAAGCATTTTCTTGCTTTCCTTCTGGGGTACAATGTGACTAAAAAGCATTTTCTGGATAAAAGTCTGTGACCTGAAAGTGGTTTTCCTCTGACAGACTCTGGGCAATGTCCAAAGGAATGCAAGCATTGTAGGAGGACCTGTTTCCAGGAAAATGAATTTTGCTTTTGTTAAGAAGACGCTTGAGCAGTAACATGTCTCAAGACTTTCACGAATGTAGACAGGGTCTTTAAAAGGCTAAACCAAAAACATGATGGCATTTCAGAAGTCAAAAGGTGAATTGGTCTTCTGAGGTGCCATTACTCAATGTCCAAGGATTTACACACACACACACACACACACACACACACACACACACACACAAACACCTTTTTCTCTACTGTGGCCATTGAATTACTTTCTCTCTGAGAACTCCTCGTGGATATATTACCATCTTTCTGTGATGCTTAAATTGATCATGAGCTTGATAAGACCTATGATCACTTAAGAGACAAATCTCTGGGTACCCATGCAAAAAAATTTCCTGGTTGGATTAATGGAGGTGAGACGTGCCACCCTAAATGTAGATGTGGAGATTTCATGGGTTGGGGTGCCAGATGGAATAAGGAAAAAACCAGACGCGTGCCCTTGTTGGTGTCTCTGCCTCCCCTCGAAGGATTCAGTGTGACAGTGCCTCGAGTTCCTGCTGGCATGTCTTCTCTGCTGTGATGAACTCTATTCTCACACTGTAAGAGAAAAATAACCCTTTTCTTCCTTAATTTGCCTTTTACATTTTTTCAAAGCAACAAAGGCAAGCAATTAATAAACCTGCTTTGTGCATTTTTTTTTTTTTTTGAAAATCTGCCACTTTTGTCTTGGCTATAAGTTTTTTGAGTCTGAACTAGGTCATAATAGGGAGGCCAGATGAACAGATTTGAAACAAGATTGCCAAGCCCACAATCCTCAATAAGACTGAGTGTGGGAGAGAGATGGTGTTGCATGTTCTGGGAGATGAGGGTTTTCCCAGAGTGGGGACCAGAGCTGAGTTGCCAAGTGGCTCCTGGTGGCCAAGATCAGGGGATGACAACATCAGCTGACACATAGAATCAGGGGATGACAACATCAGCTGACACATAGAAGGGAAAGTCTATGAAACACAAAATACAAAGATTATACAATGTGACCATTCAGTTCATATCCGCTTGGATTATTTTTCTTTGCACTTGTACTTGAGGCCGCTGGCTATCCTGGGAGACTTCAAGGATGGCCCCATCTTCCCTTTTACTGATTCTTCATAGTGGAAATCACCTGTGTTTTGCAATCAGGAAAATCTGGTTTCAACTCCTCACTCTCTTCAACTCTCTTCACAGTAACATGTGTGACTATGGACACATGCAATGATTTCTTCATCTGCAAGATGAATATAACATCTTCCTTAAGGGTTGGTGGACAAACTGAAATTCTAAACCATAGCTTGTAGCTCATATCTTGCCTTTTATTCACCGTAACTTCCATATTCATTGTAACTGTCCTTACAGCTCCTGTCGTCCTCATCTCTGTTGCTTCTATGACCATTTGGTCTGTTTCATTGATCATGCCAATATTTGATGCATTGTGAAGTTGAAAGAGAGTATCCAGAGAAGTTGGGATTTATCTTGATTCTACTGCCCTTTCTCTCTTTAAAGTGGTCCCAGTTCTTGAAATCATCAGTAAGTATCCAACAATAACTGATATGCTTGTGAGTAGCAGGAAGAGTCATCTGCCTGATTAGGATGTTCTATTCATTCATTTAGGCCACTCCAACAAAATGCAATACATTCAGTAACTTATAAAATAGTTCCCCAAGAGTCTGTTTCTCAAGCTCTGGAAGCCCAAGATTAACGTGCTGGCAGATTTGGTATTTACTGATAGTTATGTTTCCTAGTTCATAGGTACTCCCTTATTACAGCCTTTTTCATGTTTGAAGGGGCTGTCTGGCTTTTAGGAATTCCTTTTACAGGAACACTGGTTCCACTGACAAAGGATAGCCCTAAAATTAATTTTTAAAAGGTTCCACATAGTATTACCACTTTGGGGGATAGAATTTCAACATATGGATATTAGGGAAATCTAATCTGTTGGGTCAAAGGTCAAAGTCTACCATTATTCTGATAGTCTTCTGGGCGTGGTGCAAAATGGGGGACTTCTTTTACCAGCAGGGCTTCTCCTTCTCTGACCTTCTCCGGTGAACCCAGAACCCTTATATTCTGTACCAGCAGAATGTCACATAGCTTTGGTGAAATTTCAGGTTCAACTCCCCACCAGCAAGAGTGGGTATCCAACAAGCATATGAGATTTTTGGAATGCTTCCCCACGCTTGTGAGACATCTCAGTGTTTTAGCCTTCAACCAATGACCTTTGCCCACCCTGGATATTCCTACCCAGTTTCCCAAAACTATGTAATTTTTGGTTCACTCCAAATAAAATGTATGTGTACAAGCTCATCTCAAATAAAGAAATATGCACAAGCTAAGATTGTCTCAGAGAGCTATTTCATTGAGCATCCTCCGAGAAGTCCTTTGCCATCCTCTCATCCCCAGCACTCACACCAAGCCTGACCCAGATCCTGCAGAACTCCATCTGTTCCAGACTGTGTTTCATCCTTCCAGTCCGGTGTGTAGTAGCATCTGGACATCCTGAGAGGGAAGAGATGGAGGACTCAGAACCATACCTGGACCTCAACACGAATACCACAACAATCATTCAGACCATTGTGATTTTAGTTTTTTTTTAAATGATAATCTTTTAGAAATTATTTCTTTAATTTTATGAAGTTAATATGATCAAACCATTTCCGGTTCCTTTTCTCCATCCAAACACTTCTATATACCTCTCCTTGTTGGTCTTTAAAATTTTTTTAGAAAGTGTGTGTGTGTGTGTGTGTGTGTGTGTGTGTGTGTGTGTGTGTGTAACTAAGTGGAGGTACTTTTGGAAGCTAGAAGCATTGGATTCCTTGGAGTCTGAGTTACAAGTGATTGCAAGTAACCCAGCATGGGTGTGGCAAACAAACTTAGCTCCTCTGGGAGAGCAGCAGCCCTTGTTCTTGACTGCTGAGCCATCTCTCCAACCCTAGGTATAGATTTTTCAACCATAAAAATAGCAAAGAGCTTTCCTGTGATTTGTGACTTTTTTCACCAAACATTCCAGCTATTAGAAAAAGATTTCCAATTACGTATTTCATTAAGGAATTGATGTTAGCGACAACTTCGTACATAGAGTTTTGTATGTGAAGAGAGGACATTATAAAACAACCCTTGTAGAGAAAAATTGTTTCAGAGGCGGACTTGAAACTAGTCTAAATCTTAGAAACAAACTCTCTAGCATATTTGCTGTTAATTTCCCTAGACATGGACCACACTGGAATCATTTGTGTAGCTCTCTTCATAGTAAGGTGGGTACAAAAGAATTTGCTTCTCTTGGTGTAAGGTCTGACCAGGGCAGAGAACCATTCTCTCCTCAACACCCTCCTTAAGAATGGCAAAAGAGTAGCAATAGAGTGACTTCTAATGACATAATGCAAAAAAAAAAAAAAAAAAAGGAAAAACCCTCAAAAACAACAAAAACCAACCCTTGACCAGCATAGGGTATTGACATTCTGTGTAAGGCTTTTTATAAATTAACACATTTCATCCTTACAACAAACAAAAATGGGAATGTATTATTTTCTTTGTAAGCAAGGAGATGGCAGTTTAGAGTAGCCAATGTCTTCTTGCTCATGAATACATGGTAGAGAGACTGCATACACATTAATATCTATTTGATGTCAAAGTTCATGTTTTATTTAACAAGAGAGTTTAATAAGTCTAATTTCAAATAGTTTTTTTTTTTTTTTGTCTATCTTAGGGCTGGAATGTGGATGATTTATACAGAGGCATCTTTTCCTTAATGGTGCTGGTTTTACTGTTCTGTCTTTAGCCTGTCCTTTCCCTGGGGTGGACTTATCTTCTTTTTACTTTGGGTACCACTGAACTGTGGCAAAGACCTAGCATGTGATATTCTGTGATATTCACAGACCAGAATAGAAATCTGTCTTATCAAACAAACAAACAAACAAACAAACAAATAAAACAAAAACAAAAAACAAAAAAAACCCTGCTGGAGTCTTTCTAGTAAGTTTTACATGCTCACAGATGACAATGGCATGGAGTCTCAGGTGTAGATTTACACAAAAGCATCTGTGAAGGTCATGAAGAGCTGGAAGTAGCTACTTACATCTGCAGTCTGAAGGTGAACACAGTGAGCACGCGCGCGTGCCAGTGCTCAGCCTCTGGCCTCCACTGAGCAGCCAAGGTGAATCAATGGGTTATATATTTTTAAGGTGGGAGGAGCACATGTTCAAGGGCATCTGGGGGAGTTGTGCATAGATGTCATCAAGAGATACATCATAGATATATGAGACTATCAAAGAATAAATAAAATATTAAATAAATAGAAGGAAAGTTAGTGTTTTATACATAAGCAGTGTAGTCAAGGGGCTAAATATCTACATAATACATTACATTTAAAGATGCCATCAAGGAGGGTAAACCATAAGTCTAGTTTGTGTGTGTGTGTGTGTGTGTGTGTGTGTGTGTGTGTGTGTTCATTTGATTCTTGTTCACTTTGGTACACATTCTTGTTCACTTTGGTACACAACCTTGATAGGTCTAATAATATGACAAAATAGACTAGACATTTTAATTGCTATTCATTGCTTCTTACTGTCTGGTTGCCAGTGTTTAAGAAAGTCACTTTAATTCTCTGAGATTTATTCCTTCCTGATAAATGGTTAGACCATGAGACCCCCTCAGCCCCCAGTCCCAGTGGCTCTCTCTTTCTCCAGCTTTTAGCTTTTTCCTAATTCAGATTGATATCTAAGGAGCATTTCAGAGTGTCCTTTTGTCAGTGAGCAGCTCAGAGTCTGGTGTTACCTATGTTGTCTGCATGTAATTAGATTTAGACGGTCCTAGCAGATGGAGACGCTGGAAGTCTTGCCTGCAGCCCTATATTGATGAGAATCTAATTCCATTTGACTTAATGGTGTCCCTAATTGAGCCACAGAGTACAGAGAGGGCAGTTTCACTTTCCTGAGAGCGTCATGAGATCTGAGTGGCATTTGTGGCTTCCTGAATAATTAAACTGGTACTAGGATACAATTTCTCTCTCTAGCCCCTAAGTTCTCTATGTTACCACTCTGCAGCCACAAAATACATTACACTTCCTTTCGGTATTGTTTATTCTGTCCAATATAAACTCCCACCAACTTGCAGGAACTTAGCCCCTCTGTATACCTGATAATTCCTGTACCACAATATGCAATTTGTAGCAGGTTTGTTTGTTTGTTTTTAATCAAATATCTGGTCCTCTCAACTTATCTACATAGTGCTTCAGAGGCTTGTAACATGTAGGGCTTCTAGGTTGCCCCCTCTCTTCTCTCTTGGTCCCGTCTCTTCCTTTCTCTTTGTCCTTTTCACATTCTTAGCCATTCTGATGCCATGTTGCTCTTCATATCTCCCCTTGGCATAACTAAAAACTAGGACTCTAAAACAGCTACAGGTTTAGGTCAATAAGAACATAACCCAGTGAGCTGTAAATGGATACAAAAACCACAGTTGCAAATTTGACATCAAATTTCCACAGCAGGTCACTTCTTTTTTAGCTTCCGATTGCTTCCACCTGGAAGAGGCACTTTTATGTCCACAGCTAGAATGCAGCTGACATTTCCACCTCATGGATGCAGCCCTCCTACGTCTCTAGGGCTTATTTGTTTATCTCTTCAGAGATAAGTTGACCTCGGGATTATTATTTTTGGTTTAGAATGTGTGTTATTATGCTTCAATGATGTGGTTTGCTCATTTATTTGCCAATGTTTTGAAAGCCCACACACCCCCCATTTCTTCATGACTCATTGAATTTGTGTTTTAATTTTTGCTGGAGTATATCCTGACTTTTTTTTTTTTTTTTTTTTTTTTTTAAGATGTTCTGTGAGTGGTGACCTTTCTGAGTCTCTTGATACACGCAGTTGTCTGCTTTTTCCCTTCTTTTTGTGTGGTGATTTGACAATGTCTAAGATTATTTTGCAAGTAATTTTCCTTAAGAAATGACACAATTTCTCCATATTGCCTGGCCTTCAGTGTTACTAAAGAGATAGTCCATGAATTTTCTTTTTTTCTTTAGTGGTTTAACTTATCTGTTTGATTCCTGTTTTGCTGAGGGAAGGTTTTTGTGTGGTTTTTCTTTTGTTTTGGGGGTTTGGAAATGTCTACTTATTTGTTTACAGAGTGAAAGTTTTTTTTTTTTAATTGTCTGAAAAATCATTGAAATAAATATTCTTTTTATCATTGAGAAATTTTCTTCTAGTATATATTTAATAAATTCTCCTTCAACATATCCATTCTTTTTGTTGGTAATTATTTTCATATAAACTCTAAGAATTCTAGATCAGTGTTATTTAGCATATGTGTAGTCTGTCATGGCTGTTTTTCATTTTAGTTTGGGAGACATACTTAGCTCACAGTTGTCTTGCTCTATCAGTTCAGCGTATTCTACAGTCAGGTGCCACCACAAATGTCAGCAATCTGTAGCTTCACTGTCAAATTAATTCACTGTACAGTTCTGTCTATTCATAACTCAGTGTAAATGGTACAGGTTTACTTCTTTAAGAAATGTATACATTTCTAAAAATTTAAAATTAAATTTCTAAGAAATTTCCTTTTTAAAAAATAAATTTCTTTTATTTTTTCTTTTTTGGGGTGGTATTCCTACCTTCTAAACTATGAAAATTTTTGTCAATTATTTATTAAAAACCTTATCCTTCCTGCTCCATGTATTACTGTCCTCAAACCTAAGTCTCCAGGTATTGAGTTCCCCCTTTCCCTAGTGAACTGCACTGCTCAAAGTTGCTCAGAGAAGCAATACCAAGATTCCTTTTACCCAGAATGCTCTGGATCATGAACTAACCAAAATGGAAGCATTGTGGCTTGGCTTGGACTCATCAATGTCTGTCTTCTGACTTAACTGACCATAAGTTTTATGGATGAAATATCACATAAGATCTGGAGGAGGTGCTTGTCTATTTTAATTCCAAGGGTATTTAGACCCACTAGCTATTTCTACTAATCCCTGGCTGTCAAACTTGGTGTTGTTTTTACCAGCTTAGCCCTGTTGTTATTTGGGTAGCCACACCATGGTTCTACTCACTTCCGTGGTCATTTTTCTCTTAGCTGTGGGCCTCTCTGTGGTTCCATTAGCTTTATATAACTGTATAATGTTCAGTACTCACTTCTGGCTCAGGAATTGTCGTCAACATTGTTTTCAGTATTTTGGTGAAGAGTGTCACTGGCCCTTCCTGGGGAACATTGCTAGTGGAGTCTGTACCTGTCATTCATTATAGACTAATTCATCCACTAAAACACGCCCATCTTCCTAAATACTCCAACCACACCTAGTATTTTACCTTTAAAAAGAAAGACTTATTTTTATTTTATGTGTACAAATGATTTGCCTGTGTTTAGGCGTGTGCACCACATGCATGCAGTATCCCTGGTGGAGGGCACAGAAGAAGTTAGATTCCCTGGAGCTAGAGTTGCAAATAGTTGTGAGCCACCATGTGGGTGCTGGGAACTAAACAGATCCTCTGTAAGAGCATCAAGTGCTATTAATCACTGAGTCATCTCTGCCACCTCATGATTTGTCACTCTTATCTGTGTGAGCCACTATTGACCATAAGTTAATTCAACCAACTGAATGTGATCAATGCCCTAGGGCTATCCATAGCTATCGAAACTGAAATGTTAAATTTAGAATTGGTCAGTACATCTACGACAATAAATTCCCGAAGTGAAGATGTCTCTGTCTCTAAGCTGGACTACTTACTCTGAATCCATCCCCACATGGGTTCCTTGTGTTGTATTTCAATGCATTTGTAGAAGTGAGTAGCTATTTTAGTGGATAAGCCTTCTTACTGGTTTGACTTTGTAATTAGGATCCTATCAACAGCCCAAATCAATTCTTCAGAGGGGTGAAATCAATGAAAAGCAGTAGGGCAGGACGTAATCAGTATTACGGTTTCCATAAGAGGCAATTCTTTCTAGTGGTAATATCTCAAAGCAGGTCGTGGTCACTTTCACTAGAGGGTGGGGCTAAGGCTGTGGGGCTTCAGTTTTGGGACCCGGTCTCTTAAAAGTCACCCTTCCTAACACCCTTTTCAACAGTCTTCTCTCTCTTCATCACAAATTAAAATTTTACAAAGCAAAGACTGTAACCTTCAGCTGTTTTACTACTCAGCAACCCCTCTGCTCCTGCTTCAGTTACAACAGATGCACTGGAGTTGTTTAAAGAAATGCTGGTGGTTAGGGGGGTGGGCTCAATTGGTGAAATGCTTGCAGCACCAGTTTAGATCCTTCCACCCTCTATGCAATAAGCTGGGTATGGTGGTGTACAACTTTAACACTGACGCTAGGGAGGCAGAGACAGGAGGGTTCTTGGCCAGCCAGATCAGTGAGCTCCAGGTTCAATGTGATACCTTTTCTCAAAAACAAAACAAAACAAAACAAAACAAAACAAAACAAAAAGCAGAGAGTGATAAAGATACCTCACATTGATCCATAACCTATAAAGGTGCACACACGCATACACAAAAGCATTTATATATGCATGTATCTCACACATGTGTGTGATATAAACATACACACTCCCCAAATGTCACTGATTGAAAGTGCTTAATTTCTTACCGTTTTAAGTAGACAATTCAACTTCCTTTTAAGTCAATTTTTAAAAAATTGAACTTTGAACTTTTTGGTGCAGCTAGAAGTAGTCATCTCACCCCTACAGCCCTAACACCTATGACGTGGTTCACTGTGCCAATGCAGTTGGCATTTGGCCTGGCTAATCATCACTCCAAGAAGCAGTATGATTTGCATGGCTGTGGATCATCCTTTGAATGAGCCATGGCTGCCCTCGTGTGTGGCTCCACTGTGGATCTGAGTGGCTCATCAAAGGCCCAGTCGGTGTTCTGCTCCCTGATACATTTAGTATAAGGGTTACAATGCTGTGTTTTATGTTCTTTCCATGACTTATATGACATCGTTTGACAGAATTCCTCTAGAATCATATTGGGAAAACGTAAATGTTTTTATTACTAAATTCTGTTCATTATCCTTATTTTAAAAATACAGCTGTGATAGTAGGAACTTATGCATCCTCTAATTTTTTCAGCTTCTGTTTTGTACCAATGACCTGTTTACTTTTTAAATGATTCAAAAGCTTCGATTATAATATAATCACGTGTTTTCCCCTTTTGCTCCCTCACAATCCCCTTGCTCTCATTTAAATTCATGGCCTATAGTCCTGCAGTGGCTTAATGTGCCAGTGTGGGTGGGAGGGGTGATACCTGGATGGGTCTTCCCCTTCTCAGTGTGAAGGGACTGGGAAGAAGGGGGCTGATATTAGGGTATAAAGTGAATAAATAAATAAATAAATAAATAAATTCATGACCTCTTTTTCTTTAATTGTCATTACATATATATGTACACACATGTTACTAACTACATAAATAAAACCTTTTCAGTCTGTATAATGTTACTTGCATGTATAAGATTCAGGGATGATCATTTGTTATTAGATAACCAGTTGGGATACTTTTTTCTGGGGAAGACTGTCCACTCTCAGCATTTCTTAGTTGCCTGAAGTTTTTGTCTATGGTTGAAGCCTCCTGAGCCCCCCTCCCCAGCTCCATGTTAGCATGTCCATCAGTGTCATCCCCCCTCCCCAGCTCCATCTTAGCATGTCCATCAGTGTCATCTTTGTTCTGGTTGTGTTTAGGTAGCCATTTTGAGGACACTCCATGGGCGAAGCTTCTCTGGCTTTTCTAGGGGACACAATCTCACAGCAAACAGACTTGATCATCTGGCTCTTCTGTCTTTCTGCCCCCTCTTCTGCAATGATCCCTGAGCCTTAGATGCAGGAAATCACTGTATCAATCCTGATTAGTTAATAATTAGTAGTTAATTTTTCCTTTGTAACTTGAGATGCCACTTAATGACACACACACAAGTACTTAGTTCTAGATTGTCCATCCTATTTCAGTGATTTATTTATTTAGACCAGTGAGATCAGAACAAAAAACATTAGAATCAACCTTCGTATTTGTTAGGTCATTATTGTCTCTTGCTCATCTGTATCTTAGGAGTTCTAACAGCTTACTTTTCCTTAGTCCTTTAAAATTAGCTTTTCAAGTTCTACTAAAAATTCTTGTGTCTTTTAGTATGATTAAATTAATTTTATAGATTAAATTGGAAAGTTTGATATCTTTACGATACCAAGTCTTCCTGCCCAGGGCCATCAAATATCTCTCAATTTATGCTGCTCTCCTTTTATATTCCTCCATAAACTTTTATAGGACTGTCCAGAAGGTCTGACATATAATGTCCATTCCCAGAAACCTTCTAGTGCCTGCTTTTTGGTTTTTTTTTTTTTTTTTTTTTTGGAAATAAGATCTTTTTATAAGAAATATATTGATTGGAGCATGTTGCTCTTGAAGTTGGTTTCCAGTTGAAATATATCTTTTCAGCTCAATAGGTGAAGGTTATTTAATTTGTTTAAGTGGTGGTGGTGGTGGGGAAGCATTAAATAAGGATGGCAAGGCAGAACTCACATGTTAACCATTAGCTAATTTCATTTGCAGAAAAAGAAATAACTAAAAACTTTAAAAAACCATAAGGCAATTGCAAAGAAAGTAACCTGAGGGAAAAAATTTAAATGTAAAAGACAGAAAAAATATCAATATTACATAGGGGTAGGAATTTCTTTCTAATGAATAAAAATGTTAATTACCATAATAGAACAAATAGATGAAGGTCAATAATAAAGCATCTGTAGAAGCACAAAGAAATATACATCATTAGTATATGTGGATCAAGGATCAATTCATTAATAAATAGCTACAGTGAATATTAGCACCAGAACTCGTTACTTATAAATCTGGCAAAGGCAGACGAGGACCCTAGTTGCTGCTATCAGTTTGGAAACAGTCTTATGCATACCAACTCTTAATAAGTAGTACAAACCAGGAGATTGCTTACACTCGAACACAACAATTACACCTTTCTAATTTCTAAGATATCTAATATTCTAAGATAAGAATTTCTGAGACATTTTGGTGGTTGTGCATGGCTGTGAATGATTCTCAATCATTTAAACCATTTGCACAAAGCTGGCTTAAGTAGAGCACTCAGAACTCAGCATCCTAAATGCAAATGAGCACTATGGAAATTTCTTTAAACTTATTTAATCATAGACTTTTTTTTTTTTGGAGGGGGGTGATACAGTGCAAGTAATTAGTTTGCTATATGGTATGGCTTGAGAAATACAAGCTTCATGTCAGGATTGCGGAGATTTGTAATTGACTGAACTACAAATGATTTGTAGCAACACTGAAAAATGCAGCAAAAAAAACTTAGCTAATATTCCAAATGTGTAAGAATAGGTTCTATTTAAGTAGTGCATGGAACAGCAAATGCATTGAATCGTGTGAGGGCTAAATGCACTTTAGAGAGATAATTGAGGCAGAGAAAAACGTGTGTGTGATATTTAGTAATGTGACAAGCAAAGCTATGAGCTGCTAAGTATGGCATGTAATATACTCTGGGTGAAACATACATTTACAGATACACACACACACACACACACACACACACACACACACACACGAGGGAGCAAATACTCAAGATGTTAAAAAATGTTAATAGATAAAATTGCTGACTTGTGGTTATTCGTGACTCTAATTTTATGCCTTGATTTATTTGTTTATCCTTTGATGGCCACTAATTACCTCGATTCTAAGACAAAAGTCAAGTTTTCCCAGTTATTTCCAGTGATCTGTCTTTTATATTCTGTTAGTTGTTGCTGAATGAGCCTCCTCCCACCCCTCTGTTCCCTTCTGGTTCCCTTCTCACTTTCCAGTCTCTAGTCTCTACATAGCCCTGCTCAGGTTGCCAATTATTTTAAATGTGACTGCAGTTCCTCTATGCAGCTGCTCTTACTGCTTCAAGGTGACATTGATTTTTTTTTTAAGCTGAACATTTCTTTTGGTACAGAAAACAATACCCCTTTACAAGTATCTGTTGCGTTTTAAAAATGTGTGTTTAGATGATGTGAGTCCCATTAATAATTTACTGAATAATGGATGTGCTATGTGAAATCTAACCCTTCCTGGGTCTGAAGTCATCGTGCCATATGAATGGCAGGCCAGCAAGGGCTCTGAGTCTTGGGGAAATACTTTGTTCCCTAGTTGCCTCGATCTCATCCGCATTCCCCGCCATGCCACGTGTGTGCCCGATCCTTTCCCTTCCTATTTCCTGTGTCTTTTCCAGTCTCATTCCCTTGAAGAATTCCTGACCCTCTCTTGTAGCTCTCAAAACCAATCTCACTAACTTTATTATGTTGTTACAACAACAGCAACAAAAGGAAAACAAAATCAGGGGTAAGAGAGCAGAGAGCGTGTGATTCAACCATGAGGACCTGAGTTCAGATGCCCAGCACTCACTCATGCCTGTGGTTGTGCTCTTCTGTAATGCCCCTCCCTCCACGCTGGGGAGGAGGAAGGCACAGGAGACTCACAAAGCTTGCTAGTTAGAATGATGAGGTAACCGAGGTAACCGGTCTCCGGGGGACTAAGGGAAGTAACATGAGTGCTGCCTCCTACACACACACACACACACACACACACACACACACGCACGCACGCACGCACACACACACACACACACACACACACACACACACACACACAGCCACCTGCTCAGGATAATGAATCTAAAGAGAACTTTTCTGCCATCAGCAGAACAACCCTAATTCAGGTCCCAGGAGTGATGATGCTTCTTTGTCTTCTCTTTAGTGTCCCACTTTCCCTCTAACTTGGGTTTTTCATGCTTTCAGATTTAAGGTCCGGAGGCAGAGAGTATTTTCAAGTAGGACAAAGGAGCAGGAAAGAGAAGCAGCTTAGCATCAAAATGTAGCTTTAGTCATAGGTGATTTGGTCCATAGTGACAAGACAAATGGCCCTGCAGGGTGGGGAGTATTTATTGGGGGTGGAGCAATTGACTAGTAAACTTAAGGGCCCAGGTTCAAGCTCCAGGGACAGCAGCAACACACACACACACACACACACACACACACACACACACACACACACAGAGAGAGAGAGAGAGAGAGAGAGAGAGAGAGAGAGACTGAGAGAGAGTAAATAAATAAACATAATAAAATATCACATGAATATCTTTTTAGGATTCAGAAATTCACAAGCCAGTTTATGTATGATTTTAAAGTTATGTAAAGATGTAAACATTTTGATATTTTATTATTGAAGGCTGGGAATTACATTACCCCTAAATTCTGCTCGGTAATCCATATGGGCACCTCTACTTTGATTTAAGCGTTGGTAGGTGTCAAAGTCCCCTACTGCTTTGCTGCTGTTCAAACCCACCTTTACATACTTTAACATTGTTATTCAGCTCAAAATATCTCTGAGAATTTTCTTTGTTTGCTGTTATTAAACAAAACACATTAAAACAAAACAACCCAATGCCCTCTATTTTTCTCCTCACTGGATGGATCTTAAGGACACCCTCTTTTAACTATTTCTTGTTTTTAGTGAGAAACACACACAGCAGTCTCTGTAGTCAGCCAGAGCCTCCACCTGACATTCACTCCCCACCTCTGCATTCATTTTGCATCTGCATTCATTTTGCATCTGCCTGAGCTTTCTCCTCCCACCTCCCCTGGGCTGTCTGCTTTGTCATTATAACAGCAAGTCGAATGTCATTTACTCAGTCGCTGTCACGCAATGGGCGTATCCTCCTCCCCTCCCCCACTCCCACCTTTTCACTTTCCTTCCTCAGTTTCCTTGCAGAATATGCTGGGGTCTAAAATTTGCTTTATTTTCTTCTTTCCTTAGCTATTTATTGTCTATCAGAGGACTGTCCCTGGTCTCTTCTTATAGCCGCCTGAAACCAGCAAGAGTAGCAGGTGCATGCATCATTGTGCTACATGATCGGAGCGGGTGGGCGGGGGTCAGCAGGTGAAATGGAACTCCAACAGGTTAAAAGCCAAATCCCCACCTTTCAGTGTCCCTGTTCTCCTTAGTCATGCTGCTACTGGACATATACCAGGCACTTGCATCCATCCTGCTTCTTGGAATACCCACGCCCTAGTATCACCTTTCCAAAAGTTTGCTTAAACAAGGTTTGCTCAGTGAGACCTGTCTGAATACCAGTATTTAAAATTCCAAGCTGCTCCAACTGTGGGGTGAGGGGGGCTTGCAAGCACAAAGACCTGGATTTGATCTAGAAATCAGCATAAAAATGCTGGGCATGGTACTGAGGACCAGGACTTGGAAAGGGGAGGCAGGCAAATTCCTGAGGCTCCATGAACAGCCAGACTAGTCTGCTTAGCCAGCTGCAGGCCAGTGAGACGCTGGCTCAGATAAATGAATGGATGAATGTGACCGGTACCTGAAGAAGAGTCCCAAAGTCTTCTGGCTTCCACATGCATATGTATGAACACAAACGCAGACCACACACACACACACACACACACTGATACATGCATGTGTGCACACACACACTTCAATTTTTTTTTTTCCTGCACAAAAAGTCAGGTCAGTTTTGATCTGTCTTACATGTTGATTTTCCTCTTAAAACATGTGCTGCCTTTGAAGGACATAACTGGTGGTTATTCACTGTGTTGTGCTAGTTCCTTTTCTTTGTCCCCTAGATCCCTCCCCACACCTACTTGCTCTGTACTCCACAGGTCTTTGTGTGAGCACCTGTGCTCTCAGCAGGATCACCACACCCTGACTGCCCCTCACCCAGTCTCCTTGTTCTTAAGGGTGACCCTGACCTCTCTATTGCCCCCTCTTCTCCTCTGACCTGTCCTGTGTCACATTTCTCTGGATTGTCACAGAGGACAAGCACTTCTGCATGTTAATCCTGAAGACCCCCATACTCGGGAGACCCTTCCTCAAGTCTCAGGAAATCACGACCACCCAAAGATCACAAGAAACCATATCTGGATGCAATCAGCAGAGGCTTTATTAGGGAAATTGGCCTTCAGTCAAACCACAAGCTCTCTCTCTGAAGAGAAAGGTTTGGCCCCGAGTGATGGGTTAAGGGGTCTTTTATAGCATGGGGTGGGGAAAGGAAGGCATTTTCGTGCGGTTACACATGAATGGTTGCATTTTCGCACGGTTACACATGATTGGTTGTATTTTCGTGCGGTTACACATGATTGGTTGTTTTACAAATTTTGAACATAGCACTGGGAAGACCAAGGGAGGGAGGGGTAACCAAGAACAGTGGAACATTTCAGAGGAATCTAGCCCAAATGATCTAGAGTCATGTGAAAATCACTCTGCACACTCAAAAATGTGGTTTTACCATATCACTGTCCCCTATACCGTCATTACAAAATATTTCTCACTTCCTCTAGTCACAGCCCCACCTAGATGGCTTGTATTTTTTTATGGTCAGGAATGTGTCTTCCTGCTTCGCCCCCTCCACCCCCCACACCCACAGGTGAGCCTGCTGCCTGAGGCTTGAGGAATGTAATCCAGCAAGTGTCCTCTGATTCAGGGGCAATGTCCTTCACCTGGAATGTGTCCTGGGGTAGTGAAAATCTTACATTCAGTTCCGCTTTCTGGAACTTGCATTTTTCTGCCCAGGTCTAAGGGCAAAGAAAAAGTCTACACATATTTCATAAAATGGCCTTTATAATTTTTCACTCTACAGATCCTAGTAGATCTTGTGTGATCAAAACAGAGTCTGATACAAAAGAGATGCCAAGGGCTGGAGAGATGGCACAGTTGATACAGTGACTGCCACACAAGCAAGAGGGCTTGATTCTTGATTCCCAGCACCTATGTAAAATCTCAGCTGAATGGCGGACATCTGTAATGTCAATACTGGGGAGAGAGAAGAATACTGAGGCTTGCCAGTCAGTCTGCCCAGTTAGAGTTCTTGTCTAAGAAAGAAAGAAAGAGAAAGAAAGAAAGAAAGGAAGAAAGAAAGAAAGAAAGAAAGGAAGAAAGAAAGGGAGGGAGGAAGAAAGAAAGAAGGAAAGAAAGAAAAACTGACAGACGTGACACTTAACATTTACTATACTGATTTACACTGCACATGCACACACACACACACACACACACACACACTCAAATGTGCATGGGCACTCGTGTACAAATGCACACCTCCGCATGAACATGTTCATGTGCATACATCACACACACAAAATTTAAAAAATATGTATATTCATTATTGACTCCAGCTTGAGAAAAGTACAGCTTTATTCCACCCCAAGATCCTTCATTTGTTACCTAACATCCATATTAGGTGATCATATTACTAAGTAACTGTTCTCTCCATTGTCATTGTAGCTTTAATATGCTTGAAGCTTTGGTTACTGTCATACAAAATTTAGACGGTGTCCTTTGGTTTCCCACTGTCTAAAATGAGAAGGTTAGACCTGCTAGTGTTCTCTCCACCTCTCCTTCCTCCTGTGCTAGCTTTATATATCAAGGGAAGTTTGATATATCTTTTCTATTTTGAGCCATGTATTAGTTTCCCAACACTGTCAGACCAATATACCACAGATGGGGTGGTTTCAACCACAGCAGTTGATTATCTTACAGGTCCAGAGGCTGGAAGTCTAAGGGTATCTGCAAGTTTGTTCTCTCCCCTGATATAGGAGATGGCTGCTTCTCTTCATGGGCATCTCTGTGTACCTATGTCCTGCTGGGAGCCAAACCGAGGAAATTACCTGCTGTTCTAAGAGAACCTCAGGAAATTACCTGCTGTTCTAGAAAGCCTAGTCAGTACAAGGTTAAGAAAGGATGTTCTTGGGTCTCAGGTCCCAGGAATGTAAAGAACATCTGGCATTTCCTGGGAGCAGGTTATGACAGTGGAATGGTCTTGCACAATAAGAATATGGTCTTAGACAAGGATGATTCAATAGTGAGATAGCCCTAAGCAATTACCCTTGCCTAAACTTTCCGTTTTGCTGTGTCTTTATAACCTGCCCCCCAAATTAAAGTTTCAGAGCTTGATCAGAACTCCAGAGTTGCTCTCAGTCTTTGTATCTCTTGTCCTATCATTCTTTCCCCTCCTTCCCTAGGGTCTTGTCGAATCCCCGCAGGCTGGGGCAATGTCCCTGGTCTCTTCATTGTGTGCCCCAGTAGTTTTGCTTTTGTGTTTATTTGACACAGGGTATCTGTGAGTACAGACTTCCCTTGAATTCACTGTGTAGGAAAGGATGGCTTCAAACTTGTGGTCATGATTCTGCTTCAACCTCTTGAGTGTTGGGTTTGCAGGTGTATACCACTATACCTGACACAGATATAAAACTGGATTAGGGCCCATTCTTAAGCATCTCATTGTAATTTAACTTTCTCTTTAATGGACCTTCACATAAATACAGTCATATTCTAAAGTACTTGGGGTCAGTGCTTCCTCATTGATTAGAGGGAAGGTATCAATTCAGGTCCTAATAAGCCCCATTAACTCTGTATTTTTATCTATACTTCAGAAAGTTTGAGGCCCACGCACTATGGCTTATCTGTTGGATATTTATCAAGTCATGTGTTAGAATAATGCCTCTCCACATGGCATCTGTGGAAATAAAAGATAGTTAGGTAGCTGGTGTAATACAGTGTTTCTGTTCATTTTATAATCATTTGATTATACAATTTGAGCTACATCATACTCAAAATGATCTTTTAAATCCAGGTTCTTGCTTTGTGGGAACCTAGAAGTCTTCAAATTCGACATGATTTTCCTTTGACATGGTATCAACACTGACCCCTGATTTTCTACTCCCAGCTCTTGAATTTGCCATTCTTTGTAGGTGGTCTTTCCTTTCTGAAACTTTAGAACACTTTGTTCATCTTTGTAGCTCTCAAATTTCCCAAGATTCTCTCCTGTCTTCTTTAGTATTAGCTTCTCTTCTGTGTGAGGAAATTCTTGTGTGTGTGTGTGTGTGTGTGTGTGTGTTGGGGACGGGGGATTAGAGGTCAACACTGGGACATCTTTCTTCTTTGCTCTCTGTCTTATTTCTGGAGACAGGGTCTCTCACTGGCCCTGGAGCTTGCTGTTTCAGTGAGCTTGAAAGCTTGAAGGCTTCACCCATCTCTGCTCTTCACCAGCACTGGGCTTGCATGCATGTGATGAAGATACAAATTCAAGCCCCATGGTTGTTCAATGGACACTGTACCCAGGGAGTCACCTCCCCAGCCAACACACTGAGACTCTGTTCCATTCTCTGTCTTTTTTGATATAGATTGTCTTCATAGAATTATGGTCTACTCGTATTGTAGAGTGAAAAATTATAAGACCATTTTATGAAATATATGTAGACTTTTTCTTTGCCCTTAGACCTGAGCAGAAAAAGTGTAAGTTCCAGAACGTGGAACTGAAAATAAGATTTCAGGCCTTCACTGCCCTGGGACACATTCCAGGTGGAGGACATTATCCCTGAATCAGAGGACACTTGCTGGATTACATTCCTCAAGCCTCAGGGAATAGACCCCACCTGTGGGTGGGAAAAGCACAAAAGCAGGAAGACACATTCTTGGCCACAAAAAAGATACAAGTCATCTAGGTGGGGCTGTGACTGGAGAAAGTGAGAAATATTTAACCTGAAATAGTTGGTAATGATAGGGTAGGGCACAGTGACATGGTAAAACTACATGTTTGAGAAGAATGAGTGTGCAGAGTGATTTTCACGTGGCTCTAAATCATTTAGGGTGAGTACCTCTGAAATGTTCTGCTATTTTTATGTTATGTATCCTTGACAACCCCTCACCCCCCTTCCCACTCCCCTGGTTTGTGGTTTTTCCCTTTAAAACCCTCCTCAGACTGGCTGGCTTGGTCAAACTCTACTCTTGCGAGAGTGTGCAGTTTTGGCTGCTGGCTGCCAGCTTTCTTCCCTAAAAAACCTCTGCTGATTGCATCCAGGTATATATAACTGGAAAATTAACCATGCTCCTTTTTCAGAAAACCCCGCATCCCTGACTAGGCTGGTGGAGTCTGTGATGTACTCACACCAGCCCACCTGGGATGATTGCCAGCAGCTCCTCCAAACCCTCTTCACGACAGAAGAGAGAGAGAGAATTTCCCTAGAGGCCCTGAAAAATATTCGGAATGCCGGGGGTCAACTTTTGCAGACTCCAGCAGAGATCGATGAAGCCTTTTCCCTCAACTGACCCCAATGGGACCATAACTCGGCCGCAGGTAGGAAGTGACTGTCCATCTACTGCCAGGCTCTTGTGGCGGGCCTCCAGCGGGCATCGAGGTGCCCCACCAATTTGGCCAAGGTAAGAGAGGTTATTCAGGGACCCACAGAAGCCCCTTCAGTCTTCTTAGAGTGCCTCATGGAGGCATATCGTAGATACACTCCTTTCGACCCCGCCTTGGAGGGACAGAAGGTTTCTGTTATTATGGCTTTATTGGACAATCTGCTCCAGATATTAGGAAGAAGTTACAGAGTATTGAAGGATTACAAGATTATACAATTAGGGACGTGATTAAAGAGGCAGAGAAAGTGTACCATAAGAGGGAGACTGAAGAAGAAAAGGCAGAGAGAGGGAAGAAAGAAAGGAGTAAGGAAGAAGATAAAAGACAGAGAAGGCAGGAAAAGAATTTGACTAGGATTTTGGCCGCAGTTGTAGATGAGGGCAGGTGCCAGGGAAACAGAGGAACTAGATAGGTAGGGAACCTGGGTGAATATCAGAGGCAGGAGCCAAGGAGACCCAGAAGAGCTCGCCACACCCTAGACAAAGACCAGTGTGCCTATTGCAAGGAAAAAGGTCATTGGGCCAGAGAGTGTCCTAAAAAAGGGGACCCAAGGTTCTGGCCCTTGGTGAAAATAAAGATTAGTGGGGTCGAGGCTTGGCCCCCCCTCCCCGAGCCTAGGGTAACCCTGAGAGTGGAAGGGACCCCCATGGACTTTCTTGTTGACATGGGAGCTGAATACTCAGTACTCAAGAAACCCCTGGGGAAGAGGGTGTCTGATCCCTGGAAATGGAGTTCAAAGAATTGTGAGCTTCCATGTGGGTGCTAGAAACTGCACCAAGGTCCTCTAGAAGAGAGACCAGTATTCCTAACCACTGAGCCTCCTCTCCTATCCCATCACTCCTTTTTTTTTTCCTTTTTTTAAATGTCAGGAAAACTTAAAAAATTTGACAGATCCATTACTGTTACTTTTGAAACATTAAAAATATATATTTCATAGCACATAGGAGACAAAGGCAAAAGGATCTGTTTGAGTGTGAAGCCAGTTTGGTCTACATATGAGTTCCAGGCTAGCCAAGGCTAGCTATATTGTGAGACTCTATCTAAAAAAAGAAAGAAAGAGAGAAAGAAAGAAAGAAAGAAAGAAAAGAAAAGAAAAGTCACAATTTAAAAAACAAACTAAAAAAATATTGCACAAGGCAAAATATACACATACATATGTATATATATACACACACACAGTTATGGTGAGACACACACATATGCATACAGTTATACACAGACACCCACACATGCAAACACATGTACAATACTATATACACACATAAACACAAGCAAACATAAAAGCACACACATATACATAGACATAATCAGATGTACAAATACATAAACATATAGATATGAGCAAAACCAGATAAACACTTGTAAGCATGTATCCTCATACATGCATAGACACACATGCACACACATGGATATATACACATAGTCATGTACACTTATCTACCTATACACATATGCACACATGAACACACACATATATATTTACACACATGTTTATACATATACAAACACACATGAATACACAGACACAATCTCAAGACACACACACATACACTTATACATACAGACAGACACATAAACCCACATATATATGCATATATACAAATACACATACATAAAAAAACAAATACACATACATATAATACACACATACATAGATGCATAGACACATGCATATACATACACATGCACCCTACATGTCTACCCTCATGTTCATACACACACACACACACACACACACATATAGATGTACTTGTATGTACTTATAAATCCACATATACAGATATATATGTACATACTGGCACAAACATACTCAGATACACATATACATCTATACATACACATACAAATATAAGTGCACAAATAAGCACATAAACATACATACATATATATATATATATATATATATCCACAGAAACAAATAAATATACAGCACAATACACAGATATATGCAGACAAGTACATATATACATGCACAGAAAGATACACATAAATATATACACACACATAAATACACACATAAACACACATGCATGTCCACATATGTACACACATACATATACATGCATAAATACCATATATGTATTACATAAACATATATACATGTTTGTGTGAGTCACAGGGGTTTCATGAAACCCAGACTGGCCTCCACCTCACTAAATAGCTGAGGGTGACCTTGAACTTTTGTTTTTCCTCCATGTGTCTCCACAGAGCTAGAATAGCAGATGTGATCCTACACATGGTACCACGGTTTGAACCCAGGGTCTTGTGAGTCCTAAGCAAGCACTCTCCTGATGGAGCCATGCTCACTCTGCTCACTGCATCTTCTGAAGATTGAATTCGACATGTCTCCAGTGCTCACTGCAGCCCTTGGTAGTGCATGCTTCCTGGGTCTTAGTTATTTCTGTTGACTTTTCTCCAGTCCTTCGTGGTTAGTTTTGTCTGAGAAGTCAGATTTGGAGTTTAGTTCCTGAACCCTTGCTTCTACAGATGGCTTTTCTGTAGCTTTTACATATAAATGACAAAGTGACTGGCACCAGATTTTCTGGGTCCAGGTAGTAAGTACTTCTCACTCCCAGCTCCAAAGACATTTGCTCTTTGATGAGTAGAGGCATGGAGAAGGCTAGAAGACTGGCTCTGTCATTTCTTCTTTTACTGGTGTGTCCCCTCTTTCTTTCTACATCTTTAAAGAGAAAGTCAGTGAGACCAATCGAAGATCTACCATGCTTCCCCAGATCCTGTCCTTGGTATATCCTGGTAGGACATGACTCAGCATTTACAGGCATAGGCCTTCAGCATGGACGTCTCTTTCAAAATCCATTAGTCTTTGCTGTTGCAGAATAGAACCTCCTAGCTCCTGGTGCATTTGCTGGCCACACTAAAGACAATGTGCTGGCCCTTGTATCTGTTTTCTGTCTCATGCGTTTGTATCACATGCTTCTCTGCTTCAGGTAGGATTTCTGGTTTGCAACCTATAATGGGACAGGGATTTGCCTCTCCCTACCATCCGTATCCTTTCTTTTCACTGACTTCTTAGATTTCATTTCAGCCCTTCAGTTTTCCAGGTCGTCTTTTCCCCAATTTTTGCACTTGGTCATCCATTACCTTCATGGATAGTGCAAAGCAATTTTCAAGAGGACATGTGCTCCTTCAGTGCTGTTCTAGACTCTTGCGTTCATTGGCTTCTCTCATTTTAACACTATATTGTTATTTCTGTTGCTCATCTTTAAAGAATGGATGTGGTTAATCTTGTGGTAGACTACATCATGCTGAAAAAAAAGTGTGTGTGTGTGTGTGTGTGTGTGTGTTTCTTGGAAACTCCAGCTCTGGGCAGTCCCAACAGAAATACCACCTCTGCAAACATTCTTTTTTTCTTTGTCCTGAAGGCATTTGATCCTGTGAGTTCATGAGATACTTCACAATACTTCCTCCTCATTTCTCTTCAATCTTGGGAAACTGATGGCAGTCCTGCCTTTTCCTGTGGCACACAAACTTTGCACAGTGAAGGGGCTTGGGACCTGCCCCTGGTGTTTTAGTGGATTTCTGTGGCTGTTGTAGACTACCTGACCAAAAGCAACTTGGAGGAGAAAAGGGTTAATTTCAGTTCACACTTCCAGGTTCATCATTAAGGGAAGTCAGGCAGGGACATGGAGATAAGAACTGAAGTATAAATCACAAAAGAAATCTGCTTACTGGTTTGTAGCCCCGTTTATATTCATCTGGCTTTCTTATAGAATAGAAACCCATCTGTCTTATGGATACTATTGCCCATAGTGGACTGAACAGTTAGTTAGCAATCAAGAAAATGCCACATAGAGATGCTGACAGGCCGACTTGATGGAGAAGATTCTTCAGTTGTGGTCCCTCTTCCTTGGTGTATCAAGTTGACAGCTAAGATTAGCTCTCACACCTGGGTAGCATTTATTAGATAAGTGGCCAATGGCTGGCAGCTCCCTCCACATCCTCTCTTTGGGTTCCTGAGACTGATGCCATCCTTTCTAGTGCCACATTCATTAGCATATGAAGTTACAGAGAAATTCTTGAATTCCTATGAGTCTCAATATAAACCAAACTCAAGAGTAAGACTTCATTCTTTTAAAGTGTGAAAGTTTCAATAATAGGTTACTACACCGGAGGAAATCACAGTTGATTTCTAAGTTGGCAAAATTACAGTGTGTGCCCCCAAGGTTCTTGGGAATGAAGTGAGATTGGCCCAGGGCTGTCTATGCAAAACTCTCAGGAAGTTCTAGATCTTGTCTACTGCAGGCACCGTGAAGTTCTAGGTTCCTGGCACTGTAGTCAGCTTTCCTGTTTGAAGCCACTGTGGCTGGAATCCGGTACTGAAGTCTGTTCATCGTGTGGGGAGTTGCTGGCACGGTTGATGGACAAACTCTAAATTCAAATGCTCCCTGGCTTCAGAAGGGCTGGAAGGTTATTCTGGACAATGAAGGGAGCTAATGTATTCTTTCATCCACATCTACCTTGTCCTTCTGTCCTCACATCAATAACAAATCATGGCAGACAGCAGGTGATGACAGATTTATTAAATCATATGCAGTCATCCTCAAGGGTGCCAGAAGGGTTTCTGATGGATCTAAAGTAAGCCTGCATTCAAAGTGGTGATGCTCTGTTTCACTCTTTTTGGTCTTCGTTTATTAATTGAGAATATTTATGTGAATGTATCTTTTTCTTACCTACTATGCAGCTACTCAGTGTTCATGTAGAAAAACCCCGATTGTTTTCTCTTGCCATTTTTTTTTTTTGAGATTATTAGCTGCTTTCTGGTTTTCCTCTGAAGGAAAAATATTTTTATAACATTCATAAATTCCTTATTTTAAAGGTAATATTGTGATAATTTTACTAGTGCTGATGCACACACCAAGAGGGTCTTAAATACATGAGGGTGCAGGTCTAGAAAGTTCACAATACATAATCTAAAGATTACTGCACATTAACCAGGGCCAAGAATCCTTTGTGTATTAGCAAACTAATGTGGTTTCTGAATAATATAACAGCTTATTTTCAGACTTCCCTGCAATCCCCTCCTATTTTTCAATAGAATAAAAAGTTTACTGTGTCAAAGGCATTCAGGACAAAGGGAACTAATGGTTTTATATCCCAGGAAAAGGAATTGGAACTTGGAAATTCAAACTGTGATCACCATGAAACACATGAAAAAATATTGCTTTCCCAAAAAGGATCTACTAGAGAATACTCCAGAAAGAAACAAAGAAAACCAACAAGGAGTTTTAACTTCAAGGGTAAGTAATGAGCATAACCCTAATAGCTCTAAGGGTAAATGGAGGAGGGAGGGGAGAGATAGGTTGATAGGTAGATAGGTAGATAGATAGATAGATAGATAGGTAGGTAGGTAGATAGATAGATAGATAGATAGGTAGATAGATAGGTAGATAGATAGGGATTCAGGTATAAGAGAAGGCACTCTGACAATGTTAGTAAAGATCTGGGTGTTTTCAGTCTCATACAAATGTGTATGCATGCGTGTTTGCGCACACGTGTGCATGCCACTACATCTGCACATCAGGTCCCAAGGTTGATGTCAGAAACTCTCCTCCATTGTTCCTTTACGGACTCAATCAGTAAAATCTGTCAATCACACCCTGGACTTGCTTATGTAGCTAGTTTCTCTGGTGGTTTCTGGGGATCTCACTGTGCTCCTCAAGCTTGTACATGAAACACTTAACCATTGAGCCGTCTGCCCAGTCCCACGCCCAGTCTTAAAACACGGGAAAGAGGGTGGGAAGAGCACATGCAAAACTTAAACCATTTATCACTTCAAGTCATCAGTGTTGGCTGAATTACTGCAATCTTTCTCACACTGTACAAGGTATGTTAGAAGATAGATGTAAAGTTTTTCAATATGACAGTTTGGTGACCTGGGGACCAACACTCTTTAAAATTTTTAATCGTTCTTTGACAATGTCCTACTTAAGTGCAATGTATCTCCCTGTCCCCAGAACAGTCAGTTATCTTCAACACTTTGTTTACTTATGACTCTGCATTAACCTTTGACCCCTGAGAAAAGAAGCTTCTGTGACCAACTGAGGGCAGCTCTAATCTGTGGGTATAAATATAAGCGTCCAGAAGGCAGCTGGACAGGACAGCTGTTCAGCAAAGCACCAGTAACAGAAAAGCAATTTCTTCTTGTGGAATAAGACGATGCAGAAGTGTCAGGGTAGGACAAGGAGAACCCTGAAGTATTCATTTGAGAGGAGTATTGGTATAGACTCAGAACATCTTCAGAAATTCTCTCTGTGTCTTTGTCTCTTTCTATCTAGTGTGAGAGAGGTCATTGTGAAAGGTCACCCACAGTGACACACCTTGGCACTGTGAATATATCCACATCTCAAGAACGTGATTTTCAAACAGCTTGCTACTGTCTGTTTCTAGGTCAAGACAGGACATAGATACAACGAGTCTGTAACATCTTCCTATTACAAACAGCTTTTAAAACGTGAGAGACTAGGTTTGTATCACAAGAATAGAGGAACACAAATGAATAGCTATCCACTGGTCAAAGTCAGACCAGTACGCCTACCGTTCTTCCAACATTTTATTAGAAAAACGTTTCCTACTGAGAGTAAAGTGGATATACCCACCCCCACGTCTCTGGGAGCTCCCATTAATATTTGACGGCACTGGCTTTATCACACATCCATTCAGTTAGCCAACTACGAGTTTATCGTATTTTGTTTGATGAATTTCAAAGTAAACCATGGTCATCGGTACGATTCCTTGTGGCTACTTCAACATGAAAAGACCCAGTTTTAAAACACAAAAGCAGAAATGACACCAAAGGTGACCCTAGAGACAGGCAGGGAGCGCAGAGGAGTTAGGGAAGCAAATGAAAAGGAAATCTAATAAAGACAGGGATTAAGGGCAGCTGGAGACAGGGCTCATAACCTTGACAATTGCCCAAGGCCATTTATGGATCTGTGGTTCTCCCCACCCCTAGTCTAAGTCATTATCTTTCTGTGCATCCAGTTTTCCTGTTATCTATGACTCTTTGGCTACTGGGTCCTTTGTGTAATTGAACAGGATATTCTCCACATTGCCTTGTTAATTCAGTTGACTGTGGGTGCTTGTGTGAGTTTATAAGAATGGAGAAAATTTCAGCAGGATCTCTATTGCTAAGCATGTTAGCTTTGTTAAGGGGAAAAACAAATCAAATCACATCAGTCTTTGTCTTCCGAATTCCAGATTATACCTGGAACTTCCTCTATGCATCCTACTTACTGCTTTCTATCCAAAAATCTTGGTGCATTCCTGGCTCCTGCTGGGAAGCCCACAGACAGGCCAGGTGGGGCTCATCCACATGAAATACACCATCCTGTGTGTTCAGATAGAATGCATCTCTCTCTCTCTCTTTCTCTCTCTCTCTCTCTCTCTCTCTCTCTCTCTCTCTCTCTCTCTCTCTCTCTCTCACACACACACACACACACACACACACACACACACTTCTGTCTATCTATCTATCTATCTATCTATCTATCTATCTATCTATCTATCATCTATCTATCTATCTATCTATCTATCTATCTATCTATCTATCTATTCATCCCACATCACACACACACATGTATTCATATGCTTATCATATGAAGCCCCCTGAGCGTCTCACCACCACATCTGTGGCTTAAAGTAGATGACAGCACTTTTTCTTATATTAATAGATTTACATGTTGACTGCTTAATTGTTGCTTTAATCAGACAACTGGGTTGGTGTCTTGTCTGCTGCTCAGTGAAAAGCCAGGGGGAATGTCAAGACACTGGCCTACTTTTATTTTGTGTGTGTGTGCGTGTGAGTATGAGTCTTAGCCTGCCCAGTTATGTGTACTTTGTGTGTACATGCCTGGTGCCCATAGAAACCAGAAGAGGGTCTCAGAATTCTTGGAACTGGAGTAATGTATGGTTGTGAAACACTGTATGGGTGCTGGAAACTGAACCCTGGTTCTAGGTCTTCTGCAAGAGCAGTAAATCGTTTGAATCACTGAAACATCTTTCCAGTTCCTGAACTACTTTATAAATTAATCACAATTCAGCAAAAAAAAAAAAAAAAATGCTACTTTTTGTAAAAGTTAAAAGATTAAAAAATTTAACACAGAAACTATTTATTCAACACATATAAGTTGTAGTTCATATTTTGGACCCCTCTACACATTAAGGAAAGACTAAACTCAGCTAATTAGTATATGTAGTGCCTCTTGTTATGATTACTGTGTGTGTGTGTACACAAAATTATTCCTTCAGCAATTTTAAAAGAACGTAATATATTGTTATAAACCACAGTTGCCACGTTATACAAGGGATCTGTTGAATATACTGTTCGAGGCTAACTGAAATTTTGCACCCGTTGACCAGTGTTTCTACCAAGGGCTTCATGTTTTAAAGGTTGGGTAAAATTGATAATGTGGTATTACATGCTGAAAATGTCAGCCCTTTGTTGCACCTCAATCAGGGTTCAAATCTATCATTTGGAGCTGAGGTGTATGTGCCGGGAGCTCAGCATGTTTGGGACACTTTAGAAAGCTGTATCAGCTTTAATTACTGGAGGGAGAAATATAAGTACCTACCACACACCGAAGCCAACATATTTTAGGCTTTATTCTCACTAGTGTCCGCTCATGGGGTATAGATTAACTTCACATTTCAGTGCAAATGGCTCCACTCACTACTAGGCCACCCATAATTTTTAAGACATCAGTTTTTAGAACAAATTACATTAAATTAATTGAATTCTTTGATGGCTTAAGAAAATCATTTAAACCATTTCCAACTTCTCCATTTTCATTTTTATTTTATAAACTTGATTTAACCGAGATCGATTTCTTTTCAGTTTAAAATTTAAGACTAATATTTGATCCATCAATCAAACATTGTTAGTCTGGCCTCCTGCCACCTTCAGTTTTCTTGGCTGTCCTGTAGGTCCGGTCATCTCTGGGTAATTTCTATGACAAAGAATTCATCTAAGATATATTGTAATTCTCTCATCAAATTTTCTCGGCTTTGAAAATACAAGCATTAACAGTTAACGTATTTATTTTATATTTATTTTTCTAGTAATGTTTGTTGAATCAGATATGCAATTAACATATATATACATATATAGTATTAGTTATAATTATAATATATATATATATATTAAGCTTGGGGGAAGTATAGGAAAAACATACACACCAAGAGAGACTAGAGAATCTAGCAGAGTGTGGAAGGAAGGATGAGAAGATGGGGGAGAGGAAGAAGAAAGGGGTAGAAGAGAAGCTTTTTTGGTGTGTGAGGCTGAGGGATTGCTGTGTGATACACATGCAGAGTGTGGGATCCCAAATATTCTTGGAGGTCAGCACTTTACATGTGTGACCCATCAAGACAGGTGGGTTTGTGAAGGTCACCCTTGGACAAGGGTCCTTTATCCACAGCATCTAGAGACCAGCCCAAAGGTCCTGAGCTCATCCATGCTGGCACTTAGAGGAGATCCAAGAAGGAGCTGTGTTCCATAGAGTACCAGATATAGGCAAAGTCAACATACTCACCCCTAGAAAACAATTGCAAATGATTTTTTATTGATTAAATTAGTTTGGTGCCATGTCAATTTAGCTAAGCTACACAAAGCGGTAGGGTTTGTGACTTCCCCTGCCATGGTTGGTTTTGCTGAGTTTTCAGTTCTAGGTGGCCTCCTGATTTCATTTCTAACAGAATGTTCTCTTCATTCATTCCTATTGTCATGAATGAATGGATTCTATTTTCCTGGTTGAATAGTATTGTACACACACACATGCACACAGGCATGCGCACACACACACACACACACACACACACACACACACACTCACACACACACACTCACACATGTGCATACACGCACACACTCCTTGTCTCCTTTGTCTATCCATCCACTAATGGATGCTTAGCTTGATGCTGTCTTGGCTCTTTTGAAATATAGTGCAGTGATCATGAGTCTGCATGTATCTCTTCAACACATTGGTTTCATTTCCTTTAGAAAAATACACAGTAGTGGGATGATTGGGTCATATGGTAATTCTGCTTTTAATCTTCTGAATACTATTTTTCATAATTGGAGCACACATTTGTGCTTGATATATCTTAAAATGGCTTCTTTCTTTGCTGGTATCAGCTAAAGGTTTGCCCTCTGAATGGACATAGCAAGTAGGAAGATCATACCACACCTGCCCCACGCTCACTGGGAAGTGGGCTGTCCTTCTGAGGCTGTGGCTTCCTTTTGTGTACACAGGGGACTTGAACCTTTAATGTCTATCAGTCTTGGTACTGTAGGCTTGCAATGTTGGAGATGCTGACATTCATAGCTCTGGGCATTCCATAAACAATGCAAATTAGCATCCCAAACAGTGTTGCCTTCTGTACACAGTCTGAAGATGACAGTGTTTTCATTATTGAGCAGCTACCGTCCCTCCTGTCATTATCGACCCAGCCTGTGGTAGAACAGGGGCAGGGGCTTTGGGCCCTGACGACCCCTCTTTAATGGGAACTGAGTGTAATCACATTAGCTCAGTTGGGAGTTTTGAAAATTACATTAGCTCATCCAACGAAAAGGAATCTGCCAATAATTTATGTGATGGATTTGCAATTAGAACATAGAGGTCCCTCCCCTCCATCTTCTTTGTGTCTTTCTGGTAAAGAAACAGAAGAAAAAAATCATCTTAAGGAAATTAAAATGTCAAGCAGACCTTATAGGTCGTGTTTTAATAGAATTTTATCCTCTGTCTTTTGGTTTTGTTCCCTAAGGGAAGAATATTTTGGGAACTGTTTTATGGTTAGTCATTTCACATAATCTACTAAGGGTTTCTTGGTAAAAAAAAATATAGGAAAATAATTTTCATGGCTATTAAAATGTATATCAGATATAGAAGTTACAGGAATATATTTATTTTACATAATTAAAATATAATTACATCATCCCCCATTTAACTCCTCCCATGTCATCCATCCTCCATTCTCTTTTAAATTCATTGCAGGTGTTCATTCTGGGAAAGGCTAATTCTCTCTCTGTGTCTCTGTCTCTGTCTCTGTCTCTGTCTCTCTCTCTCTCTCTCTCCTCTCTCCAGCAGTCTTTAGTTGGCTGTAGTTCTTCATCTAGTCGTGGGGCTCTGTGTAACATCTCCATCCATGTTGGTATGTTAACTGTTGTCATTGTTTAGGCTTTGTTTAAGTAACCCTGTTTTGGAGATTTCACAGGTGTAATTTTCTTGTCATATACAGGATGATTCAATTTTGCTACATACTTCTTGGTCCTCTGGTCTTTACAACCTTTCTGACCCCTCTTCTGTGATGTCCCTTGAGCCTTATATATAAGGGTTGTGTTGTAGATGTTTGATTTGGGGCTGGGGACCCCAAAATCAGCTGTATCCGGCATTTTAGCAAGTTGTGGCTATCTGCAATGGTCTCCATCTGTTGTAAAAAGAAGCTTCTTTGATGAGAGGCAAGTGCTTTTCTTATTTGTGCAGGAATACTCTCTTGACTTGAAATAATATGTAGGGGTATTTATTTCCAGCTTTTTGTATTTGTATCTTATTGTATGACAATTAATAAATTGGAAATGTATGAAGTATTATTAGCACTTTGATTTTAGAGTGTTTCATGCGTGTAAGTAGGAGTGGTGTTTAAATAAACCAGACAGGGTAGGTAGGCATGGTAGCATATGCTAACTAGTTACCAATTACACAGGGTTTTTTTTTTGTTGTTGTTGTTAAATGTTGTACTGTTTTTACAACATATATCAACAATGTTGTAGGATAGATGATATGTTATAATAGAGAAATAGAAGCTCATATTCTTTAACTACCTTTCCCATACCACACAACTAATAGAGATGTCATGAGTGAGCCTAATGTCATCAGCACTGTCTTGGTTATAGATTAACTCTCTACTTCAGCACTAGCACCGGCAGTCACACAAGGCCTATTGAATCATTCTTGGGAGATAGTCTGATTTTAGAACAAGAAGTTCTACAAGTAAAGCTGATGGATAGCGGGACCTACAGGTATGGATGAGGGTTAGTATGGGGAGTCTAGGTGTGTTCTAGTTTTGGAAACACTTGACAGTATAACTACTAAGCATGATGGAACAAAGCATGTGATAGCCTTTGGGAGACGAGTGAAGCTGGACTTCTTGTGATAGATATGGACAGCTATTGGCCATGTGTATAATTGTGTCTTCTCAAGGCTTTGGGACCTATTTTTTTTTTTTTTATTGGTTTATTGGAGGGATTGGGAGTTAGCTGCTTTCTTCTCCAAATAAGAAAAGTAAAGAACAGATTGGAGCACTGGCATTCCATAGATAGAAAGAGCAGTTCCTCCCAGGTAGGGTGAGTTTCCTGCATGGGCTCTCAAGTAGGATGGGATGGAGATGCAGATGATAGAGGAGTGAGATGCTGGGAACAGCATTGTGCAGCTTTTCATGGGAAAAGGAATGAAGGAGTTTCACTGAATTCCTTTTCTTTCCACTTAGCTGATTATTCCGAGAGAGTGGGGCCGTACCTGCTTTGTGCACAGCTCCTGAAGTGAGCCTGGAAACACTGCAAGAAGTTTTGAGAGAGTGTCACTGGCATTAAAGGACTTGAAAAGTCCTTTTGTAATTACTGAAGGCGTTTGGACCACCTCTAGTCTTAGAGCAGAGAAGAGCAGATGCAGAGACAGTCTTTCAAAACCTTGAACTCCTGATTCTTCTGCCTCCATCCCTTAAGTACTGGGATGAGCGGCATATACTGTCTTTCATTTTAAGCAGTGTTTGACAGTCAAGAAAAGGGATGTTTAGTCTCAGCACAAGCAGCAAGGGATGTGTGCCTCTCATCTGTTTGGCTTATGGGTAAACAAGAAAATAACAAAATTAAATTGTTTAAAATAGGTGGGGAAATGACAAGCAGATATTCCAGTGCAGAGCACACAGACTGGAAAAGCAATCTACTTGGCTTAAATGGTTAGAGGTTTGACCAGCCCAGGGAGCAGAGGTGACCAGATAAGGGGCGTAAATGAGTTTCTGGGAATGGATGTTTACTGCCCTAATAGCTTCTCCTTGGTCTCTGTGTTTGCATGGATGAGCTGTGCTCTTTGAAATTCAGTGGTGTTTAATTTCAGCTAATTTTCACATGTCATTCTGTACTTTGAAGTTGAATATTTTATGTCATCCAATGACCTTATGGTACCTAATTCTCAAAGCTGTCATTTACATGCGTTCAGATGACTAAAAACTTATTACTGTAGTGAAATAGAAAATCTTTTGTATGAGAAGCCATGAAACATAACCCTGATTGAAAATACAACTATTTGCCCTTCAAATGATCATGAAAATGTCTAATTTTACCACTGCAAAAAATGTCTAGATGAAATATAGCTGCCAAGGTCAGAGTCTCAGGTTTAAAACTACATCCTAATATATTTGTATTCCTTCAGACTTGTTACTATGCCCACAATTCTGATTATTGCTTCTGCTGTTATCTACCAAGAAGTCTACGATCAGTCTCTATTTTATAAAGTGGCTTTGGGCCAGGGTTATAAATATTGGGTAGAGACAAGCTGTCTGAGACAATTGTGTTCCTGACAGTCTAAAGAATAGCACTATAACCCAAATGACCCCGCAATTTCTTTGAACCCCTGCCTAGATGCTACTGTTATTTTTAAACCAATGGTGCCTGGTAGAATTTATTATACCTCTTCAACACCTGCATTTCTTATCCTTTCCTCTGTTCTTTCAAATCACTTTTTAAAATTGTGATCAAATGTAGCTAACATAATATTCATCATTTTAATGATTTCTAAGCGCATAATATTGTATCCCACAATTTTTTAGAACCATCAACACTGTCCACACACAGAACATTTTCACCAGACCAGCAACAACAACCATGAAATACTAAAAATGCATCCATTCCCTTCTGCTTTCAGCCATAGGTAACCTCCACTAGACTTTCTGTCTCTTTCAATGTATTAACTTTTAGTACTTTGTGTTAATAGAATCGTGTCCAGCTTACTTCACCCACAATCTTTTTAATGTCTACTTTTATGGATTGTGGCACATGTTAAAATTTCTTTCCTTTTAAAATTTGTGTGTATGGTATGCTCGTGCTCATATAGGAGTATCTATGAGTGTGGGTGTATGATGTAGGTGTGTGTATGTCCATGAGTGTAGGTGTATGATGTATATGTCTGAATGTGTGGGGGGAATGTGAGTATGTGTGTGAATGTTTTTTAAGTGTAGATGTATGATATATTTGTGTGTGTGTTTATGAATGTGGTTATATTTTGTGTGTGTGTATTTGTGAGTATGGGTGTATGATATGTGTGTATGTCTATGAGTGTGTGTATGATGTTTTTGTGTATCTGGATGTGTCTATGAGTATGGATATATGGTGTATGTGTGTGTCTATGGATATAAATGTATGTGTAGATAACTTCAGATACTGGTCCTTGACTCCCATTTTGTTTGAACCAGAGTATCTCTTTCCTGTTGTTCGATATTGGGTATGGTAGGTCAGTTTGACAACAGACTTCCAGGTAGTCTCCTGTCTTCATCTATAGCACCCAGCTTTATGTGTGTGTTGACAGTCTAACTCACATCCTCATACTGGAAGAGTAAATGCTTTACCCACGAATCCATCCTCACAGCCTCTTTCCTTTTTATATCTACATAATTTTCCATTATATTTGCATATTTGTTCATCCACTGCTTGACATCTGGGATGTTCTGACTGCGGTTCCTTGATTGTTCCTATTGTTTACCTGCTTTTACTTATGCTGACATCAACACTGATTGATGTAGAACTATCCGTGCACGGTCTTGGCTTCAGTTTTTTGGGATTTATACTTGAAAGCAAAATTGTTCCGTCATGTGGTGGTGCTATGTTTAGATGGTTTTTGAGGAACTACCAAAACTATTTCCACAGTGGCTGAATCATTTCACATCTCCCTAGAAATGCACGAGAGTTCCAAGTTCTCCAGATTCTTGACACCACTCGTTATTTTTATAAAATGATTGTTATAGCAGCCATCTTGGGTGTAAAGTGGTCTCTTACTATAGTTCATTTGCATTTCCCTGGCAGCATGATAACTAAGCATCTTTCTTTCCATGTACTTAGTGCCCATTTTCATGCTTTTAGAAATTACCTAGATAAAATGTTACTTCTGGGATATAAACCTGCCTTTTGTCATAGGTCTCGGGCTCCACTGAGGACCCTGATGCTTATTTTTCATTTGGATAAGAAGTTTTCATTGTTGAGTTTGTGAGTTGTTTATAAGCCTAGACCTTAATTGATTATCAACAGTGTTATATACAGCCATTTTCATCCCACTCTCCTTTCCACTCTCTTAATAATGTTCACAGATGCACACTGAGTCTGATTTATCTTCCTTTTGTTGCCTGTTTGTTTGGTGTAATATCCACCAAAAATCAAAGATCATGAAGATTTTGCTCCAATTTTCCTTCTAAGAGTTTATTCTTTTAGCTTTTCTGTGAAGGAGGTTGTTAGCTTCAAGAAAACTTCTACAAACCGTGGGGTCAGGCCCTAAATTTATTCATGTGTGTGTTAAGAAGACTCCCCTTTCCCATTACAGACTTGGCATCCTTGTTGGGATGGGATATTCCTGGGATTAACTTTTCATTCCTTTAGTCAATATGGCTGTGTCCATCAGTACCACATTGTTCTGATGACTATAGCTTTGCAGTTAGTTTACATGTGATGAGCTGAGAAATTTTCCATCTTTATCCTTTAGCTTCATGGTTGCTCTGTCTCTCCAGAGCCAAGTTCCTGCCATTCTTTCGCTTGATGATGAACATGCAAGCTAGATAGACCCTCTTCTCCCTCAAGTTGCTTTGGATCATGGTGTTTATTGCAGCAACAACAAATCATAGCAATATATAAATCTTTTACCTCCATGCTTAGATCTGCCATTAAATAATTTTCTTTGGTATTTTCCAGTTGCAGAACTTCTGTTTGTTTCTGTCTTACGTGTTCCTACTTATTTATTAGCTGCACTGCTTGCTTGTCTAATTATATTTAGTTGACTAACTGTCTGGTTTGTTTTGTTGATTTTTGGCTGTCTTTAGGACCACATTTGAAAAGGCGTTAAGGCAATTTGTAGACTCTTTGGAGCATGGCTAGTTTCCTTTGGTGGCGTCACGCTTGTTTAATTCTTCATTATCCATTTAGCCTTGTGCTGCTGGTGGCTCTACACATGAAGAGAAAAACATCTTATGAATTAGTTTTTGTGAGTGAAAGTCTGCTGTGTTGTTGGCTCCTTGTGCTCATGGGGTGTGGGACTCAGAGGGTTGTGATCAATGAGTTTGAATTGGATCATGTGACTTCTGGGCCCATGGTTTATTAGCTTGCTACCAGAGGCTTCTACTGGTCTCTGAGTGGGCTGAATCACCCAGGACCATATATCTCTAGTATCATGGTCTGTAAGCCTCAGTGTGGGATGAGAGTCTATTTCAGCATCCATGGATAGTGGGTTTGCTGGCAGGCTCAAAGCTACTAAATGTGGTTTCTCCCAGTTCCCAGGGACAAATCCTACTAGATCATTGTGTGAGTCACTGTAAAGAGGCACTGGCCCTGGACTGCGGCTCAGGTGGGCTGCAGTTGAGTCACAGGCTCTTTTGGGAACTACGGCTGAAACTGAGCTCTGTTATGCTTCCTCTGCTGGTATGAGCTGGCATGTCTTCTGGTGGGTCTTGGGAAGCTATGACAGGATAAGAGCTGGGGTTCATTTGCCAGAATGTTTTAGGAGCCATAGTAAGACAGAGGCCTTTAGTTAATAATAAATATGATTGGTGGGACAATCAGGACTATAGTCATATGCACAAGAGGAAAGGCCATTTGGAACTTGAAACTAGAACTAGAGTTGGAGTGCCTCCCTTTTCTCTAAGCCTGTCTTTGGCTCTGTGGGGCTTTTATAACCTCTTATCCTGATAATCCAAGGGTACTGGTGACTTAAAATGTATATAGTCAAGCATATTAATAATTATTTATGTGCATGTGTGTGTATGTGTGTGTGCTTGTGTGTGTGGTTGTATGGCTTGCTTAGTTTTCTTCTTTTCTGTCATACATGAAGTTTCAAAAATTAAATTTCTATATTTCAAGTCATTATTTTATATTTTAATTGAATTTATCTTATATTAAATACATGGCAAATAACTGCTATTTGATTGCTATAATGGCCAGTTATACAGTAACCTTTTCCATCCCTTTAAAATGTCACATTGTCACACTTAAATTTATATTCATATATCAATATATAATCCTCTATACATTTTTCTCTATGTGATTGATTTGCTTATCTACATTTATATGGTGCTGTCTTCTAGTTTTGTCTTATGTTTTGATATTTTCTAAGAGGAGAATCTTTAAAGCTTTCATTGATTATTCTTACAGAGTCAAACCCCATATAATCTGTTTATTATGCCCAGTGTAACTCGCTCTCAATGATTTTTTTTATATATATTAGTTCAGAGAAGGATCCAGATTTTGCTTTCTGAAAGTAGTAAAAATCAAGGAAGCTTAAGTAGGCTATGGCAAGATGCTTCCTCAGTCTTAAAGACAAGGTCATAGAGCCTTGGGGCACGTGAATTTTAAAAGTACTCCAAAGGAACAGGACTTCCTAGCAGATACTGTAGTGAGCGCTCCCTATCCACATATTTACCAGGTGCCAGGATTTGATGTTTCTAAACGAAGCAACTTTGATAAAACTTCATGCAGGAATGGTGTCTAGTGAGTTCTATAACAGCCATTCCCCAGGAGCTGATACGTCTATCTCTTTAATCCAATATTCCCAAGTGGCTCAGTAGGAATCCCTTCAGAAGAGAACAGAAGAGATTCTGGGGAACAGAAGCAAAAATGGTGCTGTGTGGGAGAAGGAGTGTTGAAATAGAAACACTGTCAGAGAAAATATATTCCTATTACATGGGAAGGTGAAGAAGACTATGCAAGAGAATCTGGATATTCACTAGAAGGAAAGACACTGGATGAGTGAACTCAACCTGTCTCCACAGACCCAGGATGAGTAAGTATCAGGTATCAATTCTGAAGCACAGCATCAGACTTGGTACCCTGCTTAGCATCAAAAGCAATATTCCCAGTTGTGTGAGTGTGAGGAGGAGTCCTGCAAAGCTTAGGCATTACAGTCCTGGGCTCCCAAGCTGTGCATTTATCTGGCTTGTTTTCTTCAGTGTTCTTTCCTGTGTGTGTGTGTGTGTGTGTGTGTGTGTGTGTGTGTGTGTGTGTGTATGTGTGTGTGTGTGTGTATTTCCTTTCCGACTATCTATAAAAGTTAAGTGGAAAGGAAAAAAAATGTTCAGAGCTGAATTTCCTGCAGCAGCAGCATGCAGGGCCGCAGCTCTCTTGCTGAGCCTCATTTCTGCTGGGGCTATTTATAGACCGGCTCTGAAAATTCCCTTAGTAACAGGGTTGGGAAGAGCTCTACCTTTGCTGCAGTGGATGTCCCCAGCCAGCCTGTGGCCCTGTCCCCGATTCTTACAACCTAGAAAGTCTCAAGTAATCGTAGGTTAGAAATTACCCTTTCTACCTTCAACATATTTTATGGTTGGAGAAGTTTCATGAATATTTACTGTTCTAATCATGTGCTATATCTTGTTTGGATGGTAATGTGCTCTGTTGAAGAGGAGATATTTCATACTGATAGCCAGGCTTTGTCCTGCAATGACTAAGGTGTACGGTGAAGTTTCTCAGCCTTTGAGAAGAAATCATAGTTTCATTTCTGGGCACTGCTCAGAATCCTAACCTTTTCCTTTAAGTATCTGCCCCTCTTTAAGTTTGTTCTTTTCTCCCCTTCCCTCCAGCTTAACCATCTGTCTCCCTCCCTTTGCTTCTGTAGAACAATGGGCTGAGTACCTAGTGGGGGAAGGGCAGCACATGTCGTCAAAAACATTTACTTTTCAGAAAGTACAGAGTGAGTTCTGCAACGTGTTCTACATCTTCTTGCCATCTGGACCTATAACCTCACCCAGTTAGAGCTCTGCTAAGAAGGCCAAGGTCGTGGATTCAGACTCAGCATGATGCAGGTTACCTTGCTCAGGGAAGAACTTTACATTACCATTTCCTACAGTTGCTGGGACTGCTGGGTCCATCTTGAAAGGCCGCTGACACAGGAGGTCCTGGAGAGATTTGGGCTTGAGCCAACCCTCAGTGTTATTAGAGTAAACACCAAAGCATATGTTATAGGCTGGATAGTCAGCGGGACTCTTAATCCAACGTGTTTTTCACATTAAGCATTCAAATAAATCAGTCATAAGAAATCATTGTTTTCACTCTAGTTCACTTGCACAGAAGAAAATATGAACCCTAAGTTTGGTTCAGTGTTTCTACCTCTATTCTACTTCTTTATCCATTTTCCTTAGTCACCACTTAGAAAGCAATCCTCAGTGGAGTTACAGATGTTACTGGCAGGAATGAAGGGACCACTATAAGTAAATGTGGTGAGAGGAGGCGTCATGAGTAGTGAAGAGAGTTGCCACTGGCTGAATACAATGTTTGAGAGACTCTTCTCCCTTTGGCCTACTACTGATAACACGTCCCTAGGCTGATTAAGTGACTTCTGTTTTTTTCCGTCTCACTTCTCTGCACCCTACACATGATTGGCAGGGAGCTGTCACTTCTCTCCAACTGGAGAAGTCATCTATAGAGATAGAGAGGCTAGCACACGGTCTCACAGGCTATGACGGCTCTGGACTCCATCAAGGGCTTCCCGTGTCACCACACTGTATTTAGTATGCCATCTCACATCCACAGAATATTTCATCAGAATTGTATGTTGTCAACACTACATTTCCTTGTTTTATGTTCTGTTTATTTGTGGATGAGAGATTTTACACAATTTCTCTGGCTGTAATTGTGCAAGAAGTTGGATTTATAAGACTTGAGTGTGTCTTCACAAAGAGACAAGAGAGCTGGTTTAAAAAATGAAACAAAACAATAAAACCCCAGACCCCAATACCAAACACCAAACCAAACTAGCTAACTACCCACCTACCTACCTAACTAATTAACTAACTAACTACCACCCAGGGCCATTTTAGAAAGGGTATCTAACATTGCAGCAAATGGAGATAAGGTTTCTGACATTAGAATGTTTCCATTTAAGACTGAGTATTTCATATGTTTCCAAATAGTGACTTGGCTGTGTTCATTCCTCAAACTACTGTACTTGCTACTAAGAGGAAATAACCTTGGCAGCGCTCTCCCTGAAACTCATTTACCAAATGGTTCTCTTGCCTGCTCAGAACTGGGATTCAAAGGTGAGGAAATGATTCAAAGGACAGCATGCAGCTCAGGCTCACGGGAGTCAAGAAAACAGAGAGTCTTCCGCTCTTTCCCACAAGACCATCGTGACTTCGATTATGTGACATCCTTGCTCCAATTAAAGGCACGGCTCACATCCAGAGGGTCTCATTTACATTTTGCTGCTTTGCAACCCTGTCATTGTATCTGATACTTTACAATATTACATAATGTACCTTCTCTTGATGCAATTTCATGCCTCCTGCTGACTATTCAAAATTATAAAGCAGAAGGTCAGACTGCATCAGTAGATGGCTATCAAGATGCCTAGGTAGTAGCTCAAACAGCAGATAAATTTAAAGTGAGCCAGTGCCATGAGAAATGTAAAGGCAAAAGCCATTGTGGTGTTCTTTAAGTTCTGTAACTGAAACTTCCATTCTTATTAGAAGGCGGTAGATTTAGATCAGATTAGAAATATTTCATACACATAGAACAGTATGAAATATACATACATAATAAAAACAACCACAAAGCAAATACTCTTAAAACAGTCAGGCCAAGTAGAAACTTTGCCCTTCTCCCATAGTTAGATCAGACCTCCACCAGATGTGATGTTCACCCAAGAAAGATAACCATCTAGTTCTGCTTGTCTCCATAGGTTTATCTGCTGCACAATTTGCCTCTGGATTGTTTTCATGCTAATGTGTTCATTGTTTGAATTGCACACAGTGTGTGCACACTATTTCTTTGGTGACTTGGTCGTTATAGTTGTAATACTGTTCCATGTTACTAGGTGCATTTATACTTTACATATGTTTATAGACGTGGAGCTTAATCTTGTACCCACACTTAACAATCTGTATTGATTCTAGCTTATGTCCTTTGGATGATTTCCAGCTTGGGGCTGTTTTGAGTTATGCAACTGTGAAAACGGCTGGGTCTATCTCTGGACTGTGAGCTTTGGGGTATATGCTTAGGGGTAGGAAGAGACATCTCAGTGCTCACATGCTTCCATCACTACTGGAGAATGCTGAGCCATTTCCAAAGCATCTACAGTGATTTCTCTTCCCCCACTGACGTTCCAGTTTCTCCATTTTCTCAACTGTCAGATGCTTTGCCAGTCTAGTGAAGAATGACATTTCATGGAAGCCTTAATTTAGATTCCATTGCTTATCTAGAATGCTGATTGCATGTCTATTTAAGTAGCTAGCAGGAGTTCCTATTTGGGAAAAGCTATTCAAAATTTGCCATTTCTCCCCACCTAGGCTCTTTGTCTTTTTATGGGTCCTGTGTGTTACTTGAAGGGATGACTTGAAGATGAAGGATCTTGTCACGAGAAAACTGAAGGGAAGAGATGATCAGGGTGTTGAAGTGTTCAGTGTCAAGGCCATACTATAGGCTTAGGGAATTCTAACCACCATGCAACACAGTAAGAAGGAACTTAGTAACAGATGAGTCTTAGTGTAAGGAATCCACTCAGAATTCTCAAGACCAAGTTCTCAGCACAAAGGAGATTTACTTGGCCTAGAGGGATAAAGGACAGGGATAAGAGACAAGCACAGGAGATAGAGGAAGAAGGAAAGGGGGAAGGGAACAAAGGAGAGGATTAAGGGAGATTTGTCCTGAAGGAGGGAGAAGCAAAGGACTGTCTCTGGAGTCAGACATAGATCATAGGTGATGTGAAGGTAATATGGGAAATTTCATGTTAGGATGAGGTATTTAACTTTAATTGGGCATACTAATTGGGTGAGCCGAAGGGGACTTTTGATTGCTGAACTTCAACACTTTGGTAGCTGGGTCTTGGTGGTCAGCCTAAGGAGGAGGAAATGGTCAAATAAGAGAACAGAGCTTGTGGCTAGCTTTAGAAATGTCATCTAATGGTTTTTAACAAGGTGGGGGGATGAGGGAGAAGGGTAAGGCCTGCCAGAGCCATGATCAGCACGCTTGAGTTGCTCAGAGTCCCTTTCCTTAGGATAGTGGGGAGGAAGCCTTGTTCACTGGATGAAAATACCTAGCTGAGACTCAGTTTACATGGAAAGTTAAGTTTTTGAACCAAGGAGTGACATTTTCTCTTCTTCCTCCTTTAAACATTTTGTTTGTGATGCTGAGTACTTTCAATACTACTGGAATATTGAGTGGAATCTAATGGCCTGTTGGCAGAATCTGTGCTTCCCTTGCCTCGTGCCATGAGCTCTGTAAGGGTAGGAATGTTGGCACTGGGAGAAGGAAGGCCCTTCCTAGAAGTCACAAGGTCTATTTGAGATGAATACTCTGTATGCTGGGAGGGCATTTGGAGTCCTTTATATGATACCAGCAGGGGAGACAAAAGGTGGTGAATGGTGAGGAAAATGATGGATCTTGCCTGGGGTAGGGGAGGAGGGCAGTGGCTGCTTCACACAGGGATGTAGGGAAGAATGTGGGTGGTGCAAGGTGATCCCCTGAAAGGGCTGTCATTTTCCAAATGTAGCAGTGAATGCCTATATGCAGCAGTCCTTGAGGGTGATGCCACCAATCGGGATTCAGGGTGTTTCAAAGCTTTGGTTTCTATCACCAATAAAGATCCTAAGCACTGGTTAGGTAGCAGAGGGAAGGGATGGGGGAAGGAGGTGACAAGGATGATGCTCTGAGATCAACTGACACAACAGGACTGCCATTATCTGACTAAATGTATTCTAAGGGAAAGAGGTGAGTGGCATTATGGGTACATGTGGCAGTGTGGAGCTGTGAGGGGCCCTGATCAATTATAGCGGATGCTGATGTTGACTATTGAAGTTCTCTTCAAGGATGTCTTCTCTAAAGCTTGACAAATATGTCCTGTTCTACCTGCAGACACACCATGGTGTGCCCATGGAAACCACATTGCCTCTGAATTGTCCCAGCATGGTGAGATTTGCCATGAGCCTATGCCACTTTCAGAGCCAATGGTTGTCTACAGTTCTCCTTTCTGTGTTCCGCTGTCATAGCTGTCCGACGTCTGCTGTAGTGGAAAGGTTCTTCCAGCCTGCTCTGCTTGTCTCCCCTTGCACCCTTCACAAGCATTTTCTGCAGCAAGTTGCTTTTATATCCAATCCCATCCTGATTTCTCTTTTTGGGAAGAGCTTAGCTGAAATGAGTCTTGTTTGCTATGAAAGTTACCCACATGGTTTTACTTAAGTCTACCATCTGATGGTTTCCTGTTTGTTTCCCATCTACCCTTTGCTCCTTCCTCCCTTTCTTTAGGATTGAATTTAATAATCATTCTTTTGTTATCTATGCCTTGTTCAATCTCTTTTTCCTTTGTATTTCACTCTAGTACCATTGGAAAGCTAGAGTTTAGCGTTTAAATTTCACTTTACATATGGTATGAGAAATGTTGAACAAAACACATCCCATTCTTCCTGCCTGTCCTTAGGTAACATTGGTAACATTTTTCCATTTAAGGTTCTTAAGCCTTCTTTTAACATTTTTTTATAGTGCACACACATCGATGGATATTTTTCAGATTTTATTTGGCTAAAATGGTCTGTCTCTGTCTGTCTTTTCCTCTTGATCTTCATAGCAAAAGATCTATAACATGAAATTTAGCATTTTAGTCATTTAAACTTGTTTACTTAACTATTAACCCATAGAAGGGCATTTTTTTTTTTTTTTGTGGTTTTCACTTTTGAAATCTGCATATGTAGTTTTGCATAAATGCAAATTTTCCTGGATCACAAGGTAGGTATATATATATATAGCTGTTTTATTATAAACTGCCAAGTTATTTCCCCAGAAGTGTCTGTGCCATTTTACATTCATATAGGAACTCATGGGATTTGTATGTGTATTCTTGCATTGGCACCATGTGGCCTTGATTTGCATTTCCCTAATGACAAATGGATTGAGCAGCAGTTCCTGCTCTCAATTCCATATGCATACCTCATCAGCGCATGTCTACACACACTTCTTATTTCCTAATTGGAAAGACATCTTAGGTTCAGACCTCCTGTCAGAAGTGTGACTTGGAATGTTTTCTTCAAGTCTGTAACTTGGCTTCCACCATCTTTACAAGTTTGTACTGTAACAAAAGCTAATTTGGATGACATTCACTTTAATTGGGTTTTCGATTAGAGGTCATTGTCTGGGGCCATATGTAAGCATCGAACTATAGGTTCCAGTGATTTTCTGTTAAGTTTTCTTCTAAACATCTTGTACCTGAGTTGTTTTTTGATATAAATTTTGGATTCATTCAGAATTAGTTTTTATATGAGATCAGAGGTTTAGATTGATATTAATTTCTGTTTATGAATATTCAATTATCACAGCACCACTTATGAACAGTTTAGACTTTCTCCCTGAGCTGCTACTTTTCATTTGCCAAAAGCAATTCCTTAGAGCACAGTGGCCTGTGCTTGGGTTCATTTCTTTCCTTCTACTTTCTTTTGTCTCTTCTGCTATAAGCACCACAAAATCTTGATTGCTGAGCTGTACAGTAGATCTAAAAATGGAATAGAATTATTTTCACTTCATTCTTTTCCAAAGTTGTTCTGGCTGTTCTAATTCCTTTGCCTTTCTGTATGAATTTGGGACAATTTTGTCTATGATCACAGACACATTTCTGAGAGTCTGGCAGCATGATAGCTGCCTTCTTATACTTTCTTTTTGTGAGGTTTGTGTAATTTTTAGGATTTTTCTGTAGATTTAATTTTTTTCTAGCTATGGATAATATTTTTATCTTTTTCTGATCTTTAAAATATTTTATTTATTTAGTATATGTATACGTGTGTGTGTGTGTGTGTGTGTGTGTGTGTGTGTGTATGTGTGTGTGTGTGTGTGTGAGTGTGTCTGTGGATGCCAAAAGAGATCATTGGACCTCTGGAGCTGAAGCTTCAGGCAGTTGGGAGCTGCCTGATGTAGGTGCTAGGAACAAGACATAAGAAGAAGTAAACAAGAAAATACACAAAAAGTTAAATAACAAAAAAGCAGATAAATAATTCGACAATAAAATCAATGTCAAAATGCATGACAGCTAATGGATTTCTCAGTCAATAATTTTGGTTGGAGGGGATGGAGGGATGGCTCAGTGGCTAAGAACCTATGCTGATCTTCCACAGGATCCCAGTTCAGTTCTCAGTGTCCACACATAGGGCACACCAAAAACAACCATCTCTAATTTCAGCTGCAGGGTGCCTGATGTCCTCTTCTGGCTTCCATGGGTATATGTACAATTGGCACACAGGTGCATGCCCACATACATACACACATGCGTATAAACACACAAATAAGTAAGTAAATATTTTTCTGATGACTTTGGTTAAGTTGAGATATATATGGTCTTGTGCTTCAAGTGAGAATGTTCTAGGGGGATGTCTATGGGGAAGTGGCTCTGTTGGTGAGTGTGCCATCTTGGAGTAGGAGGTAGTAAGTGACAGAGCTGTCTGAGGAGCTTATAGCTTTAAGGCTTATAAGATGTAGAAACATGCCCCGGCCCACGGGGATTCGACGAGACCTTAGGGAAGGGGGCGAATGAATGAAAGGACAAGAGACATAAAAAATGAGAGCAAGTCTGGGTTCTGATTAAGCTCTGAAACTTTAATTTTGGGGGCAGGTTATAAAGACACAGCAAACCGGGAAGTTTGGGGGAACAGAAAGAAAAGCTTTCTGCTTCGGTCAAAAAGAAACCAGGAGAGGACATCTGATCCTCTGTAGCTGAAATTAGAGGTGGTTGTTTGTGGGGTGCCACAATTGAGGCCAATTAAGATATATTAGTAGGCAGTGGGAAGGAAGAATGGATTATAGGTCACTGACTTTAATGATTTTATACTGTTATACAAGTGACAGAATGCCCGGTGCAAAACACAGACATTGTCAGAATGGTCCTTTGAGAGCACATTGCCAGTTTTCAATCTTAGGGATACTTTTGCTCAATTTCCAAAGTAAGTACTAAGTTCCCAGGAATAGGGACATGACAATGCACAGCTTATAACATGTTGGGACTTAAGCTCATGTTCTATGTGGTGACAGAAAGCAATTCTTACACTACACAGATTGTCAGTATGAGTTTAAATGTTGAGAATAAAGAGAAGTTTCAGAGGAGAGAGCTCACTGAGGAGGTGGCATCAGAGGAAGGGCAAAGCAGTGAGGCACAGATGAGGCTGTGATGGTGGGACCAGCATGGACCACAGTGTTTGCAGGAGGACCAGAGGGAAGACCAAGGTGGCTGGGATTCATTAGGAGACAAGCTAGGAGATGAGTCGGGACAAATGGAGGCTATCAAATACAGCTCAGTAAGCTCCAATACAGCTTCGCTTTGGATGAAATAGCAAGCTCCCAGGTGCTTTTGCACAGATAAGTGCCACCATTTATCTGTCATATTTCATTTTATTTAAGATACTTGATAATTTATGACCAATCATTATTTTATGCAGCATGAAATGAACCCAAACCAACCAAACAAAAATAATACAAAATTATAAAACGTTAAAAAGTTATCATTTAAACCAATTGTGAACTATTTTTCTTCTACTATTTATAATTGTTTTTCTACTTTCAGAAATGTTAAACTATGAAACAAAACAAAAACCAACCCAAAAACTGTGTACTGGAACCATAAAATGCAGTACATTTTGTTTTTTAAAGAGCATCTGTTTTCTTAATTGACCTTAGTAGTCTAAGTGGATAAATGGCTATTGCATTAAAATCAGCAAGGGATGGTTTTCCTTGGACCAGATAAGCATTTGAAACATTACCAAACTTTGGATATATTCTGGGTAAGGTAAAAAAAAAAAAAAAAAAAAAAAAAAAAAAACTAAAGTTTTCTGATCTTGAGAACAGTAGATGCCAATTACAAGGATAGAGAAAAGAATGAAGAAAGATTTGGTGAAAGACAGAGATTAGATGTGGAAATAGTAAAGTTTAACAACTCTTTAGAGAAATATCAGAAGGCAGACACACACACAAACACACACTGTACACATGTGTGTGTATACTTCCCATATACACAATCAGTTTTCATTATTTCTGGGTTCTATATTTATCAATTGGAGTTTTCACTAAGATCTCTTTCCAACCCCTGTGTTCATACTCTTGGTACATTCAGAATCATTCACAGATATCAGAATGGTAGAAATTCCAAGATTCTCTTCCCCAGATCCTCAGCCTTGATTCTACAGAGTTGTTTCTTGCTTGTTCCAGCTTTCAAACTGTGAACAGCTATGCTTCCAGGGCTTACCAGTGCTATGTTTCAGTGTGCTACACTTCCTCTTGGTGATTTTGCTATTTAAAATGGTCTCCAAGGGTCCTGCAAAAGTATTCACTAGTTCCTGAATGCTCCCAAGGAAAGCAACATGTGATTAGATAGGCTTCGTTCAGGCATGCAATACAGTGCTATAAGCCATGCAGTTAATATTAATGAGCTCACAATATGTGTTAAATAAGGTGTCTTTACAAATAAACACACACAAAACAAGGTTATGTGTTGATCAGTAAATTAAAATGTTATTACCAGAGGCTCATAGGAACCTCATTCTGCATGTCCCCCAGGAGCATTAACTCAGTGTTTGCTAACCCTGAAGTTGTAACAACTTTCTACACTATAACTGCCAGAATTGGAAAATCGCAGCAGGGTTTCAGTGTTTATGGCCTCTGGAATTCTGGAGTTTAGGAATAGTAAGGGTAGATTGACAGTCATCAGCATAGATCCACATTTTAAAAATCCTGTTATCCCATAATACTTACTTGGATTTGAAAGACATAAAAGGACAATCACAGAGCTTCAGAGTAAACATTTAGAAATTCAGTAGCATTTGACACTCCAGTATTATGTCTGTTAAATGTGGTGATAAGTGGTGTTGCATGGGCTGGGGAGGTGGTTCAGTGGGTAACGGTGCTTGGGGTGCATGCATGGGGGCCTGAGTTCAAATCTTCAGCGCTGATGTGGAAAGCTGGGTGTGGCCGGATGCTCCTGTAAGCTCAACACTGTGAGGGAAAGACGCATGAGAACTGTCATGGCTGGATGGCTCCCAGACTAGCTCAAGGTTCAGAGAAAGGATATATCTAAAGAGAATAAAGTGGAGAATGATATAGCGGGACAGGTGATATCCTCCTCTGGCCTAGGTGTAGCAAGCCCAGCCCCTTCCCACGAGTGGTACTGCATATTCATCGCTGTTTTAGAAATATTTACAGAAAATCTTCTTAGTATATTTTCTTAAATACGCCTGTGTGATAAATTAGGAGAAAGTAATCCTTCAGCACATACAGTGTGAGAGGTACTGTTCTGAAGGACGGTTCCACTCAGTTCTCCCTCTCTCTAAATGTCAAGCTCTGAGCCAGATGTTAGCATGAGAAGTTTTAAGAGTTTAGAGGTTTAGCTTCTTACCTGACCCTTCTATTCTGGGATACAAGGAGCTTAGAAATTGCCCTTCATCTTTACAGCAGGCGTAGAGCTGAGCCAAAGGAAGACTTAACAACTCTTAGACATTTCAGAAAAGATGGATGACAGGGAAAACTATTGATTGTCACATCGAAGAGTCCAGAGAATATGGACAATCACTTGGAATAATCAATAGTGTGTAGGAAAATCTTGATTAAGTGGTGAGTTGCTGGAGGCCCAGTACAGTCAAAGTTAAGAAAAACCATGGAGGAAGCTAGCAGTACTAAAATTCCCACACACTTTAGGGAGTTTTACCTTTAGATTTTCACTGGTCTTTTTTTCCCCTCTTAACTAAATCATTTCTCCATTTAGTTGTTCCAACAAATCACAGTGTCACAGAAATAATACACTGGTGCAGGGACTCTGAGATGAAATTCTGTCTGTGGCACACTTATGAGAGTTTTTGAGATCAATAACCATGAAAGGGGAAAAAAGTAGCTGTTGGACACATGGAGACACTGGGGAAGGTATAGTTTCAGCAGTTGATCCAGGGGAAGCTCTGATGGCGGTGGTCCTGTAACAGCATGGTCTCTTTAGGCTGCTGTATTGACTGGCCATCAGATTGGTCAGTCCTGGAAATACTTGACCTTAAGTGAGAGCCATCAGTTGAGGCAGTTCTAAAGGCACTCCTGAGAGCTGGGTGCCTTCTGGCAACAGAGCATCACACAGCAGGGGACAAGAGCGTATGACTCAGTATCCACCATAAAACTCTTCAGTGGTGAGCCAATGATGGAACCTGTGGAAATGTATCTGTGTCAGGGCAGGATGTTGCACTTGGAAGAAGTATCAGTGGCGATAGTGCTGTTTTTCACAATGTAGGGACAGACACGGCTGTAACAACATTAACTTGCCTGGAATGTTGGGAAGCAAAGCTTTGCTTATGAAGAATTTGCTCCTTTATGTCTCAACTTTGGCTTGGCATTCTACTGCCCCAAGACGGGACATCTTCCTTGGTAGGATTCTCTCTCTTCCTATCTTGCAGCATCCCCTGCTTCTGTAACCACGATGCCCCTCTTCATCCTCATGCATTGTCTTCTCCCTTTGTCCCATCAACCCACTAGACACATTTAATGTTATTTTATTTTAAGTAATATTTTAGTATGTGAACACAATTTTAACATTTACTATATTACATTTCACCCTTGACAATAAAGTTCTGAAGGCAGAGAATGCTGTTGAGTTTTCTCTTTGGTCCTTTGAAAGCCATCAAGTGCTGGATGTAAGTACAAACCACATACCAGAGTCTGAAGTTGGCTGAGCGTTCTCTTGCTGCACCCACTGGATGACTGGCTACCTCTCTGTGCTTCAGGGTTTTTTCCACCAGAACTCTTATGTCCCATGAGAACTTCCCTCTGGGAATGTTCTTTTCATTTTGTTTCTGCTATTATTTAAAATAGTGTAACAGCATGGAAAAAAAATGACCTGACAATATCATCTGTAAGATAATTTTCCCATAATAATTAGCAATAGTAGCAATAATTAGTTCATAGCAATTATCCCACACTTATAATCTCTCTCCACATTGCTTCTTCCCCTTCTCTGAGGAGAAGGGGAATCCTCCTTGGGTACGACCCCACCCTGGGGCATCTTGTCCCAGCAGGATTCGTCACATCTACAGAACACTTCACCCAAACACAAAAGAAAACATCTTCTTCTCAGAACCTTATGGGACCTTCTCCAAAGTTGACAATATAGCTGGTCACAAAGCAAGTCTCAATAGATACAAAAAAAAAAAAAAAAAATTGAAATAACGTCTCGGATCTTAACAGATCACAATGGATTAAACCTGGACTTCAGCAACAACAAAAACCCCATGGGTCCTCTGACTGGAGAAGATACCCCATGCCCTTCTGGCAGGGGAGAGGGGTGGAGGGAAGCCTTTTGACACGTGTCATGTCAGAGCATACTACTTTTCTTAACAAGGTATGCCTAAAGGAGAAATTGGTTTAATGCAGTCTAACCTGCTGGGATTTGGCTTGAGCCTTGTAAATACGATGGAAGGATGTTGTTATATTCTTTAGCTACCCTGCCCCAGCTAAGGTGGGGCTGAGAACTATTTGTGGGATTTACAATTCCAGCTCACCAAAAGCAGAAGACCTGATCAGAGGACTTTGGAATACTCCCCCTCCCCCATCACTATATCATAAAAGCCTATTTACCACAAGTCTGTTTACTTAGTACATTGTGTCTGCCTTTTGACATACAAGCTAAAGACCAGCTGAAAAGGAAGAACAACAAGGAAAAGAAAGGACAACACACTGGAGCTGATAGAACAAGCAGCAGAAACTAAGACAGATATTATAGGAATGATAGATCAGCAACTGATAAAATGTCTGTTATTCTAAGGGTTTTAGGGGAAAAGGCAGACCACATTCAGGACAGGATAATTTAAGCATAGGCACGGAGATTATAAAAAGAACCATAAATAAATTCTTGAGATCAAAGACATGACCCTTGTAGGTTGTATGCATGTGTTGCAAATAGCAAGTAGGAAATGATGTTCCCTGTCATTTCTCACCAGGGAAATGCAAATTAAACCAGCAACAAGATACCATTACACGCTTACAGAAGTGTCCAAATCTATATCATCTTCAACACCGAATGCTGTGAGAATTCACTGTGGGTGAAAATGGGAAATACTCTGGTCCCTTGGGAAGATCCTGTTTTTATTTCAGTGTTAAAAAGCAATGAATGTAGGTAAGTGGTGGTGGCACATGCTTTTAATCCTAGCATTCGGGAGGCAGAGGCAGAGGCAGAGGCAGAGGCAGAGGCAGAGGCAGAGGCAGAGGCAGAGGCAGAGGCAGAGGCAGAGGCAGAGGCAGAGGCAGAGGCAGAGGCAGAGGCAGAGGCAGAGGCAGAGGCAGAGGCAGAGGCAGAGGCAGAGGCAGAGGCAGAGGCAGAGGCAGAGGCAGAGGCAGAGGCAGAGGCAGAGGCAGAGGCAGAGGCAGAGGCAGAGGCAGAGGCAGAGGCAGAGGCAGAGGCAGAGGCAGAGGCAGAGGCAGAGGCAGAGGCAGAGGCAGAGGCAGAGGCAGAGGCAGAGGCAGAGGCAGAGGAGGCAGAGGCAGAGGCAGAGGCAGAGGCAGAGGCAGAGGCAGAGGCAGAGGAGGCAGAGAGGCAGGCAGATTTCTGTCAGTTTGAGGCCAGACTGGTGTATACAGTGAGTTCTAAGGACATCTAGGACTACACAGAGAAACTCTGTCTCAAACAACAACAACAACAACAACAACAACAACAACAACAAGGCAATGAATGTTTGTGGTACTCTTCTAAAATGTCTCTTGCAGGCTCATGATTTGGGTGCTTGCTCCCTCGCTAGTGGGGTTCTTTGATGACTGTAGAAGGAAGTCACTAGAGCTGTTCTTTGAAGGTTAGAGCCATGGTTCTCAGCTTTCTTGTCAGCCATCTTGAGAAGAGTCTCTGCTCCATACTCTTTCTGGGTGCTGTAAACACCACACTGTTTTCTCTATTAGTGATCCTTTAAAATCATGGCTCTAAATAAATTCTCCCCCTAAAGTGATCTGTTAGATGTTCTGATCACAATGAAGGAAGAGTCAGCAATATATTTACCTTCACTAATTTATTAATTAATTTATTTGTAGCTCACAAATGAAAATGAGGTTGAAACCTTGTTCATTTGCTTTATCTTGTAGAAGGATATGTAGAATTTCTTATAGATGGAACTCAATGTTTTCCTGATGACATGCCAGGGTTTCAGAGGAGACTCCCAATGTTTTAATCCTTAGACTATGGGAAAACAAAGCTAAGAGAAAAGCATGTCCTAGTCTAGTCCAATCTTCATCATCGTTGGACAAATGTCTCTCAGCGGACCCTGGTCAGTTGTTTTGAGGAGTTGTGAGCAATTAGACTACATTAAAATCTACTTATTAAATAAAATACATGGCAGGGCTGTTATCCTGACAATAGGACTTTTTTTTTTTTTTTTTTTTTTTTTTTTTTCCTGTGGTTGGGACCCAGTGTCTCTGTCAGCAGAATTGTCAAATCAGATTCACTCAACGTGGCATTGATTCTGTATAAATTACAAGAAATGTACACTGTCACATTCTGGGAAGGTGGGCTCTTGAAGAACAGGCACTCAGCAAGACCTCTTTCTCTTCCTGCTGGGATTGCTTGAAAGGAACAAAGAGAGTGGGGGAACCACAGATACAGAAGAAAATTAGCATTTAAGATAAAGTAAGAGGGGCTACCAATCAAATCAAGAGGGAAAGGAGTCCTCAAGCAAGTCTGTTTGATTTCAAGTGGATGGTATCAGATTGAAAGGCTCCACATGGAAGAGGAAATTTCTTACAGAAAATGCTAAAACGTCATAGGTAGATAAAATAGACTCAAAGTATGGGTTTGTTGGTCAAAAGGAGTGTGGGAAAACAAACCAACTTCTAACTTTTTTGTATGTGTAGTTATGTGGGTGTGAGACTTTAAATGCAGCAGGTGGGGGCCAGAAAAGGTCTTAAAGGAGAACATGTGAAGGGCAATAGAACACATATAAAAAAATTACAAGGAAGAAGGGAGAGAGGAGAGGAAGAGAAAGGGAGAAGGAGAGAGGGGGCAGGGGAGAAGGAGAGAGAGAGAGAGAGAGAGAGAGAGAGAGAGAGAGAGAGAGAGAGAGAGAGAGAATGAGAATGAGAATGAGCCTGTTTATCCCCTTTCTCAGGCAGCAGTGACTGCAGCTCATCAGACCTTCCAGTCTCTCTTGACTGTTGCTTCTGGAATGCTCACTCTCTTGCAGTGTGAGACTTTTCAAGGGACACTGTAGTATTCTCTTCTGATGTGACAGGCAGTAAAACTAGCCACATCATGGACGATCTAGGGTGGAGGCTTGGTTGGCACTGGATAGAGGAAGCATCATTGCAACTTTCCCGTTTCCCACAGAGGAGAAGCTGGGAAGACTGGAAATCTACCTGTCAATACTGCCCCTCCCCCCATCAGTTCCCACTATGTTCACCTCCTGCTGCTAGGTCATGGATCAGAGTAAAACCCAAATTATGGGACATCATCCCACCTACAGACACATATAGGAGAATGGCAACATGAGCTCAAATAAGAGCATGAGGAAGTCGGAGATGATGCTCCTTCAAGGGCAGGTTCCAGGGTGGGCTCAACATGGTCTCATCCAAAGATCACACATGGATGCTTATATTTAAAGAATAATGTTTTGAGACTCTTCCTGGGGAGACATACTCACCCTAGGTAGGGCATTAGTGACAGTCTAGAAATGATTCTTTCCTAGTCTAGTGTGGTGAGTCAATTGATATACTGGTATTAATGTACGGAAGCGTGGCTCAAGTGTTACTTACGAAACATTTATGGAGTTTGTTTCTCTGTGAATCGACATAAAGCTAAACACTTAACAGCATGAGCAGAATTAAAATAGAAGTTCTTAGAGGAAGTCTGACAGAGTAAGAAGTGTGTGTGTGGGGGGGGGGGGTGAGTGTGGGCAGAGATGGAGGACAGCCCGCCTACTCTTCAGCTTGTGCTGGGAGGCCTTGCCTCTGCCAGCTGTCACCAGGCAGCATCCCTGTGGTGCCTTCCTGTGGAGCATCTGGAAGACTCAGAAAGGGCCACTGGATTAGAGGTGGAAGCTGGAGAATGACTCAGGAAAGAGGATCTTCTCTGCCCCCCAACAACCAGTGTAGGAAATCAAAAGCTGGGGGAATACATGGGGGGAGATACTACAGCACAGGTTCTAGAACAACCTAGGAACCAAGGCAGGAGCCAATTAACAAAAGTGTTGCATTTGAAAAGAAATTCTGGGGAAAGCTTTCTTAAAAGCTAAAAACAGTGGAATTAAACAAAAACAGGCAACAGTTAACTCCCAGAGCTTCGGACTTCTTAAGAATCAGCAGGATTAAGGAATGTTGGAGACTCTTTCCTCAGAACAACCATGATACAAAAGAAACAAGGAAGGTGGCAAGTTCAAACAAGGAGAGTAAAACCAAATGTGGTTTTCACACTAAAAGCTTTTGCGAAGCATCCAGTCACAAAATGAACACAACAAACAGATTAAGAGTAAATATTTGGGAAGCATATACCTAATGCAAGTGTCTGAACAACACCATCTGAGATGTAACCATAGGAAAGGGGTTAGTAGCGAATCTTAAAAGTGGGCCAAAGATCTGAATAGAAGTCTTCTTCCCCCCCCCCCCCCCCAAAGACAGCGGAGAAGTAAACAATAAGGAATAAGGCCGGGGAAAGGAATCCAACATCAATAATCATCAAAAAAAAAAAAATGAAAATGAAAATCAAAACCACAAAGAGATTCATCTTTCACTCCTTAGACTGAGTGTTTCAAAATGGCAAATGCTGGCCCGAATGTGGAGCAAAGAGAACTCTGGTGAAGTACTGATAGACAGGCAAATAATGAAGAGCTCCAAACTCCGGAGACCCTTCCTCAAGCCTCAGGACATTGCGGCCACCCAAAGATCACAAGAAACCATACCTGGATGCAATCAGCAGAGGTTTATTAGGGAAAGAGCTGGCAGCCAGCGGTCTGACCAGGTACTCGAGCTGGAGTCAAGGTCCGACCCCCACGGCCAGTCCTTGGAGGGTTTAAAGGGAAAAACCACAAACCAGGGGAGTGGGAAGGGGGCTGAGGGGTTGTCAAGGATACAAAACATGAAAACAGTGGAACAATTCAGAGGTACTCACCCTAAATGATTAGTGTCATGTGGAAATCGCCCTGCATTCTTCTCAAAAATGTGGTTTTTACCATGCCATTGTGCCCTATCCTGCCATTTCAGATTACTGTCTTTACTTTTTCTGGCTATAGGGCTATAGCCCCACCTAGGTGGTAGCATCTTTATCTGTAATCAGGAATGTCTTCCTGCCTTGAGCCTCTCCCACCTGTGGGAGAGGCTTGAGGAATGTCTGCATTTTTCCTGCTCAGGTACTCTCGAGAAAGTAAGTTTTTCTAAGGCAAGAAATCTACACATATTTCATAAAATGGCCTTTATAATTTTTCACTCTACAATAACAGTTGGGTGTGGTAGTGCATGAGTTAAGTCCCGAGGGATCTCTGAATTTAAGGGCAGCCTGATCTACAGATCGAACTTCCGGAAAGCCAGGGCTACACAGAGAAACTCTTTTCTCAAAACAAAACAAAACAAAAACAAAAACAAACTAAACAAACACCAAACAACAACAACCAAACTTGCAAACTGGTGTGAGAAACATTGTGGAGGTCCCTAAAAGAATTTAAAGTCCCCTGTTGGTGCCACTGTTGGGGAGGTTATGGCACTTTTAGGAGCTGCAGCTGAAAGGTATAGAAAATTTATGAAAAATATAGAAAGTTTTTATGACCCCTAGACCTGAGCAAAAAAAAAAAAAAAAAAAAAAAAAAAAAAAAAAAAAAAAAAACAAAAAAAACAACGCAGGCTAGCAGGTTCACTAGTTCTACCAAGAAGGCAGAAGTAAATGTGAGATTTTAGGTTTTCACTGCCCCATACATTCTACATTCCGAGGGTACATTATCCTTGAGTCAGAGGACACTTTCTGGATTAACATTCAGGAGAGGAAGGGAGAGGCTGATTAACATTCCTCAGACCTCAGGGAAGAGAACCCACTTGCGGGTGGGGAAGGCCCAAAGCACAGATGGCTGGGCAAGGTTACATTCTTGTGAAAGATGAGTGTACGAGACTTTTCTGCATGACTCTGGCTGAATTAAGGGTTGGGACTTTCTACTGTTTTTATGTTATGTTCTCTTGGTTACCCCCTCAAACTCCCCCCCTGTTTGTGGTTTTACCCTTTAAAATTCATTCTCCCCCAGGCCGCTGGGTCAAGTCCTCTACTCCTGCGTGGGTTGTGAATTGACCATCAGCCAGTTAATCCCGAAATATACCTCTTGCTGATTGCATCTAGATCGGTGTCTTGTGAATTATTGGGTGGCCGTGACATCCCGAGATTTGAGTAAGGGACTCCTTTCTCGGGGATCTTTCACAGTCTTTCTGGAAGAGGAATGTTATTGAAGGCAGGCCTTGAGAAGTAAGGCCTCACCCTACTTCCCACATGCTATCTGCTCCTTTGTAAACTTGGGATGTGGCCTTTCAACTTCCTACTCCAGCAGGCTGTTACTGCACCTCCTCAACCATTGTGGCTTCTTTCTCTGGAACTGTATTCCTAAATAATCTCTTTCTCTCTTAAATTGCTTTTGATCATGGCACTTAAAATAGCAACAGAAAATAAATAATACACCTACTAACACTTCTTATTTTCTGCATTTTTTCTCATATTCTCAGGCATCCAAATAGGTGTAACCTGGTAGTTTCAATTTATACTTTCTAACAATTAGTGATGGTGAATATCTGTTCATTTGCTTCTTGACTATATATGTTTCTTCCCATCCCATTATTTAAAATGTGTAGGGAGGGCTTCTATTTAACAAGCTCACAATTTCCAGTGGCATGTGCTATTTAGCTACCATGAGGGATTTTGCTATTGTCATTTGTTGCAAGAAAGAGCTATGCCACTACCCTCTAGTTTTCTATTTATTTATTTATTTATTTATTTATCTATTTAAATTAGTGAAAATTACACATTTTTCAATTAATTAATTAATTAATTAATTTACATTATATCACCATCATTGCCCCTCCCCTAACCCTTCTGGTCCCCTGTCACACAGTTACCTCACTTAGAATGGTATTTTCTGTTCCATCCATTTGCCTGCAAAACTCATGAAGTCCTTGGTTTTGTTTTTTGGTTTTTGGTTTTTTGACACAGGGTTTCTCTGTATAGCCCGGGCTGTCCTGGAACTCACTCTGTAGACCAGGCTGGCCTTGAACTCAGAAATCTGCCTGCTTCTGCCTCCCAAGTGCTGGGATTAAAGGCGTGCACCACCATAGCCCTGCGAAGTCCTTGTTTTTAATAGCTGAGTAGAATTCCAGTGTATAGATATATCATATTTTCTGTATTCATTCTTCTGTTGAGGGACATCTGGGTTGTTTCCAGTTTCTGGCTATTACAAATAAGAAACATAGTGGAGCATGTGACCTTGTAGTATGATGGAGCATCTTTTAGGTATATGCCCAGGAATTGTATAGCTGGGTCTTCAGGTAGAACTATTCCCAATTTTCTGAGAAACCACCAGATAGATTTCCAGAACGGTTGTACAGTTTGCCCTGCCACCAGCAACAGAGAAGTGTTTCCCTGGCTCCACATCCTCAACAGCATGTGCATTCCCTTGAGTTTATGATCTTAGCCATTAGAACCCTAGGGTCATTTTGATTTGCATTTCTCTAATGACTAAGGATGTTGAACATTTCTTTAAGTGCTTCTCAGCTATTTGAGATTCCTTTGTTGCAAATTCTGTTTAGCGCCATTTTTAAATTGGGTTATTTGGTTTTGACTTTTTGGGTTCTTTATATAGTTTGGATATTAACCCTCTGCCAGATGTTGGGTTGATAAAGATCTTTTTACAAACTGTAGGCTGCTGTTTTGTCCTATTGACAGTGTCCTTTGCCTTACAGAAACTTTTCAGTTTCAGGAGGTCCCATTTATTAATTGCTGATCTTAGTGCCTGAGCCATTGGTGTTGTGTTCAAGAAGTTGTTTCTTGAACCAATGAGTTCAAGGCTATTTCTTCCTTTCTCTTCTATTGGATTTAGTGTATCCTGTTTTATGTTGAGGTCTTTGACCCACTTGGACTTGAGCTTTCTGTAGGGTGATAAATATGGATCTGTTTGCATTCTTCTTCACGCAGTCATCCAGTTTGACCAGCAACATTTGTTGAAGATTTTTTTTTTTTTTTTCTTTTCCCATTTTGTGGTTTTGGCTCCTTTGTCAAAAATCAAGTGTCCATAGGTGTGCATGTTTATTTCTGGGTCTTCAATTCAATTACATTGATCAACCTTAAGTTTTTATCACTATTGCTCCATAGTACAGTTTGAAATTAGGGGTGGTGATACCTCCAGAAGTTCTTTTATTATTAAGCATTGTTTTAGCTTTACTGGATATTTTTTCCATATGAAATTGAGAATTCCTTTCTTGATCCCCGGCCATCTTGGAGGCTGATCTTGATTGGGGGCTGTCTCACACCTAAGGCAGGAAGATGGTGGCCACAAAGAAGATGAAAAAGTCTCTGGAGTCGATCAACTCTAGGCTCCAGCTTGTTATGAAAAGTGGAAAGTACGTGCTGGGGTACAAACAGACTCTGAAGATGATCAGACAAGGCAAAGCGAAGTTGGTTATCCTCGCCAACAACTGCCCAGCTTTGAGGAAATCTGAAATAGAATACTATGCCATGTTGGCTAAAACTGGCGTCCATCACTACAGTGGCAATAATATTGAATTGGGCACAGCATGTGGAAAATACTACAGAGTCTGCACACTGGCTATCATTGACCCAGGTGATTCTGATATTATTAGAAGCATGCCAGAGCAGACTGGTGAGAAGTGAACAAGAAAGTTTTCCTTTAATAAAACTTTGCCAGAGCTCCTTTTGAAAAAAAAAAAAAAAAAAGCCGGACGATGGTGGCGCTGAAGAGCTCCAAACTCCGGAGACCCTTCCTCAAGTCTTAGGGCATTGCGGCCACCCAAAAATCACAAGAAACCATACCTGGATGCAATCAGCAGAGGTTTATTAGGGGAGGAGCCGGCGGTCAAAACGACAAGCTCTTTAGCTCCAAGAGCAGGGTTTTGGCCCTGTGTGGTGGGTTAAAGGGTCTTTTATAGCATGGGGTGGGGGGGGAGGAAGGCATTTTCGCACACTTACACATGATTGGTTGTTTTACAAATTTTGAACATAGCACTGGGAAGACCAAGGGAGGGGTAACCAAGAACAGTGGAACATTTCAGAGAATCCAGCCCAAATGATCTAGAGTCATGTGAGATCACTCTGCACACTCATTCTTCTAAAAAAATGTGGTTTTCACCATGCTATTGTGTCCTATCCTGCCATTTCAGATTACTATCTTTACTTTTTCTGGCTATAGGGCTATGGCCCCACCTAGGTGGTAGCATCTTTATCTGTAGTCAGGAATGCCTTCCTGCCTTGGGCCAGGCTTGGGGAATGTAATCCAGCAAGTGTCCTTCACCTGGAATGTGAAGGCCTGAAATCTTATTTTCAGTTCCGAGTTCTGTAAGGCGAAAAATCTACACATATTTCATAAAATGGCCTTTATAATTTTTCACTCTACAGCGCACGCCTTTAATCCCAGCACTTGGGAGGCAGAGGCAGGCAGATTTCTGAGTTCGAGGCCAGCCTGATCTACAGAGTGAGTTCCAGGACAGCCAGGGCTACACAGAGAAACCCTGTCTCAAAAAAAAATAAAAAGAAAAGAAAAAAAGAAATTGAGAATTCTTTCAATAAAGAAATTTCTGTAAAGAATTGTGTTGGAATTTTGATGGAAATTGCATTGAATCTTTAGATTGCTTTTGGTAAGATGTCCATTTATATTATGTTAATCCTACTAATTCATGAGCATGGGAAATCTTTCTATCTTTTGACATCTTCTTCAATTTCTTCAGAGAATTGAATTTCTTGTCAAAAAGGTCTTTTACTTTCTTGGTTAGAGTTATACCAAAATATTTTATATTATTTGTGGTTACTGAAAAGGGTGTTCTTTTCCTAATTTTTCTCTCAGCTCATTTTTCATTTGTATAAAGGAGGGTTACTGATTTCTTTGCGTTAATTTTGTATGCAGCCACTTTGTTGAAGGTGTTTATCAATTGTAGGAATTCTGTGGTAGAATTTTTGAGGTCACTTGTGCATACTATCATATCATCTGTGAATAGCAACATTTTGACTTATTTCTTTCCAGTTTGTATCCCCTTGATCTCCTTTAGTTGTTTTATTACTTTAGCTAGGACTTGAAGTACTATATTGAAGAGATAGGGAGAAGGTGGACAGCCTCATCTTGTCCCTAGTTTTAGTGAAATTACTTTAGCTTTCTCTCCATTTAATTTGATGTTGGCTATTAGATACCTGTATGTTGCCTTTATTGTGTAAATAAATAAATACATAAGTTTATTTATTATTGTATACACTAATAATACAGTAATCATTATAATTACTGAAATCTGCATATTATATTCTGATCAGTTTCTTTCTCCCCATCTCCTCCCAGAGTCTTCCCACCTCCCCATCTCAGCAGATTCTCTTTCTCTCTTTCTAGAAAACAAAGGGGAAAATGAAACAACTAGGATTAAAAAACAAAAAACCAAAAGGCATAAGAAACACACACACAGACATACACACCATAAAAACCACAAAGTCAGAACATAAAACATACAAGCAAAAGACCAGCAAGATTGAAAAAAAAAAAAAGCCTTAATAGAACAATATCAGACAGAAAAAGAAATCTACAAAAACACCATTGGGTTTGCTTTGTGCTGGGCGTCTACTGCTGGGCCCAGTGCCTATCCTTGGTTTATATACCCAGTGAGACTCCATTGGCTTCCTATAATCTTTCTGCCTCCTCTTCCAAATAGTACCCTGAACCCTGAGGGGAGGGGTTTGATGAAGACAATCCATTCAGACCTGAGTTTTTCCAAATACTCTTTCAAATACTCAGGATACTGTCCCTTTGTTATTCTCCTTCATTTTAAAGGAACCATTAGAGATTTTTAAATAAGGCAACAACAGATGAGTTTTGTGTTTGAAAATGATCCGGATATCACATCATGAATGGATCACAAGCATATAAAATTGATTAGGAGTCAATCTCCTTATGTTGGATAAAAAAGATTGGGACAATATGATTTTTTGTTTTTCCATTTTGTCACCACTGCAGGTGATATGCTGTAGCAAAGGTGCAGAAAGCTTTGATGATTGGGGAGATACGTAAAAGGCAGGCGGACACATCCCCACTGCACGGGCACACTGATGCTGTTGTTATTCTTATCCCCCTTTCTCCAGGGAGCCCCTCTGCCTAACGCAGACCATCAGCATATTTCTGGAAGCGTGAGCAACATTTTAATCTTTGTGGCCTGATCTAGATGGAAAGCAGCTAAGCCAAATCGCCTTTCTGCCTACAAAATGATCAATAGCAAAGAAGAAAATGAAAAGCACTTAAGCCAAGCTCCCTGAATGGATACTCCCAAGAAACACGGAAATGATTTTTCCTTCAGAAATATTATCTTGGGGATTTGCAGCTTTTATATAGCATCAACAAATGGCTCAGAGAAGGGATTAGATGCAGAGTCTCCAGTAGTGATGAAGATTATAAGGTCATCACTAAGGTGGACAAAATAAAACCATTTCCTTAGAAAGCAGAGGTTAAGAGAAACACAGCTATTGGTGAAATGCTCGGGCCCACAGAACTGAGGCAATCTCTGCAGTGTACGGGGTGGTCTTTGGCTACATGGCTGTTGGAATGTTTGATGGTACCGCCTTATCACCTCTAAAATAAGATGGTGGTAGGTATCCGAAACCCACATCTGATCAGTTCATTCATTCAATCACAAGGCTACCTGGGAGCCACCAATCACCTTGACATTGGTGTCCAGTCTTTGCCTTTGACATAACTTTCTCAGAAATCTTTCCTTGGACTTTAAGACTCAACACTTTTCTGGATTTTCTCTTATTTCTCCAATGGCATTTTTTTTTTTTTTTTTTTTTTTTTTTTTTTTGGTTGGCCCTTGGTTACTTTGCTTTTCAGAGTTTCAGTGAAGTTTACTTTCATCCCTGCCATGTACTTCCCTCATGCTTTTTGTCAAATGCTAGTCTGCATGTTCTCTTCCTTTCACTGCTATCCTTAAAAATATTTTTATTAGTTCTATATGGATTTTATACAATCGATTTTAATTACATTTACCCCTAACTCCTCCTCTTGGATCCCCCATTTCTGTCCCACCTACCTACCCTCCAACTTCGTGTTCTCTTTTTAAATTTAAAAACTCATTGACTCCAATTTGTGCCATCCATGAATTTCTGGACTGTGATTGAACTACCAAGAGTTACACCCTTAAAGAAAACCCGACTCTTCCTTCCCCAGAAACCAACCAACTGTCCACTGCTCTTCAGTTAGGGGTGGGACTTCATGAACAATTCCCACTCCATGCTCAAATGTTGACTGGCTTGATCTTGTCCAGACCTTGTACAGCAACAGTGTCGATCGATTAGAGTGGTCCTATCAAGTCTAGAGGACTCTGTTTTGTTCCAGTCCTCCCTGACCTCTGACTCTTAACCTCTTTTTGAGCCTTATAGAGAGTTTCTGTGTTAACTACATCTACTGCACAAAGAAACTTTTCAGATGAAGACTTAGAGATGGGCTTATCTATGTGTAGAGAAATGTAAATTTAGAGATTGTCTTGATTTGAATAAGAACGGCCCCCATAAGCTCATATATTTAAATGCTTAGTCATCAGGATTGTTGCTGCCCTTGGCGGTTGGGGATGAGGTGAAGTGGAATCAACATCTCAGGCTCCAGGAGCAGGTGAGAATGCAGCAGCAAGTTCATTTATTAATTCTTGGAAAGCGCCTTTTATACCCTACAGGTCTGCATAGGCTTCAGTTTGGCCCTTATGCGGTAGTTGCCTCTGCGGATGAGTGGCCCCCACTCACTGTTATGTGGGGGCTGCCACTGCCTTGTTAGTGAGGCCTGTTGTTCCTCCTACGTTTATTAAGGGGCTGTTTGATCCCTCATGGATAGCCACTTATGCTGTGATGGGAGGAATTGTTATACTAATAACTACTTTGCTTAAGTGTTTTGTACAGAAAATTTCTAGGCAGTGCTTCATAAATAAAGCGACGCTCCAGGTAATGATGGCTCTCTAGAATCATAACACTATCCCCCACCCCCACCCAAGGAAGTGATCAAAACCTGGATGGCAGAGATCTAGAAGGCCAGCATGTAGGCTGTTCCTAACCTTCTTCTTGAGTGACATGCCTCTGGAGTGATGTGTCTTTGAGGGCTGATAGTCAGTGATGGGCAGGAATCTTGGAAGCCAGGACAAACTAAGACAGGGACAGTCTGGTATACTGGGAATCCTCCAGGGTGGGGTCAACAATATTAAAGCAATGACACCAGGCTTCAATTAGGCTGTCAAAATCTAAAAGCAGAAGGGTGTCAATGTTGGAGGAACAACAAACCTCACTGACAAGGCAGTGGCCACCTCCACATAAGCATGGAGCCACTTCCACATGAGGCTCAAACTGAGAGTCTAGAGAGAGCCTAGAGATTGGTGATGCAGACAATGACAGCCAATCTTGCCTCTGGAGGACATGCTTGCTTGAAACCAATGGGATGTGGTGGAGGGTATAAAGGGTGCTCCCAATAAATTAATAAATAAGCATGTTGCTGCTTTATCACCTGCTCCCAGAGTCTGAGCCGTTGATTCTGTGCCTTCTCACCCACTGACCCCAAGGGGAACAGGGGGAACAGGATGTGACACTACTTAAGAGGAATTAGGTGTATACCTCCTTGGAATAGGCATGACATGACGGTGTTGGAGGAAGTGAGTCACTGGAGGTAGGCTTTGAGGCTTCAAAAGCTGAAGCCAGGCACCATGTCTCTTTCTTGCAGATCCATATGTAGAACTCTCAGCTACGTCTCCAACAGTACGTCTACCTGCATGTGTCATTCTCTGTACCATGATGGCAATGAACTAACTCACTGAAACTATAAGCTAGCCCCAATTTGAATGCTTTCCTTTATAAAAGTTGCCAAGGTCCTGGTATCTCTTCACAGCAATAGAGCACTAACTATGATATTAGATATTTTGGTATGATTTTCATTTAGCAAAATAATAGTTGTGCCTTCTCCCCCTGGAGCCTGTGATCTCGCCAACCATGGGTTCTTGGTTAGATTTACGAAACTAGGCATGTTCTTCCTTGGATACTTAATGACAGTCACTTTTGCAGTTCACAGCTGGAGAAAACTTTTAGTGATTTCCTCCCATTCTCTGGCCTCCATCCCCCAGTAGAAAGCATAGTTCCTTTCAGCACTATGGGAGCTAGCCACCTTACAAGTTCCTGGTCAGATCAACCTGATCTATCCATGCCCTGTAACCAGTTTGTGTGGCCCTTCAGGGTTTTGTTATTAAGTTCTGGTAGTCAACCAAGAGCAGCAGTAATGCTATAATTGTTTATATTTCAAGATCTTTTCCTAAAGCCACAAACTCCTTGAAGACAGATATTACTATGACTGGTACCTCCTAGGACATTCCAACTCTTAGGAGACAGTCACAAAATATTTCTAAAAGAACAAAAGAGAAGGGAAAATGTGAGCTGTGACATTAAAAGGCTGAGTCCCAATTAAGGGAATTTTCAGAGAAGATCACACTAAGTACACTGCATGAGTTTCCAACTGTGTTTAATTTATGTCATGCTATGCTCAGCACTGAATTAAGCACATTAATTATGGGAATAAAATTGGCTTAAAATATATGAATGACTTCATATCTATTTCACAATCTAAATGAAACAAAGTGTTATTGTGGGGCGGTGGGCTGTGAGAAACAGCTGGGTCCTGGTTTTTTTTCATTTAGCTTCAGCCCTCCACAGCCCCTCCCACAGAGAGGTCTATGGCCATCAGTCATGAGGAACAGGCCTCAGGCCCTAGAGAGATTTACATACTAATGAGATACCTGAAGGCCAGAAAGTGGAGCCAATTAAACATTCTTCCCCAGCCCCTCCCCCTTCTCTTCCTCCTTATTCAGATCTACCCTGGGTTCAACAAGGGGTGCACATCCAGATCCAACCACAATCTGCCATGACATTAAAGCCTGTGAAAACCCATGGACTTTCTCATGTCATTGGGGCTGTGCCGTGAGGAACTGTGGAGCCATAGTAGCCGTGCCTAACTTCCACCTGGAGGAACCCTCAGTGTTCCCAGCCGCTGTAACAACACGTTATAACTGGTAGATTACCTAAACCAAACTCAGGAACCCCTTCCATCTTTTTTTTTTTTTTAAATTTCAGTGTCCTCTGCACCAGAGAAACACAGACTCTACTCAGATAGTTAAGCTATACACTGTATTGCTTTTTATTGAAGCTATGAATAATTCCTGTTGCTCTCAGTTACAAATACCCACTTTCTTTTCTTTACCTACAGAACTCTTGTGTATGTTAAAATGTTAATAATTCTTTCAGCTTGTACTTAATATTGATGTGTCCTTGGATTTTCACCCTCTAAATGTCAGCTTCCTTAGGATATTTGTTGAGCTTCCAAGTTAAGTCACAGTCCTCTACTATCTTACCCTGAAGTTTTCCTTAAGATGAAGCTCTGTGAGTGTGCATGCACACACACATACACTGAGGGTTCTTTGCCTGTTAACTACCTTAATATCTTTCTTTTACTATACTATAAGTTCTATAAAAGTAGAAATTAAATTTATTTTCATTCATTAGCATATTATTAGGATAAGATGTTGTCCACCACATAGACTTTTCTTCATATAGACTTGCTAAGCTGTGGACAATAATTGTCTCCTTGGAAATCAATAGTAGTATGAGTTTGAAAGTACATGGACATTGCTAGGAAGTGTCCACATCCAACTGCAGGTAGACCTTGACCTTAAGATTCAACTTTTCACGTTGTATTTTTTTGACCTTTACTATCTTATTTATTTCACATTTTTTCTTTTTGCTCCCTTAGTTTTGATTAGTTCTTTGAGGGTTTCATACAATATAGGTTGCTCATATTCATTCTGCCTCCCTCCAACTTCTCCAGATCCACTCAACTTATTTGCTTTTGTTTTTAACCCATTGAGTTTAATTGGTGCTGAACCAATAGTCTTGTGTGGCCATCTACTAGGGTTTGATCAACTATACATGCCCCACCCCCAAATCTTATTATCTTTTAGCACTTATCAATTGCCAATAGACCCTAAGATATGAATGGAACTTTAATATATGTCCTGTCTGAATGCTGGGATTTGGTGTGGCTTGACCTTGCTCAGATCTTGTTCATGCTGTCACAACTTTGGTGAGTTCACATGTGGAACTCCCTTGCGTCCAGAAGTCACTGTTTCTGTGTAGTCATTTATTGTCTCTGGCCCTTACAATCTTTCTATTCCCCCTTCTGCAATGATCTCAGCCCTGGATTGTGATACAGGTATCCCATTTAGGACTGAGCATTCTACAATATCTTATTCTCGGCACTAGGCACTAGGTTTGGGTCTCTGTTAATCACAATCTATTGCAAATAAAAGTGTCTCTTATGAGGGTTGAGTGATCCACTGCTCTATGGGTATAATAATAAACCATTAGGACTCAGTTTAATACTATGTCCATGGATGAAAACTATAGTAATAAGTTTTTGTGCCATAGGTTCTTGAGAATAACAGAAATCACCCCTCTGTACATTGCATATGCTTGATGTAAACCTCCTTTTAGACTATTTGGGATAACTCTGCAACTGAGCTTCATATTAGTAAAGTCATACTCCAGCTAAGACATGAATTCTAAATTTAAAAAAGATGTTCATTATACTTTTACTATAAGCTAATTATATCAGTTATAAACAAATTAGAAGATAATGAGATCAACGGGTGATTAAATTAAAAGATGAAGACAAATAGATTTGGCTTCATGTGTTAATTCTCATGGGATTTGAAGGAATGAGCTCCAGTTTCCCTGAGGCCGATTTTGTTTGAGTTCTTATGTGTAACTCCCCTGTTGCATATTGTCTTCACGCTCTTGCTGGAGAGCACTTGGGCCATATTTCCTGTCTTTCTTGACTTTTAACTCAGAATGTCCTGAAAATGACATTGCCTGTTAAATTTGTGAATGTGCAGAGACATTTCATCAGGAAATTTCATAGTCATAGCTAAACTCTAGATTTTGGGTTTAGAATAAATGCGTCATGACTCCTAACTAGAGCCACACTACTCCTTGAATGACACAGATCTTTCTGAAGGCACAAGTCATGCCAGTAACCCCTGTGCCATTATCAAATGTGGGTTCATACAATTGTTTTCTGCTAAAGGAAGAGTGTGTCTTTGGTTCTGTTGCTATAACTCTGAGGGTTTCCTTTTAGGTCTTAGGCATCTATGAGCAGAGAACCTTTAAAGGCTGGAAAAATAAAAAAAAAAATTATGATGCAATTATATTACTACTTCTCATTTCCTGGGAAGTCAAACAAAAGCAAAGGTGGAATCTAAAAAAAGAATACATGTCCAACAGTGTTTGACAAATTTCAAGAGACCTTTAACTTGTGTTTAGCTTTGGGGAACTTACTGGTTAATTGCAATAAAATCTTGTCCTAAGGGAGCTATTTCATTCTATGTGCCATAATAATATTACCTCATGTAATTCTGAATTGTATGGCTCCATTCTGGAAGAGTCTAAGCAAGATTTTGTATTCTGGGCTGGCTGTCAACATTGTAAGTAAGTTAAATGCTCCAAGTGCAATGGGATGATGACCTAATAGGAAATAGATAAGGGCAGCCCTCCTAGACAAAGGAAAACTTCACATTTAAGCTGTAGGGAGTAGATACTGACTCCGTACTGAGTGCCAGGAACTGAACATTTCACATGTACTAGGTCAGGACTCATAGTAATTCTTATTACTGCTCCTCCCTATCATGGTCTGACAGGGTCATACGGTGTCCCAAAGTCTAATGACATCAGAATTAGGCTTGAGTTTCTGTCTAAGGCTGAAGTTAAATGTACTGTACCCTGTATTCCTGCTGGCATCAGCTCAATCATTTGGCCTCTTTCCAAGGATGCTTTTGTCTTTCAGTTCATCTAACTATCCCGGGTATTTAGTAACTCTTATAGAACTGAATGACACCAGGAAGTGTTGATCTGTCTGGAGTAAGGAGTAATGATATCACTGAGGAAGACAAAGCCTTTGATTGTCTTTGTAGAGCCATCGGACTTCCAGTCAAGATTTTTGATAAACGTAAGCACCTTTCTTCCATGCTCCTCAGCCCTTTGTACCACAGTAACTTCATTTGGTGATTGGGAAGTGGAGTCCCTTCCATCAGTGTTATTCTGAGTCTCCCAAGCCAATGTAGTTGTGATGGTTGATGCTGATTACCAACCTAATGGTATCTATGATCACCTAGGAGGTAAATCTCTGGGTCTGTGAGAGTTTCTAGGCTGGGCCAATTGATGTCTGCAGTCCCATCCTTAAAGCAGGCAGCACTATTCAAAGGGCTGGGATCCTGGACTAAACCAAAAGGAGAAAATGTGTAGAACACTAGCTTCCATCTCTATTTCCTTATTATAAATGTACTATGGCCAGCTGCTAACCGTTTGATGACAAGATTTTCCAGTTACGCTATACTTTACACCTGAACTGTGGGCCCAAACAGGCTCTTCCTTAAGCTGCTCTTGTTGGGTAGTTTTCTGCAGTAATGAGAAAGGTAACTAATACAACAGTCTTCAGTTTTGTCAACACCAAGAATCTGTTGGCTTATTCACTTAGAACTTCTAGAATCAGTACATCTAGACCAGGAAGGACATCATTCTATGGGGAGTCAGTTTCAATTCCTTTTCTTTGTTATTTATTTCAGAGTTGTCTACAGCTTAGCAAAGTGACCTCTTCAAATCTTTTGTATAGCAGCCAGGAACCACCATTTTCGTATGGCCTTTTTGTGGGCCCAAGTACTCCATGAATTACTATGCATTTACTTTGGCTTATTTTGGATGTTCATTTATTATAGTTTTCATGTCAAATGGAATCTGAATTCTCAAACTCACATAAAATGAAAGATCTACTTTTTTTTTTGTTTGTTTTTAACTTTCTTTACCAGTCTCTATTCCCATTCAGAAGAAAACTTTCTCACCATAGCTTCTAATTGAAATGGGTCTTTATCTGGGTGTTGTGGTGCCCACTTTTAATCATAGTGATTGGGAGGCAGAGGCAAGTGACTCCATGAGTTCGAGGCCAGCTTACTCTACAAAGTGAGTCCAGGACAGTCAGGGCTGGTTACACAGAGAAACCCTGTCTCAAAAAAACCAAACCAACCAAACAAAAAAAATTAAATGTGTCCTCTGAGTAGTATTCTCATTAAAGGTTTACCATCTGCATACCATTCACAGCTCCTTCTTATGAGTGCTTTTATTCTTCTAGGTTTTTCTTACTGTACATTTAATTTAATGGAAGTATAAAGCTTCTTTCCTGTTCAGACCTTGTATCACTGTGCTATGCCCTTATATATTCTAAAAATGCGTACATTTAAATTACCTCGAGAAGTACATATGACACCATTAGACTACATTCTGATGTAAGTTTCATAATAGGTCTTCTGATTTACTGTCCATGACATCAGCAAAGCTTTGCCTCATGTCCAGAATATAATCTACAACCTATGAGTAATCACCTCGGCCCAAGCTCCTCTCTTCTTTTTTCCTTCTCCCTGGTTTTGTTCCTCCAAGTGAACATTTTCCACATCTTAGCTCAAAATTGAAAGCCTGGTGGAATTTTCCTATAAGCAATCTATAAATATCAGGGATAATTTCTTTTTATCATAGTCATGTTGGTTATTGCTTCTATTAACCTGCAGTACTCAACAAGCTCTCCAAACGCCTATTTTTCATGGAGTGAAAGCTTAGGGATTTTGGAGTCTCTGAGAGGAAATTGAAGCCCTGAATCACAACTTGTGAAAATTCTGCCACTGTCTCCACCACCATGGAGACCTTGGCAACTAAAAGTTAGCACACAAAAGGATATTTCATGGATGCAAAAGAACACAGATTTTTGTCTTGCTGTGAAACACACTCCATATGGGCAGCAGGACTCTTTTCCTTGTGTTTCAGCCATCAAGGACTACAGAGCAGCTGCCTTTTGTCATACTTCAGAGAAAAGACTTGCTACTCCCGTATGTGCCCCTAAAGCTGCTAGGATGAATGATGCATTTATAGTTTGGTTCCGTGATCTCTGCCAATCTCAGAGTGTTAAATAATGCCTTTCTGGTGTGGGTCCGGGAGAGGAGCTGGCCCAACATGTTCATTGCAGGATGTGTCATTTGCCTCAGCATTGTTGACTTGTCTTCTACTGTGAAGATTGCACAAGGCTGGTAGACAAAAGGAAACAGCCACTGATAGATCTTAGATCCAACGTCTCTCACAGCCGAGGAAGCAAGTGCATGTGAGCTACATGACCTTTTGTACCTCTAGCCTAAGGCTTGATTAGATAGATGTTCAAGAGACCCTTGGCCATTTCTCATAATTCACCGTATGTTTTGCCTTCTTTATGAAGATCACATGGAAGGAAATCCAAGCCCAAGTACAAGTCTATCCAAAATAATTCTCCCCTCCAACTTAGACTAGCATCATTAGAAGCAGCCTACTGTTGGGAGAAAATATCACTCACTTGGGACAAGACTGGCTTATCAAAATGAACAGGTCAGATAAGTCAAACTATCAACAAAGAGGAAAATTCGAACTATTCAGAACCCAAAGCCGTTATGGAATAAATTAAATATGTTAAACATCATTACTGTAATTCCAAGAATGTCTGAATGTGGGAAAGGTCAAGGTCTCTTCATCTTTTTCCAAAGTGAAGAGGAAAAGTGAATGGGCATTTGACTGCTTCTGAGAGACAGCGGGGGCCTTAGGTAAGGATTCCTAAGGATTCATAGGAAAGGTCCATTTCTTCCTGTGGAGTGGTTGTCCACCATGACGAGAAGTTCCTGGGGGACACAGACTTGTTCTTTAATGACTAATTTTCAGGAAACTGTAGTTGCTGTGTATTTTCTGTGTTTTAGCAATCATTTTCATCCTCAGAACTGCCTCATGTGGTGGGGATTTTGTAGGGATCTATTACCAAGCTGCTTCTATCTATCCAGTAGCTACTATAGACTTCACCATCCACTACCTCTAAAGTCTTCCTTGGTCTTAAAGGCCTCTGAACTTCACACCTGGACCCTAGTGCTGGGCAAACCTCAAACCAGGCTCCAAGGATAGCAGGTGCCCTTTTAACACTTGGTTTAAGCCCATTTTGTGAGCAACACATCCCTTTTCTTATTTTCCTCTTCCTCTTCCTGATGTATGGGATTCTGCTTCTTTGTTTCTGACCTGCTCCACCTACAGCCTATGACAACACCTGCATTAACTTTGGCACTGAGAACTAGGTTGGAAGAGCATGAGAACAGTTGTGTGCCCCCAGAGGACCTGAGAACACAGCAGCATGGACTCATCTGCTTTATGGGGTGGAGGTCTCTGAGCTAGACAAGCCGTATGATGGTTCTCAGGATTCCTGCCTCCTGTGGATCATGCCTTAGTGTTATCTCTCTTTCTGCATGTGAGTGGCACGTGTAACCTGCTTCTAACCACCTTAATACAGTAGAGGGAGTGAACATCTATCCTTGATTATTCTGCCTTGTGTAAGTCTCTTGTTCCTCAGCTGCCACAAACCATTCCATTTCTCTCTTTGTTGGCTTGAGAAAGGCAAGAGGTCACAAATTCTGTAATTGCAGGGAGCTGACTGCTGCAAACAACCCTGTGACTAGGGGAGCAGGTGCTACTGGTGCTGAGCCTTTGCTTGAGAAGCCTCACGGCCCACATACTTGCTAATGTTTTAAGAACGTGAACAGAGGACCCAGATGCCAGGTGCTTGGCTCCTAGAAGCTATTGCACTGCAATGCTGTGATCATGGTCATGGTTGTTTAGTGACTGGAAACTAAGACATCCTCTGAGTACCAGGGAATGCACTGTGTTTGGAACATTGACTCACAGGAAAGTAAAGCAGAGACCATTATCAAGGGAAGTAAAAACTTGTAGGGTCATTCAGAACCCCAAGAGTCAGACTCGTTCCACACAGGACTTACTAATTTTTATGATCTTTCCTTAGTCCATCATAGGTGAAGAATGTAAAAAATGGTGGGTTAGATATTTCTCATTTCCTGGCATGCTGAAAAAGCCGCAGACCAACCCTTTGAGCTGGTTGTGGTCAGTAACGTTCCGTTCTGTAGGAGGAGACAGAGAAACCACGTGTTTTTGGAATCCTTCCTGATCATACCTCACTTGATATCTTAATCTTATGTGTGTCTCTACCAGGTCAATTACACTGATGGCTTTTCATGGCCCTTAGGGACAATTTCTCTTCCTCACACATTCCTGAACCTTTAGATCCATTGTATTGAATAGTATATTAGTTTATCCTCAGTATCATTCAAATTTACTTTCAATGGAGTTTTGAATATATTATGGATAACCTTTTCACATGTACAATATCCTTTTCCTCTAAGGGTTTTAGCATTGTATTCATTTCTCTCAATGTCTCTATAAGTCTTCCCCTTTCTTTTGTTGCCCCTGACAACAACTCAACAGAGCAGAACTGGGCTTGTTCACACTGGCACAGTCACTCCTTCCCCTGCTTCACTTCAACTCTCAATTACTTAGAGAAGGAACTGGCTGGAAAAGGACAAGGACGTGAGGTGACTGGAAACAGGGAAGCCATAATGATGGTCTCAGCTATTTAAACTGCAAATCACAGAGCACCCAACTGAAAGTAACTTAATCACGGAGGGTAGATCATTGAGCCTCTGAAAGGTGAACTTGGTTTAATCACTTGTACAGCTGTACACATTAGAAAACATACATGAGAAGTATGTTCTCTACCTTAATTTAGGGGGGGTTGAAACCAGCTCTTATTTTGTGGCCTAGGCTATGTCTCAGAATGGCCTGAACTCATGGCACTTTGCTTGTTTCAGCCTTTCAGGTTGGGATTGAGGCAGGTCTGAGTAGGCAGTCATGGAAAAGAGCCAAGATGGAAACTGTCTAGACTCTACTGTTTTAACACACTGCTTCTAATTGCAGCAGTGGTAGATAAGGATGATTTCTAATGAGCTCATCTCAGTTTCAGAAAAGAGACCCCAGACCACCCTACAGATATAGAGATAACCCAAAACACTGAAGCTGCTTCTTAATAGTAATGAGAACCAAGACCACTTAACATAATGATCAGTACTTGGGATACCTGCAAGGTCAGAAGTAGCAAAACCAGCCAGCAGCTAATGACTAGTAGACAGTGAAGGCCTGCTACCACCAACGCCGGAGAGCTTAGTATAATTCACAGTCAGCAAGACACCTAAGAGGTTGGAGGGTAATTATGCTGGCCAGGTGACTAATAGCTAAAGGAGAGTCAAGGTCAACAACTAACAGCCAGTGTCACAGATAAACAAAGGGGTTCTTCAACCACCCCTAACTAGGTAGACAGTACATGTTTATATCTATAGTTGGTTCAGGAGGACATGCATAGAATGTAGGGACCATCAGCTGACCTAGTCCATAATAGTCCTGAGAGTTAACCAATCTCAATAGAGATTATCTCAGCCTTTGTCCAGTTTCTAGCTTGGCCTTATAAAATCCTGGACAAAGGAAAACCAGTGGCTTTCTCCTGTCTTGGAGACCTTTTCCACTTAAGGATGTTTCTCACACTTACCCTCAATTACTCACTGTAAAAATTCTGTAAAATTGTTTTTATTTATTTTTTTTAAAGTCGTATTGCCTGATTCTGTTCTGCACACTTCCCTAGAAGCCCAAGTCTTTCATTCTTATGGGCTGGAGGCAATGAATTAAGAGACACTGTCACAGGTAGGTCTTCAAGAGCCTTCAGTGTCAGAAGCTTTAAGTCCTTGAGTCATGCATAACTGGGCTCTCAAAATCTGCATCAGGATTAGAGGTGTGAGCCACCGTACTTTGTCTTCATCTACGTTATAGAGATGATGCTTTTTTTCCTCATGGCTACAGCATGAGTTATATAGGAATGAGTACCCAACACTGCCCCTGAGTAGAGAATGCCTTCGGAAGTCTGACGTGGTCTTACACCTCATTTTATGGTATAGTCAACATACTTATCATGCTTATATTAATAAGTAAATTGAGAGGAAGTACCCTAATCGGTAGTCACTCCCTCAGGCTGGGAAGTGGACATCTTCCTTGACCTCAGCCAAACATGGAGTCCTGCCATCAAGAAGTTGGTGGAGGAACAGAAAAAGACAGTTCTTAGGAACCAACAGTATTGACTTGAAAATGAAGACACAGCAAGGGGTTGTGGCTGCTTTGGGTTCCAGGGAGAGTGAGTGACAAGGCTGGATCTTGAACTGTGCTTGTGGTTGCCTTAGCACCACACCTTCACCCCAGTGTCTCTGGCTCTGCTGTACAAAGGACAAAGAGAAAAAGTGCCTGCCTGAGCTCTGTGCTGATAAACACTATACTGCTAATTTTAAAAAGGCAGCATGCTTCAGGGATTACTTCCATATGGGAGAATGAAACCATAATTTAAATAGATACAGCTCCTTCCCAGGGAAGACTCTGCCTGGACACAGGAAACCTGCTGACTCATGACCCAGCTCTGCTGGGCTGGCTTCTTGTCCTACCTCCGACCAGCTGGAACACCTTGTCTCGGCTCATGCTTGCTGCTTCTGGTGCATGTTCTTATGGGAAGGTGGGATCACACTCACCCTGCAGGTGTGTGCTGCAGACCAGTCACTCAGCCTCCCTTGTCCCCCTAATTCTACAGAGTGGCTGGTTCCTTTGCTTGGAGATGCTAGACTCGTTGTAGCTCATCGCATCTAACGGAGGAGAAAGGGCTGGAGAGTCACTCAGCAGAGCAGGCTTTGCCTTTGAGAAGCTTCCGTGTGCATTTGTGAGCACTGTGGAGCCGCAAAAGAGACATGGCTTGGCACTGGGGAACGGGAGTTTTTGAGTGAGCAAATGTTGTTCTGAGATGGGATAAGGAAGCTGCAGTACAGGGCACCTCTGCAGCCTCTGAGTCAGCACCATCTCCTCTGTCATCTCTCAGGTGACCTCCCCCTTGTGGCAGAGGACACAACAGGAAGGGTAAAGGTATGTGGCTTGGAAGAGAAAATAGATACGGTGCAAACAAAACTGACACTTGCTTTTTAATTATCTCCTCTTGGCTTCTGCAGATTTTTTTCTTTTTGCAGATTTTTTTTTTTTTTTTTTTTTTTTTTGTTCCAGGAGGGGTGGAAATACCCCTTCTCACGTCTACAGAGCCAGCTACATCTGTCCATTAACCTTTAACACTGATTAAGATGAATGTCATTTCTGCCCCCAAAAGCTTTTAGATTGCATTTGAATCCAGCCGCCCAGCTCCCAAAGAGCTTGCGAGTCAATTCTTTGAGTTATGGCACCTCAGAGCCCTCTGATGGTCAAAGGGGAATTGAATAGCTCCAGTCTCCTGGCTAGATTCTGACCTAGATAAATGAGTGCTCTTGGAGGAGGGGGAGCGGGGCTTATTCTTGGCTCCAGTGGCTACTTAGACACCCCCCCGAAAGGTCTCTGAGTTTGAAAGTAGCTGTGATGCAAGGTGTAAACGGGCCATGTAGTGTGGCCTGTCACAAAGGCCACAGGAGTGTAGGGCAGAGATTTTCTTCAGCAAGGGTGAGCAGGAAGGGCTTCCTGGAGGAAACGGATTGTCTGTTTGAAGAAGTAATAACGTTTAAAATATGATCATATCCGTGCTCTGAGAAATGAATAATTCATATGGCTTATTTAATTGGCCCCTAAAAAATGCACAGGGAGTCTTCTTTAGCTCATAAAAACAGCAGCACCCAAGTGACCTCCAGGCATATTTGGAGTGGTCGTGGTGCTGGTTTCTGTATCATGTGCATTTGTAAAGTAGCATGTCCACTGATGGAAAGGGGAGGTACTCTGTCAGGATATGCTCAAGAGAGACACATATTCCCTTACCTTTTATTGTTATAGAGTTAAAATAATAGACCCCAAAGACTCTTTCCCCAGGAATCCCATTCACGAGGAAGGGAAAAGCAAAGCCCTTGCTGCCAGATAGGGCAGAAACGTATCTCCTACAAGATTTCCTACAGTTCTGATAATTTAAGTGAACACATGCATGTTCCTTATTACATCGTCTTATAGAATTGTGAAGTGGTGCATACAAACTAGGAGAGACACTAGGGTTAAGAAAAGTATAATTATATTATTATTATTACTATTATTATTATTGCCTGTTTCTTTTGTTCATGAAAGCAGAGATCTGATGAGCAGCTGAGAAGCCTGTGACTAGACAGCCTGGCCTTCAGAGGTACAGGATTTGAAACACCTCCTTTACTTAGCCTTACAGTCTTTGCAAGACTGTTTAGCTGCTAGAGAGCAAGTGTCCCAGTACTTCCCCAGATGGGAAGAAAACTGCCCTTCACTGGTGCAGATGAGCTTCCTGAGAAAGTATCCATGCGCCATTCAAGAGGACTCTAAACTCATTTTCAATTCATGGAAGGAGTTCTCTGCAGCTATTAGAATCAAACGCCATCTTTCTCCCCATAAGGGAGTAAGGAAGGTGACTAGAGACCAGCTTGCTTCTATGCCTTTATCTTTTAAAAAAAAGGTTCTAATGGATTTGAGGGATGTCATATATCCATTATTGATGGTTTAGCTCACACCAGTCACGACATCTATTTCTGCATAAAAGCAACAAGGTCAAAAAGGAGTGGCTGTGAACAGGGGGCTGAGGCAGAGGTCACTGCAGCATCCTCTCAGGAGCTGAACCCTGCATCATGCCCTGCAGCCTTCCAGTGCAATTTGTCCTCTGCATCCTTTGTTTTCCAGATTCCAGCTTTTCTGCTGCCTCCCTGGGGATGCTTCTAGTTGCAAACTGTTTCAGTAAAGGGCAACAGAGTGCAGCAATCTGCTCTGGGGGAGGAAATGAGAAAGACGCATTGTTTCAGGATCCTAGCAGTGGAAGGGACCTGGAAAAGTGTGGGTCTCGGGTCCTCTTCCTGTGACTTTAAAGTTCACTGTGTATCTCTGATGACACTTGCAGGGAGAGTATTTCACATTCTGAAGGCAGAAGTTATTACAGATGGATTTGGCTGTTAAATCCGTATTTTGACACTGTGGATACAAGGTGTCCATAGAGTCTTGCACCAGCTGATCTGCATTCTCCCCAGAGCTTCAAGGTCATTAAAGGGCAAATGAAAGAGAGAATCTCCCAAGAGGATCTTGCATAGAGGCTAATTTCCCAAGAGGACCTAGCATAGGGGCTACTCTCCCAGGAGGACCTAGCACAAGGCTCAGGCTGCCCGAGCCTGTGTACAGGGAGACACATTCTTGCTTTCTCTCTGTCTGATTTCATCATTTCCTTTCCATCCTCTCAGCCCCTCTCCTTCATGGCTGCTGGAAATTTCTTTCATTCTTCCCTGAGACCAACTTCATTTTCCATTCTAGGAAAAGCACCTTATTTTCTGCTGGGAACATAATACGACTCCTAAATGATGTTGACGTAGAGGAAACCTTTTTTGGCCCTTTGTAAAATGAGCCTTAGAAAATTCTGCTTAAAACCCAAAAACTCACAGGAAACATTCTCTAGTTCAAACAGAAGTGCTCCAAATACCTTTAAAGGTAACTTATTGCATTACATGGAACATATAATAAGTCATGTATTATGTTATAGAAAATTGTATAATGCATAATATGTAGATGTAATATTAACACACGAGTGTATGAAAAGGAACAGGCAGCGCTCTTAAGCACATTCCACTCATCCTGATCTGCATAGGAAAACTGTGTATTTACCATGTGGTGACAGAGAGAGCAACAACAGGAGACACACTGATGCCCAAGACAATTGTTCTTCCATTTAGCATCACTAATCCATTGTCCCCGCTCCTTTTATAAATGTTTGTGAAACTAGATTGGCATAAATAATTCAAAGCAGAATTATCCTTGTTACAAGATACAAGGATGCATTCTTGGTATAGGATTTCCCTCCCGGGGCACCATGGGCGGTATTTTAGTCATGACTCTGTACGTTTATTTATGTCATGTCAGGTCTAAGTCTCAGGGTACGTTCTTAGAGTCTATTAAAGCTCCGTTGTTGTAGGACTAATTTGAAAATACTAAATTTTAGAAAGCTCTGAGGTTTAGATGGTGCAATGTATTTATATCACTAAAAGAACGAAACCATGTCCAAGCATCCTCAGCAATCACATGTGACTTCAGCCAACTGTCTTCTTTATGCTAGCAGAAAGCCAACGCCTTTTCATAGAGAAAGCCTCCTGGGGGTCTGGATAAGATGGCTTTCCTATGGCTGCATACTGCTAAGATTTCTTTCTCCTTCACTACACCAGATAACCTGAGCCTGAAAGCCAGAAAGGAACAGGGAAAAAGGGAACAAAGAGGAGGGGGAAGGAAGAGGGGGAGATAGAACCGCAGGTGCTATTCAGAGTTGTGGGCATTGTTCCAAGCATGGGTTTTACTGGGGAGAAAAAGAATTGGTAGCTCTGAAAGAAATATAATAATTGGGACTTCTGCCTCTTCTGAAGAAATTGTACCTCAATCAGTGTGGTGCAAAAGCTGGTGGGGAGAGGGGCACAGAGGGAGATGGCTCAGTGGTTAAAGTGCTTGCTGAGCAAGGGCAAGGACCAGAATTCAGATACTCAGAACCAACATAAATACTGAGTGGACATGGTGGCCTGCCTGCCTATAATTCCCATATTTGAAAACTGATGCCAGGGATATCCCTAGAGCAAGCTGATAAGGAAGGCTAGCCAAATAGAGGAACTCTGGGTTTGATTGAGAGACCCTGTGTCAATGAACGAAGTGGAGGAATGATTCCAGGTACTGACCTTGGGCTTCCACATGCATGTACACACATGTAAACAAAAGAAAAAGTGCAAGTGTGTGAAATTAGCAGCGGCCATAGACACCTCATAGTTCATCTATTTGAAATTCCTGCCAAAGAATGCTGCTTTATTCTGTGTTCCTGAATTCAAGCATTGTATTCTCCTGGGATATATTTTTTCTTATCCTGTTTTCTGCATATTTACTGAGAAGAATACAAGGGTGGAGGCTTTGGGGTTACAGTGAAGACCAAAAGTGTCCACAGATCACCTGTGTCTTGGTGTGTCTTATTTTTATGATGGATAACATAAGATAAAAGCACTGAGAAGCATAGATATGAAGGATGTCATGAGAACAACAAGGAATTTTGTTCAGGAAACCAATGGTATCACATGTAATCTGTGTTTTGAAGAATTATACAAATATATAAAAATTATCTATTATAACGGGGTTTATCTGAAAGTGAGGCTAGAAGTATAACTTCTTTTTCATGCACTTAAATTAGTGATTGAGGGATAAGTGTCTGTGTGTGCGCGTGTGTGCACATGTGTGTACATTTGGAGATTAGAGGATGGCCTTGGGTATCATTCCTCGACATCACCTTTGTGTTTTGAGACACAGTCTCTCACTGACCTGGTACACACCAAGCAGGCTCAGCTAGCTGGCCAGTGAGCCCCCACTGATCTACTGGCTTGTTCTGCTTCCTCAGTGCTGGGATTACTGACACATGCCACCACATGTGACTATTTTTATGTGTGTTCTGGGGATAGACCTCAGACTCTCATGCAGATAGACAAGCACTTTACTGACTGAATTATCTCCCTCTCCCTTAAGTGGTATATTTTTAAAACTTCAAAAATTAATGTCTATTTTTAGCTCAACAGAATAACAGTTCTTACCACGAACACCTAGGGAGCGAAACATCTTCATGAGACTGAAATGATCATAGCCCTGAAAAACACAACCAGAAGCCTGAGACCCCAAAAGATCAAAACTCCTAGTCTAAATGTGATCACAAAAAAACGAAAGTGCCAGATGGTGCACTCCTGAAACCACAGCTGGGAAATCAAGGAAGGCTGCAAGTAAAGCCAGAAACTGGATTCTGGGAAGGGAGTGACAGTGCTTTCAGTTTCACATTACATTATACTAAGCAGTCTGAGTGCCTAGGAGGGTGTTAAACGTTGTTTAAATGAGTCTGTGGTGTGATTTCCAGAGATCAGCTTAAAAGTATATGAGTATACAAGGTAGGAAAGATCGGAATAGGTAGTGCCATCCAATCCTCCAGAGACCCAGGAAGAGCATGTAAGAAAGGTGCATCTCTCTCTTCTTTAGAGCTCAGAGTTTCTCCTGTGATGTTGGAAAACAGAGAACTTCAGGCTCACTGGACTTTGAACTTCAGTATTTACTGTGGCAACTGTGTGAGTCCTTGGGCTTTTTGCCTTCTAACTGGTAGTTAATACTTTTTCCAGAGCTGACTCAGTACAAGAATTTTGTGTGAATACAAAATTAATGAACACGTGAAGAATTGTCCCCTTTACAGACACGCATGTGAGAAAGTTATGCACCTTGAGACACCAAGTTGTTGCATGATTGCACATATGTGTGGTGGTGAAACACAGGGTTTGATACCATTTGTTAGAAGGCTTAGGTTGTTGGTCATGGCATTTAAAATGACCACACATCATGATCAACCACAGTGATATGCATTTATCCATTTCACTTCTTGACACATTTATTTTTGAATGTGGTTGATCTGTTCGTGTCTGCCACACCCATTTAGCTGTTCTGTGTAGTTCAGGGCTTTGCTTGCCAAAATGCATATATTGTTATTCCATAGTTGATTATATAAAGTGGCAAAGGAAGTAGTTACCTCAGTTTTGATAGATTATCAAATAAAATATGCAAATATAAATAAATTTCTTTAAAAACATTTAAAATTAGTGTTCTAGAACTATATTTTCAAGGTTTTGATCTTTTGAGATTTTAGACCTTATGGATTTGATCAGTAGGAATTCTCCATTCAGGGATATGGTGACTGTGATCACCTGTTTCCAGATTGTGCCCCAAGCCTGATGAACATGGAAATCACCCTTATTTTTGGCTTGAAAACACTTTTTCCCCCAGTGTGGTAAAGGGAATGAAATTTAATGAGTATAAAATGACAGTTCAGAGTTGTGAAGTCAGAGATATGTGTGGGAACTGTGGTCCAGAGGCAACATGGGAGGGATACTGAAGACATCAATCTATGCAAAGGAACGAAACAAAACAAACAAAAACTGACAAGAACAAATAGCACAATAAAGACACCAAGAAAATTAATTTAAGGTATGTGTATAATTGTCCCGCAGAGTGACTGAGTGCTAGGTTATACATGTGCAGTGAAAGCTCACAGTGAGATGAAGCATGTTTACGTTATGGTGAGCCACACTGAAGATATAAAATATACCATTATACAAACAAAACAAAACAAAATAAAGCAAAACAAAACACAAAACCAAAACAACAACAATAACAACCCCAAACCAAACAATAAAACCAATGAGAACTCAGAGCATTTCAAAGATGACTAAAGTGAATCATTCCCTCTAACAGATCAAGCTCATTAAACTACAGAGTCTGTGTTAACAAACTTTCAAAAAGGAGTCTCCAAAGGATTGGGCATTGTTAGCATTCTGTCTAAACTCCACCCCCATAGTTAGGTGGCAGCAGCCAGATATGCTCCTCCCCACAGTTACCTGACAACAACCAGGTAGGCCTGGCCCACTTGCTTACCAATTCCTCTTTCTCTTGCTCTCTTGCCTCTTACTCTCTTGTTCTCTCTTGCATCCTTGCTCCTCTCTTGCCTCTTGCTTCTCCCTGTCCCCTCACCTCTTCCCACCTCCCCCCCCTCCATGTGGTCATAGTTGGCCTCTACTTCTCTCTCTCTCTCTCTCTCTCTCTCTCTCTCTCTCTCTCTCTCTCTGCCTCTACTACCCTCCTGGCTCCCTCCCATGCTCTGAATAAACTATTCTATACTATACCGGTGTGTGACTGGTCCCTCAGGGGGAAGAGATGCCTCAGCATGGGCCCACTGAGACATCCCCTTCCCCCATACCTCTACACACACCCACAGAACATATTCCCTTTTCTCTTTTTTTTATAAACACATCAAGCATGCCCACAAATATGTCTCCAAGAAAAAAAGCCTACCCTCTATTAAGTATGGACAACAAGATTCAGAGACTTGATTAAGTGATATTTACAAATACCACCATCCAAAACCAGGATGCTTTATATGCAAAGAAGCAAGGATTGTGTCCAATATCCAGATAATGTAATCAACAAAAATAGATTAAAAGTGATATAAATGACAGAATTGGTAAGCTTTTAGGCAACTTTGAAACAACAGTAGATATGTGCATAGAGCTAAAGAAAACAGGAACATAATGGAGACAGACCAGAGAAATATACAATGATTTACTATGTTGAGAATCACAGTGTCAGACACTGAAGTACCACTACACTGGTTTCATCAGCAGAGTAGAAATTAAGAGAAGAGAAATAGCAAAGAGTATGAAAGATGTGCAATAAAAATTTCTAAGTAGAGACAGAGATAATAAAAGATGATTAAAAAATGAAAGACATTGAAGTCATCTCATTTACCTACCATATAACATCAAACTTTATTATCGGCGTAGTCCTAGAATTTAAAGTAGAAAAACAGAGGCAGAAAACATACTTAAAAATAATGGCTGCCGTGGCTCTAAGTGAAATGAAAATATAAGTTACAGATTGCTGGATCTTACAGTATCCTAAGCAGGATAAACATAAAACCACAGCTAAACACATGACAATCAAATATCTTGTCAGAAACAACATAAAGCAGAAAGACAGGAGAACCTTAGAGTGTCACAAGAGAGCTGCCGATTTAAATCTGTATACTAGTGAAAACACAGCTCAAAATGAAGGTAAAATAAACAGCATTTGAGACAAAAATCATCAGAAGGAACCTTGTACGAGGAGATGAAGACCAAAACTTGTCACCTGAAGTTCTGAAAGATGATGAACAGAAAAATAAAACAGACACTCAGGTTTACATGCGAGTGAACTCCGAGTGCAGGAGCACATGTAAATACAGTGTAAAATATGATTGAAGATTTAAAATATGAATCACAGCAATTACATCACTATGTTGTAGGAGTTACAATTCATACAATGTAAGCCAGGTGGCAAAAGTGATGCAAAAGACAAGAATAGGGAGATAAAAATATTTCGTTGTCAAGTTTTTATGCCTTATATGAGGTAGTTCATAACTGGAAGAAAGGTGATGGTTAGTCAAACATACAGATTGTAGATTCCAGATAAAACTGAAAAAGTATAAGCTAATATAGACAACACAGGAACTGAAAGTAAAGATGATAAAAAGGGATAGTATAAATCCTCATTTAATTCCAAAGGCGGCAGGGGAAGGAAGAAAAAAAGAACTATTGGAACATGGTCATTAGAATGACCCATGGTGAGCAATGCCTTGGGGAACTGTGAGAGAAATTCCAGGAAGGAAGACAGAAAGTCTTTTACCTCGGGTGTACTTTGTTATCCAGGTTGTTATTGGATGTGATTTTGTGCCTCCTGTAACATTTACATTAATTTATAAGACATGTTCACTCTTGTTGGATGTCAGAATGTAGCTATAGAACCAAGTCTGGTCAGTTCACCCTGAATCTAGATATGTTTTTCGCCTCTGTGATTTCCTAGATATAATCTATAGTATATGCCAGATAATTGTGTTAAAACTGGTCTGTCCTGTAAAAGCTTTGGGAAAGGGCTGCTCTGTTAATATTTACTGCGTGCTTACTACATCTATTTACATGCTTTTCTGATCATGCCTTTCTGACCTCAAATAACATTCTTTGGATCATGGTTTTCTTTGTTTCATTTATGTATAAAAATACATTGAAACTGAAATAAAGGTCTCTGTAGCAGCAGACTTAGTCTGTCCCATTCTTTTAGATCCCAGGTCCAGCAGACAAGATCTGCACAGGTCTGCTCAAAAGCCAACAATAACTACATTAAATATAAATGGTCTAAATAATCAAAAGATAAAATAGATTAGATCAAGATCCCAAAGTACATTGTTTATGAGAAAACTATTTATATATTGACATATTATATAATATACTACAGATATTATATGTATGCTATAAATATGTTAAAAGTAAAAGCATAGGAAAAGATAATGGATTGCTACAAGTTTGAGCTATATAGTGAGTACCAGGGTAACCAAGGTTACTTAATGAAGCCCTGTCACAAAAAGCAATATAAAGAAAAAGAAAACATTGGCAGTTTAAATATAGTAATATGTTAAAATACAGCACATTGTTAGTAAACCACATCCCAAAAATGTAAGTTTCAAACAACTGTTGGTGTCATTCAGCATGTTAACACATAATGACAAAAATTGTATGGAGATAAAAAATTTTGCACAATTCAATATACTTTCTTGAATAGAATAAAATACACACAAAACAATAAATAAGTTTTAAAAATCTAATGGAAGGCATCAGTGAAAAAAACACAGCTGCTATCACTCATGATAGATGAAGACTAGATACTTTCTCTTAAGATCTGAAACAGTCAAGGTAGTTACTATTATATTTTAGCATTTTAACTCAAACTTACTGTTGCAATAAGGCAAAAAAAAGAAATGAAGGTACACTGATAGTAAGAACAAGTCAATTCAAGACAGCACTTTGTGATTTAATTTCTCCAACATTGTAAATATGAAAGCAGAGGAACCTTTGAAGGTGACAGCTCTCAGCTACTACAAACTTGCATTCTGATACTCTCCAGTGAGCAAATCCCAGCTATTCCAAAATTCTACACTGACCTGTAGTGGTTCATTTTCAATTTACAGAAAAACTTACTTTCCCTTAATAATTTAGACCACTGTATTTGAAAGAATGAAGTTGGTTAAGTATTAGCTCAAGGGAGCTGTGGACTATGATATTTGTATTATAGCTGTAAACAACATATGTACTACACTCTTTAATACTAGGTTATTATATGATAATAACAGTTATTTGATATTTAATTATAACAATGAAGTGTGATTTTAATAATGGCGTTATGATAAAATTTGATTAGAACTTGCTTGGTAGAAAAACCTAACGTGTTATTGGAAAGGACACAGGGCTACACATCACCATGCAAACTTATTTAACTTCTCATTTTTGCCAAAATGATACCACTTTTCTGAGACTAAGCCAGTATTTTGCCTTAATCATCTGGATGACACAGGTTTTCCCTCCCTGACATTACCTCATTATTCATGAGATAAGTTAACCTCAGTCACAAAACAGTGATGGAAGGGCAAAAAGGGCGCCTTCTTGAAATTCTTACTTAATTTCCTAATTGATTCATTGAAAAAGTTGGGAAGGACACCTACCTAAAATTCAAGTGAATTCACTCCATCTTGCTTAACAATGCCCAATGAAATAAGCATAAACAGCATTGTCATTGTATTAGCAGTGGGGGTGGGTTTTGTGTTTTGCATCCAGTTCATGCTCAGTGGTAGATCATGGAAGTATGAGATGGACACACTCAACGGTGGAATTCAAGTTCTCCAGTAATGAGCTTTGTGGTGGACTTTCTTCTTACCCTTGTCTTCCTCCCATCCTCCCCTCCCACCTCTTCTCTTCACTCTCTCCTTATCTTTATTATCATCTCAGCACCGTCATGGGACCCGATGTCGGCAGCCACCTGTGATTCCTAAATTAATTTTAATAATGATATTTCAAGTTGTCTCAGTGTATGTACTGGGGAAGAAGGAAGAAATGCAACATTTGGCCCTTTCTTGGTGTTATGCACATATTTTAAATTTATTTTATTTTAAATTATTTTCTGTGTGTTTGCATGTGTGTGTGTGTGTGTGTCTGTGTTTGGAGGGCATATATGTAGATGAGTGCAGTCACCCTCCAAGGCCAGAAGATGATGTCAGATTCCCTGGAGCTGGAGTTACAGGCAGTTGTAAACCTCCTGATTTGGGTGCTAAGAACTGCACTTGGGTCCTCTTCAAGAACATATGTTTTTTAAACTGCTGAGCCATCTTTCCTACCCCACTTGATGCTATATTTGACAGCTTTTAAGAAGCTCACTTTCCTATTTTTCATAAGTGCCTTTTTACTTAGAAGTGAAGTAAGATTTCCAGTAAGTGCTGGTAAATCAGACACCACATAGAATTCTGCCTGTTCCATCAAGCAGGTCCCCAGGATCTCAGTGACTGAGATAAAACAGAAAATGCTATCCCCACAATCTGTTAGTAGAGGGAAAAGTTATTTATGAGTAAGTTAAAGAAAGAAACTAAGTGCTAACTGTAAAGTTAGAAGATATTTTGGGGATGCAGGAAAGGGTTCTGGGCACTGTGTCCTTGGGAACTCTGAGAGGTAGAGTGGAGAAAGGACTAAGTCTAAGACTCATGGAAGTGACTGTCCAATAATATGGGTTAGGATTTGATGACCAAGGTGGGATTCTACTATAGCAAATGTAACTACCAAGACATCTTCATGATTGTATTTTAGTATTCCAACATGAAAAATTAGCGAAAATTAATTTACCTCACTTTATAAAGGAAAAAATTAAAATTTGTAAAGTGACTCAGATAATTTGTAGTGGCTTTTTAAGTATTTCTGCATAAGTTATTTCTTTTAGTTTATCTAATTTTTATTTTTAAGGGTGGGTAATAGATGGAATAGCTTTCTTGCTTCATGCCTATGGAAGGTAGAGGAAGAAACACACATATGGGGGAGGGGGAGAGATGAAGCGATGGATAGGATGACTAAGACATGATTTGAGCTGAATAAACATTTTCCACTAACACAGAGTTTCTTGTCATTTCTATCCTGACCTTGGAGAAGGAACTGACTTTTTGGCCCTCTGAATGTCTCTCAGCTGGTACCCTCATATTGTGTCAATCTTTTATCTAGTCAAGTGAGTACCTACTGGAAGCAATAAAAGGGGGTCGTAGCTTGGTGGAAGCACTGCTTGTTAGGGATTTACGAGCATCATTTTATCCTGCTATCACTGATAGCCAGAATTCACTGACAAGCAATCTAGGTCTATCATCAGCATTTTATGATGCAGAAGAAAAGCTCTGAGGAATCAATACTTGCCCAGGATCATTTAGCAGAAAACTCCAGCCCAGATCTGTAAAGAGCCAGACTGCACTAATGAGTAGTCACATGTCATCCAATCAGGCTAACAAAAGCAAACCTGCAATCCCTCCAGATCTGCATGTTTGCTTGCTTGCTTTGAGGGTTTGTTCTAGGCTATCTATTGCCTTGTCTGCAAGGCTGTTTATAAAGGTCTCAGAATTTTTACTTTTTCAAAGATGACCTTTCTTTCATCTACTTCTCTTAATGGGAATTCTTTGTTCACATTTTTATTTGCTTTGCATAGATCCTTGAAATAAATGCCAGCCTGGCTCCCATCAGAATCCTCACAGGAGACCCTGGCTTGATCTGATGGGTTTTGATGAGATCTTTGCAAGTCCTTCAGGTACAGATTCAAAGCATGAATAATTTCAGCTTTGTTGCGTGGGAATGTTGTTGCATAGGAAACTTTTAGAACTAGGGCTGACAATGGAATCTTCTGCAAGCTAATACAGGCAAATCTTGCATTGTTTTCTTTTAGCTGCCTGCTATCCTGGGGGCAATGCTATGTGTTTAATATGTGTGCCTTAAGTGACATCCAGAAACCTGATATTTTGTAGGTGCCTGATCAAATATCACAGTCTCAGAAGTGCTCTCTATTTTTCTCTTTTCCTTCCAACTCTCATAAGGATCATCTTAACCTTGACACTGGCTTGTAGCTATGGAATGAAGCCAGTGGTTCAATTTCCCAAATGGAAGTCTACCTGATTAGCTCCACTTGGCGTTCAGAGTCCTGCATCCAGTTTGATGACTTATGATATACTGCAATGGGAACCTCAGAGTTTCCAAAGGTTAAAAGCATTGACGATATTTAATTAAAACAATGCTTTAAAAGTTGAACAGTGCCAAACATAAGCTTCTTATAACAGTGCAAGGGCACTAGCTTATGAATTGAGTGGAGGAAGCTCATTTGCATCTTCAATAACCTTCCACCAAATGCCCACTGGGGAGCAATCTGAAACTCACAAGTTTGATTAACCAGTTAATACAAAGAGAGATTTAAGAATTTCAAATTGTTACCAATTGACCCTTGTTTCTAAGAACAGTTCATTGTTATAGGGAAATCAAACAATACCTTTGGTTTTGGGAAGTCTTTTCTACTGATTATCTCATTAGACTCATTGAAATAGACTTAAATCATACTTATTAAAGTAGAGCTGAAAATTTATGTTTCTGGTGTGTAAGGCTAAATTTTGAGCAGCTTGTCAGCTAAAGAGGTCTAATGCACTTCTGCAGCTAAATTCTATATGGATCTATAGTTTCCATAAGACAGAATAGAGACTCTGTCCAACATAAAGTTAACTTACTGTAAGCATGTTTACAAGCTTTAAGTGGACTTTCATAACTTAATTTGATGATAAAGAAAATTATTGGGGCTGAGCGGTGGTGGCACACACCTTTAATCCCAGCACTTGGGAGGCAGAGGCAGGTGGATTTCTGAGTTCGAGGCCAGCCTGGTCTACAGAGTGAGTTCCAGGACAGCCAGGGCTACACAGAGAAACCCTGTCTCGAAACCCCCCCAACCCTCCCCCCAAAAAGAAAATTATTGGGGCTGGAGAGATGACTTAACTGTTAAGAATACTGGTTGCTCTCCTAGAGGACCTGGGTTTGATCCCCAGCACCCACATGATGGCTCACAATTGTTTGTGACTCCAGTTCCAGGGGATCTGATTCCTTCCTCTGGCCTCTGTGGACACCAGGCATTCATGTGATGCGTGTGCATGCACATGTGTACAAATACACACACACACACACACACACACACACACACACACACACACACTAAATGTAAAAAAGAAAAGCCACTTTCTATGTTCTTAAAGCTGAGAACTCAATGACTTAGACTGAGAGGTCTCAGGAACTCGTTCTTGATAGATGGCTGCCCTTCTTTGTTGTCGGTCATTCAAAGACCTAGTGTCCTTCCATTCTGTGGCTTTTCTCTCCAGGTTTCAAAACACTGTGTTATGCTGCCAAGTGGAAACAAAGAATAGTGGATGCCTATCTACTTAACACATTTTGTGGAGGCAGCAACTCTAGGAGTCCCACTCAAAGCCCATCACCAGGAATCATTAACGTGTAGAAGAGAAGTTGAAGATGAACTAGGCAAACAGTCTATCTATAGATACCCCATTTGATTTTTACATTACCTTGGAATATCTTCAATTCTTGAAATGCTTCATTTTCTATATAGTTCAATACATAAATAATTATTTTTGTGTATATATATATATATATGCATGTGTGAAAGTTTCATACTTGTGTGTGTGTCTGTATGTCTGTATGTCTGTGTGCCTGTGTATGCATGTTTGCATGTAAGTCTAGGTGCCTGGGCCCACAAAAGCCGGAGGAGAACTTGGAGTATTCATCTCCTTACTTCATTGAGCAAGGTCTTTCAGTGACAGCTGGCAGGTGGCAGATTCCAATAGTCTTATCTGCACTCCTTAGAGCTGGGATTATAGGTACAAATGTGCCTTTGCTTAGATTTTTACATGGGCAATGAAGATTTGATCTAAGGACCTCATGCTTGTATAGCAAGCATCTTTACTTAATGGCTTATCTCCTTAGCCCCAATATCTGAATTTCTTCTTCAACCATAGAATCAAGTTTTTAAAATATTACTTGATTTTATGATTTCTAGTGATATTAACATGTATAGAGTAAGATTTAAAGATAAATATATTTATGTGAAGGGTCAGAGTTAGCAATAATTGTTATGTTTCAATGTTAGCCAAAGTTATGTTTTAAGTTTCAATTACTGTGCCCAAGAGATCCATGGATCAAAAATGCCTGTGACCTATAAATCCCTTACCCAAGGACAGACACTTCCTGAAATGATAGAAGCTGTTTGTTTTTGGTTTTTTTTTTGTTTGTTTGTTTGCTTGTTTTTGTTTTTGGTTTTTTTTTTGTTGTTTTGGGGTTTTTTTTTGGTTTTTTCGAGACAGGGTTTCTCTGTGTAGTCCTGGCTATCCTGGAACTTACTCTGTAGACCAGGCTGGCCTCGAACTCAGAAATCCGCCTGCCTCTGCCTCCCAAGTGCTGGGATTAAAGGCGTGTGCCACCACCGCCCTTTTTTTTTTTTTTTTTTTTTTTTTTTTTGGAGATAACAAGCCACATGCTTTCACACCCCTAAACAAGTATTTTTGACCAAACTACACTGGATGTGCTTGATCACATGTGGGCAGGAGGTATGTGGGTAGGGAACATGTCAGAATATAGGCTTGTCTCTAATTGGACGTGATGGGAAATACGGTGGCCTTGAGGGGTTGCCTTTCTAAGTCTCTGCAAGATGTGACTAATGGCTATTTTCTGGAAACCCAGAGATGAACCTGGCCAGAGAGTCCATCAACCTGGCCAGTATTTAAGTAATGCTTTCTTCAAATCTGGCTTGAAATTATGGTAATGATCTTATTCTCAAATGGTGTGATTAACATAAAGAAAACACTTAGCCAAAAGATGAGTTTATTGCACATAAAATGTAGAATAATTCTGTCAAGTTTCTGACCTCTTCACTATAGTGGTCTGTGCTACTTTGTTCTTCCCAAGGGGTGTGGGCTGCATCTCTAGCATCCTAAGCCAAAGGTTAAAATCCTAGCTTAGTTTAGCAGGACAGGCTGTACAACTGTAGCTCCAGTTGCTTGGGCAGGAGAGTCCTTTAAGGTGAGAAACTAGGGACCAGCCTGAGAACATAGCAATACCCATTCTGAAAACTGTCCCTAAGTTCTAAGTTATGTGAGTAAGATTATGGAATTTATATGCTTCTGTCATCTACTATATAGATTAGTTATTGCAAGAATGCAACTGCTCTAGTCATTCAGAATCATCCAGCCTTTAGTTAATATAAATAGCGAACAAATAGTATTTATTGAATATCAACACTCATAATTATTAACTAATTTTAAGATATAAAATGATAATCACTTTATAGCTTGCAAACAAAAACTGAAGACAATATTAAACCCAAGATTTGTCTTCAAACCTACATTTTCTTAACATTGAAGTCTGTGTAAATTCTTACCCTCTGCCCTTCCTATAAAGCTCCTTCACGGCCACGATTACCTAGCCCCCATTCCTATAAAGCCTCATGGCCATAGCTGCCAAACAAACAGGGCCACAAGGCCAGGGTTTAGGGGTTGAGTTCTTTTACACAAAAGCTTTCAGACATGAACCTCAAGACTGCTACATTCACCATGTTTTAGAAGATGTTCAAATACAAATGGGTTGGTGATAGACTCCTAACCTCACCAGTACTTTCTTAAGTTTATTCAATGCTTCATGGATCCTCTTGAAGACCCCCAAACTCTGGGAGACCCTTCCTCAAGTCTCAGAAAATCACGACCACCCAAAGATCACAAGAAACCATACCTGGATGCAATCAACAGAGGCTTTATTGGGGAAGTTGGCCAGCCAAGGTCAAACCACGAGCTCTCTCAAGAGCAGAGTTTGACCTTGAGTGGTGGGCTAAGGGGTCTTTTAAAGAGGAAAACCACAAATCAGGGGAGTGAGGAGGGGGTGAGGGGTTGCCAAGGATATATAACATAAGAATAGCGAAACATTCCAGAGAAACCCACCCTGAATGGTTAATAGCCATGGAAATTACTCAGTACACTCATTCTTCTCAAAAATGTGGTTTTACCATATATCACTGCCCTACCCTTTCAACTACCTATTAACTATTTCTCACTAGCTCCAACTGTAGAGCCACAGCCCTGTCATTGTGTTTTTACCACCTGAATGACTTTCATTCTTTACAGCTAGTTCCTGAAACTGGCCTGGCTTGTTTCAGAGAAAAGTTTCCATGTCCCTAAAAGAACTTAAAAAGCATCTATATATGTATACATTCTATAAAAATGATTTTTATAATTTTTCATTCTTCACTCTGAGAAAATCACTTTAAATCATCTACAGAGGCTTGGGTGGGATAGAAAGGCAAGCTCAAAATCTTGTCTGACTTGTTAAACACCTCACCTTGGACCCAGATTTTGAGGGTTAGCCTTGAGTCTCTGTGTTAACTTGTGCTGACGTTCAGAGATAGTCCCAGAAAATTCGGGGTCCCTGAAAATGTTATGACAAGCCAGGAAATGGACCACAAGAGGCAAGAAGGAAACTTGTTTCAGCATGACTTAGTTAGCCCAGCTGGTTCAAACTTCTCAAATCTGACCCTAAAGAGTTTATTTTTAAATATTTAAACACAATTCCATTTGGGAAAAAGTTTTCTCATGATAATTATCACAATAAAGCCTAGGGCATGACTACATTGAAACTCCTTTGCAAAGTATTGGGCTTTTGCAAAGTACCTATGACCTCTTCCATAAGAACGGGTTCTATTGACTAAGAAACAGTACTCAGGATAAGGGTCTAGGGAGGAAAGGTTTGTGATGAGCATAATAGTGAAGCTCTTTTGTGAAGGACATGGGTCCTCTTTCAAAAGGATGGATTGCTCAGGATAAGGGAGAGTTGGGTGAGGCCTGGCTCTACAGAATAATAACAAAGACTCCCAGCTTATTAACACATCCATTCACAGTCTTCCTGGCGGGAAGCAGCTATGCACATCCCTTGGAGTAAAAGCTGCATGCTTATCAATTCTGGTTTCTCTATTGCAGTCTATAGCATATGCCTTCTACGAGGGGTTGGTTGTTCAATTATTGACGGGTGCCTGGGTGCTTGGATTTGCTCTAGGAATAGGGGTATTTACTTAGTCCAATGATGAGCAGAGTCATGATCGAAGCTACTCACACAGGAACCAGTGCCAAGTTCTTCTAGCTTTTTACTGCTTAGGCTGCAATAAAACTTTCTTATAGTTCATATGGCTATAGGAACCCAGTAAGAGGGAAGGCTTGGAAAGTGGCTTTCTTGTGGATGCTTTGTGATCTTTGGTTTTGGAAAGTGGAGGCTAAGGTGAATACAATTTGCATATCACGGTGGGGTTTTGTCATTGTTTTGTTTTGGTAAGTTTCCACTGCCAATTACTTGTATGACAGCTGTTCTCAACTCAGTGATGAAGAATAGAAATAACTTGACCCACAGTGGCATTTGTTGTGTAATACTCATCCTAATGCCCAATGCTGTAGAGTTTAAGACCTTTCATATTTGAAAATAGCAAGCTCTTAGCAAGTTGTTAGGATAAGCATTTAAGACTTTTATTTATTTATTTATTTATTTATTTATTTATTTAGGTAAAAATGCCATCAGACTTCTGGTTAAGTAGTCTTAGATACTCAGGGAGAGAATTCTTTGCACAGAGTTGAGAGACCAATATATGATCTGCTTTTTTGGTTGTGTGTGTGTGTGTGTGTGTGTGTGTGTGTGTGTATGTGTGTGTGACCAGAAATATAGAAATGTAACATTTTACTAGCTGTCAAATTGAAGGCATATATAGACTCAAATTCTACAAACTTCAGTTCACTGTTGGTGACCTGAGTTGACTGTGTCTTTGTTCTTTTCCAAAATAAACAAGACGGAGCCACACAGCCACAAACAGGCTTCTGTGTTCTTTGGAAGGTGCACTTCAATTTGCCACAATGGGAGAAGAAGGAGAAAGATGGATCAGAGTAAGTATTGATGCATTTGTCCTCTTCTGAGTCTACTCTGAAAACTTTCAACCAGAGTGAGATGCTCCCACAATCTGAAAATATGTAGAAAGTTTTTAAGCAATGCTTAAAAACACATTCTCTTTGTTATTAAGTGAAGACTCAGGTTTTATTTTCCTTAAGGATGTGATACAAACATGTCCTCAGGCTTTCTCTGGATACTGCTGAGGTACAGAACCATAGGAAACCACAACTATCCAAATGAGTTTATTATCTTCTGGAGGAATTGCACAGAAAACCAATGAGGCACTCGATATAAGAGGCATTGAGATTATACCCATGTGTGAAGCTGCCAAGTGGCTTCCTCTATATCATCACCATCTGTTTATTCTTCAAGTTGCTGCCAGCATATCTAGCCTTAAAAAAAATATTTATTTTTATGGGGTTAGAGATATGACTCTGATGGTTAAGATGCTGAATGTTCTTCCAGAGGTCCTGAGTTTCTCAGCACCTATCTGTAACCAAAACACTGATGTGCATACAATAAGTAAACAAAAATTATCATAATTTTACTATTTTAATTTTGCATAGGTGTGCATGTCTCTGTGTGGGTATGTGCATGTGATTGGAGGTGCCTGAAGAAGACAGATATTTAGGTCTTCTGGAATAGAGTTACAGGCAGTAATGAGCCTATTGATGTGGACAAATGTTGAGAACTGAACTCAGGACCTCTGGAAGAGCTGAAAGAGCTCTTAATTATTGAGCTGTCTCTCTAGCTCAGTAGCAAGCACTTTTGCTTGGTGGTTTATGGTTAGGAAAAATTATGGATCTTTATCGCTCTTGCTTGTGACAGCAATTTTGTTTCCACAGAACCTTGGCCAGCTGGCTTCCCTGATCTTCTGTGTCCACCCCACTGATTACTCCTCCTGTGATGCCACAGGCACTAACAAGGATATGGAGAGATTGGTTTGTAGACATTTCTTTACATTTTGGAGCTTCTCGTGTTTTGTATGTTTTCTCTCCATGCCTCATGCTTCCAGAAAATTGAAAAGAACATTTTGATGTATGTCTGGAATTTAAAATACAACACCCACAGCCCCCACATTATCAGTGAGATGGCTTACATTTACATTAATTGTATCTCTACTTATAACTTGGTTAGTTGATGTGTAGCTTTTACTCAGACAACAATGCTGTGTATGAATCATAGAGGTGAATGACTAAGCCAGGGGTGACAGTGGTTATCTGTACTCTAAAAGTATTTTGTTCTAGTTGTTTTAAGATTTGGATTTGAGAAGGATCAAAGTCTTACTTTTCCAAAATGAAGTTGTGATAGTATATAAGTAATTAAACATTTGGAAAGAGAGAAGATAGATGTTGTTTTGAGAATGTAAAATTGACTTAAAATTTATGGTCAGTCCTTCTATTTATTTATGTCGGTAACCCTAGATTATTGTTGCTTTCAACCTTGATCAGAGAAGCTCACTTTTGCAGTGGGTGGTGGTTAATTCTGACTCATAACAGGGCAAAGAGCTGAGATGAACTGATTGTTTAGTGCTCAGCCCTAGATGGTTGTTCCGTATCCACCACCATGATGCCCAGAAAATGTTGCAGAAAATGGTCAGGGGAATAGGAAAAGTCTGAGGATAGGGAGGACTGTGTCAAATTCTGTGAAATGCCATTGGATTTATAAACTCTCAGCATCGAGGGCTGCCTCCATAAGGTCTGTACAAGACCAAGCCAACCGAAACTTCACTATGGATACAGGAGAAGCTCAGGAGGCCTCATTTCTAAATGACTTGTTACTGGCAGTTGATGGCTGCTGGGGAAGAAGGAGGCAAATGTTACCCATGTTCCAGTGAATGGACTTTCATCCATGTAGCCAGCAATAATGGCCTCCCCTGAATTATTAAAAAGAAAAAATAAAATAAAAATGAGATGGGAGGGGATGGAATGGAGGAGTCTGTGGAAATGGGTATGAACATAATTGAATATGTTAAGTAAATTTTCAAAGAATAAATAAAGTATCAATTAAAATTATAGACGAATGTTGTGATCAACGTTGAGAAAAATTATACACCTTATGAAAAAAATTCTTGTTTTAAAGATTTTTTTTTTTTGTTTTTTTGAGACAAGGCTTTTCTGTGTAGACCAGGCTCACAGAATTACTCCTGCCTCTAACTCATGTGCGCCACCACAGGTGGCTGAGAATGTTCTTTAAATAGTAATAAAAATAAACTTCCAAAATGCCACTTTTCTGGGTAAATACATTTCAGACATCTTTCAACAAATAAATCAATTACATATGTTCAGTAAATGTCTAACATAACCATAACCAGTGTTGTTTGAACACAAAATAACTAGTTTATTGTGCCTTTAAGAATCTTCCATTTTGATGTAAGAAGTACAGCACTGGATTGTTAGCAATAAAGCAAACACCAAGCATTGTCCTTAGTCTGGACTCTATCTTGTCCTGCATCTCTCAAGCACTGTTAGTATAGTATTTCACACTCAGTAGAGCACTTGTCAGGTATGCAGAAGTTTGGTTTGATCCCCAGCATCATGTAAACTGGGCATAGTGTGTATTTTTACTGCAATCCTGGCACTCAGTAGCCAGAGGGTCAAGAGTCCAACTTAATCTTTGGTTACAGAGGGAAGTCAAGGGCAGCATAGGCTATATGAGACTCTGTCTCAAGACAGGCAAATATGGGTACACTGTAGCTGTCTCCAAACACACCAGAAGAGGGATTGGATCAAACAACAGATGGTTGTGAGCCACCTCACTGTGTGTGCTTGGAATTGAACTCAGGATCTCTGGAAGGGCAGTCAGTGTTCTTAACCACTGAGCTATTCTCAACAGAGGAGCCTCAAATGCCTGAGAAGCACTTAAAGAATGTTCAACAGGGAAATGCAAATCAAAACACCCCTGAGATTCTACCTTACACCAATAAGAATGACTAAGATCAAAAATTCAAGTGACAGCAAATGCTGGCAAGGATGTGGAGAAAGGGGAACACCTTTTCTATTGCTGGTAGAATTGCAAACTGGTACAATCATTCTGGAAATCAATCTGGTGGTTCCTCAGAAAACTGGAAATAGTTCAACCTGAAGATCCAGCTATACCATTCCTGGGCATGTACCCAAAAGATGCTCCACCATATCACAAGAATACATGCTCTACTATGCCCATAGCAGCCTTATATTCGTAATAGCCAGAAACTGGAAGCAACCCAGGTGTCTGTCAACTGAAGAATGGATATAGAAAATGTGGTTCATTTACACAATGGAATTCTATTCAGCTGTTAAAAACAAGGACACAATGAATTTTGCAGGCAAATGGATGGAACTAGAAAATATCATTCTGAGTGAGGTAACCTAAACCCCAAAGGATATACATGACAAGAGCCTAGCATGGCTGTCCTCTGAGAGGCTCTAGCAGCAGCTGACTGAGACAGATGCAGATACTCACAGCCAAGCACTGAACTGAGGTCAGGGACCCCTAAGAAAGAGTTAGGGGAAAGATTTAAGGAAAGGATGGCAATCTCATAGGAAGACCAACAGTGTCAACTAACCTGGACTTCTGGGAGCTCCCAGAGACTAAGCCACCAACCAAAGAGCTGGTTTAATGCCCCCTCCCCTTATCCTTATCCCTCTCCTATTTAGCATAGGACTGCCTTGTCTGGCCTCAGTGGGAGAGGATACACCTAATTCTGTTGACACTTGATTCCCCAGGGAAAAGGAATGTTGGGGTGAGGTATCCTCTCAAGGCAAAGGGGATGGGGGAAGAGGGAAGAACTCTGCCAGGAGGAGCCAGGAGGAGGGAAACAGTTAAGATGTAAATAAATAAAACAGTTAATGAAAAAAGAAACTAAAAAATAATGAAATCCACAAGGACTTCTCTCAGCTTGACATGTCAACAGCATCTGAGTTAATAAAGCTCCTCCTTACCACCGTGGAGCTGGGCAGGGTGTTCCTTCATCCTGTACTTTGATATGTAAAGGTCAAAAAACCCAAGATGAATGAAGAACTAAGACTCTCTATTATAGCTGTTCAAATATTTGAGGCAAGATGTTTTTATAAAATCTTCCATTTTTAGATTATGTTTACTCAGTGTTGATTTAAATACTGGAGGGGAAAGAACAGGAGAGAAGGAGACTTAAGAAAATAGAGAGGAGACCTTTGAAATCTTCCCCAGAGAACCCTCTGCCTGTTCTCTTTCAAATTATGAGCAGATGGAATTTACTTTAACATAAGTTAAAGGATAATTTCTGATTTGTCATTTCCATAAGCCCAATCTGTGTAATTAAACCAAGTTCCCTCTGCATATAAAAGTGAAGTTTAGCTAAGAAAGAGGTACCAGCTGGCACACATAGTTGCTAAAGACATTTTTGTGAATATCAATTCAAGTTTCTATCTGAACCTCTTTCCACTTCCCACCTGACCAATAATAAGAAAAAATAAAATAAACTAAGCATCTTGGTTTCTTGTTGCTCTATCAAAAACTCAAGAAATGCTTATGCATTTCTGCTTCTTTTTTTCATGTTCTCTCTCTCTCTCTCTCTCTCTCTCTCTCTCTTGTTCATATGTGTAACTGCATGCACCATGGTGTACATGTGGAAGCCAAAAAACTTACAGGGAGTTGGTTCTCTCCATCATGTGGGATCTTGGAATTGAAAATTGAACTCAGGTTGCTGTTAGGTTTAGCAACAAGTGTTTTTACCTACTGAATTTTCTCAAGACCCAAGTAGGTGTTTCTGGAAGCTCTTAACAGTATAAGGCCTTTAGGCCAGATGCTCAGGGGTTGGTCTTCCTTCCTTGCAAGAAGAACACTTCATCTTTCCTACATTCTCACCTTGCTCTACTCCCTTAATCTCACAAATCTTTCTGTGTGTTTATTTCATGAACAGAATTTTGAAAACTCTAAGCAATTTTAAGGCATGTTCTCTGTCTCCAAGCATACAAGGGAGACTTTGGCAGCTCATGGCTCCTGTATGGGGAAGGATGGAAGCAATTATCTGATACAGAGTGGCTAGAACATTTTGAGGAGAGGTTCAGGATTGTGTAGGTTTCCTGGGTCCTTGTCTTCCGGCAGGCGCCTAGCAGGAAGAGCTACAGTGACAAGTGAGCTCCCGGCCCACCATCTCACTTGGCTATGATGGATGGGTGCACTCTGGAAAGATGTGGCTGCCATGTTTGTCCCAGTACTGCTTCTTGCTACTGATGTGCCTTCTCATGTTGGTTATTGCCATATTCCTCATTTACTTGGCTTAGTCTGAGAGGATACCAGGAGACTCTCCCTGCCTATAGCCTGGTGTGATTACTTTCTGGATGACAACTAACTCTATTGGGGTAAGTTTTCTGCAGATCAATGCCCTGGCCTGCAGGGATTCAATAGAACCCTAGAGAAGGGGGGTTGGGGAGGGGAAAGAATGATAGGACAAGAGACACAAAAAAGAAGCACTAGTCTGAATGTCTGATCAAGTGCTTAAACTTTATTGTTCAGGCCACCCTTATAAAAACAAGCAGGTCATCTAACAGTCAGCGTCCAGGGCCATCCCATAATTGCAAAGTTCTTTACGCCCATAAGCATTCCTTAGCCCATACCACTTAACTAAATATTTTCTCATTAACAAGAGGGCAATAAAACATTTCTTGCTCAAGTTGCTTATCTGGTTAATATTTTCTCCCTGGCAGGAGGGCAATAAAGTCTTGACTCCTGGCAGATCACGTGAAGATGAAACTTATTAAGATAATGCTGTTAAATGAATTAATGATTTTATGGAATTTCTGATTTATTTAAATAGTTTTAGGAGGTTAGCATGATTTAAATAATTTTGGGAAGTTAGGGAAGTTGACAGAAAGCCTACAGTTAGAATCAAGAATAAAATGTGTCCCTCCCTCATAGGCTGGCAATAGCTGCATGAGTTAGAGAAAGGAGTACAATGACTGTTCATCCACTGTAAGTAATCGTAGTAGCAAGAAAAATAGGCTTCGGACAAGTTAATGATCAAAGAGAGCATTTACCCTAGGTTGGGCCTGAGTTCCTTAGTCTTGTGATCTAGGGATGTGGTAACAGGTTTTTGGTGTGTACCATGAACTAGAAAGGTTATGAATAAAGAATAAACAATTCTATTATAAAACAGAGACTAGCTGATTATCCAGTCTAGCTGATCAAGACATCAAACATAGGATATAAGACAGACGACTTGTACCTTGGTAAATACAGATTGTCCTATATAGGCCAATTTGGCCAAGATAAGCCAAAACTATAGATCTGGCCTGCATAAACTTTGTTAATCTATGACAAGAGAATCATTGCTTTTGATTTACATTGAGCTTGTAGAAAAAAAAAAAAAAGACAGATGAGGATTGCTCTTGGTCTATGTAAATGGATAGATAGTTTAAAAAAATAGCGATCACTGTTGTGTAGCTAATGATATGTATATGGAGGTCAGTGCAACTTTGTGAGATTGGTTCTCTCCTTCCACCTTCACATGAGTTATAGAGATTGAACTCCTTCATTAGGCTTGCACTATAAGCTACTTTACCCACTGAGACATCTTCCTGGTCCAGAAAAATTCTTTCACATATGATTTGAGACTCTGGATTCCCTATTCATTCTAAAGATTATCTTAAGCCTTTTTCTAAGCATGCTTAAGGGCCTTTTGTGACCATGCTTGTTCTTTAAGTAAAATATGTAATGAGCTAGTATTTTACTCTAAGACTATATATGAGGACATATCCCAACAGTGTGGATAGCTCACATCCCCCCTCCTTTTTTTTTTTTTTTTTTTTTCAGATCCACAGTAACTCATTGAGAGTTACTCATGAGGGGGACACTTAGCTTTTAAAACCGTCTGCCTTGGGTTGCAAGGCTAAAGCAATGGTCTTCCAAATTTCCCCTAACCTCCCATTCCTGGAGCGGCTGAGCCATTTAATTTCATAATGGAGAGATCTTGACTTACTGCCAGATGCCAACTTTCAGTGCCCTTTTTTATAGTTTCATTTACATACCCTTGTGAAGATCAGGGCTGGATGGAAGGGTTTTTGGTCTCTTTGCTCTGGCTTTGCTGGTAAAACAAATGAAATTGCAATAAAAAGTACATCTGCCAGCAGCAATTGTGACAGGACCATATCTTCCAATTTTAAAAACACAGTGAAATACAGCAGGGACCAGAAGTGCCTCAGATAGATGCTTGGCTTCTAGACCAATACTGGCGTCTTTTTCTGTGCATCGTATGCTAATTTTCCTATTTGGCTTCTGTTGTTTGCTTTGGTGTGGGCCATGTAGAACTGGGAAATTATCTTAATTTGCCCTCAGAGGAAACCCCTGTCCTCTGTTTTGGAATTATATACAAAACAGTGTTGTGAATACTGCAGAATCTACCCTTGTTTTAAATCTCTGGTATTATACTAATAACATTTCATTTTCATAATCCTAATTACTTTGTGGAGATTTAGAGTTGGTTACACTAATGTCTTAATACATAAGAGAAATAAAATACTTATTTATCTGTTTTTATTTGCTTCTGACACTGCTTTTGTGGGTAATGGTCCATTCATGAAACATTGGTTCCCTGAAATCGCTAAATTACAACATTAGTGATGTTTTTTGCAATTTCTTTCTACTTTCTGTGCCCCACCTAATAGAGACATTTTCTCTTGCCTAGTCAGCTTCCTGTTTTATATGCAGTCCCCGACATTTTCTGCTCCAACAGGATCCTCTAAAAGTGTACATTATTATGCTTCATGTGTAACCTCTTTCCTTTTACCCCTTCTAGGTTCTAAGCCACCACTGGCCATCACTGGTGGCCAGTAAAATCTTTCCTATGACCTTCAAAAACTTGATGCTTATCACATCGATGTGCTTCTCTTTTCTCATATGTGTGTGTTTGCACATGTTCATGTGCTATCTATCTATCTATCTATCTATCTATCTATCTATCTGTCATCTATCCACCCATCCATCCATTTGTCTGTTTGTCCATCTGTCTGTCCTGTCTATCTGTCTGTCTGACTGTCTTAGTCAGGTTTTCTATTCCTACACACAAGAAGCAAGTTGGGGAAGAAAAGACTTATTCAGCTTACACTTCCACATTGCTGTTCATCACCAAAGGAAGTCAGGTCTGGAACTCAAGCAGGTCAGGAAGCAGGAGCTAATGCAGAGGCCATGGAGGGACGTTACTTACTTTGGCTTGCTCAGATTGCTTTCTTATAGAACCCAGGACTACCAGCCCAGGGATGACACTACCCACAATGGGCCCTCCCCTCTTGATCACTAATTGAGAAAATGCCCTATCACTGGATCTCATAGAGACATTTCCTCAAGGGAGGCTCCTTTCTCTGTGAAAACTGAAGCTGTGTCAATTTGACACACATAACCAGCCAGTACTCACTCTGTCTGTCTGTCTGTCTGTCTGTCTCTCATCTATCTATCTATCTATCTATCTATCTATCTATCTATCTATCTATCTTTATTGTAAACCTATCAATCTATCATCTATTATCTTCATTATTACCTCTATTTCTAATTGATCAGTTATCATCATGTGTCTATTTATATTGTCTTCTCTAGTAGTTTAAATTTCTTTCCTCCAGATTAATCCTTGTTTCCCTTTACTGTATCCAGCAATGCTTCTTATAATAGCTGTTCATTAAAGATGTATTGAAAAATCAATGACTGAAAATCCCCTGGGAGAGTACTGCATAAAAGATGCCTTTAGCATTTTTGCAATGATTATGTATCTTTACCTGGGCCTTTGTAACCACTTCAAGTTTACTTTCAGATGTTTTCTAAAGCCATCCTCATTAAGTAAAACAAGTGGATCCTGGGTGAGAATAAAAGCTGAAATAAAAAACCAAGGAGCCCTCCTGACAGTCTTTGTTATTCTGCTGTGTTCTTCATCCTGTTCATTGGAGAAATAGCCTAAGCACACAACCTTACTTACTGTGCATTCTCAAATTCCTGGCTTTATTTTCTTTTCAATCAGAATAAGGTCACTCCTTTCTAATTGAATTATGTTCTTTTGAAAAACCTAGTGGCACCATAGAAATGTCTTGAAATGTAGTGACAAGTTCAGTATCTTTTATGACAGCTGTTTGTTTGTTTGTTTGTTTTTCTTTTTAACCAGAAAGCATTGCACCTGGCATGGTCTGTTATATGTGCTTCACCACTCGCAATTTATTATCTAAAAAAATTAGAGGCTAAGAGTGATAGTAAATTCCTAGTCACAAACACTGGGAGACAATTTGCAGGACTTTGAAGAGCATGGTTTCACAGCATAAGAAAGAGTCATGACACGCCAGAGCTTTCCTTACTAATATCTTACTCATCTTTGGAAATCTCCAGAGTCGCATTAAAGGAAATGTTTGTTTTAACCTGTACACTATCACAGGAAATGAGTATTATAATGTTAGGATTTACTATATTTGTTGTAAATCTGGTTTATCTAGATGTCCCCTTTCTTGTTAAGGATATGGAGGGCTGTCTAGGAAGTACATTGCTGGAGTACATTCTCTATGTTGGTCTTTGAGATGAGAATGTCAGCAGAGGAATGAGACTCAGGCTAAGACAACATTGCCTGTGTGCTGTGGACAAGGCAGAAGGGGTCAGCTTGGGAAGGGAGAGTACTGCTGGAGAAACCTGAGCCAGGAGCTAAGGCCACATGTATTTTCCCAATGACATGCCTCTGCTATTACAGCAAGACCTTGCTCTATCCTGGCTAAACAATCAGGCTAGCATAAAATGGGATTAGTCTTGTGAGCTTGATGTGAAATTTCTGGACAGGTCTAAAGCTAACTGGGTACAGAAAACTTTGAAAGATAGTTGGTAGGATAGAAAAGTCTAGAAAGTCTAGAAAGTCTGCAGTATGTAGTTGAGGTTTCCGAGAAAAAGGCTACTAGAGCCTTCTGAATAGGGTGATCTCTCTGAAAGTCTATGGCATATTTTGGTTTTCTCTAGACATTGAAAACCCATGCTCCCAGAAAAGCACACTGTGGAGTACATTGGCTTCTTCCTTCCATCGCCATGAGGATAACAAGTGCACCAAAACATCAGAATCATTTGTCCTTTCATGCAAATTCGTATCCAGCCATTGCTCTGAATCTCTTGTCTCTTTTCTCCATCTAGACTCCAGCGCCAGTGTTCCTCTTGCAGTGGTTGTAAAACATGTCCTCATGCACACAGCCCCAAATATGTTTTTTAAATCTTCCAGTCTAACAAATGGACAATAATAACTGTCACTCTCAGTTCTTTGGCTAAAGGTGTTACTATTCATTCTATAAAAGATGTCTCATGGAGAATAGGGGTTCAAAAATCTTAGTTCATTTTCCTACTTTTTCCTGTCACTCAGCCTCCCCTAAAAACATGCAACCCATGCAAATATGACCATACTATTTCAAATATTAACTATTAGAGAAGATTATTGCTTTTCAGTACCTTTGCTCTGTTGTCTGAGAAATAAATTATCTTTCTTACTTTATATGTTTATGGATCAAATGTGACAACATAAAAAATTTAAAAATTATTGTAAAAAGTTCAGTGAAAGCATGTGTATTAACAATATCATTCCAGTTCTGTGCTGCTAGAATTCTTTATTTGTATATAGATACATTTATTATTATTTTTGTCAGTGCTGGGGGTTGACCCCAGAGTTTTATACATATTTAGAAAATGCTCTACTATGGTGTAAAATATATACCTCTTATTATTTATTTATTTATTTGAGAAAATATATTATACAAAATTTATTTTAGTTTTAATTCAAGATTAAATTTAAAAGGCTAATATTAGAGGGGTGAGGGAAAATCATGATCACTATACTATAAAATTTATTTTCAATAAAAATAAAATAAATAATTCTAAAAGGCCATTAAAATTAGTCAAAACAATTGCTTTTCAACTTATAATTGTTAATATTCTTTGCTTCAGGAAACCATGCTAATGATTTTGTATTTATGGTTTAAAAAGTTTAACAAGTTAGAGTTCTAACATTTCTTTTCAAATTGTGACCAGTGTATGAAAAACTGGACCTGTTTAAGAAATCTCTCTTGATGCATTTGGAGCTAACTGAGGCCTATTACACATGACCATATCTGTGGGGTACCCCAGTCTATCCCTTCCCGAAGCTTTCCTCACCATCTGCCCTAGAGGAGGCTGTATGTCCTGTGCCTTAGGGAGTGCAGCAGGAGCCAGGAACACACATTAGTGTCTCTTCTGTCATGAAGCTGTTGATGGAAGAGCCAATCTTCTGTATTTGTGTTTTAGTTTTTCTTGCATTATAGTTAAGCTTGACTATACCAAGTTAAATTAGACTCTGGGGGAAAAGGGGCTGTGGGCATCGATATTTCTTAAGAGTCCCAAGTGATTCCAGCATGTAGCTGAGCTTGGGAATCCCTGTCCATGGTGAGCTATGACTCATGCACCAGGAAGCTCATCACTTGCTGTCTTTTCTCTTCTAGAGTGATGGTGCCCCTGAACAGCTGCCCAGCAGTGGTGAAACAGATGTGACATGGAATAGTCCTTTCATACCATAGCTTTCCCTCGCTCCAGCCTTCTGTTTCTTCTAAATATGAACATTGATAGCCTTGTGAAGATGTGTTCTCAGTCTGTCACGTGATGCATTGTCTCGGTTTACTTCCTATTAATGTGATTGAATGCCGCAACAAAAGCAACTTAGGAGAGGAAGGGTCAATTTTAGTTCTCAATTCCGGGTTACAGACCATCATTGTAGAAAGTCAAGGTGGTAAGAACCTGAAGCGACTAGTTAACATCCACAGTCAAGAGCACACACACACACACACACACACACACACACACACAGAGAGAGAGAGAGAGAGAGAGAGAGAGAGAGAGAGAGAGAGAGAGAGAGAGAGAGAGAGAGAGCACGAGAGCACATGCATACTTGTCCTCAGCTTGCTTCCTCCCCCCTTATATACAGTTTAGGACCAATACCAGGAAATGTTACCACTCACTTTTAGCCTGAGTCTTCTCATATCAATCATTGCAGTAGAGATAACCTCCATAAAAATCTCCATGGGCCAACCTGATCTATACAAGCCTCATTGAGAAACCCTATAGATGATTCCAGATGATTCTAGACTATATCAAGTTAGCAATTAAAACATGATGCCATCACAGACATCATGCCATTTTGTCCATAATGGGCTGAATAATTTGCTAACAACTAAACCTAAGATCTGTCTGCTTCCTGCCACTGATATTTGTGCATTGTCTGGTAACTTCAGTTATAAGGGAGAAATGCACATGCTTCTGCACAACTATTACCTCTGTTTCTTATAACTACTGTATAGTAGTGTTAGATGTTATAGCTGAATCCATGAATGGTCATGTTTAAGCTTCATGATATTGAGAAGAACACACACTCTGCCCATTATATAAATGACGATTCAGTTTTCATCTTCAACTACTGGAAGTTTCCAGCAGATTTTTTGAAATATTCCATCTCATAATATGGTGTTGATGAGTTCAAGAAGAAATCTGATGGTGGAGTGAATTAATGGGAGACAAACTACTATGATAACTAAGACTCATGTGGGAGCAGGCTCAAGGAGAACCAGGCTTACTGGGGTTGTTGGAAACAACTCTTTAACAAATACTTTTTAGAACTAGTCTCATGAGAATTAGCCAGTTCTTTTCATTCTTCTTGCTGAGACTCCTAGCATTCTACTGCCACAGATTTGAAACCACTAAAACGTAACTGAATCCCCTCACTGCTTGGGGCAGGTTTGCTTGAAGAGTCTTTTACTTAGCCACCTACCTGGTGACTGAATTTCAGTGTTGGGAGTTGACTAAATGACATCACCTTTCATTTTATTCTTAACAGCCTTTCCGGTGGCAGTAGATCTTGCATGTCCCATCTTAATTGGGCTTATTTTATCTGCTGAGAATGACCCCTGACTCATAACCACAATGGCTCATCACTGTGTCCTCTTGAGTCAGAGCATCTTGCCCAGGGAATCACTTATATATTTCCAATACCCAGTGATGGATGTTTACCTCTGACTAAGGAGACATGAGGAAATTAACTCTCAGAAAATGCAGAGGTTTCCCCAGATGCATCACATGGCCTTGAGTTGAGCCAAAGCATGGCTGCATCTCTAGCTCCCATCTGCTGAAGATTTTCAACACATTGAGAAGCCCACTCAGTTATGCACTGTTTTTTTTTTTTTTTTTTTTTTTCCCACCAGGAGCTTCTCCCCAAGGTGTTTAAAAATGTCAGTCTTTTGAACTTTCCACAGCATCCTCCATTCCAGAGAGACAGCCCTTGGCTGGGGAAATCGATTGGATGCTTTAAAGCAGAAGGCCAGGTTGCTGAGGACTGGGCTTCACAGTAAGGGGCAGGGATGAGAAAGACAGCTTAGAGAATTCAGTTTGAGTCACCTGCTAGTTTTGTTCTTATGATGTACAAAGACCCGAACAGGAAAGAGCTCTCAGCTGATAACTTGGCATGTCAGCTCTTCCAAAATATACTTATTTTTCAGGTGTTTGCCTACCCCTAGTAAAAAAAATAATCCCTCTCACAGCAGCAAGCAAGACTTGATCTAGCAAAACCCACCTTTGTCTTTCATGAATTCCAACAGAAAACCACCATTGGCCTCTGGGTCTAGAGAGAGGTACAGGCCCTGAGGAAGAGGTGACAGAAAGAATTTAAGCAGGTCTTTTCAATTACTTAAGGTCATTTGGGTCTAATCTTCCTACTTTCTGGTTTTTACACCAGTATTTAAAAGTAAGACTCTTTCTAGAATGTTCTTCTAAATGTCTCCGATCAACTTGGTGATCTCCATGACTTATTTCTGTGTTAGGAATGTTCATGTGCTTTACTTTGTTTTTGAGCAAGATAAATGTTTTCTTGCTTGCAGGCCAGTGTGTTTCTTAATCCTGATGTATTGTAATTAGGACAGTCTTCGGTCCTATTGAACAAGACTACAGGAACAAATTTCATGAACAGACCTTCCAGGGAGAACCTGTCTTCTCAATGCTTCATTTTCTCTGCAAAGAAATAAGTCCATTTGGCCACTGGCTCCGGAGAGAACGTCCTCCCACGACTGCTTTTCTCTTCTGACCTCCGAACAGATTTGTTCTTAGCCCACGGATAGGCTATTTCTCTGATAAATCAAAATGAAATAAAATTAGTCCAACAGCAGAAAAAAAAAAAAGGCATTAGGTAAACAATTTATCACCACAGGATAGAAATGTGTGACATTTAGTAAGTGCAGAGACATTATATTAGGTCTAGTGCTCACCTGTTTGTAATGTGCTTTCACTTCGTACAACAAAATTTCTGAAATATCACCACCCTCACTAATGTTCATAGGCATTAAAGAGTTTGTTCCAACTCATGCAACGAACACAGGGTGGAGCCTGTTGTTAAACTTGGATTGGTTGATTTTTAACCCCTGTCTTAAATCCATCATGCGATACTTCTTAGTAAAAAGACTAGAAAATGGCTGTGTTAATATTCAGGCATTCCGCTGGCTGGCTCTCAAGAACCTAGCAATCGCTTACAACGTGAGCTGCTGCGGTGAGGTGCAAGGACCCATCTGCCACTCTAGCTCTCTCTCTGTCTGTCCTCCCTCCCCCTCTGTCCCCTCTTCTCTGTGCTCATGCCTTTGCTCCCCTCTGTCTACCTGTCTACGTGTCTACTCATCTGTCTCTACCCCTTCCCCAGGCTCTCACATGTCTCCCACTCCTCCCAGTAAGCCTCTTTTATGCCAGGTCTGTTTGTGGCCTATTTTCTTAGGAGCATACTTGGCACTGGCCTGCCGAGGATGCTATTCGCTGCATTCTATTTCATAACAGGCAGAGTGTGTGGTCCCTGCCCTTATTAAGCTTAAAATAATCAGCTAGGCAGAGAATGCATTTAGTAACTACATCCTTTGTGGTGATGAGGTGTCAGATACCTGTTGGGTTGTGTTCAAACCTATATAGAGGGTTTGGACCAATGGCTCAGTCAGTGAGTATTTGCTGCAGAGCATGAGGACATGAGTATGACAGACATGAGACATGAGCATCATATACTGTTATGGTGGCATGCACTGGTAATCCATGTAGGTCCTAGGGGTTCTCTGTCGGTCCCTTGTTCTGGGGGAGTGTCCCACGACGATCTCCTGACGTCGATGTCGCTGACCGGTCTCTCCCAGGTGTTGTACCTGTCTCTCCGTGCTGAGCCAGTCTAGGCCCAGGCTGTGCCGATAAGGAGCTGGCTAGCTGGCAAGGAGGCAGCTTGGTGTCTCAGGCAGGTTCCAGGAGAGCAGAGTTCTCCCCAAGTGTTACAGCTCTTGGGACAAAAACTCTCGGACACCAGGATGATTCTTGAGTGTGCTTTACTTCCCCTAAATAGAGCCCTTATATACAGTTTCAGGGTGGGTTAGGGTCTGACAACAGATAATGTCTATTGGCTTGACCTGAGAGCTTAGAGATACCTCATCTGCATGTGGGAGAGCCTGAGGGACCGAGGGACCATTCCTCGTGACTGATGGTCATAAACCTCTCTGTGGGAGGGGTTGTTGGAGGACTGAAGCTAAGTGAAAAGAACCAGGACCTGGGAGCAGAGCTGAACTCCTGCAGTCTGATAAAGGTTCTGGAGTTTGAAACTCATGCTCAACCAAACATCCAGCTGCTTCTCACAGCCCACTGCCCTACAGTTTTCTGGCTATCCAACTCAATCAAATTGGCAAGCCTTAGGCCAGTCAGCATCCTTATTGAACAGATCAAGATAGCTGGCACCTGAATAATAATATTCAAGGTTACAGCATCCATTCATATACATGAGTGTACATGTATATGACACACATGAATTTAAAAACAACTATGTAGGATGTATGATATAAGTCTTGGAGTTCCTAAGTTTCAAGACAACCAAGAACAAGAAGAGGAACTTGGGAGGAGGCTGATATGGATGCTCCTGGTATCAGAACATGTTGATGCCCAGGATCTGAGTGTTTACCAGGTTGACTGAACTCAAAAGAAACCAGTGCTCTCAGCAAAAACAAATCTGAGTGATTATGGCTGACAAACTATAGAATATTCTGTTTGAATTTAGTTAGAATTGGGTAAAAAAAGGGAACAATTAACCTAATTTTACAGATGAGAAAGGAAATGTTCAAAGAGGCTAAGTGGCTTGCCTAAAGCCAAAGACACGCTTAATGTCAGAGAGGGACAGTCAGTGCTAATGTGAAGCCAGGTGCCCCCACTGTTCACAGGGTAGAGAGGAGCAAAAGAAGCAGCAGCCCATGAAAATGCTTCAGTCTGTAAAGTCTGATAAGTTAGCAGGATGGTCAGATTTTAGCAATTTATTCAAGATTTATTGTTGAAGACTGAATTCTTAGTGAATTCTTTCAAGCATAGGAGTTTTACACTAGCAGGGAGAAACAGAGAGACAAAAAGATTCAGAGACAAAGAGAAAGACAGAGAGAGAGAGAGAGAGAGAGAGAGAGAGACAGAGAGAGAGACAGAGAGAAAGACAGAGAGAGAGAGAGAGAGAGAGAGAGACAGAGAGAGAGACAGAGAGAGAGACAGAGAGAGAGAGAGAGAGAGAGAGAGAGAGAGTCACACATAAGATGACTTCTCAGAATTTGGTTACGGATCAGATAATTGTGTTAAAGGACTTAACATAAGTTAATGTGAAACATGAATGTCTATACAGTTGTCAATCTCTCTAAGTATTTGCTTCTGTATTATCTTTTTGTCTGTTACTCTCAAATATTGAAGTGTTTGCTAGGCTATTGCTATGCCAATTATTGGTGATCTCAGTAACTAGGGAATCCTATTTGAGCACAATATGGGAGGAGCAAGAAGAGGCTTAAGCTCAACATTGAGATGCTGATGTAACCAGGCTCAGTAGTATACATCTATAATGCCAGCACCGGAAAAGTAGACACAGGAGGATCTGGAGTTCTGGGTCAGCCTGGGTTCTATAATAAGATCTTGCTGCTGTGGAAGGAAGAGTCTGTTTGCTTTAAAGATGTGGCAGCTGAGTGGGTACTCATTCTCCTGGAATTGGTTCTAATGCTCATGTGCTTATAGGCAGCACTAAGAGGACTAAGGTTTTGTTTGTTTATTTGTTTTCTGATCACATTAAGTAGGGATGGAGAAGTGATGGGCATGGATAGGGGAAGAATCAGAGAGGAGAATGAATGGGGTGAATTTGACCAAAACACATTACATGCATGAACGAAATTCTCAAACAGTAAAAAAATATAAATTAACTAAAATTGGGGAACAAACTAAAAACCAAGCAGACAACATGATAGACAGTCCCCCTTTGTTTCCATTAAAGTTTTAGTTCCAATAGTTAAATATTGTGATAGATATTTAAAACCGCGGCATTCAATCTGACTTTTCTTAATCAGCCGCCATGTTCCCAAATAGCCTAGGCCTGTGGCCAGGAGCGGCTGCAGCCATACCGCTGCTGAGCTCGGGCTGTTTGCTCAGGCTGTCAGAGACACCAGCCCTGCCACCCACGAAATGGCTCTGCCAATCTACTATGCTGTCTCCACAATGCTTGGCTGAGCCCAGACCATCCTGCCATCCACGTGGGCTTGATACAAATGAGACTCTAATGCTTAGATTATCCAAAGGCTTTATATGATTGGTAATGCTCAATGACAAGATGCCCACACAATCAGAGGTGTAACCCAATGCCCAACCTAGATATATCAACTACCTTTGACTGCTAAAGACATGAGCACATCCACTTCCTTGTTCCCCCTTTTTTCATCCCTCTTCCCTAGCTCCTCCTCTTCCTTTTCTGCTTCCTCTCCTTACTCCTCCCACCTTAGCTCCTCCTACAGTTAAATAGTAATAGTTTCAATAGTTAAAATTATTGAGTGCAAAATGTGAGAGTAATAATAGTTAACATTTGTATATTTAAAAATTACTTTTAAGGCTGAGGATGTAGCTCAATAGACAGAGAACGTGCCTAGCATGCACACAGTCCTGGCTTTGATCCTTGGCAAGATAAGTCTTGAAACTCCAAGTTTCAGGGCTTGGGAGGTAAATGGAGGAGGACCAGAAGTTTAAGGTCACTCTCAGCTCTATAGTAAGTGAGAGGCCAGCGTGGACTATGTAAAAATCAGTCTCAGAAAAAGTTAATTGGTAGTTATTACCTGTCTTTGTATTCCAACCATCAAATTGTTTCACAAGTATATTTTGCATGTTCACTGAAGAAAGGCATCCTGTTCATATTTAAAAGAATCTATCATATTCCTTATACTGTCATATGACTCCCATCAAAATATTTTTCTAGGTCACACTTAATGTACCACGTAACTGTCTTATGACCACAGCACATGTAGACTCACTGAGCAGGGAAAGATGAGCTGGTTCCTGAAGGATGAAGGTGTCCATCAGGAATTCTGAAAACCAAGATGCTGAGTGAGAAGAGAAGATACTGAGGAGGTAAGAACACGTATGTGATACATGAGTTCAGTATCACCCTCTCCCTCTTGGAAGATTTTGATGTGATGTGTTAATCATGACAGATACTGTCACAGAAGACTACAGAATTTACATGAAACCCCAGGTCTTTCCATCCAGCTGGTCCAATTTACTGAGTGGGATGCTTGAGTTCAGAGAATCTTAGAGATGAATTCTGAGGCATCAGAGCAGGTATTGGTCCAAGTGGTCCCACCATATGAGGTGCAGGCATCGATTGTGGATTCAGACTTAAGGTTAGGTTCAGTACTATTTGGCTGGATAGCATTGTTGAGCTGTATAATGTCTCTGAGTCTATGTTCTTAATCATATAACTCCAGCAATAATGACATTTGTCACCAGACATGTGTGCTGACAAACTCCAAATAGCCAACTTCCTAGAATTAGAAAGAAAAAAAAAAACTGAGACCGAAATTGTAGCATTCTGGTTTGGTGCTACTACTATGATGTCACTAGGCAGGGAGCTGTAAAAGAGATCCAAACACAAAGAGATGGCCTCACAGGATGATGCAAGCTGGCCCTTTTCTGCCTGTCACAGGGAGTCCTAGGAAGACGGAGTAGAATTTTACTGGTAAAGTGCTTAGTGGAGTGTGTGTCAAACAGCAGGCACTCAGTAATGATTGCAGCTACCTCCTGATGCACCTCCCTTTTCTACAACACTGTGGCATACTCCTGTGAATCGGGTCTGCCATGAGAATTCACTTGCCTTGATTAATGCAAGTGCAGCGTGGCATGTCCTGAGGCACGTACTTAATGCATTCCTTTTGTTTTAGAACCAAAGTCAAAATCGTTTGTCAAAGTCGAGTTGGCTGAATCTGCCCCCCACTCGGATGGCATCAGTTCATTTTTCATCTTCTATATTACAGGGTCAGCCTCCAGGCCTAACTTCATCTGCAGGGTTCCATTAGCTTTTGGCATGAGGCATCCACTCCATGTTCACCAGTCCTCTGATTTCTACAGCCATTGCCTCCTGGACAGGAATGCTTGTGGATAGGTGTTGAGCAGGTCCATGTTCATAATCGAGAGGCAAGTCCCTCACAGCTGAAGCACTGTCTTGTTTGACTGTATCTCAAATCATAGTAAACAGTCTTTTCCATGTTTGCTTAGGAGGAGGCAACATATGATACTCTCATTTTATTTTCTAAACAACTGCTCACTCATAGTAATTAAAAAGCATTTGAGACGTAGTGACTATTCTAAGACAAAATGGAACTTGTTATCTCTTCTTCTCTCCAGGTTATTTGTGTTTAGAAAACCTGCCATTTTCCTATAAGATTCCAAAACAGCAAAATGGATCCCCTCTCTTCTTTCTGAAGGAATGGGTCCAACCCAATCATCTAAAAAATATTATTGACCCAGAATTGGACTTGTCTAAAGAAAATGCAGGGACAAAGAGTGGAGGAGAGACTGAAGAAAAGGCTATCCCTAGACTGCCCTACCTAGGGATCCATCCCATCCCATCTGCAGACACCAAACCTGGACACTATTGCTGATGCCAAGAAGCGCTAGCTGACAGGAGTTGTCTCCTGAGAGGCTCTGCCAGAGCCCAACCAATACAGATGCAGATGCTCACAGCCAACCATTGGACTGAACATGGGGACCCCAATGGAGAAGTTAGGAGGACTGAAGGAGCTGAAGGGGTTTGTAACCCCATAGGAAGCTCAACAATATCAACCAACCAGACCCTCCAGAGCTCCTACCAACTAAACCAACAACCAAAGAGTACACATGGAGGGACTCATGGCTCCAGCTGCATATGTATCAGAGGATTGCCTTATCTGACATCAACAGGAGGAGATGATCTTGGTCCTGTGGAAGCTTGATGCAACAGTGTAGGGTAATGCTAGCGTAGCAAGGAAGGAGTGGGGGGTGAGTGGAGGAGCTCCCTCATAGAAGCAGGGGGTAGGGGTGATGAGATAGGAGGTTTATGAAGGGGAAACTGGGAAGAGGGATAACGTTTGAAACGTAAATAAATAAAATAACCAATTAAAAAAATAAATAAAATAAAATGATCAGACACACCTCTGCTTAGCATGTAAGTTTAATGAATTGTGCATGGATCATTAGAATTATATGTACAATTCTAATTATATATACTGGAAAGGTGGCTCAGCAGTTAAGGGCGGTGTACTGTATGTCTGGAGAATCCAAGTTTGGTTTCAGCACCCAGGAAGGGTATCTCACAATCACCTGTACCTCCATTTTAGGGAGATCTAATACCTGTGGCTTTCATGGGTACTGCACTCAAATATACATGCCACCTACTACACACACACACACAAAATTGAAATAATAAAAAGAAATAGTATAAAAGAATTGTGTATACAGAGGAATGTTTAGCTGAAACTATTTCCTAGACTCTGTAAGATTCTGGGTCATATTTTCCTAAACAAAAAGAACTAGTAGAGGTAACTACCACATGCCATGAGGATAGTAATTCTGCTTGTTTAGGGGAGTTATCGGACAGGTACCTCATGTAGATCTCTTATAGAGTTTTAAGTCTTTCCAAGAAATGAAAGTACATGTTTTGTAAATATCTAGTAGTGGTTTCTTTGAAATTGGCAAACGAAATCATTTACTTTTATTTTGTATGTGGATGAGTGCTTTGCCTGTATGTATGTGAGTGCATCACGTGCAGGCCTAGTGCCAGAGGAAGCCAGAAGAAGAATTCAATACCACTGCATTCAGATGTACACACACTGACCCCACACCAAACACATACACATAATTAAAAATAATAAAAATAAATATTAAACAGGAATTGTGTATACCTAGAAGTGCATCTATGAACAGTTTCAAGCTGTTCTACATGGGTGTTGGGAGCCAAACCTAAGGCCTCTGCAAGAGCAGCAAGTACTTTTAACCACTGGGCCAGCTCTCCAGCACCTTTTTAGGGATTTTTGTGTCATTGGATTGACATATTCACCTGAGTCTTCTTGCCTCAAGGACATGCTCTACACACTCTCTTTGTTGTCTTACTTGTTCCTGTAAGATTTCCTCTTGACTCTGAGGAGGGCACCAAGACTGCAAGCCCAGTAGAATGGCTGCTTACATACTTACTGGGGACAATTTCCCAGGATAGTCTCCTCGCATGGACACCTCTGCTTGGTGACTCAATCTATCAGGCTGCAGTATTGATTATGAGCCTCTTTTCTCAAGGCAGCAGTTTGGGGTTGGTTCCAAGAACAATAATTCGTTATATATTTGTCAGAGGCCTTTCTGGCACAGGGAAAGCAAAGAGTACACAGTTTTATTTCATTCTCCCCATGAGAAATTAATAGAAATAGATTCCATTCTGTCTTGATTTCTATTCCCACAAGCCCGATGATAGTTCATGACTTGTTCAAGGTCACTTGAGAGTGAGAGTGAAAAGCTGACATATTGGGTCATCATCAAAGAAGCAAATCAAATGGTTTGAGAGGACTTTCAAGTTGCTGGCTGATGCCAACTAAAGTAGTATCTGGGAGTCTTTCCCCTGTGTATTCTTGAGGGCTTGTTTCAGCAAAGTACACTCTGTACAGGAGGTAATCTGTTCAGTCGTCAACACTATCAATCTTTAGAACACAGGGTCAGCATTGACTTTCCACTTGGCTCTTCCCACCTGCTGGGCAGGGTAAGCATAACCATGGGCAAATTTCCACCGCTCCTGTTCAGTTTGTGCTTAGCTATGGAGCTTCTTCAGCTCCAGCATGCTGCTGTATAAGAGCCACTCAAGTGTCTTGTGATGTTGACGTATCAGAGCTGAGACCTTCCTGATGAAAACAAGCAAAAACAAGACTTTGACCTTCAATCCACTGCTGGGGAGAGGGAGTAAGATCCCTGCTGGTTATTTTTAGAATGCAGTTTGATTGACAGCCACAACTAACCTTGAGTAAGTTTGGGCATATTGTTGTCAGACAAATTTACGTTCCATTCTACTTTTATGTATATTTAGTATATAAAATACTCTAGTAAGAAGCAACACATGGGAGAAAGCATTTATTTGGCTTGTAATTCAAGGTGAAGTTTGGGTAGAAACGTAAGCAGCTAGGCACAACACAACCACAGTCAAGATCAGAGAGAAATGAATGGATCCTTCCTTGCTTGCTCCCATCTAGCCTTCTCTTGTAGTATATACCTTAAGACACCCCCTGACCCCAAGTAATGGTGTCTCTCACAAAGGGCTAGTTCTTTCATCAAATAAGAATCAAGACAATTTCCCCCACAGACAACCCTACAGGACATTAAGACTTTCTTCCCGAATGGTTCTAGTTTATGCCAAGTTGATAATTAAAACAACCTGCATAAGCCTTCAAGATCATTATGAAGTGCATGGCTTCATCATGATGTCCTGAAAAGGAGATCTTACATGTAAAGTAAACAATGTAAAGTACATAAGTCCTATTTTTTTCAATGATAAATGTCAGTTGTCCAGGCCATGTACAAGATGGGAGGGACAGAATGATCAGCCGTCTCATTGTGTGTCACAGCCTCCCCCTTCTTGAACGACTTGTACACTTTGTTGGATGCTGACATTGCAGAGTTTTCCTTATTGGATCATGGATATTTTTGTATTATTATAAGTATTCTGAACAGTGTAATATTAAAACATTATAACTATTTAGTTATTATATATATTTAATTATAAATATTATATAAATACTCTGAGTACTATAATATTAAAATTCTGTAAGATTTGCCACATATTGAAGTTTCTTGGCAACAGTTTAGTCCTCGGGTGTCTTGACTTTATGATTTGTTAGGTGAGATCAGAGCAACAACATTTCTCACTATGACGTCAAAGCTGGTCTCAGAATCCCACTACACTATGAAGCAAAAAGTTTCCTGTCTATCTGGAGATAACAAAGCATTCCAGATAATCACCTGTTTCTGATTTCTCTAATCTTCAGATGGTTCTTTGTTCTGGCCTTGGCAATGTCAACCGTGCATGTACCTGAAATATCAATTCCCAGCATTCCCCCTTCATAGATCTCTGTCCCTCCCCCCCCCCCCCCCCCACACACACACACAGGGTATCTCTTTCGTTGAGCTAGGACCTGAGTTATCTGGTTGTTTCCTCTCTTCAGATTAACTTCTGCCTCCCAGATTCAGGGTGTCTGGGGGTCTGTGGACCCCTACTGAATCCCCAGTCTCTGCACAGTCAGGGGGTTTGAACTTCTAGTTAACATGTGATAGCAAAGATGAGCTTTACACCCCCACATGATAAAACAGTTTACAGACAAAAAGAACAATGATCCTCAGGAAAACCAGCAGGAGCCTATGGCTGGAGTGTGGCTCCATCCTGCCAAGCACTGTGGGGGAATCCTTTCTGCACCTCTATGTCTCTTTCTTCTGTACTTTCTTTCTGTTTACAGAATTTTCTTCAGCTTTGTTTCCAGAGTAAGCACAATAGCAATAAATTCTTAGTTTTCTTTTAGCTGAGTAATTTTTATTTTCTCTTCATTGTTTAGAATACTTATGGTGATCACAGGGATCCATGCTATCAATTCGTATAGAATTTTAAAATGTTCCAATTCCCTCCTACTAAGTGATTCTGGGTGAAGAGCCTGCTGTCCCAGATCAGTGTCACCCGTATGTGCTGCTTCTTTCAAGATTTCCAACATTTCCCAGAAATTTATTTTTAGAAAGTTCATTGTAATGTATCTTGGCGTGAGTTTCTTTGGGTAAAGTCTTTGAGGTTTCCTCAGTTTCCACACATTTGGAGTAATTTTAACTTTTATTTCTGTGGCTATTTTTTAAGCTTTACATTTCTCCTTTTTTTGGAACTATAATAATGTAGATATTACTAAATCTTTTGTTATTGTTTCTCAAGTCTTTGATACCAATTTCTTTCCTATCTTTTTCTTTCCTTCCATTTCCATAGATGATCTGTCCTGAAACACAGAGATGCTCATTTCTACTGGTGCTATTAGTTCTAACTGATCAGAATATATCTTTTAGGATATAATGTGACATTTCAATACATCTATTCGTTGTGCTATGATCAGATCAAGGTGGCTGAAATATTTACCATTTCATTTAATATTTATCATTAGTTTTAAAGAAACAAAACATTGAAAGTGATCTCTGCTAGGCAGTTTAAAATACACAGAATATTGTCAACCATAGTAATGCTACTGTCCTAAGAGCAACAGAAGTTATTGTTCTAACTGCTCGTTCCTGTGTTATTAACCATCTCCGTTCACTCCCCCTCCTTGCCATATCTGTTCTAGGTTCTTGTAACCGCTATTGTTTCATATGTGTGTGTGTGTATGTGTGTGTGTGTGCATGTGTATTCATGTGTTCATGTAAGTATGTTTGCTTACATGTGTGGGAGACCAGAAGTTGACACCAGATGCCTTTCTATGTTACTTTCCACCAGATTTATTAAGACAGGGCACTTATCTGAACCCGGAGCTCATCTATTCTGTTAGATTGGCTAGCCAGCAAGCCCCAGGAATCTCGGTCTTCATCTCCCAGTGCTGGGATTGCAAGCATGTGTCACGTCACTGTGCCTGAATTTTCATTGGCTGCTGGAGAGAGCTAAACTCAGGTTCTCTTGCTTTCACATCAAGCATTTTACTGACTGAGTCATCTTCCCAGCATCCCTCCTTCTAATTACCATCTTAGCATCCACATATAATGTGGAACATGCATTATTTATTTTCCTGTGCTGGGGATTTTATTTAACATGTTTTCCAATTTCATACATATTACTACCAATGATAGAATTTTATTCATTTTATAAAGAAGTAATATTCCATTATACATAAACACACTACATTTTTTATACATTCATTTGTCAATCAACACATACTTTGAATGCGTGCTTTGTTCCTGTGCTGTAGTAAACATGCGAGTGCAGATGTATTCAACATATTGACTTCATTTCCTTGGCCGTATGCCCTAGAGTGGGATTGCCAGATCATATGGTGATTCTATTTCTGGTCTTTGAAGAGACATCCATACTGTTTTCCATAATGGTTCCTCTAATTCCCCCTCTCACCCACAGCTCCCTTCCTCTGTGCTCGCTAGGAATTCTGACTTTTTGCCTTTGTGATAAAAAACCTTGCTGTGGGGTCAGAGAGACTTCTCATTGCATTTCCTAGTGATGCTGTGCATTTTCCTATGTATTTGTGGCCATCACAACATCTGCTTGGAGAAATGTCTCTTCAGGTCATTTGTAAGAGGAGCTTAGAAGCTCTTGTCAGTCAACTTAGTGGTGACATCTGTTAACTTTCTCTTATCACTCAAGTGTTAATTTTCCCAGCTCTCAGCATTTTCTATTTCCTCAGAAAAAGTGATTCTGCTTAGGTTTCTGCAGATTGCATGGGTGCATTTTAGAGGATGAAGCACCAATGTCACTTGAGTTCTCAGGCACCCTGTGGTTGTAGCATGTCCACCATTTTTATACTTTTGATTCCACCGTGAAGATATGAGTGGAGTCCTGTGCCATAAACAGTTCTCAAACTTGGAATATAGATTCTGGCCCATTGCATTTCTGACTTCAGTAGGCTTGCCATTGTACTGTTAGGTAGGAATCCCTTCTACACCCTCTTTTCTCTTAGATCTTCTCCTGACTCTTTTGGTTGGAGGGCGGTATATTGATAGATGTAGGCATTCAAAATGAAAAGCTGGTCTTTGACAAAAGATTCATAGAGAAGGGTGGTGCTAATCCTCTCAGTGCCCTGACTGGCTTCCACTGGTTCCATCAATAGGAAAAGAAGATGCTTCCAATCACTAAACCTTAATTAGGGTATGGAATTCCCTGTTCATTTTCTGCTGGCACTAACAGCCTTGTGCAGAGGCTGTCAGTCATGACTTTTGGCTACATAGAATCAGTACTGCCACAAAGGTTTTTGCTTTGGGGTTCCTGTGTCTCTTATCCTTTGATTAGAATGTCTTGGGATGGTACCATGTACCTTTCCTTCTATTCTCACTTCTATTCACTTTTCTCTCTTCTTCCACATCCAACTCTTTTTCTTTTTCGTTTGTTAGAAGCCTGAGTTATTTAACCTTTATCTCTTAGAAAGTGTATACCACAGAGAGATGGAAAAAGCAGAGAACTTACTACTGTGTCAACTCTCAAAGCCTAGCCAGTCAGCCTTCCTTGTTCTTTCTTTTATGGCCCAATAGCAAAAGACTATTATGACTTTTGGGGGAATATTTATTTGAATTTATAGGAAAGGGAGCTCTATCAGATTCTTTTAATCTTGATACGTAGGATATAATTTTTCATTTCCCCTACACTTTGCTCAAAATAATGGCCTTGCAGTTCATTTAAAGAAATAGTCTGAGAATAAAATTTGCAATTCAATTCAATAGTTATTCTGTATCCATTGTGTGTGTGAGTGCCAGGCCCTGCAGGTTACTAGAATTTTAAAATTTACAGAAAACCCAGTTCATGATGTATTCAGGGATGTGGATTTTGGTGATAATTAACCTGGGTCACTGAGCTCAGGCTTCTTTGAGGATTATTTAAAAGCGTGAAAAAAAAAAATCGATGTGAGGGCAGGTAACAATGCCTGATCAGGGAAGCAGGGGCTGAGAGACTACTCTACAATGGAGATGAAATGATGTAGCTGTGGCAGAAGTAGGTGGGGGAATTTGTCTGATTGTGTAATAAGGGCACAGCAGTTCAGGCATGAGAAAAATGGAATATAAGAGAGATTATAGTGTAGAAATAGACAAGGAGCCTAATTTTTCAAATATAAAGCTTATGTGGACTTAGATCTGGTCTGGAGAGTGTGTAACAGCTTGCTCAGGGCTGTTTTTCTGTCATGTTACAAATTTAGGAATTACATAGCAGGAAATGAAGCCCCCGAAAGGCTCCTAAGTGAAAACTTCGAATCCCAGTGTCAGTTTCATAAAGGTTCTGACACAGCAGGGTGTAAATATGAATATTGAGATATGAGGCAGAAAGAATGGAGACAGGAGGTTAATTAAAGGTGATGTCAAATAGATGTTATTTCTATGGATGACACGAATTTAAATACTGTGTAAAAATATTCAGTTATCCTTCCCTACTTCTTTGTTAACCCCAGCTTGACTTTCTCTTTTAAAAAGGCACTGTAATTTAGTGTGTGTTATTACAGAATTTCTCCTGAGTATAGACGCACACACACATAACCATGGGGTCTTTCAGAGGTGTTTTTTCTTATTCACGTATTTTTTTCCAGTTTTGGTTTCTGGACTCCAGGCACTTATAAAGCCTTAGTTCATGATGACAGTTGACTTTGGTCTGTATAATGACCAAAGCTCTCCATACCTTGTAATCTCTCCCCACTGTCTCTTCACTACCATTCTCTCCCATAGCCACCTGCTCCAGGGGCTTTGGTACATGGACTAGGGTTTTGATGCACATTGTAAAATACTCAGAGTTGTTTTACGTGTGTCTTTAATTTGTATAAACAACATATATTCCCTCCTTTTCTTACTATAAACTATGTGTCACCTGCATATCTAGTTCATTCTTTTTAGCTTAGTATAGAATTCTATAAAGCAAACCACTAGAATTTGACGGTGACACCTTACTTTTGTCACCACACTTGGTAAACCACACTGTCATAATTCTCATTTCAATGTCCTTATGGACTTGAATGAGAATTTCACAAGACTATTTCCATTGCAATGTCTGCTTGTTCATAGATATGAAGATTATTCCATCAAGATTTATGGAGTGTTTTTCCAAATGGCTGCTCTGGCTTAGTTTTCCTCTCTGCTGGAGTACACAATTCATGTCTCAACACCCCTAGTTAATGTCAATTCTTGCAACAACAGACATATTGAGTTGTTGTATTTTGTCTTTCTTTGGTTACTAGAGAATTGGATGGATCTTCTCATTTTTATTTGCCCAGTCACTAAAAGGTTAAATGAAAGTTAGTAAGTGTCTATTGAGTACTTCATATGTGTTGTATAATTTGATATTTTTATTGTTTTGTAAAATATTATTTTATCTTTATTTTATGTATATAGACTTAGTATTTATATATATTCACTACTTACATGCCTGTTACACGTGATGGCATATGTACCATATGAACAGGGTCTCAGATACTCATGGAACTGACACTAGAGAAGGTATATTCATCCATGTGGGTGCTGGGATTCAAACTCAGGTCATCTGGAAGAGCAGCCAATGTTCATAATCACTGAGCCATCTCTTCAGAGCCTCCTTGTTGGGCTTTGCTGAAGAAATTGTTTTTATTCACACTTCATAAATGAAAAACCCAAGGATTAGACAGTGATTTGTCAATATTCTGAGTTCATGTGGAGCCCCCCTTCTGTCATCTGGCCTTCCTGATCCCAAAGGCCCAGTGATGAACATAGTCCTCTGCTCCAGCTGCAGTTGTAGTACGGTGTGTAGTAATGTACAGTATAATGAAGGTTAATGTGTGCCTTTTTTGTTTGTTTTGTTTTGTTTTTTACAAGTAAAGGAATTTGATTGTATAAAAAAATTCTCAAAGCTAGTGATGGTTATCTTTAAGTGAAATAGAAATCGGAGGGGAAAGAGAGATGAGAAAGTCCTCTGAGAGTCACTCAGTGCTTTATTAGCAGCTGTCATTTGCAGAGGACTGCATATGCTTAACTACAGAGATCTTGCATATGCTTCTGATAACTCTTGCAATCTGGACATGTAGACACTATTATGCTCATTTTAGACAAGAAAAGTAAGGCTTAGCATTGACCAAGATCTCAAAAAGGGGAGAGGAGAGAGATGGCTCAATGGTTAGAAGCACTAGTCAGTATTTCAGAGGACTAGAGTTTGGCCATCAGCTCCTATTATAGGTGATCTGATATCTTTATCTGGCCACTTCAGGCACACAGCCTCCCCTCACACAAATAAGAATAGCATAAAGCATTTAAAATCATGAAAAAACTTGGTGTTACATCTGGTCTGTCAGGTTAAGTTACTTGAATCTAAAATAAAGTTCATGAACTTAACATTTTTGTATGAAATAAAATAAAGAGGAAAACCAGTGGGCTTTTCCCCCCGAAGTTATGTGTGAAACATTTAAATCAGGAAAAATATAAATTCCAACATGGAAAATGGGAGTAAGAGATACTACTCCGAAACTGTATATATTAAAACAATAAAATGGACTATTTCAGTTATAACTATGTATTTGTGCACACATACATATATAACAACAATAATCAAATTAAAAGAAACTATCAACTTTAGAGTGGGGTGATATGAGAAGGATTGGAGGGAGGGAGAGCCAGGAAAGAGGAAAGAGTGGGGGAAGGCGATATAATTCTATTTCAACTAAAACTTTATTATAAAAAATAGTTGTAAAACTGAACATGACAATCATCTGAGACCAGGGAGAGAATGTTTGTCCTGCTTACTCATAGGCTTTTAACAAATTATTCTGTTGGTACAAATGGCTTTTCAGAGAGACAAACATAGGGGACTGGCTTTAAAAAAAATACTGTCAGATTAATGGATGGAATTCACTGCAGTACTAAATAGCTTTTATCATTTCATTGTATAAAATATATGGAGGCTCTACCCTGCCACCCACCCTCAACCCATTTTGGCTTTGCTGCTGGGATCTTGGTTCTCTTGGGTCAGCCTTGTAATGGATCTGGGCGCCTCCAAACTAATTCATCCTAGGCACTGCTTGACATTTATAGGAAAGTAACACAAACCTTTGGCCCAGTTGAAACAACTCTCAAAGTAGAAAATGTTGCTTAAACACGAAGCTGTGTAGAAAAGTGAACCTAGTGATAACGAAGAGCACATTGCATCCTGGGTAAGGCAGATGCAGAATGGTACCACTGGAGGTTGTAGATGAAGAAAGACAAATAATTTCAGGCAATATTGGTTAAGATGGTGAGAAGTAGGGGGTCACTGGAATCTTTGTTTAGAGAACAGATGATGTCTTTGGGTCCCATGAAAATGGAAATTTAGGGCCACTCTGCATGATTTTGTTGACTGAGCCAGGCCACGTTGCAGATGGCTGTAAAGAGCAAGACAGATGAAGGGCATAGCTGTCATCAGCAAAAGCAGAGAGGCTAATTGCAATTGAAGCCTGTCTCCAAGACATGAGGTATGCGAGCAACGGAAGGTTTGCATACTTTAACCTCTAGACAGAATGAAAGATAATAAATAGTGGGCAGGCTTTTGGAAGTGAAGCAGCTTTTGCTTTAATCAGCGAAATATCTCATTTGGATGAGAGTACCAGAGATAGGGAGCTGGCTTGCTTTCTTGTGTGTAAGCAATTTCTTTTCTTTTTTAAAAATTAATTTTTTTACTTACTTACTTTACATCCCCCTCCCTGTCACCTCCTCCCATAATCCTTCCCTCATCTCCTCTTCCCTTCTCCTCTGAGTGGGTGGTGGCCCCTGGGTGTCTCCCCTACCCTGGTCCTTCAAGTCTCTGCAAGCCTAGGCGCTTCCTCTTCCATTGAGGCCAGACAAGGCAGTCCAGTTCAAAGTATCTTTAAAACTTTCTATCTTTTATTTCCTTTTCTTCCATTTTTTTCCCTCAAAATTTCAATAAATACTTCTTTTGGGTAGGAAGATGGCTCAGTGGACAAATCTATTGTTGTGTAAGTGTGTAGCTCAGGGTTCAGACCCCAGCATTTACATAAAAACTGGCTGGGTATGATGCCTGCCCACAATCACAACTCTCAAGTTAGGTGGAGGTAGGGTATTTCTCCTCCCTTTACTCCTTCCGGTTGCTCCCTATGTCCCCTTCCATTCAGATCTACTCCCACACTGTCTTTGATTAGAAACTAAACAGGCTTCTAAGTGATAATGATAAAAAATATAAAATATATAGATACATGGGAGTTAGACAAGACAAACAAACAGAAGGAAAAGAGGTTAAGAAAAGTCACAAAAGTCAGAGACCTAATCATTTGCATACTCAGGAATACCATAAAAAACACTAAAGTAGAAGCCATAATATATATCCAGAGGACATGATGCAGACCTGTGCAGGCTCTGTGCATGCTGCCTCCGTCTCCACGAATTCATATGAGCTTTGATTGTGTTGATTTAGAAAGCCTTGTTTTCTTGGTGTCCTCCATCCCCTCTGGCTCTTACAATCTTTCTTCCTCGTTTTCTGAGCGGAGGGTTTTGATAGAGACATCCAATTTAAAGTTGACTGTTCCAAGGCCTCTCATCCTCTGCATAATGTTTGGCTGTGGGTCTCTGTATTTATTTCCATTTGCTTCAGGAGGAAGCATCTCTAAAGATGACACTAATCTATAGATATAACAGAATATGAATAGGATTCATGGATTCCTTTTATTGCTACTCTTTTAAAGACCAGTAGTATCTGATTTTACCCTAGTCCCTGGACTAGTTAATCTCTTGTTTGGTCACCCAATGTCAGGTATGGATTATGTAGGTCTTCAATCAAGTCAGATATTGGTTGGTCACTCCTACAAACTCTGTGACACCATTGCATTAGCATGTTTTGCAGGCAGGACAGATTGTAAATCACAAGTTTTGTGGTTGGCTTGGTGTTTACATTTCCTCTTTTGGTAGCCTGCAGAGTATCTTTCTATGACAAGGACACAAGAACATAGGTGTGAAGCCTCAATGTAGGTACCAACTTAGCTTCTTCATGTTGGGTGAGTTGTGTGTGTGTTATCTTCAGCAATGGAACCTTGCTGCCAGTTTGTTGTCTTGGCAACAGCCTGGGTTGTTTTGGAATTTCCATGGGACCCCTTCATCCAACAACTCCATTGGATGAAATCCATTCCTGATACTGGAAGTTTTGTTTTGTGACAAGAGATGGCCAGTTGGGGTTCTGTCTTCCTCATCATTTGGAGACTTCCTTAGGATTACCTTTATATATTATAGGAAGTTCCCACTGTACTAGGTTTCCATAACAACCGCCCCCAATGTCCTCCAATTCTAGATATCTCTCCACTCTTATTATTTCCCAATCCTATTTCTCACCCCCCTTTCACCTGATCCTCCTGTTCTCGTCTCTGCATCCACAGCATCAATCTACCCATAAAATTTGTTCTATTTTTCCCTCTCAGAGAAATACATGTATCCCCCTTGAATCCTTTTACTGTATATAACCTCTCTGGGTCTATGGATTATTGTTGAGGCTTGGTTTGTTGCTATGTATTATAATTCTAAATACAAGCCCTGAAACCCTGGTTGCCCCAGAGATAAGAGAGTCCACACGTAGATGCAAATGACAATAAGTAACCTTGTCTTCAAGTTATTTCTGATTGGTGAATAAAGATGCTGATGGCCAAAGGCTGGGCAGAAAAGACAGGTTAGTTTTAGGGTTCCTGGGGTTGGGGTTGGAGGAGAACCATGAGAGGGGAAGAAAAGAAGGTGAAGAGAGAAGCAAGATGCCATGGGTTAGGAGTCAAGAAAGCATGAGCAATTGGAGTTAAGAGCAGCCCAGATGAAACATAATAAGTAAGAACTTGGGATTATCAATAGGAAAGTAGATTCTAGTAGCATGGATGGTAGATGTCTGCTCAGTTCTAATGATGATTAAGGATTATTGTGAATAATAAAAGTTATGTGTCCTTTATTGGGGAATTAATGATCAAAGGCAGGGTAGAAGCCCCACATTGGAATTAAATATTTCAAAAACAGATTGTAACTTGGTTATTTAACAGCTATTGTACAGTTACAAGTGAACACATACTATATTTGTCTTTCTGGGTCTGGATTACCTAGGATGTATTTGTTTTTCCCCCTAATTCTATCCATTAGCCTGCAAATTTCATGACATTAAAAAAAACTATCTGAGTAATATTCCATTGTGTACATTCTTTATTCATTCTTTTATTGAAGGGCATCTAGTTTGTTTTCAAAATTAATAATACAGCAGAGCCAGGTAGTGGTGGCTTATGACTTTAATCACAGCATTCTAGAGGCAGAGGCAGGCAGATATCTGAGTTCAAGGTCATCCTGGTCTACAGAGTTTGTTTCATGACAGTTAAGGCTACATAGAGAAAACCTGCCTTGGGGGAAAAAGCAAAAACAAACAAACAAAAACTCAACAACAATGAATATGATTGAACAAGAGTCCTTGTGGTATGATGAAGCATCCTTTGGGTTTATGCACAAGAGTAGTATAGCTGGATCTTGAGGTAGATTGATTCCCATCTTTCTGAGTAGCTGCCATATTGATTACCACAGTGGTTGTACAAGTTTGCACTCCCACTAGCAATGAAAGATGGTGAATGTTTGAGTTTGCTTTTTAGAGAATTCTCTGTTTAGATTTGTGCCCAATTTTTGACATCTAGTCTTTGAGTTCTTTATATACTTTGGATATTAACCCTCCACTGTTTGGTAAAAATCTTTTTCCATTTGTAAGCTGTGACTTTGCTGGAAAAATGAAATTCTTCATGCATAAGCTTCTCAGTTTTATGAGGTCCTGTGAAGCCAAAGTTTCTGGTGTGTTATGTGATGCAAAACACTTGCATGAGTCTGCATCACATGACACAACCAGAATGTTCCACTTCAGTCCTGCTTATTTATTATTTCTTGTTGATCTTACTGCCTGTGCTAACACTGTTCTTTCTGTTCATGAGGTTGTCTCCTGTGCCAGTGAATTCATGCTGTTTCTAACTTTCTCTTCTATCGGGTTCAGTGTATCTGGCTTTCTGTTGAGACCTTTTGGAGTTGAGTTTTGTGCAGGATGCTAAGTATGGATCTATTTGGATTTTTCTACCTTCTGCCATCTAGATTAACCATGGGCTAATTTCTGGGTCTTCAGTTAGATTCCATTAATCAGTATGTCTGTTTTTTGGGTTAATACCATGCTATTTCTATTGCTATATCTCTGTAATGCAACTGGAAATTAGGGAAGGTAATGCCTCCTGCAGTTCTTTTACTATTCAGAATTGTTTTTACTATCCTGGGCTTCTTATGTTTCCTCATGAAGCTGAAAACTGTCCTCTCAAGATCTGTGAACAACTGTGTTTTTTAATGGATAGTGCATTAAATTTGTAAATTGCTCTTGTCTGATGGCCATTTTTTTTTTACTATGCTAATCCTACCATGAGCAGGGAAATCTTTCCACCTTCTGATATCTTTTTCAATTGTTTCTTAGATGTTTTAAAGTTTTTTATTATGGAAATCTTTATGTTGCTTGGTTAGAGTCACCCCAAGATTTTATATTACTTGAGAGTGTTGTAAAAGGTGCTATTTTCTTGATTTCTTAATTTGTCCATTTGTTATTTGTACATAGAAGAGATACTGGTTTTATTTGTTAGTTAATTTTATATCCAGGTACTTTGCTGAATATGTTAATCAGCTTTAGGAGTTTTCTGGTGAAATGTTAAGGTCGCTTATCCTAAAGACCGTTTTAAGTTCTGTGTGTGTGTGTGTGTGTGTGTGTGTGTGTGTGTGTGCATCAATTATGCTGCAATACTCAAAGGCATATTGTGGTAGGTTTTCTGGACAATAGTAGAAAACATATTGTCCTGGATGGTATTGATTCTGGTTTGCACTGACTTCTAGGCATCTGAGTTTGGGAAGACTATAAATCTAGGTATTGATATCTGGTCTTGTCTTTGTCTATCTCTTCACCCCCTGGTTTTTGTTGTTTTCTCTGGTTATTAGGAGAATGTTGTGGCTGTATGCTGCCCAGAAGAAATTCTTCTGGAATACTGCTAGGCATATCCATTAGGGGTTTCAGGTATAATGTATTTCTAGGTATTGGTAGCTAACACTTAGAAATGGAGCTGGGCTAGAGGTGGGGGCTGAATGGATGGAGGAGAGCAATGTGTTCTATCAGAATCTGCTTTGTCCACTGGGCGTGAGGTTAGGAGAGTATGTGTGATTCAGTGGATATGGGGTACAGGGATAGCAGAGCAGGTGATCAGCTGCAGAGCTGGGGATGAGACTGTGGGATTGCATTTGGAGGAGAGGAACAAGAGATAAAGCTTTGTACTTAGCCTAGTTGTTTCCATGATCAGAGTAGCCTGTGGGTTCTAAGTTTTTAGTGCTTTAAAAACATGAAAAATTATCCTGGGGCCTTCACCTGTTCCAAGTCTCTGGAATCTCCTAGAGATGCCCACTCCCCAGCACAGCCAATTTCAGTTCTCTCTTTCATGCTCTCCTAACATGTGATCTGACCCCATTCCTGCTCCCCCACCCCCACCCAGTTCCCTTCTTTCATCTACCTCCTCTGATATCTATTTTATTTCTCCTTCTGAGTAAGATTCAACCATCTTCCCTTTGCACTCTTTGTTATTTGTCTACGTTGGTCCTGTTGATTGTAGCATGGCTATCCTCTACTTTATGGCTAATATCCACTTATAAGTGAGTACATATCATACATTATCCTTTTGGATCTGGGTTACCTCACTCAGGATATTTTCTAGTTCCATCCATTTGCCTGCAAGTTTCATGATGTCCTTACTTTTAGTAGCTGAGTAGTGTTCCATTGTATAAATGAACCACATTGTCTTTCTCCATTCTTCAGTTGAGGAACATTGAGGTTTTTTTTTTTCCATTTTCTGGCTGTCATGAATAAAGCTGTGATGAACACAGTGGAGCTTGTGTCCTTGTGGGATGGAGGACCATCTTTTGGGTATATGCGAGGAGCGGTATGGCTGGGTTTTGAGGTAGAACTATTCCAAATTTTCTGAGAAACCACCAGATCATTTTCCAGAATGGTATAAGTTCACACTCCCACCAGCAGTGTAGGAGTTCCTCTTGCTCTACATTCTCACCAGAGTGTGCTGTGCCTGAGGTGTTTATAGAGGTGACTATGGCTGAAACTCCTAACCACGGGGGATATGGATTCTAAAGTGGCCACTTCTTACAGCCAGGCAGGACTCCTGGTGGAAGGATGAGGCCAGCAACTGACCCACAAAACCTTCAACCCAAAATGTGTTCTCCCTACAGGATGGAACAAAGATAGAGGGAATGGCCAAACAATGACTGGTCCAAATTGAGACCCATCCCATGGGCAAGAACCAATTCTTGACACTATTAACGATACTCCATTATGCTTGCAGCAGGATCCTAGCATAATTGTCTTCTGAGAGTCTCCATTCAACAGCTGACCAAACAGATGTAGAGACCCACTGCCAAACATTAGAAAGAACTCAGGGAGTCTTTTGGAAGAGTTGGGGGAAGGATTGAGGGACCTAAAGAGGACAGGGACTCCACAAGAAGACCATCAGAGTCAACTAAGCTGGGCCTTTGGGAGCTCCCAGAGACTAAACCACCAACCAAAGAGTGGACGTGAGCTGGACTTAGGACCTTAGCACATATGTAGCAGATACACAGCTTGGTTTTCATGTGGGTCCCCCAACAACTGGAGCAGGGTCTATCCCTGAATCTGTTGCCTACCTGTGAACCCTGTTCCCCTAAGTATGCTGCCTTGTCTGACCTCAGTGAGAGAGCATATACCTAGCCTTGCAGTTACATAATGTGAGGTGTGTGTGTGTGTGTGTGTGTGTGTGTGTGTGTGTGTGTGTGTGTTACCCAGGGGGTGAGGCTCTCCATTCTCAGAGGAGAAGAGGAGGAGGAATGGGGAGAAGGAGCTCTGAGAGGTGGGAACTGGGAGGAGGGGGGAGCTGATATTGGAATGTAAAGAGCATAAATAAGTAAGTTAATGAAAAATTGAGAAGTTAGTCATGCAGAGAAACAAAGAGAAAAGGACAGAGTGTACAGAAAACCATGGAAGAAGGATGGTGCAACTTTGAACTTCAATTTCCATGTTTTTGTTTCTATTTTGTATTTACAATGCACGTGTGAGACAATAGAGGTTAATCAAGATCATTTTCCTCTATTCAAATCTCAGCTCCTCTGCTTACACCACTATGACTTGCAAAAGTTATCTAACTGTCCAGTGTCTGTTTTTCTGTCCTTTAAAAGGTGATAATAGTATTTCACAGGATTAATTAATAGTGACAATGCACAAAGACTTAGAGGTGGTGTTTGGCTTGTTGTAAGAGGCTATCGTCATGATTTCAGTCAGTAAAACCATTATGTTGCAAATGAAAATGCAAGGTGAATTTGATTGAATTTTTTATTGATTTTACTCTGGGTGTCCATTTAGTGATATAAGGGGTGGTTGTTGAATAAACCATTTAGCTCTTGATATAGCTATGAATGCTGGCACACCTAAGTTAGAGCTCTAAGCCAGATGTAGAGCTCACATCTGAAGACAGTGATGCCTTGGCCTCAGTTTCATACAGAAAGTAGCTCTTGTACTGTCATGCCTTGGAGTGGTGCAATGTTACCAGAGTGGGTGCTGCCCACCCAGGCTTTCCATGCTGGTCTGTCTATACTCTTCTCATTTATTATCGCTTCATTTGTCCAGCTTTGTTACTTGTCTATCTTTATGTTACTTCTGAGATAACAATGTAACCATCAATAAATGAGCAATGGTAGCCAACCAGACAAGAAAATCCCTCCCCTTGGTACCATGTCTACAAATATTCAGTTGGTCTCTGATTGGATGCCGCCTTTTTCCCTAGGAGGGAACAAAAGGAGATGAGGGGTGTTTGGGGAATCACAAAATATTTCTCTTTCTCTACTTAAAAATGGTAGTGTTTTAAAAGTTTGAGGCCAACTTAATGAGTCCATTCAATCCCCAAATTTAGTAATTGTTAAGATGGCAACACAGCTTGGACCTTTCTGCATCTACAGATGTATGTATCTAAACAGACTGTTTCTGACAAAGCAAAAGAGAAGGGACTAAGACAAGAACAGAGTTCAGAAAACTTCTGTCCAACTTTACCATGAGGGGATCTGAAATTCTCAGTAAATGAAAACAAGAACGTTAATAACAGTTCTTCAAACACAGACACCAAATGTTTGGGTGAAATAAAATGTCAGCTACTTCTTTGGAGTCTAAAGAAAGATGGCCAGTTTTAATGACCACTGTGAAAAATGCCCATACATGAGGCTGGCTGCTAATTTGAGCCATGAAGCTATGTCTTCTAATTAGAGGTATAGCACCTGGTTTTCTCTGGACCCTATGTAGTGGTTGGAGGTCTCTAGCACCTGGTGCTGTTGTTAGTATTACTTTCCCAACTGTCCAGATATGATCTTAAAGCATCTTCTCCAACTCTCTTGCTTTGTTGGTTCAAGGTTGGCTTGTTGGACCATTGTTACTACAGCAGATCATAAGGTGCTCAGGTGAATTCCAGCTTGGTGTTCACCCAGGTACGAATGCTTTAGCAAACATCACTCAATTCTTATGAGGCGTTTACACTAGATACTCTGGGAATCTTCACTTTATCCTCTACCCTTCATACCAATTAAAATCTCGCACTTCCAATGAATTTCCATACCTTTCATATGTAAGCAAAATCAACTCTGTTCTTAATTTGTTTGCCAAAAGTAAAACCAACCAACCAACCAACCAAACAAACAAAAAACCCCAAATACTTTGATAGAGAAGAAGAATTCAGGCCTTCCATTTAAAAATTGCACAGCTAGTTAGTGATGGAAGACAGGATTTTGTGGCAAGCATGCATATGTCACTGTTGGCTACTGCTTTCACTGTGGCTGCTTCCTGCCTAACCTTCTCTGTACCCCTGCCTCAGAGGAGAAAACTTAGACGGCATGCACACTGAGATGATTTCTTGTCGCATAGAGGCAGAATGTAAGTGCAACATGAGAGCATTCAATACTGTGAAAGTTACCAAGGTCAAAACTGACTTTATTTTGACAAACTTTAATAAATGTGTAGCTGAAGGCCACAGAGAAGTCCTGTGTGTGTGTGAGTGTGTGTGTGTGTGAGTGTGTGTGTGTGTGTGTGTGAGTGTGTGTGTGTGTGTGTGTTGGTCATGTACTGTGCTAATCACAAAGAGATACTGGAGGTATTTGTCTTATAAGGAGAAATGATTTATTTGGGTTATAGCCTTGGAGATTTTCATTTATGATTAATGGGTCTGACAGGGCAGTTGCTGGTGGCAGGAGGGCATGCTGGATTAACATGTCTTACTAGCTGGTGAGCAAGGGACAGAAATAAGTGGAGTGATTACTCAAGGCCGTCCCTATGACCTAATGATTCCCCACTGGGTTTCATCTTCTAAACTTTCCACCACTTTCCAGCACTTTCTAGCACTACACAAGACCACACTTCAACACACAGGCTTCTCAGACATATCTAACACCCACACTTTAGCACACATCTTACCCATGAACTTTCTGCAGGTCCCATATGCTCATCTGACCCCAAATGAGCCTGTAATGTATGCCACAAGTCTTTCCTCTGGCTTGCAGCAGTTCAGTCAAACTGATGCACAAGGCAGGTACCTGACAGGAAAGTGTTCCCGATCTCCTGAGACCAGTGAGGCAGGAAGTGCTCGTACCCTCTCTTAGCTGTTGAGCCATTTCTCCAGCCCAAATTCTCACTTAAAAAATAATAGTAAGAAACCTGTCACCACATCTTTCCTCACATGAAAAGTCAAGATCAGAAATATAATAATGGATTCTGAAAAGAAGTGTACCGTGGGTGATAAGTCACCATGCCATTGATTCTCCATTGTTTTATATTTGTATAACTCTCAAGACAAACTTTAGACTGCTGAGGGTAGGAATTATAATGTAAATAAGCTTGAATTCTTTATAACACCAACCTTAGCATCTCCAGTTCAGCAAACACCCATCAATATCTGCTAGTTTGATTTGCAAATGAGAGCAACCTACTTTCCCCCAAATATATTTAATTTTTTATGGCTATTGGCAGGCATGTGTTCTCCATTTAAACGTGCCTTCCGACTTGTGATACTTAAACTCGATTGTTAACTTGATGAGATATAGAATTACCATGGTAACCAATCTATGAGAAGGTCTGAGAGGGATTGCCTAGATCAGGATGAACTGAGCTGGAGGACCAGCTATGAGCTTGGGTTGCTCCAGTCTGTGGCTGACATCTGGGACTGGAAAGGAAAGGATGTTGAGTCCAATTGGTAATTATCCTCTGGTTCCTGACTATGGACACATGGGACCAAATGACTCAAATTCCTTCTGTCACACCTTCTAGCCACAAAGGGTCATCAGCTAAAATAAACATATTCTGCCTTAAACTGCTTTTATCAAGTATTTTGTCACAGCAGTGAGAACAGTATTTCTGTATCTAATCTATAGGGGGTTTATGTGTTGTAATAATTATTTAAAATATGGCCGCCGGTCAATCCGAATATCTAAGCTGTGGCGTCTTTGCCTAGCTCAGCCGCCATGTTGCATGGCAAGAGGCCACGTGTGCGCTGCAGCTAGAAATGGCCAGCCAGAAACACTAGCCCTGTGAACCACGAGACGCCAGCATGGGGGATAGCTCTGCCAGTCTTCCATGCTGTCTCTGCAAGGCTGAGCATTGCCCAGACCATCCTGCCATCCATGCAGGCCTGGTAGAAAAATGAGACTCTAATGCTTAAAGATTAATCAAAGGCTTATATATTTGGTAATGATCAATAACAAGATGCCCTTACAATCAGAGGTGTAACCCAATACCCAAACTAGATATACCAACTACCTTTGACTGGTAGAGACACGTGAACATCCGCCTCCATGCTCACCTCTCTCTCCTCTTCTCCCCCCCTCTTAGCTCCTCCTTCTCCCTTACTCCTCCTCTTCCTCTTCTTACTCCTCCCACCTTAGCTCCTCCTACAATTATGTATTTTAAATTCCATTTGTTGCAAAAAAGAGAATATGATCAGAGAGGAAAATGAATGGATAAAGTTCAAAGCATTAGAAAGACTGATGTTTGGAGATTGATGGTTGGTGAAAGAGAAGAGATGAGCTGGAATTTGGAGCCACAGTTGTTTGGAGGATTAAAGAGGGCAGGATGCTTCAGACATGTCTAAAACCCCTTTGTCCTCCAGGACCTTGGAAGAGGAAGAAACAAAATTTACTAATCAATGGGCATGCAGTTTCAAATGAGTAAGATGAATGAACCCCAGGGATGCTTTGTATGACATTATATCCTGAGTCACTAGTAGCATAATGTTCACTTACGCATTTTAAAAGAGGGTACATTTCATGTAGTGTGCTTATCCAAGTAAAAAGAGATATAAATACATGCAACATAATTTTAAAAGATCCTTTTATTTATAGTTAAGACGAGGACTTCATGGCTTTTTGCCCATTTATATTTAATCATACCTATAGGATAAAGACAAGACATATTCAACCCCTCCACAGTCCACTGCAGAGAAGTATCTTTTTTTCCCCCCTTAACCACAAAGGGGCTTGTATTCTCAGAGGCTGGCTACATTGTGTGTCTGATTTAGAAGGTTCGCTAAGGTGTTGTCAGTCCTTTTGAATCCCTGCTGCTGCTGGGCTTCCTGCTGGGACATCTCAGCGTAGCAGAAGGATGAATTGATGGGCGGGAAGCTGAAATGAAGCTCAGCCTCCCACTGGCGGCAAACCTGGCTCCATCTGTCAGTTGTTCCGGATGGGTGATGAGTCCAGCAGTTTAAAGTCCTACTCTGAGCCTGTTCTGAGCATTTCTTTACTCTCCAGGGACCTGGTATTTCTGGCCCTAGGAGAGCAGACTGGAGCCAAGCATTATTCAGCTCAGTGCCCAGAGTACATGGGATTGGCAGCTTCAGGGGTCCACGGTGTTTTGCCTCTCCGGAGTTTGAGAAGGAACACTGTGCTTATTCCGGTTCCTTTTACCATCTTATTTTTCATGACCCATCTGGGTGAAGTTTGGAATGCTGTTTGTACATTTAAAACCCAACTAGGCATGAAATTAACATTGGGTGAAATTTCAATAACTGCACAGATAATAAGGCTGTGTGCTTATGGACTAAGTCTAGTAAGAAGAGCATAGCATCAGAGTGGAAGAATGATTAGCATATCAGATCCAGGAAAAGCCTTCTCTGAAGGATTAGAAAAACTAGTTGATTTGTATGCTGCCCTTTGAACAGTCATCTTTAACAGTTACATTTTGATATTGGAATTAAGGAGAAATGGATGGAGAAATGGCTCAGTGATTAAGAACACTGGCTGCTCTTCTAGAGGACCTGGGTTCAATTCCTAGCACCAATGTGGTAGCTTATAACTGTCTGTGATTTGAGCTCCAGGGAAACTGGTACCTTATTGTGGTCTCTGTGAGCACTGCACAGAAGTGGTGCACAGCCATACGTGTAGATGGAATAAATTCTCATACACATAAAATTTAAAAAAAATAAAATTTAATTAAATTTAAGGATTGAGATTATTAATGTACGTCATAGCTGTGTGACTATATCAGATGAGCAAAAAGAATCACTGAATTTTCTACCTCTGTATAAAAAATTATATATATAGCTATTATAATATATTATAATGTATTATACATTATACATACATGTGCATGTGTGTATGTGAGTGTGTGTGTCTAGGACCCTTCTCTCAGTTTAGTTTTACTTTTAGTTGAAGGTTCTACCAAATTGTAATGAAGATATAAGATAGGCAATGTGTTCAGCTGAAGAGTTGACTGGAAGAGTCTGTACCCAGGATGTTACTACACACGTCATTGGCAGAATTCCTTTCTTCAATGATATTGTGCTTACGGCATCAATTTCTTGCTGTCTTCTGTCATCACCAATAGCCATCAGCAGGTTCTTCATAAAGATTTCCTTGTAGAACCCCCTACAGCATGGCTCTCTGCTTCTTCAAGGCTAGAAAGGGAAAGGGGAAACCTTCCACATGGCAAAGTTGTTTCCATGCAATAATCATGGATGTTGTATGCAGGATAAAAAAAGCAAGTGAAGGAAAGAGTCAAGGAAGAGAGTGAGATGGAAGAGCAGATCCCAAGAGAAGGAGCTGTGGGCTCACAGCGTGGTGATGCTTTGTAAATGCTTGGCCCAGGGAGTGGCACTGTTGTGAGGTGTGACCTTGTTGAAGTAGGTGTGGCCTTGTTGGAGTAGGTGTAAACTTGTGGGTGTGGGTTTTAAGACCCTCATCCTAGCTGCCTGGAAGTCAGTAACTGCTAGCAGCCTTCAGATGAAGATGTAAAACTCTTAGCTCCTCCTACATCATGCCTGCCTGGATGCTGCCATGCTCCCACCTTGATGATAATGAACTGAACTTCTGAACCTGTAAGCTTACCCCAATTAAATGTTGTTCTTTATAAGACTTGCCTTGGTCATAGTGTCTGTTCACAGCAGTAAAACCCTACCTAGGACAGTCAGTATTGGGCTCCAACTTGGATAACAATGGCACGTTATTCTCTATGATGCTTCATTTCTATATTTGCAAAATGATTAATTTGCAACTAATTATGCTCCTGGCTAATTTATACTGTTCCCAGTAGTCTAGTCTCAAATTTATCTGTTCATTTCCCCAGCAGCAGGAATTTAAGACCCCCAAACTCGGGAGACCCTTACTCAAGTCTTGGGAAATCACGGCCACCCAAAAAATCACAAGACACCTTACCTGGATGCAATCAGCAGAGGTTTATTAGGGAGAGTTGGCCTGCCAAGGTCAATTCGTTCACTCACGCTGGAGTTGAACTGACAAAGCCAGTCAGTCTGAGAAGGGTTTTTAAAGTGAGAAACCACAAACCTGGAGAGTGAGGAGGGGGTGAAAGGTTGCTAAGGAAATATAACATAAAAATAGTGGAGAATTCCAGAGGAAAGCAACCTAAGTGAATCAAGGTCATGTGGAAAACACTCTGTGTTCTCAAAATGTGGTCTTGCCCTGTCACTAGCTCAACTATTTCTCAGTCTCACCTAGATGACTTGCATTTCTCTTTGTGGTCAGGAATGTGTCTTCCTGCTTTGGGCCTTCCCCACCCACATGTGGGTTCTCTTCCCTGAGGCTTGAGGAATGTCAATCGAGCAAGTGTCCTCTGACTCAGGGATAATGTACTCTTCCCGGAATGTACCCCAGGCCAGTGAAGGCCTGAAATCTTACATTTAGTTCTTCTTTCTGGAACTAGTGAACCTGCATTCTTTTGCTCAGGTCTAGGGGTAAAGAAAAAGCCTCTATATATTTTATAAAATGATCTTTATAATTTTTCACTCTACAGAATGACTATAGCTCTTTGATCCAGATTTCTTCTTTCTCTGTGTGTTTTTTCTGTTTGGTCTGAGGCTTATTTCTTATTTTCAGCTATAACCCTCTACCCTCATTTCTTAACTGATGTGGATTGACTTTTTGAAGCATTTGGCTCCTATTCATCTCATTCTTCCTCTTCCCTGTGCCTTATGGGGGGCAGCTTGCTCTTAAAGACAGACCAATTTGCTTTCCCATTCATAGATGTGACATAGAACATTCTACTTCATAAGATCCTCATATGGAAATACTCCATGGAAGGCCCATTTACATCCATGTGCTCTACAGTTGCTAGGTTTTTTTTTTTTTTTATCTTCCACTACTGCCTTCTTCAAAAGGGATGTTGCTTGGGATTGTGGGAAGCTTCTTTGGATGATTTTCATATGCCAACTCTTTAATAAACTCTAGCAGAGTTAACTTGTTCTAGTCTTTGAGAACCACTCCCTTTGGTCAGTGAATGACTATGTGATGACAGTGGCTGCAGTATCAGTAGAACAGGTGCTATAGTGGAGTGATAGAGTCCTTACTCATTGCTATCTGTCTCTCCCTCTATTGGGTAATTACTTAGACTTTATTGCTTTAATGTCCATTGCAGTTCAATGTGGCCATAACAACAAATTCTGGCCCATAGAATGTCAATAAAATTGATGTGTGTTTTTCATCATTCTGGCCTTTAAATATCTTTATTAAACATCATATATATATATATATATATATATATATATATATATATATATATATATATATATAACCCTGGTGCTGAATTGAGAAGAAACTGAGGAGAAGTGAAGTTAGAGCAGAGACAGATATTTCAATGGCCATAAAGAACAAGCTATAGGCTACCTACCCAATGACATTGGACACTTAGTCTACCAGAAGTAGACTGTTACTGTGTTACTTATTCTAATAGAAGACTTTTGAGCCTTCACCTCAAAATAGTCTTAATTGAGATGCAGAAACTTCTACAAATGTGTATTTACTTCCCAAGTGTGCTCATTGCTTTCCTTATAGCACATTTTTTAATGCTCTTTGAAGGAGGAATGGCTAACTTAAAACACCAGAAAGAAGCAAGTAAAGTTGTCCTCAGTGAGAGAAGTGAGCTAAATATACCTGAGCGGTGACAAGGAGGAGGGAAAGTGGAGTAGAAATGCAACCGATCTGGGTTTGGCTCACAGGTATTTGATGAAGGTATACTGCATGAAATGAATGCTCAAGGAGTAGAAACAAATTCTGTGTCCGTCTTTATGTGTGGGTTCGTTTGGGAGTAAAGCTGGACTTTCTGTGAAGTGTATGTATATAAAGTGTTACGTTCCTTTTCTTTCTTTTCTTTGGCAAGGGTCAGGTGCTGAGGATGCAGCCCAGTCCCATGTATGCTAAGAAAGCACTCTATTCCTAACCTGCAACCGAATCAATGCTTGTGTTCCTCCTTCAAGTCAACTTACTGTGTCTTTTCATTCATACTATCTTAGCAGCAAAGACATTGTTATGGCCTGAGGCTTCTCATGTGGTGTTTCTGTAAATTCTCTTGATGACACTGTGACAAGATGTTATTAGCCCCATTTAACTCCAACTTATCCTTTAGCTCTCAGTTCAATTACCCAGAAAATTGATCTGATTCTGTACATTAGATCATCTTTTTTTTATTAGTGACTCACGGGGACATGCCTCTCATCTCTCTAGGACCTGCTTGTACTCACAGACATGTTTAATTTACTTTTCTCTTCTTTACTATATTACAAGCTTCATGAGGATAAGGATCAAGAATAATTTTGCTCTTTGAAAAAAAAAATCCACCCCATGCAGGACACCAGTGGCTGGTAGTCAGAAAGTGTATTAAACAAATTGAAAAATATCATCTAGTTATCAGTTTTGTAATAGGGCAGAAAAAGGAAGATTGTTTCTTAACCACATGAGAGTTGTCTCCACGAGACAACTTACTAAGTAGCTACATCCAATCTTCAGAAACTGTCCACCTACGTGTCATAAAGCTCCACAGATAAACCCACCCAGGACAGGCTACTTTCCTAATGGCCACTTCTATAGTAACTGAGATGTCCCAAGTTTTGCAAACAGAGCTGAGTTCCCTTGCTGTCTTATAGGATCTTGACTACAATTGAAACTAACAGATAGACATATTTGTGATAATTAATCATTGTTTGTTAGAAACTGTAATTTCCATAAAACAGGGATATTATTTTTACTTACACACACACACACACACACACACACACAGTGCATACATGCACACACACTTTTTTTTTCTTCAGCACCAAACATTTTGAGGGAAAACAGCTCGAATATTTTTTGGCATTGAAAATGTAAACCATACAATTTCCTGGGATAAGAATTCTTCATAGAGTTTTTCTTTCTATAATCAATTACATGGTGGGGGATGCTAATGGGACTCTGGATATTTTAAAACCAATTACTGAGAGGACTTGCTGGGTGGAGGTAGAGTGTAGGTGAAGCATGATCACAATGACCACAGGGAAAGGAAACATACAGAGCCTATTCAGGAAGGTGACCATTAAACCCAGCATGCAGACGTAGAAAGAAGTAAATTGCCTATAATATCCTCAACTCTAATAAACTCAGCAAAGATAAACATTAAGGCAGTGTGAACTTTTAAGCTGCGATTTTCAGTTACTATGGTTCGTTTAGGAAGGTAGTTCTTTCTATATCTGTCATGCTTGTAATTTTACTGTCTTTAATTATTCTGAAATACTTTGAGGGGAAGAGAACTATTCTTCTATTTTAATAGGTTAATGATGGCATGATCAACCTAATAATGAGAATAAGAGGTAGATTGTTATGAACCAATCAGTTCAAATGACTTTATGCCCTTACCATAAGAAAACAAATGGGAAAGAGATGATCTGATTTAAGGTTCTAAAAATGGAGAAATTCTAAACAATAGCCTTTAGATATGGGCAATGGACAGCAGAAGAAACAGGGAAGCAATGAGGGAGTCATCCATCCCAGGCTTCTCTTCCTGGGGCCTAAGCTGTGGCTCAGGGAATGAAGCTCCAACATTCTAACCATCCTCGAGGAGCAACGAAGACAAACTTCAAAGTCCAGAGAAGATAAATCACCTAGACTTCCGGGGGGGAAAGCAGCCAAGGTGTGGAGAGATACATAGAAAAAAAAACCTCTAGAAGAGTAGATGAGATTCTTCCCCCATCTTTGGTTAAAGAATCTGCATTGTGTCAGGCGTGGCACCAAGATATTGGTAAGGGCAACTTCTGAAGAAAGAGGAAACACTGTGAATTTATAGGTGACTCAGTCTTGAGCTCTTGCTGGTGTGGGGGCACTGAAGCTCCTCTAGGCAAAGTGAGACACCCTCATTTAATGCACAGGGGCCACGGAATAGTGATGTGTGAAGACAGGGACAACCCACCATCAGAAAGACTCTACTCCGGATCCTTCCTAAAGTTTATCAACTTGAAATGATGAACACAACCTGTAAAGATCACTTCATGGAACAGTGCAGCTCTCTTCCCAGGGAGTTCAGTGCAATCGATTGCTTAATTATTTAGCTTAGAACATTCAGCTTGTAACAAAAAAGATATTCTAGCCACAATCAATAGACTGAATGTTGGTGTTGTCTCAAGTTTACATGTTGAAACCCTAGCCTTACCTGATGTAGTGTGTTATGAGATGAGACCTTAGGAATGTAATTAAGTCATAAAGATTGGATCCTTATGAACATAATTAGTGTCTTTATAAACATAATCTTCACTCCTGATACCATTTAAATAGTGAGGACACAGTGAAGAGATGGCTGTCTATCAGTCAGGAAGCCTGTTCCCACCAGGTGCTGCTTATGATAGTAGTTTGACCTTGGGCTTTGTTAGAACATAGGTCTGCACCTTTATTATTATTATTATTATTATTATTATTATTATTATTATTATTATTAATAATTTTACCTTCCGATCACAGCTTCCTCTCCCTCCTCTCCTCCCAGTCCCTTCCTCTCCCCTCTTCTCCCCCAGCATACACCGAATCAGGCTATTCTTCCTTGTAGCTCCCTCTGGTACAGAGAGTTAATAAGCAGTCTGTGCTATGATTTGACAGCTCTTGTTATATGGAACTTGGCTCTTCCTCGCTCTGTGTCACCTATGTTATCCTGAAATCACGTGATGTAAAACTTTTGGAACCAGTAGGAAGTTATAAAACTCAGACCTTTCATTTTCTCTATTAATTTGGCTTGAGACTCCTCAGGGACTCCACAGGGAGATTGGCGCAGAGGCAAGGGCTGCTTCCTGAGGAGGTTCCCCTGCACCCCTCAGCTCTCTCATGGCTCTCTAGCTCTGACTGTAGCTTTCTCCTCTTTAATGAAACTCCTCCCCAGGCTTCAAAGGGAAGCCTGTCCTCACCTTCAAGTCCCCATTATGTTTAGGTCTCTCCACTTTGTACTGCAACTGTCTGATGCTCCCTGTCTCACCTTGAGTTCTCACCACAACCTTGAGGCCCTCTCCTTAGAATAAACCTCATTAAAAGGGAATTACGTGTCAGCTTCCTCTGTGGACTGAGTGCTGCAGCTTGTTTAATCATCTCTATAAAAGCCTTTTCTGTCTCTGGGGCTGTGTATTAAATATTTGTTATTTATATTCTTATGGATATATTCTTTTCTTATATTCTTATAAATTCAGTGTATGATACCTCCTCTAGCCCAAATGGAATATGGTTTTATGTGGAGAAAAGAGAGCTATGACACATAATAAAGTAAAAAATAAATGTAAACAGACCGATAAGTGACATATGCTAGAATTATGTAGAAAAGGACATAAAGCAGCTACAGTTACCTGCTCTGTATGACCAACTATCTGAGGAAACCATGGCTGTTGCACTAGGCAGAATAAGTTGATGGCATAAAAAATGGAATAGACACAGAGCTGACAGCTTTTTGAATATGTTAACTTATATGATAAATATTTAGTAGATAGGTATTGAAGCTTAGAAATGATTTTGGTAATGTAACATATATGAGAGGGAGGAGGGGAGACAAATAACACTAAAGATGTTTAATAAAGCCTCAAGGAATTGTATTATTTTATATTTAACTATAATTATAATATCTATCTATCTATCTATCTATCTATCTATCTATCTATCTAATCTTAAATGAGGCATGATATCCCTGAAGGTGCAGTAGTGGCACTTATATATTGATATAACTAACAGCTGTCTAATTGGACTTAAGACCCTCTTTAAGGAAGGAAATCAGGCCTGTCACTGGAAACTTAGTTAACTACTCGGGTCTGACTACTAATAAGGTTATAGATCTCAGAAAAGAACCTGCAACCACAACTTTACCAAATCAAGATAATCCGTAACTGCACCTTAAAACTTATGCTTGTATGCATAGGTAAGCGTAGGAACAAGGTACCTAGTGAGAGTGTGCAACCTTTCCAGAAACAATAAAACACAGTGGGGCTCACCCCATGCTTTAGATGGAGGATTATCTGACATCAGGCTTACAAATGCGCATTAACATAAAAATACAATTCCAGAAGAAATGGGAGGACACATTATGCATTTGGATGGAGCAAGAGTCCTTGGATAGAATGTTTAAGAGCCCTTATGCAGAACCTCCAAACCATGAAAGAAAAGTTTGTAGTTATATATACAAACTCAAACTTCTCTTGTGGAGATATAAAGTGAAAAGGGAAACCACACACCTGAGAGCTGATTTTTCCACAAACATTTGACAAAAGGCATGTGCCAGAACCTGTAAGAAATCCTTAATTTCCAAAACAAGATCATATGCTCAATAAAAGTGGGGAAAAGGTTTACAGAATTTATACAAGAAGACACCCAAGTAGGTAATAAACACATTAAAGCCAGACATTAAGTGGCATAAACTATAATCCCAACACTTGGGAGGCTGAGGTAGAAGGATTACCATATGTGAGACGGGCCTGAGTTTTACACACATACTCACACACACATGCCACACACACATATACCATATATATACCATATACATATACACACATATATACATGCTCATATATGTACACAAGGACATATGCACAGATACATATACACACTTACACCTACACACTCTTGGTCTGTTGAGTGTCTGACCCTGAGGTACAACTTTCTCAAGGGTTGCTTAGGTCTTCAGCCTTCCTCTTTAGGTGACAGGCAAACTCCTGAGATGGTGGACACTCAGTAGACATTCTCCCTTGTAGGTATGATTATCTGTGAAGCAGGAGTTCCTTATGGGGAATCATCTTGGTATATTTTAGGAGTTATTCTTTTCTTCTAAGGAGACAAGAATAGATTGTTTTCTTTGGACTTGTTATGAGTTTCTGATAGGGTTTCAGGAGGTAAAATTTGATGGAAGTTTGAAGCCATGCCTTTCTGACTCTCTTGCTAGCCCACAGTAGGCTTCTTACAAGTTGTCCCCATGGTAGCTGGTGTTTCTCTCAGATAATGGCTCCAACAGCTTCCTCTCAGGTTCTTCTCTCATATCTCAGAGATATGGTCTCTGCTGCAGCTTCTGTGTTCATTTTTCTCTTTTGACTGACTCCAGAGTAGTAGTCTGTCTCTTATATCAAGTCCTTCAGGAGTCTAATGACAAGTTGCTCAGTTTCTTTTAAGGATGTGAATGCTGAGGCTCAGGCCTTCTGCTGGAAACTGCCCGTGTTCTTCATGTATCTCTCCTAGTCCAAACCTACAGTATGCTGTAATTTATTATCACCTAAGGAAACATTCCCTTTTAAATAAATGGGCACAATTTTTTTAAAAAATAAATTTTCAAATCAAATTTTAAATTTTGAAACAAAATTTGTTTTCAAAAATTGAAATTTCCATAAAGTTTTTAACTATAGAAACTCATTAATATGAAATCATTGACTCAAACTATGGGTTTTAAATTACTTAATTAAAAACAAAGATGTGTTGGCTGCAGAGATGGCTCAGTGGTTAAGAGCACTGACTACTTTTCCAGAGGTCCTGAGTTCAACTCCCAGCAACCACATGGAGGCTCACAACCACTTGTAATAGAATCCAATGCCCTCTTCTGATGTGTCTGAAGACAGCTACAGTGTACTCACGGACATAAAATAAATAAATGAATAAATAAATAAATCTTTAAAAAGATGTGTTTCATTTTAATTTATGCATATGAGTTCTTTGCCTACATGTGTGTACACGCCTGCATGCCTGGTGCCCAGAAAAGCACATCGTTGTGTCCCATGCACATGGAGTTATGGACAGTTGTGAGCTACCATGTGGGTTCTGGGCATCAAGCCCTGGTTCTCTGGGAAAGCAGTATGAGTTCTTAACCACTGGGCTATTTCTAAAGCCCCCGTAAATGATGGAGTTTTGATACAGAGTAATAGCATAAAGCTTGTGAAAATGTACGAGGGAAGACCAATTGTGTGGTACATAATAAGTGAAAAACAAAGATTTTCTTCATATTTATGAGTATATATGAGCAAGAAAGGTGAACATCTATGTGATTGTGACTGAGTAAACTTTGAAAATAATAAACAATAATGCCTGTGAGCAAAGACCCGAAGAATTAAGAACTCCAGGTGCATGGGGACATGTTGTTCATGTTATGTATTTCCAGGTTAATTGATTTTAATGCACAACATGGAATAGTATAAATATTAACTACAAAACAAACCATACCTACAATGATCCCCCAAATGATTTTAGACAGTGTGTTCACTTGGTTATTGGAACTTGGCTCAGCGTCCATGGCTGGTTTTAGATGAGCCAGTGAAGTCTTCTCAGCAAAGGCAAAGCATTGGAAAAACCATCAGAGGACACGAATAGCATTTCTAAATAAAAGCACGGAAAAGGAGCAGCAAGGATATCAAGAAAACATGTAAGCCAACTTACAAATGCAAGTTTATGATCATTATTCATTCAAATATGCTTTGCTTTGTCTTTTCAGTTCTCTTTTCTTTTGACTCCTCTGTTATGTGCTGGTCATATGCTTTATGGGGGTCCACGGTGTCTTAATGCTTTCTTTATTATGTTTTCATTCCATTGAATGGGCAACTCTTCAATTGCACCTATCTTTCTTCTTCCTGTCCAAGGATGGAATTTCATTTAATTCATACGGTTAAACTGCACAATTTCTTTCTATAATTCATATATTTTTATTGATATTTTTCAGTTCTATGAAGTAATTTTCTTTCTTTTTTTTCTTTTATGGGATATTTTATGTATTTACATTTCAAATGTTATCCTCTTTCCTATGTCCCCTCCCCCTGCTTCTATGAGGGTGCTCCCCATACTTTTGATGTGAACACTATCCTTTCCTGCATTTTTTCAGACATAGTTTCCCTTAACTGTTTGAATACATTTAAAATAAATTATTTAAGTGTGTGTGCACACACACATTTTCTCAATGTAAATGGGTCTATGGAATAGTCTATTCATGCTTACTTCTCTCTGTGTGAGTCAGTCTTTTGGTTTCTTTGAATTTCATAATACAGATTATGCATACGAATGCATGAATAATACATTACATATAACACACACACACACACACACACACACACACACACACACACACCACACACACACACACACACACACACACCAAAGCCTTGGACTTAGTTGCTGAGAATGAGTTGATTATGTTCTAACATTCTTCATCTTCTTTATTTTTTAGATAGTATTACCCTTGTGGAAGGAATCTAGCATTTTCTAGCCAAACCTTTATTCAAGTGGTGTTTGAATGAGTCATAGCTGAATACATTAAGTTTCAGTGCCTCAGGGACATTGCTGAGGACCGGAAGTGAGTATTTAAGGGATGTAAACTACTCTGATGGAAAATAAAACTGAACATCAAGGCAGTAGGAATTTACCTCCATATGATATATGTCTCTTGGTGTTTTTCCTGAGAAGAGCCCCAGCCTGTTTTCAATGCAGCAAGCAGTCTAGAAGGACTGTTGCATAATCCCATTCCATGAGGTTCCAGACATACCATCGCTTGATCAGCACTGGACACAGAGGGGCCATTCTATATCAGGTTAAAATGTCTGTATCCCAGGGGCTAGAGAGATGGTCCAGGGGATAAAGGGCTTGCTTTGCCTTCAGGAGGACCAAAGTTCAGATCCTCAGTAGCTACATAAAAGTGGGGCATGGCAGAGGAATCTCAGTGCTATGGAATAGGAAACAATTGGATCCTAGGGCTTCTTAGGCAACACAGCTGGATCAGCTTAGTTGAAACCAGGGTATCTCAGGTTCAGTGAGAGATCCTGTCTCCAAATATACAATGTGGATGGCAGTGGAAGAAGACACTAGTTTATTACCTTCTTGCCTGGACCTGCTCATATGTATACACACACACACACACACACACACACACACACACACACCCTAATTGATAACTCTTGACTTTAAGAAATATTTAAAGGATATACACAGAATGCATTTTTGACTTCAAGACTGTGGAACTGGTTGGGGAGTAGTGGATATGACTCAGGGAAAAGGCTGACTTAGTTAAGTCCTGCAACTTTAGCTTGGCTCAACTACACCCCAGATCTTTGATCTCTATTAGGGCTCAGACTGTTGTGGCCCAGTGCCCTTTGCTGGTACACATCTGCGAGTGTTTGCAACATAGATATTTTTTTTTTTATCAGAAATCTAACTCAGCAAAATGACTCTCAAGAAAAATAACTCATTCTCCATTTACTCAAGATGGCTTTTGTCAGATTGTTGGACGGTTGTATTTTGGACAATTTACTAAATTGCCTTAATGTAATTATATTTAGCATCTCATCTTCAGAATTTAAAACATTAAATATGGGCTCCAGTCCCAGCTCTGTCCTTTCTGGCGGTGTGCTATTGGGAGAGCTTCTTAACCACATTCAACCTCCATTGTTTTAAAATTGAAAACGTGACAGTAGCTCCTTTGTAGAGTTTTGTACAGCTCTCACGATCCAGTCCACAGGGAGAAAAAAGAAACCTACAGTTCTCAAAAATAAAAAAATATCCCGTAGCTTAAAATCTGTAGGTTATAAACAAAGCACCATATGAAATTCATTTTGGTGTGTTTGTAGTAAAATCTGTCCTGAATTCTGTTGTCAAGGTCATTGCCAATTTTCAAGGTCTCTTATAAAATATTCCATTTCAGTTTTACAGCCAGGTTCAAAAGGGCTCTGTTTCTCATAGAATGTGTTTTTGCTGCCCTTTCCCCTCCCATCCCCAGTAATAAGAGTGTTCTAATTTTTCATAGTTCTCTTTCTGCTCTAGCTGCAGAGAAAAAAAAAAAACCCATAATATTTGTACTTTATAATAAGTCTATCAGTTGGTCTGGCCTATTTATCTATTTCCTCCTATTTCTTATGCTTATAATTCCTAAACATTTATTTGACAATCATTATATATAAATGTCTGGTTTTAAGCCACCTTCAACTCTTTTTGGACAGATGAGCTATTTATCAGTTAGTCAGAATGTCACATAGACTCTCAAGGTCCTCCTTTCCTCAGCTGAAGGTTGAAAGTCATACAAAGGCACTGAAAGTCCTGTGGTAAGCCAGGGTGTGGGGCAAGGTCAAGTTGTGGGGACCCGGGTGGAAACTAGAAAGTAGAGCTTACTGGAAAACATCTTAGGCTTAGGTGTTTGGGGCTAATCAGAACTGGCTTGATTTTTTAAAAAGGGAGTGGCACAGCTGTCTCTAGTCACCATTTTATGAAACGAAGCACCTAGAACGAAATGCTGCCTCTTTTGAAACTTAAGGGAGAAGGCAAACCCTTCAAATGAAGTAGCTAAGGATAAAAGGAGTTGTTTTACTACACATGGTGTTTACTCTGCTAAAAGGATTACAGGTAGTAAATATATAGAGAAAGTCTCTGGCACAGAGTAAATACCGTGCCCCGAGAAAGTCCTTTGCTGAGGGCATCCCTGCAAAATTTGCACCTCTTCCCAGAAATCTGGTTTGCCCAGCCTTCCGTGCATTGCCAGTGGTGATCAGAACATTTCTCACAGATTTATTCCATCCCGATGGAGCTCTGTGGCAAAGGGGCGTTGTCAGCTACAGCCTGTTTCTGCTGAAAAAGAACAGAGGACACCATTCAAAACAGCAGTCCACGCACCACACTGTGATGCCCTGAGGGTGGAGGCACCATAGTGGAGTATCCTGGCAGGGTTGTATCCCAGTGAGAGTTGGCAGAAAACTCATCTTGTGTTCATGAGAGAAGCAGAGGCCGAGCAAATGTCCTCATTTAAGGATAGAGGTGGAGGACCAGCTGGTTGAGGAAAAGCTGTGGTGTGGTCCCAGAGACTGCTCTTTCAAAGTCAGATTGGGGAAGCTTTCTGAAGCAGATTCCTTCTTTCAAAGCCATTTTTTATTTATTCACAGCTCATCCGCTTACCCATTCTTACCAAGACTTGGTGATTGTCAGCTCCCAACTGATTCTAAGGTGAAACGTAAAGATGCTCTACCATTTGGGAGTTCACAGTTCAGTGAGCGAGTCAGTGATGTGACTATCTATAACCACAATAAAAGGGAATGGATTGAGAAGCAGGACACAGAGTGTCGTCAAGTATTGGGCCGGGGGCGGAGCCAGGAGTAGGTGTGGGGTGGGAGTGTGGATCAGCTGCCTGCTAATTTGAGACAACTCCATCTCAGTGCTGACAAGGATTACAGGTCTTCTGACTTCCTGACCAGTGACAGTGTTCTTCAGAGTGTCACAGTCCTAAACCATGCTGGGTCATCATCTCTTTCCATACCTGCCCATCTATATGAAGTTCAAGTTCAAAGGTGGTATCAGGCTTTGCCTGGGTAAGAACTGGGCTGCCTGACCTTATTCATTCCTCTAATTCCAAGAGTCTGTAATGATCCTGGAATGGTTTCCTGAGGCAGTAAATGTAATTGCAGATAGGACAACAGAGCACTTGGATAGAAAGAACACCCTGCCTCCAGCCCCAGCGTTTTGCTGCCTGGCCTCTAAATGACCTGCAGGTGGTAAATGGATGAGACCCACACATCCCAGAGGACACAGGTAAGAGCCGCCTCAGCAGTTTGTCAATGGAACAAACTGAGCAGGAGGCCTCTGGGGCTGGGAGGGCAAGCAGTAACCTCACCCTGGAGGAGGATGATTCAGAGGAGAAAGCTGTCACCTGACTCCAAAGCTAAGTTCACAAAGCAGGTAGGAGTTCAGGGCTGGAACTCACTGTACTACAGGAGGTCAGAGCTGAGGCTCTTGGAACACTATGGAAGGGAAACCGCTTACAGAACACCACCATCTATGGGTCTGGATTTGGAGGCTCTTTAGTTGCATGAGAGACTCACAGAAGAACTTTAGGAAGAACTGGTAGCCACGTAGCACTGTGGACAGCTTCAATTTGCATGTGAAGGAAAAGTCAGGGCATTGATGACCCGCATTTGCCTCACCCCCTCAAAAAAAAAAAATCTAATGTGTAGCAAAGATTGCAACCTGGAATGACTGCAGTGCTTCAAGCACAGAAAAACAGCTGGGTGGCACTCTGAAATGACCAAGGTTGTACCTGCTCACTCACTAGGCAGAACACCTCAGCAGGGAATGATGCTTTGGTCTTTGTCAAATATCTCACACAAATCATTTGGTTGATCTTTACAGTGCCCCAGAGGAAGATAAAGGGAGAGTTGTCCTTGTTTTATGCACAAGGAGTGACATGACTGCCCAGAGTCAGTACAAGATTTCTCCCAAGTAACTGAAGAGAGCAGATAGAGGTTCTAACTCTTCCCCCTTTCTCTTCAAACAGTCTCAGAATTTGGAGTTGCCTGAAGTCTGGTAACTATGACTTCTGTTGCTACTGTTTCCTGTCCTACTCTTTAAAACTACAGAATATTCTTGGGGACAGGGAATCTCCTGTGTCCAGTGTGACATGGCAAAGCCTGGATTATCTCTTTTGAGGTAACAGGACTTCTGAGAGGATATTCTTTTCAACTGAAAGGTATTATTAGCTAGCCAGCGACCTGACCTTGCCTCCTAAGTAGAACTAACCGGAGAGCTTTTAAAAAAATCTGTTCGAATTACAGAATGAATTAAATCCGAATCCCTAGTGATGGCCCGGGAGTTGGTGTTTTTTAAGCTTTCCTACATTTGAATGAACAGCCCATGTAAGGAAGTCTCCTGAGACTTTGAGGAGGAACAGGAATTGTTAGAGTTTGGGAAGTACTTGACTATGCAGTGTTCTTCAGATGCTATTTTGAAAAACCCTAGGCATGTGTGCATGCTTCTACAGGTGGCCTCTTCATTTCCATGTCATTTGAATTGCTCATGAACTGACATGGTGTTCTCTCTCTATCATTCTGTGCTGTTGCTTCATATGTTTTATTTCCCACCATGCAGTTTACATCTGCATGTAATTTGCAATTGACATACAACCCAGTTCAAAAATGCCCTGGGTATTTGTAGTACTCCATCATAGGAGTCTTAAGTAGGGCAGCTTCCTGGGTTTCACATCAGCAGATTAATGACTTCATCAAGGGCCCAGGGTTTTCTCACTGCTGCACATTGTGCTCTTTCATGTGTCTGCCCTTTTCTCAGGCTGGCTTGACTTCTCATGATGAGGCATTGTAGAAACATATTAAATAACAATATCTATTGTTATTCAAATACTCCATCGGTCAGAGGTAGATCACAATCACACCCTAGAAGTTCAACACCCTGTGGTTTGCCCCATTGGCATAGACCTCTCTAAATTAAGGTAGGAACTGGGGTGCAACCGTTTTCCCAAGGAGTCTCTTTTTCAACAAACATAGGATTCTACAACAGGGTACAAGATGAAGTGGGAAGCTCTTGGGTAGAAGCCAGCCATATTTGATAAGATAGGTACTTGGGTTGGATTTAGAAGTAAAATTGCTGTACTTTTCTTCACTAGTTTTGGTTTAGAACAAGTCAAAGCCTCTCTGAACATTAGTGCTCTCCAGGGTGAGGCAGTGACCAGTGTATCTCTATGATGGGACAGCTGTTACTACCAGATATATGAGCAGCCCTGGAAACCTCTGATTCAGGACGATAATCTGCTGGCCAGGCCGTACATGTCAACACTCCCCTCTCCTTGAATCTTCTCTACCTTGCCTGGTGGGTGAGGACAGAAATGAAGCAGAGCTGCCTATGCAACTCAGTCTCTACAACGGTTTGGTGGCCTATTGAGACATAACTGCAGTGAAGTGATGATTTATTTTTCCCACCATTACATATGTACTTGGCCCCTGACTAGCCATAAAAGGGAGCTTTCCTGAAACTCAGTGTAACATAATCCTCACTGTAGTATCAGTATGCCTGTGAGCATCCTCCAGGCTCCTCCCAAAGAAGGTAGGACTAACTGGACTACACTCACTACGACACATTCTACAAACCCATGAAGTCCTATTCATGTTAAACTCATTCAACTTACATATTTACTAAAACTGAGCCTCTCATTTCTAAGAGACCCTGAAGAGCGAGGAGGGTGGGTCTTTAAGGATTGAGAGGCAGAAATCACAGACATTTTCTCTATTCACGTTAGATTCCTTATTAGGGGCCTTTTCTTTCATTTGTTTTTTCTTATTCCCCCAGTCTCTTCCTCTAGCTTACCTCTTCATAACCTGACCAGGTTAAAGATCCAGCATTCATACCCAAGCAGAAACACAAGTTCATGCTTTGTTGGTGCTCACAGAAGTCAGCAATCCTCATTCAGTGTTTGGAAATGCGCCACGTAACTTTCTTTGAGATGAGATTGGAATCTGCAATGTACAAAGGCACCTTTTCAAAACCCAGTTCTACTCTTAGTACTAGGTCAGATTCTTCCCTCAGGAGAAGGGTCTAAAGTGGAGATATGGGTTCTGTGGATGGTAGTAGAAAGTTTGCATGCTGAAGGAAACCTAAAATCCAGGAAGAGGAGAAATGAAACAGGTTATTTACTCTCAAAAGGCAAACCAAAGCCAGAAAAACATAAATTCTAGGTGGTGGACACAATAGAGTTAGAACATAGCCAGGGGATAAATGAGGCAGAAATAAGCCCCCATACACAGATTACAGTCCTGAAATAGAGGAAATAACTGTTTTTCAGGTTCTACATCTCTCTCTTGGGGTTTGTATGGCAGTAGTTGTGCTTAGCAAATGGAGTTGGGCTTAAGGACTCTCCTATTTATTATTCCTATTTGTTACTCATTTGAAAGCTTCCAGACTGTTCTTTGTAAAGCAAGCAATAGTCTTCTGTCTAAATAGCTGGGAGTTTTCTGTCATCTACTAAATATTAATACCTAGAACACAATGAAGGAAACTACAGATGATGGTAGTCATTGAGTTTGGGTCACTTTCTGTTCATGGAAGGAGAGGTTGGTTTTAGAAGGCAATTGAATTTTTTTTTTTTTTTTTTTTTTTAGATTTGTATGTTTTGTATGATGCATGTGAGTGTTTTGCCTACATGTATCTATGTGTAACATGTGCATGCCTGGTACCTGAAGAATTCAGGAAAGTTCAGATGGCCTGGAACTGAAGTTAGAGCTGGTAGTAAGCTATCATGTGGGTGTTGGGAACCAAAGCCAGGACCTCTGCAAGAGCAGCAAATGCTCTTAACCACTGAACTAACTCCCCAGGCCCTAGGAGGCAATTTAATATTCATGCTTTATACATGAGCCAGATAAGCATTGGAAGTGTTAAAATTCTTGCCTGAAGTGTATAACAAGTAGACCTGCACCACAGAAAAGCTCATAATTCTGTATTGTCCCCTCCCCTCAACCTATCAGAGTTTTAGAATCACTTTGAGGATGGAAACCAAAAAACCCTGGATCCCTTTCAGTCTACCAAATCCGAGTCTCCAAGAGATAATCCTGGGAATGCATGCTTTGTATAGGTTCCTGGTGTTTCCTAGGACTAGCCACATGTGGAATGCTGAGTTGTAAACTATGTTTCAGCTAGGGTTTATCTTGTAGTCCTGGCTAGTGTGGTAGCTTGGTATTTTGCTAATGGTATCAAGAAAAAACAAACTCCTGTCCTAGCTAGAACCTTCTAGACAGAATCTTCAAGTAGGGAAGCCTGGAACAATGGCAGCAGACACAGGCTGGGGCTCCTTTGTTCCTGTACCCAACCTGCCCTACATTCTTCCCCAGCCATGAAGCACTCTTGCTGATGTCCTGGAACTTTAGTTCTTGACCTTGGCATACTCTGCCTTGGCCTGGCTCACTGTTGATGTCCTGTCTGGATCTGGGTCCTGTCTGGATTGTGACTCTGCATTCTTAAGAGGTGTCTGATGCTAGCCATTCCTGGCTCATTTCATATTTTATCTTTCTTTTCCTGATGGTAGGTGAGAATTGTTAGGGTGCTTAACTCCCTTTGACTTTTGCAGCATGCACTTTCACTTTCAGACATTCCTAGAGAATGAGGGAAAATTTAGTATGATGCTTAAGATTAATTTTCTATTTTTACTATGTATATGGTGGAGGATCACTTAGAGATGAAGTTATAGGTGGTTGTAACCTGCCTAATGTGGGTGTTGGAAACGGAACTTGAGTCCTCTGCTAGAGCAGGATGCATTCTTAACTGCAACCCCTGATTTGTTTAGAGTTAGCTGTCAAGTAGGCAAAATCTAGAATCACCTGGGAGACAGGCCTCTGTGTATGCCTGTAGGGGACTATATTGAGGGAGGAAGACTACCTACTGTGGACAGTGCATTCCTTACTGGGACCCTGGACTGTACTAAAGGAACAAGGTAGCTGAGTGCTAGCCTTCAGTAATAGCTCTCTTCTTCTTGATAATGGAGGGGATGTGACCAGCCTCTTCAAACTTTCACTGCCTTGACTTGTCCACTGTAGCTGATTGTACTTTTGAACCATGAATCAGAACAGACTGTTCCCCATTAAGTTCCTTTTGTCAGGGTATTTTGTGGCAGCAAAAGAAATTAAGACATCTAACCAGCTAACTGCCTATGTAATATTCTGCAGAACCATGAGGGCTATTAAATGACAATAGATATTGTTTCTCACGAACTTGTCTACCCTGAGCCTCAAAGAAATGTGAGCTTGTGGAAAACAGTTTGGTCTTAGTGAATCAAAGTATCTTCCCAACAAAAATTGCACTGGTAGTGTTTGCACATTATGCTTTAGGACTGCATAGGTCCCTAGAATGATGTCACATACTGCAACATTGAGGGAAGAGATGACAGTGTCAAAAGGTTGACAATGCTGGAGAACCTTTTCTTCTGTAAGGAGTGGGCTTGTTCTGGGCAGGGACACCAATGAAAGGACCCTGCAGCCTTTCTCCATCACCCCTCTCCCAATCTTCTTTTAAAAGGTCTTAGTGTTTGATATATCACTATTCAAAATTGATGGCTTTGAGGAAATTCCGAGTGCTGTGCTACCTTAGACAGACAGCTGCAGAATATTCTCCTAGACTGTTTAGTCATTAATGGGACTTTATTAAATCACAGTGTGTTAGTAGCTGAATACTAGGGGACAGGGAGTAGATGCTTCTAGAATTGGTAGAATATTATCTTAATATATCAGGACTGAGGACAAGGGGTGGCCCATGATACCCAGACCGTAATCCTGAACAAAATTTTTCAGATAACTTAGTTTCTCTCTGAGGAAAATTGCCTTGGAACTAGAGCAATCATATCTGATACCTGAACACTTAACAAAGGTCATATGAGCAATTTCATCTCTCATACACTTGCTCCCTGGAACATTCTTTGTATGTAGCTGACATAGCTCAGTTTAATAACGCGCTGTTCACCTTGCTTTCCATTAGCAGATTACTATGAAAGCAATCTTTAAAGGATACTGCAGATCTTTAATTACTACATCAATGCTAAAATTTATATTGATGCAGCTAGAATATATTAAATGTTAATGGAGATCCCAAGGAACGTTTTGGCAGGGTTTTGAGATATTAGCATAAATTAATCTCCTCTTAACAAATGGCTTACTTTTGGAGCTAAGGAAATGGGTTAGCGACTCCCTCTAGAGTGACTTTGCTGCTATTATATGCAGCAGCCGCCTAAGATAGGCTTTGGGATGGGAAAAGAAAAAGAGAAGAGAAAAAGAAAAGGAAAGGGTGCCTGAGATTCAATCCACAGTCTCCTGGCATTTGCTAATTATCAACAGAGGCATTTAATTACAAAGAAGAAAATCATTTCCCCACCTTCCTTCTATGAGTGGGGCGCTCTGGTTAGTGTGCACTGCAGATTCTTAGGGAAAAAAGGCAAGGTGGATGCATAACTATCCCCTTTAACAACCCATTTGCAGAGTTGAGTAACACGAGCTACTTCTGAAGGTACTTAGTTTTTGCTTAGTCTTTGTTACTGGGTTGCATTAAGGCTATCATTTTGTTATCTTAAATCATAGATCTTTCTAGAGAGACTAAATAGAAGGGCTTAGTCCTGGAGCCACACTTCTAGGTTCACATCTGAGACATACAGTCCTCCTTAGGTTTGTGATGCTGAGCACATTTGACTCCCATCATGGCTGACTTCTCATCTGTAAAGGCAGAGTGATAATCATGAAATTTCAGCTGGAGTTCCTGCCTGTAAGCCCCAAGCAGAAAGCAACCCTGGACTGATTTCTGTGCTCTGGACACTCTCCTATCCTTAACACTACAGATCCACAAATGGTCCTGTATTTCTCTGAAACTTGGAATCCAGAGTCAGCATCGGCATGGTGCATGCAGACTGCATCCTCCTATTCACTCGCACGGCGAGTACTGCTCAGGCCTAGGACACTGCTGCTGCAGCTTAGCCAAATCCTGATAACAGAAAATCACTGTTTCTTGAGGCTGTTAAGGTTGACGGATCATGTTGCTGCTGACATTGGTGCTGATGCTGTTTCCGAGTTCAGGGAGGAACTGGGAAGCAGGAGGGTTAGGTAGTAGAGAATAGCAACCAATCAACTTATTGAATGTGCATGGTGCAGAATGTTGAATAAGAAAATCTCATTTCTCAGAAGTATTGATCATCCATCTTCTTACTCTACCTTGGATCAAGTTCACTACTATAGAGGCTTAAGTTAGTGTAATATGTAAGAGTTGCACAAAAAAACATTGCACAATACTTTTCAGCACTACGTAATTCATATTTATTTAAAATTTGCACACATGTCAGAGCAGATATATATATTTGAAACATGATTTGATTCTTTAAAATAACTGCATGAAGCATTATCCCTACCTTTTAAAATTACACTAGATGAAACATGATTCTGATTTTTTGAAATGACAACTGAATCTCAGTGTTCGCAGAGAATTTAACTTATGTATTCATAAGACTCAACTAAAATTTTAAGTTAAATTATAGGATCATTTTATTTAAATAGCATTTATTTCTAATCTATATATTAATTACTATTTGTATTTTGCAACATAAATTCTGAATCATTTTAAACACCATATTCAGGGAATTTGGAAATAACTTAAAATTTTTATCTCCATACGTATTCTATTTTCCTTTCTTTGATCAAAATACTCATTTTTTTGTATAATTTGAATAAAATACTTTATGAGAGAATCGTTAGGTTGTTTTTAATGATTACATAAGGGATTTCTGGGTTGCTCTTAGGCTTCTGGACATTTTATTATCTTGATGCTCAGACCAAACAAAATGAAAGTGGAGTTTAGAAAACCAAAACACAATTAAAATCAGTAGTTGTAAATAGATTTCTGATGTACATAAAAATCACTTACACAGATAACCATAATTAATATGGCACTGAAAACCTGCTACTCCTGAGGTTATTCAACACACACAGCTATAACAATGCTAAAATGTCCATGCTTTCTTATCCAAATTATATTATGTACTAATATTTACTTGTGCTTAGTGATGCAGTATTCAAAAGCACAAGATGCAAAGGATAACTGCTGGGTTTTGGAGGCTAAAATGATCACAATGCATATACTTTCACAGATAAACAGTTGGCTCAAAGACTTACAGAATCGTGATGAAGTAATCATAAGACATATAATGATGTGCTTGGTTTGTTGATACCTAGTGTCCAGAATTGTGGTGGAAGAGGCCAGTGAACCCTAGATGGAGTAGTGAGTAACCAAAAGAAAAAAAAGAGGAAGTAGATCAATGAAATAAAGTCAAAAAGCAGAGAATGGGCATAAATAAACATGGATGGCAAGGAGCAGGAGAGGAGAAAAGTTTGAAGACTTGGTAGTGGTGGTGGTGGGACAAACAGGGGAGAAGAGGCAAGGGGACAGAGAGGAAAGGACAGAGCAAAGAGATGTGGTATTCAGAGAAGAAAACAGAACAAACAACTATGAGAGGATGAGCAGAAAGTCACCGCTATTTATTTATTTATTTATTTATTTATTTAGAGAATAAGAGAGTTTGGAAGTGAACACAGACACAAGGTGGAGATATCCTGAAGAAACTATGTTGGGGTAGTTAAAGGTTTGGGGAAAGGGTAAAATGTTGAAGAAATCAAATCCCAGGTGCATCTCTTCCTTAATGTCAGAGATGTTTTCATTGAGTTCATATACCAAGTCTAAACTTTGAGAAATGTGGGATCACATATGGAGACCTGGGCTCACTTGTGAGACGAGTGATCAAATCCCATGATGCCGCTGACTCTGTGTACACTTCTCGGGATGTCAGTTTCCCATCAAACATCTCTGCTGTATATGTGCATTTATGTATGAACATAAAAGCAGCCGCCAAGCACTTCATTATTGTCAGGATAGCTAATGCATGCATTAAGAGAAGCTCCATAGCTTATTGATCCCTTAGAAGCCTGTCAAGGTTGGATAAAAGACAGCTGCGGAGAAAGTTCTGCTTTTAAGATTTGCTGCAATCTCCTTGAAATGTGGGGGCGGGACATAACAGATTGAAGAAGCCAGGGCTAACTGCCATTCTGTAATGATGCTATATTTACATATGGCTCAGGTCTTTATCGATGAGAGACTGAGGTGAGTGAACAGCAAAAGTGGAAACGTACAATTACTATTTTCAATTTAAGAAAAACTAGAGAATGGGAGCAGTATCCTTATCAAAGCAGGAATGGTCACTGGCCGGCTAGGATAAAGTAGGCACTGTTGTAAATTTCAAAATGTCTTCTGTTCTTTCCTTCAGGAGGGCACAGTTCCCATTTCTGGGATTCAAGGCATATTGGGATGGCAATCTCAGATTACACAATGCTATAGCCTGTGTGTGAGCATTCGAGCATGTGTCTAGTCTGTGTTTTCTCTTTCCAACTTCTGAAGGCAAGGGTGATGCTGTTTGCTCTTCGACACAGTTCATGCCGATGTGTATGCCACACAAGGTGTGTAAACTATTGTGAAGCATGCTTGGTTGAACTACATTCAGTTGCTACACATGTGTGCACTGCACATATGAACCTGCAGGCAAATCACCTATGCACATTAAAAAGTAAGTGAATCTTTGAAAGATGAATTAAAAAAAAAAACTTGAAGCAAAACAAATGACTTAGGGAGGGCACTGGGAGTGATGCACAACACAAAGTTGTAAGTAGTTTGGGAGAAAATTTTAAAGGTAGGAATTGAGGCCAGTCAGCATTTATGTACAAAGCCCTTAGGAGAAGAATGCCCATTTTCTATTTGTCTCAGCATCTACTGAGAAGGACTCCTCGTTGGAGGGGCACTGAAGCAGCATCTTCTATACAAGTAAAGCCTTCAGTGTTGCTTTATTTTTTTTTATATTTTTTGGGTAACCTTTGTGTGATGTGCTGAGGAGTCCGAACAGGACACACCCAGTCACCAAATTCTCAGCCCAAAGGAGATTTATTACTGTGAAAGGGCAAGCAGGAAGTATGGCTGCCTTTGGATCAGGGAAGGGCAGATGGCAAGCACAGCGCTGGTGGCAGCAGCAGCGGCAGCAGAAGCAGTGGTGGTGGCAGCGGCTGCTGCAGTAGCAGTTTGTTTTTCTTCCCCTCCCTCCAGGAGTGGGTTTTTAAGGAGAAAAAAACAAAACAAAACAGACAGTTGCTAATATGATTTGGTAATCCTTGACACAACAGGTTAGCCAGTGTAGCCAAACGATGGATTTTGATAGCCAGACCTTGGTGTTTTGCTTGAGGACCTTATCAAATAAGGGAACAGCCCTGAGGGCTAGCTCTGGGAATGTATTCTAAAGGTCTAGCAAGCAAGAGAGAAGAGATAAAGAGCAAACTTGTTGGTACCATGTTTGCTATGTTTGGGCCTGTTTTTTGCCAAGGTTGGGTCTGCTAGAGCCCTTCATGCTTTATCTCAGGAAATGTTCCTGAATCTCAGTTGAATTGTGGTGAACCAGTTAACATTTGATCAAGGGCCTTCCTTCGTTCTTCAGAGATCAGAGACACTGTGTAAGAAGATGAGGATTTTTTCCTCTAAGAAGTTACTTTTTTTTTTTTTTTTTTTTGGTAAAGTTCCCATTACTTTTATTCAACGAACATTTGAGGAGGGAAATATTTTAGTCCTACAATTTATTCAATCAAGAAAATTAAGCAAAACAAGCTATTAATTTAGTGATGGGGTGTGTGTGGGAGGCTTGTTTGAAAGCGAACACTTGGATCCAAACACTAGTATTTACAAACCTGTTTAGGAACTCATAATTTGACTACATTAACCATACTATTATTAGTTCTAAGTGCCTTTCAAAATAGCTTTTTCAGGGCCAAAGAGATGTCTCGGCAGGTAAGATGACTGTTGTCAAGCCTGACACCTGGACCCCAGAGCCTTACTGCCCATCCAGTCCAGCAGGAACAATATAATCCAGGTTCAGCAAGGTATCCTAGTTTCAAAATACATACATACATACATACATACATACATACATAAGAATGATTCAGGAACCTTCTCAGAAGAGGCAGAAAGGTGAAAGAGCCAGAAGCTGAGAAAGAGCACTGTAAACTGTCTTCTGGACAGGACAGGGTACTGCACTCATGAACTCACGGTGGGCTGTGGTTACCACACCAGAGGAGAATAAGATCAGACTGCTCTTACTCCTGTCATACATGGGGACAGGGGTGTAAGAAGCCCCACCCCTTGCTGGGGAGTTTAGATGGTTGAAGACTGCTAGGACAGGGAGAGTCGGTGTTCTTCAGAGAGGTAGCCTATGCTCCAAGGGGATGGCCCTATACCCAAATATGTATGAGATGTAGTTGGGATCAGGACTTGATTAGGTCTTGGGGTTCAGAAGGAACTGGAATGAGAGGTGAATAAAATAAAAATACATTCTGTATATGTGTGGAGTTCTAAATAATAGACATTAAAAAAATTAAGTTAATGATAAAGCAGAAAAGTGATTGAAGAAGACAATATGGCATCGACCTCTGACCTCCATGTATATCCATGCAGGCTAAAGTTTATGCACACACACACGTGCATATATACACATATGCATATGCCCACATATATTCACATACACACATGCACACACATATATGCATACACACATGTACACTCATGCATGTACACACACACACACACATGCACACACACATCCCCCCCACAAAAAAATAATTAGAAGTTGTGATGTTGTAGAAGAGAAGGCTTCCATGACAACAGAAACCAAAATGAATGAGATGCAATTTTCTATGCTGGCTAATTTATGCAACCAGATTGTGAACACCTTGGCTACTCACATCTGACAGTCAGGATGTCCTCTCAATGTTTGAGAAAGCCCAATTCTCTTGAAAATTCTCTTGAAAATCCACACTCCTTGAGGATGGACTAAAAGTGAGAAGAAGATTCTACCCACGAGTGAGCTCTTCTTTTGAGTGAAAGCTTATGCTCTAAATGGCTTGATCATGGACGAGAAGGCTGTCAGAGTAATCGGCTGCGTTGAGTCACAGATATTAGAGTTGGGGCGTGGTAACTGGCCTTCCTGCTTCTTAGAACAGTCATCTGGTATAAGGATAGGATATAAAATGTAGGATGTATGTTTTTGTTATATGCTTGTCCCATTAACCAGGAGCTATAGCATCCAGCCAGTTCTTAGACTTCAGGTCACTCAAACCCCAGGACAGAGTTTATTCTCCCCCTCTACCCTAAGTAATAATAATAATTAATAATAATAATAATAATAATAATAATAATAATAATAATAAACCTGTGTGATGCACCACCTCATCATCCTTCTGTCACTGTGTGGGGCTATGCTGAGCTGTGGATATTTCTGCTCCGTGAGCAAGTCGACTTCCGCTCTGAATATTTCATGCATTCTCTGCATGCTTGGCAGGGTTGAGAGCTCTCACCAGCGATGAATTCACAGCACACACACTGGCAGCTTTCCCGAACTGTTTACTTCAATAACATCAACAGCAATTAGCCCATCAAGTGGAAATTTAAGTGGGCTCCACAAACAGACACGCCTTTGAATCAGCTAATAACAAGATGGGTCTAGAGAGGCCTGGTGTAATTAGGCAGGACAACAGCTGAGAGGATATTAATCAAGGGGAGGAGCATCAAAAGTGATGGGCTCTTTCACCACAGCTTCAGAAATGACGTAATGCCAAAGGGAACATTGAAGGTGGCAGAGTCCATCAATAACTACTTATCCTTGTGGTTGACATTTTTATTATTTATCCAAAATCTATGCTGATCACTGGAGATGGAAAAGGAAGGCAAGAGCTGAGGTTATTTCTTCAGCACCTTCAGAATGGTGCAGAATGGTCCTTATGTTTTGAAAACACAGTATAATCCTTAATTTTGACAGTGTTCCGCAAGGCAGAGGTTTTACCAGTGAAGATAGTGCAGGCAAAGAGTCACTCAGAAGATGACACAAAAGAGAGTTGCTGTGGCTATCATTGAGAAGGACATGCCACTGTTCAAACACAGGCAGATTGCCATCATAACCGCTGTTAGCATTCAAAGAACAGAGAGGTTGCTATGGACTGGCACAGTCGGCCAGCAAACGGCTTGTGTGCATGGAAGTGGCTCCTCCCATGCAGGCGGGAGGATCTTCAGCACGTGAAAACCCAGACGAGGTGGCTCTTAGGGTTGTTGCTTTCTTTTGCATTTTTTGTTGCTGTATCAACATTTTTTTTCCTAAAGAGCTGAATTCTATAATGAGGTAGAGGGAATGAGAGGTGGAGAGGGAGGCAGTGAAGGAGACAGACAGCATTTGAGGAAGCAAACTTCTGTGTGAATCTGTGAGTGGCAAGGAGGTGTCTTACAGAGAACCAGGAGAGACATGCAGGAAGAATTCCTTCCTAGATTTGACTGCTGGCCCTGGATGTGCATGCTAAGACGGCCAGGGCTACTCGCTGGGTCACTTCCCTGGCTCCCAGCATTCCTGAGACCCTGAGGGAGCTGACTTAGCTGTAGCTCAAGAGTATGAAATTGTCTCTCCTGAAAACCATGAAAGTGGAATGTTTGTTGAAGATCTGCGGTAAAAAGTCACTTTTATAAAATGCAATTCTGATGGGGATATATATATATATATATATATATATATATATATATATATATGACAGAGGCTTTTTATCAAATCATCATGTCTCTTTAAAGATATTGTCTTTACAGTGATTTTGCTGATTAAAAAGGCAGTGTCTGTTTTATCCTGTTTCACATGTAATGAAATCAAGGCCCCAGGAAATGTTTTCATTCGGCTGCTGGCACAAATACATGTCCTTTTGTGCGAAGCAGACATCAGTGTTTCCACAAAGATTTGATGGCATTTGACATTTTAACCATGGCAGGGCTTGTGACTCTTCTATATTATGCTTTGAAATATAAAGATTTATTTTTATTTCATTGATATGTGTTTGCTTGCATGTATGTATATGCCACATGAATTCATTCAGTGTTCACAGAGGCCATAGGAGAGTATCAGGTGCCCTGGAACCAGAATCACAGATGGTTTAAAACTGTCTTGTGGCTACTGGGAACAGAACCCAGATCGTCTGCTAGAGCAACAAGGGCCTCTAACCCCTGAGCCATCTCTCTAGACCTTATGCTAGCTTTTTAAAAAAGTAACATTACATATTAGCATTTGCAGGGTACATGTCTTTTATTCAAAATGCTTAGTACTATGGAAATATTTAAGATGGCATGTTTGCAGATTGTGGAATATTTGCATATTTGTAGTGTGAAACTTCAGTTGATGGGGAATGGAATTCAAGTTTTACACAAAATTAGTTTTGGTATCAGATGCACCTGGTGCCCACAGCCTAAAGGTGGTTTTATGTAACAATTTTACAGTGCTTGCACTTTTGCCTGCAACCTATTGCGTGAGGTCAGATATGGACCTTCTACTTGTGGGGTCATCTCAGCATGCAGAAAATCCCATATCTTGCAGCATTCCAGATTGCAGCATTCCAGATTTTGGATTGTTTTTTTTTTTTTTTTTTTTTTATTTTGAGATTAGGGACTTTTGGATGTTTGCTCTGCACTGCACTGGACGACCCTCACTACTTTATTCAGTTCTCTACAAGGGCAAGGTTGATGTTTTCCTGCTGCTGTGTGCCAGCACTCAAAGGTATCTGACCTGCAATATGTGATCCATAAATACTTCTTGTACAAACTGCTAAACAAAACTTTGTGAATCCAGAAGGGCTGATTCAGTGTCTGGTGAGTGAAAACTCTCCACACTTCCACAAAAGACCATCGTAGTAAAAGTGAGTCACCTTGCCAGAGCCTCCAGTTCTCTTTAGGATAGCCCTAGTCAGTTCATATTGCTGAAGTCACCTCTTTAGAAACAAGTTAACAAGGTTTCTTGTTAAAACTACACAAGGTATTTACTGCAGGCAACACCTTTCACTTTGGGTTGGAATGACAGCTCTAAGGCAGTGGTTCTTAACCTGTGGGTCAGATCTCTTGACAAAATATCTATCTCTAAAAATATTTACGTTACAATTTATAACAGTAGCAGAATTACAGTTATGAAGTCGCAATGAAAATAATTTTATGGTTGGGGGGTCACCAAAACATATTAAAGGGTTGCAGCATTAGGAAATTGAATCTTTAAGGAGTCCCAGCTTCAAGGAAGAAAAGGGAGAGGGACTGCTGGACAGCAAAGACCAAATAAGAATCAATGACAGGGCACCACGTGCTTATTTGATGGAAGTAATAGTTCACAGTCTCACTGATTAATCTGTCATGGGAGATATTTAGCACCATGGTAGCACCATCAATGCCCGTACACTTTTATCACTTTTAAATATTTAAAATACTCCATAGGCATCAGGGGCCATTTGCCATAGCATTGTGTGGCTTTTCCTGAAGAGATGTGAAGAAATGTCTACTCATCCTAGATGAGATATTGACAACAGACTAAAAAAAAAAAATGATGCCATCCAAGGTTGCTTTAGTGATATACTGAGTTTAGGAGCATGAGGGCTTATTTACAGAAGCCCACATGTTTCAAAGGCAACCACTATCATCAAGAAGCCCTCTCCAGTATGGGTGATAACACCCCAAGTTGGCATCTCTGGGGCTTGCTTCACTGCTTACAGACAGCTTTGCGGGTGGAGGGAGTCTCCTCTCTGACTCCAGCAACTGTTACTGCCAGCGTAAACTGTGAGTGACATTTGGATTGCAAGCTTTCTGAGCTTTGTGAGCTGTTACAAACTTCTCTCTTCCCTCCAGGAGAAATGGCTACACATAAGCTATCAGAAAACCTATGAAGACTTGAACAGAACCTCAAACCCACAGCAAACCAGCTGATGTCACTATGGGTGTTGATGCACATTACTATGGACTCTGCCATCTGGTTGCTTCAGACTATAATTTAGATTATGTCAGCTGGTAGCCGAAGGTTATTAGATAAAATACTTGAAGTGCTATGGGCCTCAATTTTCATGTTTCTTAAATTCGAATAATAGTAGTAACTTCCACTAAGATGTGTGGTAAGAATGAAAAAAGTAATAGACTTGAAGTTCTTACACTTGTCATATAATCTGTGCTTAATATTGATAGTCACTATAATTGTTGATATTAAATTTAATAATGAATAATAAAAATGAATTTAAAACAACTGCCACTCATTGAGTATAAAAGCAGACACTTTGGGGCTGAGGGGATAGATGGTTCTGTTGGTAAAGGGTTTGTATACATACATCAGAGCATAAGCATAGGCCTTAGAATCCAGTTAAAGAGACTGGCATAAAGGTCCCAGTCTCAGGACTGGGGAGACCAAAGGAGGCAGATTTTTAGGGTACGTTGGCCCATCAGCCTAGCCAAATTGGATGAGTTTCTGTCTAAAGGGAGAGACCCCATCAAAACCAATGACAAAACAACTCTGCCATATATGGAAAACAAAAATCTTAAAACCGAAACATAAAAAGCAAAACAAACCAGAAACAGAAGCCACGTAGCTCCTGAAGAATGAAGGCTGAGCTTGCCTACCTAACTCCACACACTCACACATGCATGTGCACCCACACACATGTGAACAACTGCACTAAAGACACTGAATATACAGTCCTATCCTTGTTGTCACCCTTGTTATCACTTCGAAGCCCTGTCCTCAGCCATCATTAGTCTTGTCCAGATGGCAGTTAGGAGGAAGCTTCCACTCAATGTGTTCTAATCTAAACCTAGTTCCTCGTGTCTTACCAAGCATGCTATTGCTCCAGTCTTGGGTCAGCCGTGCCGTTTCATGCTATCCCGTCCTCAGGCTGCAAACCCTGGGAGGATTTCTTTCCATTTCTCTTACGCTTACTGTCTAAGGTCCAAGCATCACATCTAGATAGGGTTTCTGAGTGGCTACTCCTTCACTTCATTGCTTTATCTATAACCCTACAGCTCCCTTCATTGTAGCAACTAAAGCAATCCTTCTTAGACGCACACAAGATTATGCCACTGTGCGCTTTCACCCTTCCAGGGACTTCCTTATAGTTGCTTCGATGGCCAACAAGAACCTGCAAGGTGGCCCCCCTGTCATCTCCTCTTATGTTCTCCCTGCTCACTTGGCTCTGGAAGTTCCAGACTCTCTGTTGTTTTTTTTTTTAAAGGACATGTCTCTGTCTATGCCTCTTTATTTCTATCTCCATCTATAATATTGTCTCTGTCTATCTGTATCAGTGTTTGTATCTGTATCTATATAATCTGTATCTACGTATCTGTCCCAGCTATTTGGATTGCATTTCTCCTCTGTCTGGAAAACTCCTTCCCCAGATATCTGCCTAACTCGCTCCCTCTTATCCGGTATCCAGTGCAACACCATGTTTTGTCAGAGCTCTCCTGGCCACCATACTTAAAGCGGATATCCAGTCCTCTCTCCCGCTCTCCCTGTCCTTCTTTAGATCTTTATGTTGTTCATTGCTGGAATGAGATTCCTATGACTAGAATATTTAATTTTACTCACTGCTTTAGCATCAAGAAGAGAGTATCTGATCCACGTTAGGTACTGAGTAATATCTCAGGGAAGAATGGGTATATTAATTCTATTAATTCCTCTCCAGAGAAGGAGAAATGGGGATAGCAAAATGAAAACACACACACACACACACCACACACACACACACACACACACACACACACACACACACACACACACACACACAGAGAGAGAGAGAGAGAGAGAGAGAGAGAGAGAGAGAGAGAGAGAGAGAGAGAGAGAGGTGGGGAGAGAGAGTTATGCAAGACTCAATTTCAATAGCATCTTGCCCCTTGTTACTCATGTATGGAACTGAGCGTCTTTGAACTTAGACTGCTCCCTGGAAAATGAACATAACAGTACTTCAAACTTGCGAGCAGGCTTGGTTGTTAGGCATGTGAGTCTCTTGCCACATTTTTTTTTTAACCATCGAATATGTTATAATGCATGAAGATGCCTTTTCTTAGAAGACACTGGTATCTTATGGCCCGTGCATTCATAGCTGCAGTACTGAAGCTGCTGGGACTTTGCTAATGTAGAATTCTTGGTTTCCTGTATACTGTCCATCTAGTTTTCAGTGGTTATGCCATCTCACGTATTGGTTTTTTCCCATCAGAGTCACTGGCTTTTGAGTCCATAGAGAATTTTAAAGTAGATGCTGATAAAAGGAAGCATCTTGCTAGCATGAGCATTATTTTAAAGTTGTAGTTTGGAAAATGAATCTTGTTCTCATCACATAGCTACCCACTTCTTCAAACTCCTGTCTTCATAACCTTTTCCCAGCAAAACACTGAAGACTACTAACACTCTTCAGGCAACCTTGGAATAAACTGTGGATGACTTGACTTAATCACAGCACAGCTAGAGGGGAAATATAACAGATTGCATAAGCAACACTGTCAGCTCAAGCTCAGACCCATTACATTATAGCCACTGCAACCAAAGACAACCCGTCTGCCTGGGATTACATCATATTGCATTGCATCTCATTAGAGCTTGGGAAATGAAAGTGGAATCATGATTACAGACTTAGCTTGGCATATGGCCAAGTAAAGATGGTTACAACTCAACGTTTGATTCCGCTGACATGGTCTCTTTTTTTCCACTTCTGAACCACTAGGCTCCTTTTATACATTCCCCCATCCTGTCTGTACTGCACACTCCCCCCACTCATCCTGTGTTATTAAAGAATACTCAAGAGCCAGCCTTTTAGAGATGAGCTAAAGATTCTGACATAACTGCCCAAGGGACTAACTTCAAGGTACTACATTTGCACCAAAGAAAAAAGAGAAAGAGGGAAATTGTAAAGCAAACCCGATTTTAGAAACTGCAGTGCCAGAGGGAACAGAGTGGCCAGAGGGTGGATATTCTTAGTCTTTGAAAATTGATAACAACGCTTTGTCAGTTGAGTGGAGTGAAACTCTCCATGGCCTGGCACTTGCCACGTGCCAGCTAAGCTTCTCTTTTTACGAGATGTATGATACGTAGTCCGTACTCCAGAAATGTTTTCCCTGAACTGTGACCTTCCCCCATGTCTTTTCCTTCTGACTGTAAGTTAGCAGCCATGAGTCCCCCTGAGCCCTCATCTTGTTAGGGACACACATTATCTGGGGGAGCAGCTGGCAAATGCAGACTGAGGTGGAGGGACAAAAGCGTTTCTGTAATTACTTCTGAGCCACACGCACCTGTCTCTTCTGACAGCAACGTGCTATTCTAAGTGGTGCAATCGATGTGACCAAGTACCTCTCTCTTAATGCTGTGGTGGGACAAGCTGTCAAGACAAACCCAGTAGAACAGGATTCAGAACATGCCTCATCTTTCTGTCAAAGTAAAACAGCATACTGAAGAACAAACCTGCAGTGCAAACAAAATATACATCTTATATAAGGCCATAAAATTCCCTGAATCCTTCCTCCTTAGAAAAATAATAATCTAATTATAAATCAGTGTAGCATTCAGCCCTAGACCCTGCTTCCCAGGGATATGGGACATATTTAAAGATAAACTACTTTTAAAATCTATACTTTAGTTTTCCACTGTGTTTTAATTAAAGGACAAGATGGAGTTTGAACTCAGTTTGGATTAGGCATTAAATATCCTACTTGCTTGAAACAGAACAAGCTAACCAACAAAAAGTTTCTTTCAGCTTTGAGCCAGATGTGTGTGTGTGTGTGTAAAACCACACACATACAACCATTAAAGACTTTTAAGGTGCACTGTGCAAATGCCTTTTCAAGAACATTGTTTATAACAACCCAAATACAAAAGGCAACCTCATGGCCCCATCAACGGGGATATTACAGAGACATTTTGTCTAAGGAAATGGGATGATGTGATGAGAAGGAATGGTGGTCTGTTAACTCTGCATTATGTGAGATCTCAGAGGAATAGCAACAATATAATAATGAAGGCAATCTAGTCGCTTCCATTTTACTGCAAATGATATCATTTCCTTCTTATTTATGCCTCAAATGAATACCACTGTGTATCCATAAATAGTTTTTTTTAGCCATTCCTCTGTTGCTGGAATTTAGGTTGGTTGGTTCTATAGCTTAGCTATTGTGAATAAGGCTTCAAACACTCTGTGCAATAGTGATGTACAGCACACTTCTGTGGCAGGCTATCTCAGAGCCCTTCAGGTAAATGCTGAGGAGTGGCATAGCCAGGTCAAACGGTTACATTCACACTGATTTCCAGATTTTAAACAGATACAGAAAACTATGTAGGTACAGATGTCAGGTAAGTAGAAACAAAACTGTCAAGGGCAACAAAAGAAACTAGCAGGAGTGGGGAGGAGAAAGGGGAGGGCAGTGAGGAATTGACGGAGACATGCTCAGGTTCAAAATACATCATGTACTTGCATGAAAATGGCCTTATGTTACCCAGTATAATACAATAAAAAACTTAAAAAATATAATTATAAGAGAAGGAAGCCAGACCAAAAATACACAACATATAATTTCATTTGGGTAAAGGTCGAAAAATAAGCAATGCTAACAATGTTATTTTGAGATTCATACATAGGTATCAGAACTCATGAAATGCAGGCAGATGATCACCATCCAAGTCAGATCAGGGTAATCCAAGGATATAGGCAAGGATTCTGATTGAGAAAGGAGTGCCAAGTGCCTTCGGGTTGTAAGCAGTGTCTCATTTTGCCCTTGGAAGGCACTTGGAGGGTTTTTGCTCTATGATAATTTATTAAACTGTGAATTTATATTTTATGCATATCACATGTTATGTTTTACTAGGAAAAAAAGGCTTAATGAAAGAATAGGAAACTCTTTTACTGAGACAGATTCTGCAGTGGAGTGGTAGCTGGGAGCAGGGTGGAAACCTTAGTCTCTGCCTTTCTCCTTTCTAGCCTAGATGGAAGTCAGGCATAGCTGTGAAGCAGCAGTGGCTTCTCTGCTTTCTGCATGTTAGGAAAGAAAGCCAGACAAGTTGTATGGCCCATACCTCTAGGGAAATACCTAGATCCATTCTCCCTGCCTAAGGCGGGAGGAGAGCTGGATATGATGGTAATAATGTTTGACACTACATTAAAAAGAGGTTAAAGGAGAGTGAAACATTTTAGCTTGTTTGTCTCTCAGGACCCTGCAATTTCCTCCTCATATCCACGGAGATAACCAAGTGATAACCAAATAAGAAAGCACTCTTTATTTTCAGCCAGCTAGAGACACAAAGCCATCCTCTTTTAAACCAGGATATGCATATTAGCTCAGCTGACTTTGGGACCTGCTTACCTGTGACACCAAGAGTGTCTATCCTCAGTTCTGAGCACTGGGGCTTCAGGGTGGACGGGAGGCCTGAGTAAGTTGTCTTGACACTGAAGAGCATACATTCAAAATGGGGACTAGACTGCAGAAGCTGAAAGGCAGTAATGTGGGCAGAGACTCACGAGACTAGTCAGGATGCGGTACTCACCAGACATGTGGGCATCTGAGAAGCCAGGGTAATGCCATGCTGGTGCAGGGAAAATGTGACATTTGTGTTGAAGTCCAGAAGGAGGATGGGGTGTGCATGCTTTCCAGAGATGCTTCCTGATTGAGAATCTACACACCATCCTCCATGTCTCGGGTCGATCAATTTGAGGCCTGAATCCCAGACACAGTGCATTATTTAGAGACAGGTCTGTCTACTGAATAAAACAGGGAGGAAGGAGGGTCCCAGGGGTAAACTGAGTCAGGGAGGGCACTTCGTTCACATTTCCAGTAGAAAGTTTCAACTGAATCTGAAACTGAAAACTTGGGTTTTTTTTTTTTTCCTTCACTTACTTTATGAATTGCCCTGATTTTTCTTCCTCCCTCCCTCCCTTCTTTCCTTTTAAGAAAAAGATGTGTTTTTCGGTTTGTTAGAGACTGTATGTGAATTGCAGATCAAGTTGCTGATTTAAGTCGATCAAGCTCTTCACACCAAGCATTATGAATCAGTTCTCAGGTATCTGTAGACATCGCACAAATCTGAAGAGTTGCAAAAAAAGCAATTACAATTGAAGAGCCGAGCAGGGCTCCGGGGAAGAGCTGAGCAGGGCTCAGGGGCAGCAGGTCCAGCAGCTGTGAGAGGTCAGAGCTTTATGTGCCAAAATACCCAAGTTTGGAGTAGATAGTGACAAACGCTGTGTATCTTCTATCAGTGGATTGATTATCATATCAATTATCTATCTATATCTATGTATCTAGTTTCTATTGATCAATCATCTGTATCTATCATTCTTCATTCATTCATTCATACATATCATTTCTAAGTTTACTTCATCTATCAACTGATATACTTCTCTATATCTGTGTGTCTATGTCTATATGTATTTATTTCATCTAATATATCCTATCTTATCGTAAATAATATAATATATATCACATTGCATACATTATAATCACATATATCATATATTGTATGTCATATATCGCAATTGCTCATTGCATATAACTATCACATATCACACATCAGATATCACATATAATTGTATATCATATATCAAACAATCATATATCATATATCACATATCAATCACATATCATATCACATATCATATCATATATCAATCTGTCTTACATCAGTGTATTCAGTAAGTAAAGTCATGGTACCATGCTTGTGAATGTAAGCATCCCAATAATAAACAGTTATCTTTTTTTGTTTGATTAGTTCTCATATTTCTATGGTCCTGCTATTTATAAACTGTAGTCTCCTAATGATATGAATCTTCTTTGAATATGTCCAACTCATTGCATATTTTTGATGTCACCTTTCACTGAACAATTACAAATTCTACAGTGTTTTTGACTTCCTCTGGCCACTCCTCATATTCTCCACATTGGTATTTTCAACCCAATTCTGGAGTTCTTGACTTCTCTAAGGGGTTGCATACCCCATTTTCTGGGCTTTGTGACTTTTTATTGAGAATGTTTATTTTTTCTCTTATTCTCTCCTCATTGCTGATCAAATATTTGGCTGAACAAGAAACCCCCACTATATAGGAAATAATTTTTTCCTGAGAACATTGCCTTCTGGTCCTCTACTTTTTTGTAAATATCTTGGGTCATCTGCCAACATTTGAATGTTAATCCTTTATATGAAACCAGTGTTCTTTTTTGGAAACATTAAAATTACCATGGTTTAAATGAGAATGGCACCTGTAGACTCATATATTTGAAGGTTTGTTCCCCAGTCAGAAAAATTGTTTATGAGAGATTAGGAGGCAGGGTTCTTTTGGTGTAAATGTGGGTTGGAGGAGGTATGTCCCTGGTGGTGGGCTTCGAGGTTTAAAAATCCCACACCAGGCTCTCTCTGTCTCTCTATCTCTGTCTCCCTCTCCTTCTGCCTTTTTCCTCTCTCTCTTTTATATCTTTGTCTCTGTGTCTCTATCTCTCTGTGTCTCCCACTCCTCTGCCTCTCCCCCTCCCCTTCCTCCTCCCCTCCCTCTCCCCCTCCCCCTCCTCCTCCCCTCCCTCTTTCCTCCCTCTGTCCCTTCCCTCCCCCTCCCCTTCCCTCCTCCTCCCCTCCCTCTCCCTCCCTCTCTCTGCACACTGCTGGTGCATCAGGATGTAAAGCTCTTGTCTACTTCTCCAGCAACATGCCCCTTTCCTTCCTGCTATAAAGATCATGGAAAAACCCTCTGAAAATGTAAGCAAGCCCCCATGTAAACACTTTTTTTTTCTAAAAGTTGCCTTGGTCATGCTGACTCTTTGGAGCAACAGAACAGTACAAAGACAAGGATCTTTTCCTAATGCTTAGTGCTCTAGAATATCACAGAGGTGCCACCATGCTCATATGCTGGGCATTAGGTGGGCCTTCCTGAAAACCCACACCCTATATTCTGAAAACCTCTTTTTTTTTTTTTTTTTTTTTTTTTTTTTTAATCTCCTGGCTGATTTATAAGTCACCATTTTTTTTTTTTGTCCTCTCATGTATTTGTATGTTGGACATTCTGGGTAGGGTTTTCTCAAGAGTGCCTTGAAGGCTGCGGCAGGAGGACATGAATAGTGGAGATTACAATATATCCTCTTCTATGAAGACAAACAGGAACTATTTAAAGTTCCTTTCAGTTGTCAGGTACCACTCAGATTTCATTGATCATTATAGGGAAAATACATCTATTGAACAGGTACAATGTTGCAGGTCTGCACTTACTGTTCAGTTTCACAGCATGGCATATCTTTCATAAGAAACATACAACAATGCATGTCATGTGTCTGTGAAATCAGAGCACATTAAACTCTTTCATGTAGAAGAGCAGTGGGATGGAGTAGATGGGGGTGGTGCTAGAGAGTGATGTGGGGGAGGAGACGTAGATGATGCATATTTTAGCTTCCTATTGGGAGGGATTTCTGGTAACTAGAGCTGTCAAATGATGAGCTACATCGATAGTGACGGCCGTGAGTGAGTAGGGATCTTGTCTCCAGACAGGCAAACACTAAAGTTTGCAGAAATTCTCTAAAGCGAACTTCTTACTGTAGACATATCATATGCCATTAAAATTGATAGTTCTTAATTTCTTTCATCTTCAAGATCATAACTAGCACGGAATTGTGGATTTCAAAGCTACAATCTAATTCCACAAGGTGGAAAAGAGTCACAGATGCTCTGAGTTAAATTTTCATAAACATGGTTTGAAAAATATCAGTCAGAGGAGGGCCTTCTAGTTCACCTACGTCTGTAATGCTGACTGCACCTTTGCAAACTGGGATTAGATCACTGCTTTGGAAAGTCATGAAGGTCCTGGAGGATGATGTCCCATCATGGAGACTGGTCCCTATCTGATCTTTTATTAGAGAAATGACTGGAGGTGGGGAACATAGACAGGATGGATAGTGAGCTTCCAGTAAAAGGCACGGTTTCCTCCCTGAACGGGCTGGCTGCCTGGAAGACAGGTTGATTTGCATTTATCTACAGTGCATCACTTACTTACGTGCAACACTGCAGCATTGCCAGTATCTGCCTAGATACAGCCTTGTCCTTAGAGGAAAACTGCATTCATTTGCAACCATCTTACACTCTGCAGTTGATACGCCAGCACTTTCTCCCCTGCCTGTCCCCTCTTTTCTACCAGGACCCCAAGAAATGAAAGATTTTTGGTGAGATCTTCTTTAGTCTCTCAAGGTCACTTAAGAAAAGAGCTAAAATAATAACACATCACCGTGGTTCTGTTTGAGCGAGGATTCACAGGATAAAGATGTGCCAGCAATACAAAGCATAACCTTTGAGGATTGAGTTATATTTGCAGACGGTGTGAGCCCAGTGAGATAATAACACCTTTCTCCTTCATCTAAGTTGGGAAAATCCAGGTGGAATTGCTGGGCTTAAAAAAAAGAAGTTATGTAGCCTTGAAAGATTTGCAGTGTCATGTTTGACTAAGTCAGTCCAATAGCTGGCAGAATAAGTACTGCAGGAAAGCTTGAGCTAATGTTTTAAGATGAATCTTTGGCTCAGGTCTAAAGCAAGAAGAAGGTTCCACAGTTGCAGGGAACTGAGGACCATGCTGTAGACTGTTAGGAGCCATGACAGTGGACCTCTTTGGGAAGGTTTTTTCATGGCTCTCTGTCTTCAGTCCTTCAGGAAAGGTCACCCGATCCCCAACCCTATGGTTTAAATTACTGCCTGATGGTTTCCAAGCCTCCATATTATACCCAAATATTTCATTCAATTTTCTAAAAAAGCCATCCAACCATATAATGCACATTTATCTAGAAACATATCAAATAAACTCAAAATTAACTTCTTGGGGAAACTAAGGTAACAGATTACATATCTCAGTTCCCACTTCTCTTCTGTATGGGTTTTCATCTATATATGTTAAAATATCCTTGCATACAATGTAAAAACCTAAATGAGAGCCACAGTGGTCATTTATTATGAGTTAGCAATTACCCAGCTGAGCCTATATAGCTTTCAGCAGCCTTTTCTGTTAAAACTGATGTAATTGAAGTTTTAAATTCCCTTATGAGATTTCCTTCCCTTCCTTGTCCTGACCCTAAGACTGCTGACTTGACATTAGCTTCCAAACCAATTAACAGGACAGTTTCCCCATAGAAGATAGGGTTTCTCATCCCTAGTAATTAGGTCCTATCTATAATTGTATTTCATGCTTAGACTCAAAGTATCTAAATAGAGCTTAGCAAGACTGCATACAGTTAGGAACTTGTCTTGAAATATGGTTCTTCTTGGACTGAAGGCCTTTCCTTTACTTCCTTATGAGACTCGTTCATCTAGATCAGGTAGGTCCAATCTATGAATGGGCTGCATGTGTCCAAGGATAGCTATAAATATAGCCCAATAAATTGGCAGATGACAGTATCCTATCCTGTTATCAAAATGTTGGATGCCCTTGATCTAGAGGAAGCTTCAGTGTCTCAGGATGTGGGAAGAAATTCTTGTGTACCCAGCTTTATATATCCTGGATTCTCACAGTATATTTCTACAGCAAGCCAGTGGTTCTTAGTGGATCCCAGGTTCTCACACTGTATGCCTACCTGAGCCTATGGTTCTTAGCAGGTCTGCTCCACATTTTGGGCACTGGCCTCTTTAGCATACATTCTTTATGTCCTTAGGCCAGCCTCCTTGTGGCATCAGCCAACACAAGGGGCACTGGCTAAGAGATAGTTGAAGAGATTAGAAGTCAAGGACTTTTGTTCTATGTTTGTATTGAATACATTTTCTACTATGACTGTGACTTTCTGAAATTCTTGCCTCCCCTTTGCAGTGTCATCTCTGGCATCTTTTATGTTTGCTCAGGTTTCAGCACCAACTGTCTGCACTTGCTTTTATAAGATACCTATCCTGCCAAGAGAATTCAACCCCCATGACCTAATTACCCACAAGGTCTCACCTCTATATAATATTACATTAAGACTAAGCATTCAATGTGAAAACTGAGGACACATACAAATATTCACACAGAGTCCCTTCTTCCCACTATGTTGAATTTTATTTTATTTTTGCAACTGGACAATTGACAATCTATCAAGATTTATATTTATATTTCCTTATACCTTAAAAGTATGTTATTTGAGGAGATTTGATACAGTTTCTGCTTTTTCAAACTTTTTGTGCTTTTAAAGTCATTATCATGTTCTGGTTAAGCCTTTGAAATTAGATTCCAGATGAACCTTGAGATCTGTTTATCTATTGGTTGTCACAAACTCAAGAAGTTTACTAGTCTCTTGGGACTTTGGTTTTGCTTGTGTTAAAAAAATTAAAATATTCATAATTTTATAATAGCTTGTTTTTATGTTCATAATAGTGGCATACCTTTGTCATGTAAATATTTAAATTGATATTATTTTGTTATTCTGTACCATAGACAGTTCTAATTGCAAAGTTTGCTTTTCTTGCAAACAGGATACTTATTTTAAATTTTATATCTCCTTTTTAGGGCTCTTTCAGTATATTTAATATAATTTTTAAAAGATCTTCAATCTAACATTCCACTATACTATAGTAAGCCCTTCTTGATATAGATGGTTTGTTTAGAACAAACTCTTAAAACAGTGAACCCTGCCTGTCCACTGAACTGGTAAATTGCAGTATGTCCTGACTCTTGTTCTGTAGGACTTTGTGTGGCACATTAATCTTTGAATATTAGATAATGTAAGCCCCGAAGCAGTGGTGTTTCAATTCTGTTCTCTTGATGTGGAAGCTCAGAAAACAGAAAATGGATAGTATTTAACTATCCAGTGCAAGTCTGGTTATCTCTAAATGCTAACAAGATGCTGGTCTAAGAAGGTGGAGAGGGTATTGGGAGTTTCTGAGATGCTGAGGTGTGTGGTGTGTGAATACATATGTGTGTGTGTGTGTATCTGAATGTATATGGTGTGAGGTATGTGTGTGTGTGTGTGAATGTGTATGGCATGAGGTATGTGTGTGTGTTGTGTGTGTGTGAGTGTGTGGAGTGTGTATGGTGTGTGCATGTGTGTGTTTAGATACTTTTGGGCACAATAATTCCCTGTGTAAAAACTTCTGATTGTGCAGTTTCCACCAATTATTTTATATCTCTACTGAGTTTTGAAAAAAAATTGCTTAAACCACTTTTAATAGATATTCAAATCAAGGGCTAGGAAGATGGCTCAGTTAGTAATGTTCTTGCCTTATAAGCTACAAGTATGTGAGTTTGCTTCTCAGAATCACTGTTGCTGGGTTTTTTGTTTTTTTTTTTTTGTTTTTTGTTTTTGTTGTTGTTGTTGTTTTTAAATAGGTGTTGTATTGCTTATAATCTCAGCACTTTGGGGACTTGGTAGATATCTAGTTTAGAAGACTACTTGACAAACCAGGCCAGGGTGAGACTCTGTTTTTTACCTTTGTTTTGTTTTTTATTAAAATGGCTGACATGTGAGGAACAACACCAAGATGTTCTCTAGCTTCTACATGCATGTGCACACATGTTCATGTGTATAGGCACATGCACGCACACATTCATGCACGTATTCATGCACACAAACACAAAATGAAAGAAAAGAAAAGGAAATGAAAGGAAAGAAGAGAAAAGAAGAAGAAAAAGGAAAAAATTAACAAAAATAATTTGAATTCACAGAATTTAATAAAAATACATCACCATGCTTATTCATATATAACAATACTTAGCTGATTGTAAATGAACCAAATAGATCCTCTTCCTCAATATTTTTACTGCATGTTTTTATTTGTAGATATGTTTATTTTCCATTGGATTACAATTGTCTACAGCCTTCAATACAATGCCATGCTACACAGCTAAGTAGCCTGTGCACAATTGGCCGTCCCACAAACCTGCATCATCTAGGTTTGCATAAGTGCACCATATGATGGGCCCACCTAAGGATTCACCTTTATTAGCAAATTATGCTTTATAAATGGGAGCATATAATCTGTAGTTATTTTTGTAACTACATTCTTGTAATGAAAGTTATTATTAGTGCAACGTAATAATGTTTCTAAGGTCAGTGTCTCTAAGATTTACCGTACTGTGGTGTACGTCAGTAGTTGACCTCATTAATCACCATTAAGAGTTCATTACAAAGAAACACAGATTTTATTTATATATCCATCCATCAGGGGGCTTTTGAGCTGCCTGTGCTTTTGAGCTATGGTGAATAATGAACATAAATATACAAGCGCTTATTAATTTATTTTCATTTCTCTCTGTGTGGATCCCTGGGACAGGTTACTGGCTCATTGATCTCTGCATTTTTAACATTATGAGATACTATCTAAAGAATTTTCTAAATAGTTGCCAATGAGTGACTTTTCATTTTCTACAATGATCATTGCTCATGTCTCAGGCTTTATCCCTGACTTCTCCGTGCCAGCTTAGACTGACGATCATGTATTTTGCTTAAAGTCCTCCTCACCTTAGCTTTGTTGCCCTGGTAAGTATCGATCACCCCACACCCGCACATTGTCTTTCCCTGGACGCTTTCCTCTTGCATATATTTTTTTGCTGGTTTCTGGCCCTTTCTCTCTACCTTAGCATTTACTAAATGGTATTCCACTTCCTAGGTTTGTGGGTATTTCTCTCCAATAGAGCTCTGCTGTGATTTCCTAAGTCCTGTTCCACCTTCTCAGCATCTTGTTTCTTTTCTTCTTTCTTTCTTTCTTTCTTTCTTTCTTTCTTTCTTTCTTTCTTTCTTTCTTTCTTTTGTTGTTGTTGTTGTTGTTGTTGTTGTTGTTGTTGTTGTTTTTCGAGACAGGGTTTCTCTGTGTATCTCTGGCTGTCCTGGAACTCACTCTGTAGACCAGGCTGGCCTTAAACTTAGAAATCCGCCTGCCTCTGCCTCCCAAGTGCTGGGATTAAAGGCATGCGCCATCACTGCCTGCTCAGCATCTTGTTTCAAAGGAAGGCTGCTCACAAGAGGGTTCACTAACAGTTTTGTCAAACTGATGTTCTCTCTCTCTCTCTCTCTCTCTCTCTCTCTCTCTCTCTCCTCTTTCATCTCTTTCTCTCCTCTTTCATCTCTTTCTCTTTTTCCCCCCTCTCTTCCTCTTTCCCCTCCCCTCTCTCTCCTTGCTTAGTGCCTTGTCCTTGTTTCAAATCAACTTGAAATTTCAGTGCTTTTATTTTTGTCTCTCATTTACTCTTTATGTTCAATGTTCCAACTCCTGTTCATCTATGTGGCAGTCACCCCAAAGACAGATCCATTTTCTGCATCACTTTCTTACCACATTACCTCGTTCATTTAACTACCATATTTCTTCTCAGCTGTTCTACCTAATTTACTTTATTTCCATTTTTCTATCACTGCTGTAACACACACACCTGTCTTCGAGTTTAGGCAGCTAACCTGGGCTCATAGGGGCGTACAAAGGCTGATCCACTCATCAGAGAGTATGCATGACAGATGTACAGCTTGGTCCTCATGTGAGACCTCTGATAGAAGGAGTAGGGGCTGTCTCTACTCTGTTGCCTGCCTGTGGATCCATTTCCCCTAACTGTATGGCCTTGTCTAGCCTCAATAGGAAAAGAGGAGCCTTTCCTACTACAGCTTGATATGCCAAGGTGGGTTGGTATCCATAGGAGGTCTCCATTTCTCTGAGGAGAAAGGGAGGCAGTAGAATGAGAGGGGGGAAGGAAGGTGGGACTGGAGGGAGAGGAGGGAGTAGAAGCTCCAATCAGGATGTAAAGTAAATAAATTCATTAATGCAAACCAGGGAGGCAAACAAAAGAGTCCAAGTACATTCCTCTGCCTTCTCTCTTGAAAATGTTCAGAGTTTCTCTGTTATGATTTAAATGAAGATCCTTATCTGTGTATCACCCTCTTTAATGTGTTTCCCTAGCTCTGTCTCCTACCGTGTTTTTTAATTGGATATTTTATTTACATTTCAGATGTTATCCCCTTACCCCATTTCTCCCCCTGCCCCACCCAGGAACCCCCTATCCCATCCCCCCTCCTCCTGCTTCTATGAGAATGTGCCCCCACCTACCCCCCCACTCCCACATCCTGACCCTCGAATTCTCCCACACTCGGGCATCCAGCCTTCATAGGACCAAGGATCTCCTCTCCCACCCATGCCCCACAAGGCCATCCTCCCCTACATATACAGCTGGAGCCATGGGTCCCTTCCTATGTGCTCTCAGGCTGGTGGTTTAGACTTTGGGAGCTCTGGTTGGTTTCCTACCATGTTTCTATATTGAGCATGTTCAACTCTTTGTTAACCAGTGGTAGTGTGTTGCATTTTCTGTTTTCAGCTTTTCTCACATCTCTCCTTGGGAAGCCCTCCCCTTTCTCTCTACAATTCTATTTTTCAAGGCCCTAAAGCTATGTGTCCTACTGCACAGTAATGTCTATGTTCTTACTAACCCAACTTTATCACTCTTTTATTCAAGGTTTCCAAAGTCATTTTTACTTATTTCTATCAATTGCTTTGTACCTATGTGGTCATTTCTCCTGAAATCAGTGGTGTTGGGGGTAGAAGCCATGGTATACTTTATCACAATTAGAGAAGCTACTATATAGTGTTTGTTAGGCATGACCTGGGCATCAAACTAACTATTTTATATAAGCAACTCTTCTGTGATTACAAAAACCTTCAAGGTAGACACTATTTTAAATCATTTCATAAATGAGGAAGCTAATGTTTAAAGATATATTTATTTATTTTATGTATATGCGTACACCATTGCTCTCTTCAGACACACCAGAAGAGGGCATCAGATCCCATTATAGATGGTTGTGAGCCACCATGTGGTTGCTGGGAATTGAACTCAGGGCCTCTGGAAGAGCAGTTGGTGCTCCTAACCTCTGAGCCATCTCTCCAGCCCCAGAAGCTAAACATATACCTAAAGAGTTTAAAGAGAACCTGTAACTTTCCTGAAGCTAAACATATACCTAAGTGGCAAAGCTAAGATTTAAGCCCAGACTGACTTCATTAAAGTCTACCCCTTTCTTCCCAGCACTTAATTTAGTAAGTGCCAATTAAATAAATAAAAGATGTTCAGTTCATACTGCTCAAAAGAAGCATATGGCTTAGGAGTTATGTATTAGCTCAAAGTAAACACCAACACTTTCTTAGCATGAGGTACTTGTCACATGTGACATATTCACTCATTCATAAGGTAGACGGAGAAGATGATGATCTCGTGAGGACAAACGGACCTGTGTACTCGGTGACGTCTACCAGGTGGCTATGTTGGGTAGCAAATGTCAGGTAGTGACAAGAGAAATAAAACCCATGTTTGCTGTTCATCCTTGGAATAGCAAGACGAATGGGCAGCCATACCACAAGCAGTAGCTGTAATAATGTCAAAAATCCACTCCATGAGAGAATGAAATTTTTTGTTCACTGTGAATCACCTGCAGTCTCTGCTCTAAGATGAAAATACCAAAACATGTGACACATGTTTCATTAGTGTTATTTTTAATTGATTTATCTATAAGTTTCTATTTACCATCTGTTTGTCTGGCATCCATCTATACCACATTTATGCAGTGGTTGTATTGTACCATTATGAGATTGGCAAGGTAAAACTATCACTGTGTTTGTGTTACTAGGAGTCACATGTGCACAATTCAGTCTGCACTGGGACACTGACCTCCATGCCTAGATTTCAATTCTTGTTTTCCCCTTTATATCACATGGTCTCAAACATGGAAAAGGAACATGATCTTTAGACTTCCAAATACCAGTGTTTCCTAGAATAGCAGCCTCCCTGGTTAGGCTTTTTATCAAAGGAAACCTTCAAGTTATAGAATACTTACATTAAATTATATTACTCTTTCCTATTATTGTCATAAAATAAATGCCTTTGACTTTCAAATAGTCTCATCACTAATCAGCGGCTGGAAGACTACTGAACCTTCTATTAATATTTCCTATACGGTGATCCCGCTTTCAGCCTTCCATATTCCACAAAAGCAAATCTTGTTTAAGAGAGCCGTAAAGATAGACGGTTGTTACACAGTGGGTAAAGATAGACGGTTGTTACACAGTGGGTAAAGAAGGACAATTAATTTGATGAGGAAATATGAGAGTTAATTTTCCGGTTGATCTACTCCATCCAAATAAGGATAAAGTCCATTAAGATATCATCACAAAGATGGACTTTATCAGTATGTCTCCAGGTCTTTGGTTTTAGAATTGTAGATGGAGAATTTTTGATGCAGTTTCTACTCCATTGACATTCAGGAGGGGAAAGTGCTGTATCTATCTTTTTAAATCATAGTGCCATTTGCAATTCTTATGTGTTGTCTTGATTTATTTGTTTGAGTTTTATGTATTCTAATGGGTGCTCTAAAATTTAATGTTCATATCCAGGAAGCATTTCATAAGTGCAGGGTGTAATTTAAAAAATTGCATAATTTTTAAAAAGCTTTACAGTCTAGGGGACTTAGGACAGCATCTGCACTCAATATTCTAATCAATGTTATTTCAGAATTAGTAGCTAAAAATTAAATCTCAATTACTATCATCTCAAGGAGTCTCTGCTGGCAAAGTGGACACTTTGCATGTTTAGAATTGCCTATAAGAACATTGTTTCACTGATCTGGAGAGGAGAACTCCCTGCGATGAGAAACAATGTAGAGTTGCTTGCTTTGCCCTTACATCTTTGTGAGGTGCCTGATAAAAGACATTTATGCTGATCAGGATGTAGGTGGGAAAGAATGGGGCAGAAGAACATGGCAGACTTCTGATCTTCAAGGACATTTCTCACCTGTGGTCCTGCAAATTTCATACCCTAAATGTCTTCATTAGGGAACGATGAGCTCCAGTTAAACTCATCAAAATAGTACAGACACATACTTAGGAACATACAGCTAGTCATTATTTACCTAGATACACCATTACAAAGCTACTTGTTTCATTAGGAAGAAAGATTTCTCTCCCCATCAATAATTCAGACGGAGTCCTGTAAAAAGATAATGACATAGTTAGCTTAACTTATCAACTTGACACAACCCTGAGTCTCTCTTGGGAGAGAAGGCAACCTCAGTTGAGAAATTACCTAGATCAGATTGTTCTGTGGCCCTGTCTGTGAGATCATGTCTAGGTTGCTATTTGATGTAGGAGTGTAGGAGGAGCTAAGGTGAGAGGAGTAAAGAGAGGAAGAGGAGGAGTAAGGAAGGAAGAGGAGGAGCTAGGGGAGACAGGAGAGAGGGAGGTGAACATGGAGGTGGATGCTCACCTGACTCCGCCAGTCAAAGGTAGTTGGTATATCTAGGTTGGGTATTGGGTTACACCTCTGATTGTAAGGGCATCTTGTTATTGATCATTACCAAATATATAAGCCTTTGATTAATTTTTAAGCATTAGAGTCTCATTTTTCTACTGGGCTTGTGTGGATGGTGGGATGGTCTGGGCAATGCCCAGCCTTGCAGAGACAGAGTGGAAGATTGGCAGAGCTATCTCCCATGATGGCATCTTGTGTGTGGCAGGGCTGGTGTTTCTGGTGGGCCGTTTCTAGCTGCAGTGCCCACATGGCCTCTGGCCAGTGAACATGACATCTGATCTAGCCAGAGCCACCGCAGCCTAGACAATCAGATTAACCAGCGACCACATTTTAAAAATAATTATTACAACATAGGAGGGCCTATCCCTGTAGGCCCTGTAATCCCTTAGTAGGTGGGCCTGAGTGGTATAAGAAAGGCATTGAGCAAGTAAGGATGAACAAGGCACAGCCCTCCATGGTGTCTGTCTAAGTTCCTGTCTTCAGTTTCCTGCTTTGAGCTCCTGCCTTGGTTTCTCTCAATGATAGACTGTGTGTCTTGTAAGCCAAATAAACCCCCAAATTGCTTTTAAACAGTGTAAACCACAACAACCAAAAACAAACAAGGACAAGTAATGAATGTGGCAAATTCTTCTAAAATTCAAGTTAGAATTAGATTTTGTTTGTATTTTATTAGCACAAATAATCCAGACTGCTGCTGACAGCAATTTTGAAGTTTTCATGGACAGTAATGAGATCTGGACAGATAATAGTAAGAACTAAGGGTAGCCATTAGGTCACATCCAAGTTCTTGTTCCAGCCTAGCTCCTTGACTCGGTTTCCTTTGCCAGAAGTAGATGAAGATGCTTTTATTTCTCCTGAAGTAGAAATATGGACAATATTTACATGTATTTATTTAGAAATTAATTATAAAATTGAAACTCAATCTCAAATCCTGATTCTACATGAAGGAGGAACAATAATAATGCACAAAGGCAGATATTGTTGCCTGTGGAGTGAAAACCTCTGTGCACTGGAGGTGAGCTCTTGCTTTACACACTGTTCAGTGGAGGATGAATTGTGCACTCTAAATATTACTGAGTCTGTTAGAAAGACAGTATTCCTCCATAATAAAATTCAGGAGGCTCTGTAAAAACATTAAAGTTTCAAAAATAGCTTTATAAATAATTTCTGTTGAGATTGTTGCAACTTTGTGGGATATTGAAAGCTAATTATAAAACTTAAACTTAAAATGGGAAGTATATTTTCTTTAAGGTATCATTTGTTCCCATTACTAGAAAACTGTCAAGACTGTGTTCATTATTGCTTGCAAGAAAGAGAATTCAAAATGTCTAATTCCAGAAGCATTTGCTTACCTGGCTTTGACTGGAGATACTGAGGTGAATGACATAGCCACTTCCCTGAAGATGCTCAGTCTGAACAGTGAGAACAGAGAGTTATGATTTGTTTAGATTAGAATTTTTTGATCTGTTTCCTCTAATTCTAAGTGACCTCAAGTACACAGATTTATTCAATAAGTATGCAAATGAAATACATCCGCACAAAATTGGAAAGGAATTTATTTTTTAAAGACTTTTTTGGCTTACATATAATTTTACTATTTACTAAAGAGAAAATCAAATTTGTATACAAATGTGATGTAATTTCTTGTTTATCTTGACTTAAATAATTAAAGATTGGCCGGGCAATAGATATCACAGGATATAGAACATATTTGACAGTTTTCCAAGTTAACCAATATTTTTACTTAATAATCATCAGTGCTGGGAATTCTACTGCACATATGTATGTTACATGAAATAGTGTAATTATGTCTAGAACCATTTCAGAGATGATTAGAAATTTTCCCAAGTCAAAATTCATTTGGCTACTCTTATAAAATTCAAGCCAATACATTCAAATATCAATTTTAAGAGATTCTGATCCAATGCAATTTAAATATACACTAATTTGATACTAATATATTAATGTATGACAGGAAGAAAACGTAGAATATTTTTCTTTTCTATTATTAAACCTCTATGTTTGTATAAAGGCGAAAACCCTGTCACAACAAAACTCCTATAACAGACAATATTCTTAAATAGATTCTGTAAGACTCATGTATGTGAAAGTTACAAGGTTTAAGAAGCACAATTTACAAGTCTCTGGAAGCTCCTGAAACTTACAAAATCCACTAGGTCCCTTTACAGGTTTAAATAAGCACTATTGAGAGCAGGAGAGAGAAGTCCCCTTGACTACAGCAGAGAGGTTTCAGGCAGTGCCTGCTAGTGTTGTGTTGTGTGGGCTTGCTGCACACTCAGTACGAAGTGCTCGTGATGTTTGTTCAGGACCAAGGTTACAATGAAGCTATATGTACAATTGAGTATGCTTTGGTTTTTTTTACGTTTGAATCAAGTTTTTGTTGTAGTGCATTCAGAAACCTTGCACTGCTGTGTAAAATAAAAGACTGGGCTTAGGATTTGCAAGAGATGAGCTATCCAGAGAATTTTTTAGAATAGCAAGAGAGAATTGCTTGGAGAACCGTCTCAAGCAGAAAATAGAGCGAGAGATGTCTGGAGATCTCCAGAGACAGCAAAACAGAGAGAAATCAATCTGGAAAGCTGTTTCGAGCAAAATATAGGTTGTCAGCTTAGACCTACAATTTGACTTTGTTTCAAAAGTTTCAAATACCCCTTCCCTCAGAACCCTTCTCCAAGATGAGGCAGGTCCTTGGCATACTGGTTTTGTGTTTCTGTTTTTTGATACTGAGAGAAAGGCAGGAGTCTTACTCTGAAGCCGTGCTCCTCAAAAGGTTGTCTAGTGTCTTTAGGACAGTGACTTAGGTCTTATGTATATTCTCTTCTTTTCCTTGTCACAAATTTACTGAGTAAGGGTCATCATTGTCATGATTTTACACTTAAGGAAATAAAAAGCATATAAGGAGTACTTAGTCTAAGGTCTAATGGAGAGGACATGAGAGCTGAGGCTTAGACTTAATTTTCTATTTCCTGCAGTAAACATCTCCCGGGGCTCACTCAGAGTTGTTTCAGAGCACATGGTAACATTTAGACCTTCATTTGACCATGTAATCTGGGATCCGTAAGCACTGCTCTGTTAGTTTGTCGTACATTAGTACACTGGAGATTATTTTGTTTTCCCAAGGTGAGTAGGTGAGAGTCAGCCCCTGGTGTGTCTGGGCACCATGCTCACACTTGTACTGCATTTAGCAGACTGTGAATTCCTGTTTTACGGTGTGTGAACAGCGGTGTGTTTATACTTCTAGTACTGGTGCCTGGTGTCCTTCACTGCTACTTGTCCCTCTGGTCATTTGGTGATATTTTAGAAATAAAAGTAGCTGCGATGTTTTTATTCAAGATGATGCTATTTTTGAAAGTCCCTTAATCTCTTTTTAATACTCCTTTAAGGCATCTTAGTGACCTCTCAGGTTAAGATCCCAGGTTCTCAACAATGTGCTGTCAACTATCCTCTTGAATCTCCTCCTCCCGTGCCATAATTCATCCCAGGAGCTAGTTATCATGTAGATTCCTTTCTTATGTTGATAGGCAGGTGGCCAGTTTAGGCCTTTATTCTGCTTTGATATATGTGTGAGAAACTATTAATTGATGTTGGTCCTAGGTACCACAATAGAGAGAGAAGCTTACTAAGATGCTAAGCCTTTATTCTCTGAAGGAACAGAAAGGTTCATCCTTCTTGGAAAGACTGACACCTGGCTAGCTCACTCCAGTTACTTTATTCAAATATTATACAAGGTTACTTGGGCTGGGAAAGGTTTCAAATACCAAAGTTATCTTGATTTTCCTGCCCCCAAGAACAGACAATTCACATAAGTCTCAATCTTTTTTGATTCTGGCTGGTCATAATCTCAAAACAATTTCTCAGCCTCCACTGATTGATTAATCCAAACACAGCAAAGGCTTTGTTCAAATATTTCACTCAAAGGCAGACACAAAGGTTTTACTATACATCTCACTACAACAATTTCTTTCTTTCTTTCTTTCTTTCTTTCTTTCTTTCTTTCTTTCTTTCTTTCTTTCTTTCTTTCTTTCTGTAACCTTGGCTGCCCTGGAAGTCACTCTGTAGACCAGGCTGGCTTTGCACTCAGAGATCTGCCTGCATTTGCCTCCTGAGTGACAGGGTTAAAGACATACACCACCACTGCCCGGCTAAGTGAGAAATTTTTAAAAAGATGTTTTAAAGAGCAATTTTAGGTTCACAGTAGAATTAAGAATAAGATGAAGACTTATCATATATCATAATCTCTGTCCATGTACACACTACACACACACACACACACACACACCCCAATATGCCAGAGTGGTACATGTTTGAAACTGATGGACTTACACTCCTATACCTTTACCACTGAAGGACCAGAGTTTACACTATTGAGACTCACTGCTGGTGTTGCATGTTTTATGGATTTTGACAAATCCACAATGTCACTATCTCCAGAGTTCTACCTTTTCCAGAATGTCATTTGGTACCTTTTCCAGAATGTCATTTGGTTGGAAGTCATGGATTTTTGAATAAATAAACAAATCTTTTTTTTGTTGGATAAGTAATGTCAGTCTTTTCAGTCTGATGCTTTTAAGACATGAAGATAACTTGCAAAGGCAAATAGGCTCTCTCCTTATCTTTTTTCATCTGTGGATGATGGGAACGTCCTTTTTGGTTATTGTGGAAAACAAGGGACAGACATTATTATCTAGTTGTATGACATGAACGTCCTTTTGTTTCTTTCTATAAAATGAGGTAGTTGGATCTGATTATCTCTTCCTCCTTTCAAATTGCCTTAATTTTAGTTGTAAGAGATTAAATATGCTTATTTTGCCTCAAGCAAATGGAAGGAAATTGAATAGAGTTTCTGCTTGGGAAACTAGAAAGGAAAAGATAACAGTGTAGGGACAAATCTTTTTTGTGTAAAGAGTTACTTTATAACCCATTATATTTGAATATGATAGACTGTGGCCATCTGGGAAACTTCTATTCTAAAAGCCCATGACCTTTAAAGGCTATGAAAGAAAGACAGGGGGTGGAGACAGCACACTTCCTTCGCATCTCTTGCACACTTACTGGTACAGATTTTTATTCCCCCGAAGAGCAGCCCTTAAACTCCATGTAGCAGAAGATATTTGAGTAGTCATAAAAGTACTTTCATAACACACAGAGCTGATGTGAGGGGACAGAAAGTCTAGGTGGAATTAAACCTAGGTTGGGAAGCTGAAATTCATCATCAGCTGTTCGTGGAGCTTAACACATTATAAATTTATGCACTGCATATGGCAAGTGGGGGTGAATTGGAGAATCTAGCGAGCCACGCTTCCTGCACATGAGCAGATTCCTTTCTTTGCAGAGAAGCAAAGTATGTAAAGGTGTAGCATGAAGAAGCAAAGGCGATTGCACTCATTTTAGAGTTAACATCTGTGATAGCAACGATATTAAGATGTCCGATATGTTTTCCAACAGTTGCAGCTTTCTTTGTGTTTAGTCCAAGAGGGGTGCTTGAGGGCATTCCAGGGGCTGCACAAAACCAGCCACACAAGAATCTGCTTGGATATATCCAAATCTCTTTCCAAATCAAAGTGTGTCAAATGCCCAAGTTTGGCAATGACAAAAAAATCATGCATTAATATAGACTGAGATTTATATAAAGGAATGATTAAAAAAAAATCCCTGCACCTAAAGTAATGTGAGGGCCAAGAAATGATTTGTCATTTGTGTCTCATTCTAATGAAAATGGTAAGGCGAGAGCTCCTGGGTGCATTTGATACCTTGCGGTCCTGCTGAGAAGGCAGCTCCTGGCTCTCTCTATAGACCCAATTCTGGAGCAGAGGGAATAAAAGCATACATACCACAATAATGAGATTACTGGGACAGCTCCCAAATTGAGACAGCCGAGCCAAATCGATAGATGCATTTTTCTTTCCCTTGAAGTTGCTGAGCCCATTAGAAAGGCTAATATACTTCATGGTTAGACCCTGGGAACTTAGAGAGTATGTGTCAAGCTCCCTCTTGCATTTTGCAAATTAAAAATTTAAATGCAGGGATGATTCCAAAACACAACCACACCATCAAAATGACAGTTTCCCTAGGATAAGCATTCCTAGTTCTCATTTGAAAAAAAAAAAAAAAAAAGCCTTTACTCATTGTAAATGTGCAAGCTGCACACGGGTGTTTGACTGGTCTGCGGCAGTAGGATGGGCAATCACATAGTCTAGAGCGAAGGGTGGAGACCTGTGAGCAGCATAGAGTGTAGGTTAGAACGTAGACCCCCATCTTCGTTGGCTGTGTTAACTCTAGACACTCACCTGCAGATTGGTCTCCTTTCTTTTTGTGAAACACTACAAAGCAGGGGAGGACAAGACCCAGGGGATGGTGTGATTGTGTTTTGGAATTAACTTTGAAATGGTAAGCAAAAATAAAGATATATTTAGCTAAATTTATATTTACAGGACATTTCATGTAATGGAAAGAAACCTAAGATATAGCATTGATTTTAAAAATAAACTGTAGAGATGACACAGTGGCTACCAGCACTTAGTGCTTTTGAAGAGGACCAACATTTCTATAGCATCTGAAGCTGTTTTCTGATCTCTGAAGGCCCCTATGCAAATATGGTACATATAAACTAACACATAGACATAAATAAATAAATTTATGGTCTCCTTCCACATGACTATAGTCTCAGTGCTCTGGAAGTTGAGAAAGATGTGCCTGTATGAATTTTAGACCAGCCTGGGCAACACAGTAAAGCCTTGTCTTTAATGAAATCTGTAACGCATATGGTTTGTGAATTCTCAAACTAAGTATGCTTTTATGTATGGATCATTTATGTATGAGGTATGTTTGCTTTTATTGATTTAGCTCTAGAATTAATTCTCTATATGGGCCATATGCAACACAGAGACACACACATAGACAAACATACACACAGCAAAGACCATTGACTAGGTTGTGGGTAGCAAGTCACATGTGCACAGCAAAGAGCCTTAATTGAATCTGGCTGGACAATCGAAGCAGCATGTCTAAGGATCAGATTTGTTCCCTTGTTCTGTCTCTGCCTTACTAAGTTCTCCTAGAAATACAGAGCTTGTCTCACAGAGAATAAAACTAAACAGTATTTTATAAAATAGCAGAAGATGCTGAGTCATTCTGCAGTTGAACAAAAGAATATTCTAGCACATGTACCAGTATTATGTCACCTGAGAGAGAGAGAGAGAGAGAGAGAGAGAGAGAGAGAGAGAGAGAACAGATAGACAGAGAGAGAGAACAGATAGAGAGAGAGAGAGAGAGAGAGAGAGAGAGAGAGAGAGAGAATATCACTGTTGAAGTATATATTATGAAATGAGTGTGAAAAGAGCCAGGAATGAGAAGATAGCAGTCTGGAACTGGGTCAGGTCACAGAGATAAGGAGTAAAATAGCCAGAGAATTCCAGAGAAAATGCTAGACAATGTTTGACAGTCAGTGGTAAGGCCTTGCTAGTACTATTGTCATGGAAGAACACTTTCTTCAATTTCACGGTTTGCACAGAGAGGCAAGGACATTGACAGGTTGCACACAGCATCTAACACCAGAGAGACCAAGTTTAAATCATGGCATCACTGTTTATTAGACATGTGACCTTTGTTGACTTCGATCTCTCAGGTTTTAGTCTTCATCATTCGGCTGGCTGTAGCCATCATTAGAATGTTTATAATACAGTCAAGTACTTCCCATACTCACACAATGAGGGATGGTTATCAATATTCTATGGACATAGAAATAGAAAATGTACATTTATTAACATTACCGTTTCTGTCTCTATAAAGTCCTATATTATAAAACAAAGAGAACAAACAAGACACTTTTCCCTGTGCCCAAGCAACCTCTGATTTGTGGAATAGCAGATGTAAGAGGAGATGCTGCCTGTATTCTCAGCATGAAGATGCCCAGTCTCAGAGGCTGGAGAAAATGGCTCAGTTGTTAAGAGCAGTCGCTACTTCCATAAAGGACTGATGTTTGGTTCTCAGCACCCAGGGTGTGTGGGTGGGTCACACTACTTTCAATTCTAGCTCCAGGGAATCAGGTACATTCACTCCTCTAGTTTTCACAGGCTCCCACATACACATGTGAGAGCTCACACACACACACACGCACACGCACACGCACACGCACATGCACGCACACACACACGCGCACACACACACTCACATAAATAACTAAAAGAAAACTGAGCAGCCTCCCAAGCCAAACTGAACCCACTCTGTTTTGCCTGTTTCAGGGCCCAGGGCAGGATGGCTACCCAGATGGGAGTCAGTCGCCTGCCTTGGTTTTATGTAGTAAAAAAGCAGCAAGTATTTGGTTAGCTTCTATTCAAAAGTTCACTGTAGAATTAAAACTCCTCATTTGTCACAGCTGAGTCTGGCAGTGAAGAACATAGTTATAACTGTCCATTGGCAAATAAAAAATGTTGTTCTGTTGTTTTCGTTTCTTTAAGACATGCTATGCATTAAAAAGTCACTATTTTAAAAAGTCCTTCTGGAAAAAATAGTATACAGGGAGGTGATGTTTGAAGCTCAAAACCAAAACAAAAATAAAAACAAAAACAAAACAAAACAATACTAAAGTCGTCCCCCCCAAAAAAAATTCCCAACTGCGTCTTGTAATTGCAGTGTTCTCTTACGCTATGCCAAGACTATTTGCATTTATTTTAGTTTTTCATCAGTCTTGTAAGTCAGCTAAAAGCAACAGCATTCACTTCATTCAACAACTAATCAAAAATCAAACACCTGAGGTCCAGTGACAGTCTTCAAAGCTACAAAAGGTGGGATAACTGGTTTATGATCTGGGCCTCTTAACTCTCAAACTGTATTATCTCCATTCTACCCCGAATATGTTTTAAGATCTAGAATGATGTATATGACTTTTACATTAGAAAATAGAATCATGGAAGAAGACCTCCAGTCTTCAGACTGCTTGGGAGTGGTTTTATGGAAAGCCATTTGGTTGTGTTAAATCTGAATTGTAAGCTATCCCTCACACCAGGGCTTCCTGCATTCCACACATTGCTGGCTCATGCCCCTCCAGAGACATCTTGCAACATGGAAGAGAGTTTAAACATTTCCCATCTTGCTGACAACTTTCATACCAGAAGCTCACAGGAGCCCTTGTTTCTTTAATGCACCGATGCCCTCTGAGTGCACATAACAGCCTGGCTCTGTGGCTCCATGGTATTCATTAAAATATTCCTTCTGTTTAGTGCACAAGAGAACAGCTCGTGAATAAATTTGACGCCCTCAGAAGAGCAGGTGTGCAGCACATGCCGCAAGGCTGGTGGTAACCAATGGTGAATAACTGCAGGGTAACCTTGGCACTTCTGCTGGAATGCAGAGAACCTAGGGCACCATTTCCTTACCTCTTTTCCAAATGCGTGAAGATGTGGCTTTTGTTACAGCAGCTAATGTCCATATAGGCAAAAGAGAGGATTATAAAATTTTCCATCCTCAAAGCCTGAATCACTTCAAAGTTGTTTCTTCCAAAGAAAAGCCATTAATAAACCCAAGAGCTTGAATATAATTTAAATGTGAATTTTTAATTTTAAATATTACATGCTATTATTTTTATTAAACATGAAATCACTCTCTAGAGAATTAATTATAGTCCACCCACAAAAATTTTATTAAAAATAGCACACATTAAAATTTTAATTTAGAACCATCATACACACATATGCTCATTAGTAACTTAATAGTAATTAATATATAAGTTTAAAAAGACACAGAGAATAAAATAAACACTTGGAATTATACAACAAAAGGGAAATTATTGTTAACTTTCAGATACATTGTCAGAGGACCTTTTGTTTCTGTCAAGTCTTTCTTTGTGTTTACATCTTGCTAAATCTATCCAAATTTATGTTAATTAAATCAGAACTTAAATGCATAGACTCTACATGCTATTTTTCTTTTGACATAGAATATTTTTTTTTTTATATGTTGGTTGCTAATGGCACACAAGAGAGGGCGCTGATCGTGGTATTCTTAGTACAAAACACTAAACGGGACTGCTAAAAGTGGGTAGTTATTTTGACCCATAACCTCTTCAGCATAACACAAATTTTGGATGACAATCCATACCCAACTGAATCTGATATATTCAGCCTGTATGTATGCATGGATTTTCTCTGGTAGTCTCCCATTATACAAGTTCTCTCTCTCTCTCTCTCTCTCTCTCTCTCTCTCTCTCTCTCTCTCTCTCTCTCTCTGTCTCTCTCTCTCTCTAGCTTATTTTCTAACACATGAGTTGTTTTCTGTGAGATCTTCCTTTACCTTATTACACTACTAATTGCACATTCCCTTCTTTTCTCTGAGCAAACTCTCTGTTCAGCCACAACTAATCTCTAGTTGAGCCATAGCAATCAAGCGTAGAGTTTTTGCCACGAGGAATCAAATAGTTTTCTTTGGGTATAGAGATTGCAGGTATACAGCCAGAATCAGGAAATATCAAGGGAGAAATCTCAGCTTTGCTACTTAAAATTGGGGGCTCTAATTTGGGTATAGTTTGCCACCTACTACCATGTGCTGTGTAGATTCATGTGCTAGAGGCTTGACTCTGAATGGTGAAACTGTTGTTAAGGGGTAGCATTCTGTAAGTGATTTGGTCACCAGGGGCACTACCCTGGAAGAGGTTGATATTGGCCTTATGGAATGGATTTGATCTCTTGGGCTAGGAAGATTGAGTCTGGGTTCTTCTGCTTCCTTAGTACATAATTTCTTTGTCTTATACATTATTTCCACCATGAGTTCCTCACCAGAGCCAAGCCCTTGCTGGTGGTGCCACATCCTTGATTCCTCTCAATTGTGAAACAATACAGCTCATCCTTTACCACGCTCTAGTTGGTAATCACTGCTGCTAATGGAGTGAGATAATGTATGATCAGACATCTCCCATGCTTGTGCATCTTTCAAATGGAAACATTGGCTTTATAGGACTTATGCAAAGATGATAAGGGCTATTTTAGGAGTTCAGTAGGTTGAACCCTTATTATAAACCAAACAATATGTTAAACGAATAGACTTATTTTTTTTGCAGCAAGGATATTTAAAAATTTGCTCTCTCTACATAGACAACTCATTGCTCTTAATCATAGTCACCAAGTGTGATGCTTGTTCTTAAATGTCTTAAAGTTCTTAAAGTCTATGGGACTTAGAATCATCATGGAGACACACTTCTGAACTCTTCCATGAGAGTATTTCCAGAAAGATTTAAATGCAATGAGAAGTCACACACTAAATGTGGGCAGCACCATCCTGTATACTGGGATCCTGAACTGAATTAAAAAGGGAAATTAAGATGACCACAGACATTCATCTCTCTTACTCCTGACTACAACTGCAATGTAACCAGATCTAACCAGCTGCCCCACCTTCCTGTTACACTAGCTTCCCCACCACGATGGACTGTACAGTCAATCCATCTATGAGCCAAAGTAAACCATTTCTTTCTAAATTGTTTTTTAAAGGTATTTTGTCACTGCAAGGAGGAAAATAACGTGCAGAGTAACAACACAACTTTCTGAGTTACTCCCCATAACTGAGAATTTCTGTCTTTTGACCAACATTTCCACAATATACTTTCTACTATATATCTGGAAAACACTACTTCGCTCTACACTTCTAAGAACTGACTTTATTTTGATTTGACATATAAATGAAGTTATATGTCTTTCTGAACTCTATTATCTATCTATCTATCTATCTATCTATCTATCTATCTATCTCCCTGAATATCTTCTAGGCTCATGGTAGTCTCTCCTGTAATAATGTATATTTCATATAGATAGTTACCAGGACAATAGGGAACACTTTTTATATATTTAATGGATGACTCAAAGCCAGTTCATTCTGTCTTATAGATGAGAATTACCAGAACCAGGAAATGTACGAGTTTGTTGTTAAAGATAACTAATGGTCAAAATTAAATTATACATGCTTTAAAATGAAATCATATCTTTAAAAGAAAATACTCAAAACCCTAATCACTCTGCTATATTTTCTCCATTTCCTATGTTTCTAAAGTTACTTATAAATCTTGTACTGACACTGGTGTAAATGAATATGATGTTGTGTGTGTCTCATGCTCATGCTGCACTGGTACTTTGGGCATTTAAAGAAAGTCCGACAAATTCTTTCACTTTTTCACTATCCCAAGGGTCGACAGTTATGTTTCAATTACACTTGTTCATCAGATGTAAATCCAAGTGTAGGGGTTAAAAATGTCAGAGCTCAGAAAAGTCAAGAAGACACTCTGGGGTCAATAATGACAATGAGGAATATTGTTTGAAAAATTATGCTACTCACAGCTATGACAGATGCAATTATGTTTAAAACATTTCCAAATATGTAGCCTTTTTTTTTTTTTTCAGAGACATAAAATCTTCACGGATATAACATGGCTTATGGTAGAAACTTGGCAAATACAGATTAATGACAAAACATTTTTCAGTTTTTAAAGATTTGTTTTAATTATGTGTATGGGGGGCACCGGGGCAAGGGGAATGTGTATCTGTTTCCATGTGAATACAGGTGCCTGTAGTGTCCAGAAGAGGGAGTTGGGTCCCCTGTCCTTGGGGCTATAGGCAATTCTGAACCTCTCTATATGGGTTCTGGGAACTGAACTCAGACATTCTGCAAGAGCCCTATATGCTTTTAACTGTGACACAACCTCTCAAGCCCCAACGAGTGTTGACTCATGCTTCTATCTGTATGTTTCCTATCTTTCACAGAATAGCCCTCTAACAAGAACTCTGGGATACTCTAGTGATCATGAGAGAAGAGTCTGAAGGAGGGGAAAGAACTGGACAATAGACTCTGCCTCATTAGCTGGCAATGTTGAGGGGCTGAACTTGGAGATGGAGAGGGAAAGATAAGAGGCCCTCTTGTGTTTTTATTTCTCATGTAGATTTTTGTTTTATGAAGAGGGGCTTGTTTAAAGCTGCCTTGAGTAATGTTTATTCTAACTTTAAACTTCATCTGCCCTCTTAATCCATAGAACCCTCATTCTGTCTTTGGCCTTAGGATGTGTCTTGCATTAGTTTTTCTGTCCATTCTTTTCCTTAGAAGCAAATTTGAATTGCCATTTTTCCCCTTTATGTGGGAGAAATGTTCACCTTATAAGCACTTGTGTTGAGTGTATTGGAAAGACTTGTTTCAAAGGAAAATTGTTTGCTCACAACTTGCTCTCACCTCTGGATTTTCCCTGTGTGGCATGTGAAATATTCATTTGCTGTAATCATGGGCTGTTGTAGGAGATTCTCAGGGTATTGGTCATCTCATATCAAATCAATAATATGTGTTACACAGAGAATTAAAAGGCATGATTTTATCACCTTCTAGTCTCATTATATTGGGTTTCTTTACATGTGCTGTGCTTCCATGAATGTCAAATAGATGATTCTATTTCTTTTTCTGTAATGAGGAGAAAACAATGAATGAGCCAACTTTACTTTTCTCTTCCTCTGTGTTCTTTGTAGTAATCACTGTTCATTTATTTCTAGAATTTGAGTGCACAAACTGAAAGAGAGAGAAGGATCTGTTGTCTGCTTTCCACAATACAAGGCCCTATGTACAGATAGCTTTAATGAATTCTCATGCTAGCTCTGCAAGCATATAACTACGCCTCCTTTCACAAATGAGGAAAATGGAAACCAGTATGATTACAGAGTGTAGCTCATCATGCTGAATTTGAATATAGCCTTCTTATTTCAAGGATTGTTTTTCTATTATAATGCAGTTAGTTTCTGTTGATATTTAAAACTTTAAAAACCAAGTTGTAAGTATGACTCTATAATATTTCTTACTATTGTCTTTACTCTAAATAAGCAGCAAAATGAAGCAGAAACCAACCAACCAACCAACAACAACACACAAAAAAGGTGTGTAGAGAATCAAAAGACAGATTCAACTGTCCACTCTTGAAACTGGCTTTTGAAAGACTCAATTTCATAGTTTTTTCGTAGGTGAAAAACCAACTATGTTGGTTAAGTCATGTAAAAATCTGTGCTGGTAATTTTTTGCATGTCAAGCATGCAGACTAGAATATTCTTGAATTTAATTGGCACCATTCAAGTTTCCTTAAAGGAGTTTCTTCATATTCCCATGTTTCTCTAAAGGAAATATTGCATGTTTCCTTTATGAAGAAAAATGGATATAAGTAGTAAGCAACCACCTCCAATCCCAGAATAATACAGGAATTGATGGATACTTGTCCTCTTGAGATAAAGAACTGATTGTATTTTGTGCCAAATTACGTTAGGACAACATTTTATTATTTTACAATGTTTTACAATGATTGATAACAAGATGCTGTTATCAGTAAATGGTATGTTTCCTCTACTGAAAAAAAAAAAAAAACCAGAAAGGAAACATAGTTTTCTGTATAGATGTGTCAGCCTGGGGGTGAGTCTCTGTCTCCTGATATTTATTACTATGGTTACCACGTATCCTAAGATGAATGTTATGGAGAGCTAAGTGCCCTGTGCAGAGGAGCAGCTGGGATGCTCTGACAAGGGCATGACCCCATGCTGGCCAGAAAGAGCCTAGAAAAAGCCATCAGTCTAATCAGGGATTGTTTCCTAGACTGCAGAGTCAAACTGGCTCCTAGAATCCTGCAAGAATTAATTTATCAAAGGAAGAGTAACCAGCTACTGTGTGTGAGATCAATGACCAGAGATTCTGCAGCAGTGAGAAATACTCTGTAAATTATTTCTTTGTCTGCCAAAAGGTTTGTATTTGTGTCTGCATGTTGAATCATGAAATTCCATCATGACTCCTGTGTAAATCTCTAGATTATCTCTGGAAGGATGCCCAGAAACACCAATAGGATTCTTAAGTTATCATTCATCCAATTTGTAACTAATTGTATGGACTTTTGATTTTGTACCTGGCACTTGCAATATATTTTCATATAATTTATTTTCTCATTGTGTTTTAATAACAAACTTATATATACATGTATGCATGTGTGCAAGTGTGTATGTGACTGTGTGTGTGTGTATGTGTGTGTATGATTATTTTTAAATGAGGAAATTGAGCCAAGGTCCAAGTTCACTCTGGTACTAAGTGAGCAAACCAATGAATGTTGCAACTTAGATTTGTTGGATTCTGTAAGTTTACAATTGAACACAGCCTCAAGCTTCCTTTCCCATAAACTAATATTCAAAGTCTATGACTTATTCTGTGATTATCTTTCTCAACCCATCCTCTTTCAGTTCTAGCCATCACTGTTTTAGCAGACACTTTTATCAACCAGCACTTGAATTATTTGCAAAAGTTTCTCACACAGTAGTCTTTACACATTCATAAAACAGAAATCAGGTCAATTATTCCTTTACATAAGATTCTTCAATTTTATTGTCTAGCTCTGGGCTCACTCTTCTGTCTGGAGGACCCTTGAGGAACTCCAAGAGTGTCCTGCTTCCCCACGGAAACCTTCAAGTGGCCAAGACTAACCAGCTTGGAACCCCTTTCCACCAATTCCATCCCAATTGTATCCACCCACCATTGACCAGGACACACCCTTCAGAGTAGGGTCTGCCTGAGGCACAGCCAGCAGAGTCAGGTACCCTGACGTCTATTGTCTGGCCCATGGCAACCCCCATCTTCCAGAGAAGACCTGCTGCCATCAGGATCATCCAGCCAATCCCAGGAAAAATCAGATGCCTAAAGGACAGTGTAAGAACACAATCAACAAGACCCAAGGCAATATGGCACCACCAGAGCCCAGCTATACTGCTACAACAAACCCTAGATATCCTAATGAAACTGAAGCACAAGAAGAAGACATTAAATATAATCTTATAAAGACAATAGAAGACTTTAAAAAGGACATGGATAAATAAATCCCTTAAAGAAATACAGGAAAATACATTTTAAAACACTTTGAGACATTAAGAAAGGAAACAAATAAGTATAAAGAAATTCAAAAATAACAATCAAACAGGTGAAGGATATGAATAAAACTGTCCAAGACCTGAAAGGGGAATAGAAGCAATAAAGAAAACACAAACTGAGGTAATCCTGGCAATGGAAAACCTAGGAAAGAGAACAGGAACTACAGACATTAATACCACCAACAGAATAAAGGAGATGGAGGAGACAATCTCAGTTGTAAATTATATGGTAAGAAAAATTGATATATCAGTCAAAGGAAATGCAAAATCTAAAAAGAACACGACACAAAACGTCCAAGAAATTCGGGATACCATGAAAAGTCAAAACCTAAAAATAATAGGAATAGAAGAAAATTCCCAGCTCAAAGGCCAAGATAATATCTTTGGCAAAATTATAGAAGAAAAGTTCCCTAACATAAAGAAAGCAATACTTATAAAGGTACAAGAAGCTTACAGAACACCAAACAGATTGGTCCAAAAAGAAAATTCTCCTAAAAAGATAATGATCCAAATACTAAATATACAGAACAGAGAATTTCAAAAGAAGTAAGAGGAAAAGGCAAATACCATCTAAAGGCTGACCTATCAGAATTACACCCGATTTCTCATCTGAGGCTCTAAAAGTTAGAAGGACCTGGGCAGAGGTAACACTAAGGCAACTTGCAGACACTAAGTAACCAGAAATGTCAGCCCAGACTACTATACTCAGCAAAATTTTCAGTCACCATAGATAGAAAAGTCAAGATATTCCATGACAGAACCAAAGTTAAGCAATACCTTTCCACTAACCCAGTCCTACAGAGGATACTAGAAGAAAAACTTGAGCTCAATGAGGCTAATTATACTCAAGAAAAAGAAATAAATAATTTCACACTATTAAAACCAATAGAAGAGAAATGCACACATACACAATCAAACACACACACAACACATCCAACCAGCTCCAATATCAAAATAACAGGAGGTAAAAAAAATCATTGGTCATTAATATCTCTCAATATCAATGGACTCAATTCCTCAGTAAAAAGACACAGGATATCAAAATGTATGTATAAATAGAATCCATCATTCTGATGTATACAACAAATATACCTCAGCAACAAAGATATTTATTATCTCAGTATGAAAGACTGGAAAAAGTTTTTGAAAGCAAACAAACCCAAGAAACAAATTGGAGTAGTCATTCTAATATCTAATAAGATAGACAAGGCAGAATACTTCATACTCCTTATAGAAAAAAATCCACCAAAAAGGACATCTCAATTCTCAATATGCCACAAAGGCAAGGGCAACCACATTTTAAAAGAAACATTACTAAATAACACATTGAATTTCACACATGTAAGACCTTAACACCCCACTCTTATCAATGAACAGGTAATTAAACAGAGACAGAAACTAAACAAAGAGAAACTGGAATAGGTGTTATAATTCAAATGGACCTAACTAACAGATATCTATAGAGCATTTCCCAGATATCTGTAGAATATTCTTCTCAGCATCTCATGGAACATTCTCCAAAATGAATCATATTTGGTCACAAAGCAAGCCTCAAAAGATACAAGAAGAATGACATAACCCTATATATCTTAACAAATCACCATGGATTAAAGATGGACTTCAACAACAAAAGAAACAACAGAGAGCTTACATATTCATGAAAACTGACCAAATCTCTACTCAGTGATCACTGGGTGAGGAAAGAAATTAAGGACTTTCTAGAATTTAATAAAAATGATGGCACAACATACTCAAACTTATGAGATACCATGAAAGCAATGCTAAGAGGAAAGTTCATAGCATTAAGTGCCCTCATAAAGAAATTGGAGAGTTATCATACTCATGAATTAAAGACTGCAGACTCTAGAAAAATAAAAAGCAAACACAACCAGAAGGAGTAGACAGCAGAAAATAATAAAACTCAAGGTTGCAGTGAATCAATTAGAAACAAAGAGAACAATACAAAGAATTAATGAAACAAAATGGTACTGGTATAGAAACGGAGAGTGAGTCAATGAATGTAATAGAATAAAAAAAAACAGAAATAAACACACATACACACACACACACACCTACACACACTTGATTTTTGACAAAGAAGACAAAACCATACAATGGAAAAGGAGGAGTATCTTCAACAAACATTGCTGGTTTAACTGGATGTCTTCATGTACAAGAATGCAAATAGATTCCTATTTATGACCCTATTCAAAACTCAAGTCCAAATGAATCAAAGACTTCAATGTAAAAACAATTATACCAAATTTAATAGAACAGAAAGTGGGGGATAGCCTTGAATTCGCTGGTGCGGGAGACAATTTCCTGAACAGAACACCAATAGCTCAAGCACTAAGGTCAAGAATTAATAAATAAAACCTCATGAAACTGAAAATCTTCTTTAAGTCACAGGAAACCATCATTAGGACAAAATGATAGCCTACGTTTTAGGAAAAGATCTCCACTAACCCTACATCTAACAGAAGGCTAATATACAAAATTTACAAAGAACTTAGGATGTTAGACACCAACAATCCAAATAACCCTATTAAAAATAGGGAACAGAGTCAAACATATAATTTTTGAGAGAGAAATCTCATATATCTGAGAAGCAACTAAAGAAATGTTTAATATCTTTAGTGATTAGGGAACCTTACTCCCATCAGAATGGCTAAGATAAAAAACTCAAAGGGCAACACATGCTGACAAGGATGTGCAGCAAGGGAAACACTCCTCTACTGCTGGTGGGAGTGCAAACTTGTACAACCACTCTGGAAATCAAGTTAGTGGTTTCTCAGAAGACTGGGAATAGTTCTACCTTGAGACCCAGCTATACCACTCCTGGCACACACAAAAGATGGTCCACCATCCCATAAAGACACTTGATCAACAATGTTCACATCACAGCAGCTTTATTTACAACAGTCAGAAACTGGAAACAACCTAGATGTATCTCAACTGAAGAATAGATTCAGAAAATGTGATATATCTACATGATAGAATACTACTCAGCCACTAACAACAAGGACATCATGAATTTCACAGGCAAATGGATGGAACTAGAAAATATCATTCTGAGTAAGGCAATCCAGACCCAAAAGGACATAGTATGTACTCACTTATAAATAGATATTAGTCATTAAAATACAAGATAATCATGATATAATTAACAGACCCCCAAAAGCCAAATAACAAAGAGGGCCTAAGGGAGGATGGTTGGATTTTTCTCAAAAGGGAAAACAAAATAGATATCAGACATTGATGGAAGGAGAGAAGTGGGTGGAAGAGGGGATGAGGAAGGGAGGGGGTGCTGGGGGGATCATATGTAGGAAGGGCAAGGGAGAGAGAAGGGAGACTGGTGGTGGTGGGCAATCTCTAGGATATGCCAGAGACCTGGGATGGGGAGAGGCTCCAGAGGATCTGTGGGAGCAACTCTAGCTGAGACTCTTAGTAGTGGAGAATATGGATCCTGAAGTGGCCACTTCCTATAGCCAGTCAGGACTCCCAGTGGAGGGGTAAGGACAGCAACCCACCCACAAAACCTTTGACCTAAAATGTATCCTGCTTGGGAGTCTTATGAAAGAGTTGGGAGAAGGATTAAGGAACCCAAAGAGGATAAGGAGTTTACAGGAGACCAATAGAGTCAACTGACCATTGGGGGCTCCCAGAGACTTTATCACCAACCAAAGAGCAGGCACAGGCTGGACCTAGAACCTCTGCACATATTTAGCAGATGAGCAGCTTAGTCTTCATGCGGGTCCCCCAACAACTGGAGCAGGAGCTGTCACTGAGCCTGTTGCCTGCCTGCCTGCCTGTGGATCCTGCACTCCTAAATGGACCACCTTGTCTGGCCCCACCATAACTTGATGTGTGGGAGTTGGGAGTGGGAGGGAGGATGAGGGATAGAGAAAGGGAAGGTAGAATGAGGGAGGACTTGTGTGAGGGAGTAATGGGAGGAGAAGAAGGGCAGATATTGAGTTATAAAGTGAATAAATAAATTCTTCAATTAAGGCAACTGTGTAGACAACAGTACAACCCAATTCAGACACTTTACAATCCAATATCTCCCAGTACCCCCTCATGCAAGTCCCCCCCATCCACCCTCCCACCCCATTGTGACTATTTACAATGTAGCCACAGTGTTTCTTTATTGCCTTGCTCAATAGTTATTGCCACTTTTCCCAAGAAAAGAAAAACAAACAACCAAAAACCAAAACCTGTGATCACTATTCCAACCACATGAGCTTCCTGCTTTTTCATGAACTGTGAACACTCCCACGCTTTTATGCATTTTGGTGTCTGTGCTTAAGGGGTTAAAGACAGGAAACTATGTCAGAATACTATAGCTCTTTGGGAGAGAGCTACAGGGGTGTATATTCTATTGTGTAATAAGGGAGAAGTTGGGAGTGGGGGACTGAACTTTTTCTTTACTCTTATTTGTTCAGTTGTTTAAAACGAAAGGAGATCTTTTAAGTAACTATTTAAGTAACTATCATATTCTTCACAATTCCTGCCCATGGGCAGTGCAGGCCATGGAGCACTTGTGTACTGTGAGGACCCATAGCGGTAAATACTCATCGGAAGTGAGGCAAGCCATTCTGTGGAGCACAGAATGTAAGATGCACAGGGAATTGTTTAAAGCTCATCAGTACTGGAGCTGAGCAGACCCACCAGGAACACACAGGAAAATACATTAAATGCATCGAAGAGCAGAGGTCTCACCTATACTTAAGATCCTGAAAGTTGGAGACATTAGAGTAGTCTACTGTTTTCACGTAAAGAAGGATGTATGGGAAACAGTCTGGACTTCCAATACAGGGGCTCAAAAAATTTATTAAGTCATCCCTTTGTCTCTGAGAATTAGAGGGATGCTGTTTTTACAAAACAAAGCCTAGATAAGTCCACTGGGCCAGAGGCATAAAGAGTGATTTTCTATAACAGATTGATTATAGCATAGCACAGAAAATGCAGATGTGTGTAGGACTGAGGTCTGCTACGTGTGTACATTCAATAGACATATAAAGCAACAAATCTTTGAGTTATGTTAGAATTTGAGCCTCCAAATTAGCATATGACGTTTTTCATTCTATTGATTATAAGTTAAAATGTTGCATTTGAGCTTTGAATATGACTAGGAAGAGATAAGAATGTGGTGCTAACTTAGATCTTCTAAAGAGTCTAAGCACTGATGGTAGTAGACCAAGTGAGTGGAAGCCTCCTCTCACTCTTTTACATGCCTTATTTTATCTTTAATGACTATGTATTAGTTTGCTATGCCTACCAAAACAAAGCCCCCTAATGGAATAGCTTAAGCAACAGGAAATTATTGTCATGAAGTCTAGAGCCTGGAAGTTTGAGGACAAGTTATCAATAACTAGACTCCTGAAGATATGTCATCTTGGAGTTACAATGCCTATTTTATCTTAGGGGTTCTATTACATTTCTAAAACACCATGACAAATGTGACTTAGTGAGAGAGGTGTTTATACCAGCTACTGCTATAGTCCAATATGAAGGGAAGTCAAGGCAGAATCTCTAGGAAGAAATTTGGAAACAGGAACTGAAGCAGAAGCCATAGAGAAGCACTGCTTACTGGCTTGATCCTTTTGGCTTGCCCAGTAAGCTTCCTTACAGTATCTTGGACCAATTGTCCATGGGTGGCACCATCCGCCATGAACTCGGGCCTTCCACATCAGTATTGGTATAAAAATGATCCACTGGCTTGCCCACAGAAACATCTGGTAGAAGTGTTTCTCAACTGAGTTTTCTTTTCACAAATGACTCTAGCTTATGTGAAATTGAAATAAAACTCTCCAGCACACCCACACACTGCTTCGCATGTCTTCATGCTGCAGCTCACTATTCATGTTTACAGTGTGGATCATGAAAATATATAATTGTCCCACACTGAATTAATAAAAAGCAAGATAAAATATAGGTTCATCTTAATATATATGCAAAGACCTCATATTCAAAATGAGTTGAAGATATGAGCAAAAATGGAACCAAAATAAACTTTCTTGAACTAATACATAAAACTCAATGGCTATTGATCAGATAAATGTATATAATAAAAATAATGAATAAAACTAACCACCAAATCCTCTTGAATTTACCTTTAAATTAAGATATTCATTCTTGCTTCTATGTAACACTGTAGACTATCCCTTCTCACTGATATAAAGCAGGAAGATGCTGAACTCTATAGATGGTATTCATTTCTAGAAAGGATCTATGGATACAATTGAATTCATAAGTGACTGTCAGTATTGTTTATTATAGAGTAAAATAAACTCTAAGTAAGTATTTTTACATATCAAACCAAAGACATATACTCTTAAAAGATATAATTCATAATTGTTTCAAAAGTATTAACTTTTTACACATATTTAAAGAAACCTGCGAGTGATCTCTATATGGAAAACTAAATTATTATTGAATTTATAAAGTCCTAAAGTTGATATGCAACCCCATTTGCATAGATTAGAAGGTTTTAAATATATCTATACCCCAAAATTGATCTATGAAACATATGCTAAGTTAAAATCTCAGTAGTGTGATTGACAGGTTCACCACAAAATTTATACAAATATTCAGAGCATAAGGGTAGCTAAGGCAATTTTGAAAAATAACACCCTGGGAGGGATTATATATAAAAATAAGCTAAGTGAAGCAGTGTGGCACTGGTATAAATAGGGACATTAGACCAGCAGAACAGAATAGAGTGCCTGAGACCATGTACATTTATGTGTGGCTTGTTTATAAAGTAATGAATGACAAAATCAACCACCGCATTCTGTTTTCAAAGTACAAAGCTTTATCACTCCACTTGGTCAAACATGAACAGAATTTACATTTTTTTCTAGGCATCTCAGGCTTCACAAATATTCACTCCTATCTACAATCCACAACCTTTGAGTTATTAAAATATTAGTATTTCTTTATCTGCATGTTAGCCTTGATGATATTGGTCTATTTTCTATAGCTGCTGCTGCTGCTGCTGCTGATAAAAGTCCACAATGACAAGTGTTCTAACAGCCAACTGTAGATTATAAATACTTCAGACAGCATCTAAAGATGTATTAATATGTTTAATCTGGATGAGTAAATCTATTCCTCATATTCATTTTGCAGATAATTTTCTCCATTAATGGCTTATAAAGAATAAGACAATCTACAAGATCATACTCAGCAAGAATCAGTAATTATTATGCTAATATTTGCCCAAATGAAGCAAAGTCTGAATCTCATAAAAGTTTACCTTGTTATATTAACTTTACTCATTCATTTTGCTACCCCATGTACATTTTAAAAGAACTTTATATCTCAGTGATGTTAGTTATAAAGAACACCACTTTTCCATTTATTGTTTAAATCAACAGGGCACACACAACACAATGAATTTTACATTGTTCTTGTGTGGTTGCTGTGCTTGTGGAAGTGGAGATAGAGACCTGATGCTTTTCAGACATTGAATGTATCAGAGAGAATAAATCATTTTTTAATTCCCTGACATAATGCAAAAATACATATATATATTTTGCTAAATAAGCCAGTACATTTGTACATGGCATAAGGCTTTTGGATACCTGGGGTTGGGTTGGTTCAGAAATTTTGTCTTCTCTGTGTGGTAGACCTGTTGGAATGTCTTCTTATATTAGAGATATGATTCAAACCTTAGCACATTTAAACCAGTAGTATTTTTCAGTAGGACTTCCTGCACACTGAATTAAAAATTATATAAAATGGATATTTTAAAATTATAATTAATAATTGTTGAATTTAAAAAATGTAAATATTTGGAAATTTTTAGAAATATTTGTGCCTTTTCAAAACATTTGTGTGCATGGCTTTTAATCTACAAAGATGATTCTGTCAGTTTGATCACTATAGAAAATTTGAAATTCTTGATTTTGATGTGAGTGCTTAAGTTCCAAAGCATATGTTTATACATGGCAAGAAATGTACATTCTTTTAGCATTTTTCTGGGGTTTCTCCAAGATAATGGGACATTGTTTTTTTTACCTTTTCCTTGTTTCTTTTCCTCCTTACTATCTCCAATTGGCTGTTTGATTGATGGGATTAAAGAACATGGCTCTGAGTCCATTATAGCAGGCCATTCCCAGTGTAATTTGTTACACTTGATTTTCACACAGGAGGGCTCACAACTAAGTTTAACAGACATATTCAAGACTTTCTTTCAGGGTTAGCCCTGTGCATAGGCACAGAGCAGGCACTGGTCAGGTATGCTTTGTGTGAATCCACTTATTTAATCTCTATTGTCACTATAGCATGTAGGCATGCCTTCACAGTTCTCTTTACCCAGGAGGAAGCTGAAGCATAGACAGGTTCAGAGTTATACCTATGTTCACACAGCTACAGTAAACAAAGAGAATGTGCTTTGGACCTAGGATTTCTGGCTTGAGACATTTATACAACACTATATACTATATTCTCAACTCTGTGCTAAGTCCCAGAGTCAACAAAGTAAGCACAATGCCAATCTTATGTGGGCCAAAGAGTGATGGATGCCACAAACAGACTAAAGACCAAGAAGCCTTCAGAGGATGTGTAACATCCGAGCAGAGCATCAATAGTCACCTGGTAAAATAAAAGGGGTTTTTGAGACATAGCTTGGGAGTAGGGAAGAGTCTGCTGGGACGGGGCCAGTGATCAAGGACTTAGCTGAGCTGTAAAGATCGTTCAGAGGTTGTTGTACTGGTTGTTCTTACAGAGGGCTTGGGTTTCATTCTGAGCACCAATCTGGTGGCTCACAACTGTCTGGAACTCCAGTTCCAGGTAAGTCAGTACCCTCCTTTGGCCTCCCCAGGCACTAGGAATGTACCTGCCCAGGTTGTAGGCCACATGCTTGTGAGAACCAATGATTCATCATCTGTCTATTAATTGTAGGAATCAAATGTGTCCTAGGCATAAAACATGATGAAACAAAAGAATTGTCCTTCACTTGATATATAGGAGTAGTTAAGGAAGACTAACATCAAATCGCTGTCCTGAAATCAAAAGATTCTCTTTTATCAAACAAGAAACGAACACTAATGCCGCGTTGCTCTTGGCTTCTTAATTCACATTTGTTAATTCATAGTTCATTAGTTCATGTGTAACCTTCATTTTCTACACCTAGGCTAAAAATTTCCTGGTTTGGAATCAATCTCTTGCCTGTGGTCTTAGAATAAAAAGAAAATATTCGAAATAGAGAAGAGAAAGTGAAATATTCAGTAGGAATCTTGACCATCTGACCAGTCAGTACTGAAGAGCATTCTCTTTACATAATCCATCTTGCTTATATGAGGGACTGGCCAATGAAAAAAATGTTGAACTTGAAAATGTGGGAAAACTAAATAAAGGCTGTGAAGGTACCAATGGGCCTTCAGAATACAAACAATTCTGACTTTTCTATTAGCCACTTCACTTTGGATTTCTTTCTTTGTATAAAAAAAGTTTCAAATTCTCAGAATATTAGTACTGAAAATCCATCTTCTAAAATATAATAACATAGATCAGTATTTTCGTCAAGATGTATTAATCTCTCCAGCATGTTATGGGCTTTAAACATTATATTTTCCATTCACATTCTGGGCTAGGATGACTCTGAATTCTCATCCTCATTTCGAGGGCCAGGATAAAGGAGAAAATCTTATCTGATAAACAGCTTGTCCTAGTGTAAAAGGCAAGGGATGGGGAGGCAAAAATAGCAGTTACCAGTTAGAACCTCTACTGGAACATGGATTGTGTTGATTTTACTATGTTATTGGCAAGTATGTCTCCCAAAAGACCAATAATTTTGTCAAAATAGAGGAAGGTATAATGCCATAGAGAAGGAAGTATTTGAAATAGTAGTACCTCTTCATATTCACTTTATCATGTCAGTCAAATTGTACTTGAAAATATGCATAATATTCACATCATCTACCAAAATTAGTGTAATATCCAGACCTTGAGTTAGGAAGAACATCACAGCCCCGAGCATCCATCCTTCTATTGTATGTAAGCACAGAGGTTTGGCTAAACTCAAAGCATCCCTGATATTGAGGATAGTGGGTGCAAGTGAATGATGGGCCCTGCATCTCAGACACCATAGGTTGTGGCTGTTGTTAACAGGGGGTCTCATACACTGTTGGGATTGCACACAATGTAGTGTCTTGCCAACATATTGTGTGACCCTTGGAGAGTTGAGAAGGACAACTTTGTTCACATAATGCAAGTTGACAGTCACTCTCCACCTGACCTTCCAAGGCTTCTGTTCTTTGAGTATGTACTTGCAGGCATCACAATTCCCTCTGCTATGAAGCCTGAAGTATATTTGCAGTGTATCTGGTCAAATCACACCACAGTAGCTTCCATCATTAAACTAGATCTCCAGTTCACAGGATTCCCAGCATTCTGAGAGTTCCCACTGGGGACTCCCGGGCTCTTCAGTGCTGATAGATTTTACTTGACACATTTTCAGTCTATCAGAGACTCCACGAAATGAGGGAGTTGAGTTCTTAGTCACTTTCCATACAAATCCTCTCTGCCAAGCATTTTGCGACCTTGTGCCTGAAGGCTGGTTTCACTCAAGGGAACTGAAAAAAGTCATACTTGCAGATGAGTCCCAAGAATCAGTTGCATTCTTCCAATGAAGAATCAGGCCGTCATAGTGGGCTCTGCACCCACTTAAATGATTAGAAAGCACCTCATAGTTTGCCTAGTACAAGAAATCCGTGTCCAAGGAAACTTGTCTCCACCTATAAAGGGAAGTGACTGGCAGTTAACTACAGTTCTGTTCAGCAGCTTTTGTCTATCTGATTCCTCTTCAAGTGGAGATACATGAATAAGTCTGGAGCAAGTAAAAACATTTCTTATGTTTTTTTTTTTTTTTAGCAAAATAGCAGCAATTTCACTATGGGTTGAATTCTATCTCCCAAATTCAAATGTTGAAACCCTAACTACCAGCATATAAACCCAGAAACAGGGCCATTCTAAGTGTGTGGTTTAAGATGATTTCATATTGGAGGAGTAGGAACCCTAGTTCAAAATGACTGGTATTCTCATAGAAGTGGATAATTAGGACACAGGCATGCACATAGAAAGGACACCACGAACTCAACTATCTTTAAGCCAATGGGAGAAAAAGAGAGATATGCTTGAAATGACTCTATTTCTCATTTTCTGCTGATACATGCATCTACCATCCTCCTGACTTGTGATGTATTTGTGATATACAAGCTATCAAGAATGTGCTATCTTGTCTTCAGAGCAAACAGATTCAAATTTCTATTATATATGTGCTTTAAGGACTTCTTGAGTTTATAGTGGGTGAGGAGTCAAGATTTCAATAGATAGCCAAAGTTAACAATATAGGGTTATGTAAAGTCCACAATCTGAATTGCCTTGCCTCATTGAAAAGGACTCTTAATCCTTCATTATGACATGGATCCATTTATTTTGAGAAAGGCAAGAAAAAAGTAATGTTCAGACAGGAAAGATTTAAACACATGGCTTTACTCCTAGTACTCTGGAGGCAGAGGCAGATGAATCTCTCTGAGCTTGGATCTAGCATGGGCTACAGAGTGAGTTCCAGTACAGTCAAGGCTAGATAGAGAAACTCTGTCTCCTAAAACCACAAAAGGAAAAAGGAAAAAAGAAAGAAAGGAAGGAAGAAAGAAAGAGAAAGAAGAAATATGCAAATAGAAAAGGCACATAAGATGCCTAGCTGGCCCTAGAGTTAAAGAGGTTTGGGGGTTTTGTGATCAATCACAATATACAGTATTCAATAGAAGAAAGGTGATCTCAAACACAATCCTCTGACCTTTGAACGCCCTCACTCACAATTTACTTCACTGTAATCCTTCTCTGAGCTCTTCAGAACCAACTTAGCTCTAGGCATCTGCACCAAGAATCTATTTTAATGTTCACTTTGCCTACGTGAATGGAAAGTTTGCAGGTTCTTTTAGATTTACCCCAATTTTAAAAGCAGAGTAGGTGGAATGGATTGTCTTCCAAAAGAACCTGTCAAGATTCAGAAATGTTTGTATTAATAACCAGGAGAACTTCATTTGGCTGGAAGCGTGAACATTGAAAGCACAAGACAGCATGCTTTTATACCCCTTAATTGGGCCTGTAGACTCATTTACCAGAGGAAATGAAGCAGCACTCCACCAGGATGGCATTCTACTGGAGAATGATCGTGATTGTGCTTGTTTTAATTTGTTGAACTATTGCAAAGTCACTGCTGAACTTTAAATAAGTGTAGAACTAAAGATACCAGATACTTTCCCTTTAAACTGTTGTCACAGCTGGTCGCTGAAATTGCTGTCCTAGATATCATCTGTACACACTATTTTACTTTCTACAGTTTTCAAAAAAATGTAAGGAGAAGATACATTTTTTAAAGAAAAAATACTACATCAAAGGAAACCTAATATACAAATCCATGTAGATGACATTTGTGAAATAGTGTAAATTTGGGAAATATAATTGTGTTGTTAGATTAAGAACATGAGGAAAAAGTCTAGTCTCTAAAGTCTAGCAGCACAGAGTCTTCGGGAATGGTAAGGTTGAGGTCCTTGATAGCGATTGTAGTTAATACCCTAGCCCGAGATTTTGTTCTCCCGACCAGAAGTTACATGAGTGAGCTTGACAAAATTTACATTGTCTTTGGCCCTCTTCTGCCTCTTAAACTTCTTCGTGTACATCTCACTGCTGAACTGTGGATCTTATTCCGAACCCAAGCTCTAAGGGCATCTAAGAGATTTTAGAGGAATTTGTATCTTTTTTTTTAAACTTTCTATTCTTGTGACACAAACCTGAATATAGAATAAAGATTGAACTGGATGTCAAGTGCATTAACAATGGCTTTATCCTGGGTTGACTTTCCCTCAGAACAGCACTCCATCTAAATATACTCTCTGACTGCAATGGCTTAGTGGTTCACTTAGTGGTTCACCAGTCATTAGTCACAGCAAAAACTACAGTACATCCCATGTTTCTTTTCTTTGTGCTATACATCAGGAACTTTTAAAAATAAAAATTGCTGATATGATACTCCATTCATTCTCTTCCTTACCTCAAGCCACACTGTTACCTGAAATTTTGGCATGGTCCCTCCATGGTAACCAGACGATATCAAGGAAATTCAGGTCCCTTCTCACTAATAAAAAAAATTAAGAGCAGATTTTAAAAAAGTTAAAAGATAATTTTATTAGCGTTTAAAAGAAGAAATGGCGAGCTGTAAATCTCAGTAGCTATCTGGAGAAGGCAAATGCAGAGAAGGCAAAAAATGTCATAACCGTGCTGTTTGAGTAAGTTGCAGATCGGTTTCATGGCGATAGGAGTCACGTGGCGACAGGAAGTCATATGGCAAAGATAAGGGCTTTAGAGAACTAGTAAAGAAGCCCAAAATGTTAAAGACAGCATGCTTAGAAAAGAAATGGAAGAAGGAAAGAGCTTATGCTTTTCTGAGAAATTCATCAAAGTGGGAAGATTTATGAAGCGATTTGGCTGTGACTCTAAACAGTGCTAGGAGGTGGGAGTCATGGGAAAGAAAAGTGCAGTGTCTTATTAAAGGGACACTCTCCTTACCATGGCTTGAAGTAAACCCATCTTTATAGGGGTGTTTCTGCCTTCCTGAGCGTGGTTGCTTGGCCACGTGATCCACTAGCTAGCTGGAATATTAGGTCTCTGCCCTAGCCTGAGATTTTACTCAGACCAGAAGGATAATTTTCTCTCAATGGGGTTTTCCTGCTGCTGTGTCAACAGCTTTGTCACTGTCCTCTAGATGTTCTATTTGTCTTTAGTTATCAAACGTCCCCCTTCCACTGTCATCAGACTTTATTATAGTCTCCTTTCATCTCTTCTAGTCTTATGATACATCTTGTTCAGCCTGGCTTTCTTATTTCAACCTTCTCCTTACTTGTCACTTGCTTTCTGGACATTTTTTTAATTGCTGAAAATTAGCCCAGATGCTAGAGTTCTACAGTGCTGTCATTCCATTGCACAGATGCTTTCTGTGATGGTTTTTAATTTTCAACTCAACACAAGCCAAAATCACCTGGGGAGACAGTCTGGATACAGAAATTGTCTAGATCAGGTTGCCCTCTAGGCTTGTGGAGAATTGTCTTGATTGTCTTGGTTAATATGGAAAGACCCCCTCAATGTGGGGGGAACCAATGCTTAAACTTTGGGTCCTAGATTGTTAAAGAGAGCAGCTGAGTACTAGAATGCTAGTAAGCAAGCAGGTGAATGCATGCATTACTCCTCTCTCATCTTGACTGCCAATGTGATATGACTAGTCTCAAGCTTCTGCCTCTGTAGCTTCCCCAGTGATCGACTGTAGCTTAGAACTGTGAGCTAAATAAACTCTTCTCCTCTAAGTTCCTTCTTGTTCAGGTATTTTTTATCATGTCAACAGAAAAGAAACTAGAACATCCTTTACGTTTTGTACTAATATATCTAGTTAATTCTATATTCACCATTCCTTTAATGTACCCTTGAGTTGCATTCCTTGGTTCAACTTAAAATCTTACCTCTAAATATTTAACTTCAGTATTATAAAACATCTGAGATACCTTGCTAGGTGCATGTCAAATCTTATTTATATGATATTTCTATATCTGGTTCCTAGACCATCCATCCTTTTCCTATCAATACCTTCTTATTTTCATCTCATACTCATTCACCTGAAAACTCAAGACTAATCACTTGAAATATTTAAAACTCATCAACTCATTTTTTTCATTCTTCTCTCCCACTCTCTCCCACTTAATAAAACCTGCAGTGAATAAGGAAAAACAGTAGATGGAAATCTTTTAACATCCAGCTCCAAATTTAGCAGCATCGGATTGTCTTGCTTATAGCATTTGTGAGCTACAGTCTCCCCATCCTTCAGCTCACTCAAGCCATGAATTGATCACTACTCTCTACATTATAAAATTTCAAGATCTCTTTTGTTTGTGCATATTCAGAAACTTCTATCCAATTATATTTATCTAATAGTTAACAAGAACAGGAATACATGAAAAGAATAGACAAATTAGTTTTCATCCTATTTTTCTTGTAAACATTGTATCTTCTCTTCTTTGTATAGCCAGGATCTTTAAACTTATTATTTTAAAACCATAATTAGCATGTCAAGTTGTACCAGTTAAACAGCTTTCTTGGGAAATGTGCATCTCTGAGAGTCTGTGAACCTCCAAGGTTGTTCTATCAATTTCTTTAGACATCATGATGTTAGTTATTGTCTAAAGACAACAGAGCCCACAGGTACTTTTGTGCATATGCTCCCCCTTTGTACCCATGTCAGGGCTCTATAGATCAATTATGGCCTCCACAGGAAGTTAAGCAGGACCTCGTTCTAACAGACCATGGGTCCATCATACTTTCTCAGAAGCAAATAAGCTCCATGAAGATCTCACACAACTATCTGTAGCAATCTTTATTACAAAATACATTTCTTCATCACATTTTATATTTAAAAGCCCTAACTGTAATATAGTAGTTCCCAATCTTCTATGATGTGACCCTTTAATATGGTTCCTCATGTTGTGGTGACTCCCAACCATAAAACTATTTTCATAACTGTAATTTTGCTACTGTTATAAACTGTAATGTAAATATCTGATATGCAGTGCATATATGTGATATGCGACCCCCAAAGGGGTCATAACCCACAAGTTGAGAACCACTGCTGTAACATATACACTCCCCCTTTCTCCCTCTTGCTCCGGCCCTGCTTGCTCCTGCCCCTCTCACTCCAGCCCAAAGGTTTATTTATTTATTTATTTATTATATGGAAGTACATTGTAGCTGTCTTCAAAAACTCTATAAGAGGGCATCTGATCTCATTACAGATGGTTGAGAGCCACCATGTGGTGGCTGGGATTTGAACTCAGGACCTCCGGAAGAGCAGTCAGTGCTCTTAACTGCTGAGCCATCTCACCAGCCTACATATACCCTTTCTATTAGTGAAAAGACACAGATTTGTCTTTTTAAGTGAGAGGTAACAGAAATCAATATTTATAGTTAGTAGTATGCAAAGAACTATAAGGGTGAACTATCCTCCACATTTGTGAAACAGCAGCTTCCTCAATAACACCAGTCTGGCCAATGAGTGGGTAGTGGCTCTATTTTGTGTGTTGTTATGTTGTGTTTTATTTATGCTAACTATGACTTCTTTAAGACTTTGAGACAACAATTTTATAAGGAGATTTCTATTTCTCAAAACAAAACACCCAACCCAACCAAACAAAATACTCAACACAACTAAACCAAAAACCAGAACATGTCACAGCTTTCTTGAATGTCAATTTATCCTAGGGAAGCACAAGGACACAGACACCTAATCAGTTCTGTTAAATATGCTTCCCTTGGAGTCTTCCTATACTGCAAATCTTCAGCTGCTCATTGTTTTTATGTTTTCAATTTCTTTAAAAACACTTATTGCCTAGTTATTATCTCCATTTGCTTCATGCATTGTTCTTCACTCAACCTTCACACTTTATTGTAGCATGTTAAAACTATTACTGGTAGAAATTACTTTAAAATATGTTTTCTTCTAGTAGACATGCTATTTCTCAAGTATTTGTACTTAGAGAATTATAAATTATTTATTTCGGCCCACAGCTTCAGAGGCTTTAGTACATGGTTGTTCCCATGAGCTCAATTAGAACTTTATGGTTGTGGGAGCATAGTAGTCAGGAAGTAGATTAGAACAGCTAACATGGGTGACAGAAAAAAGAGTGGACAGTGTACAGGAAGGGGCAAAAATGATAACAAGTCTTTAAGAACAGACCCTTAGTTGACTTACTTCTTTTAGCTAAATAGAAAGTTCAAACACTTCTTAATACTCTATTCAACTTTTGTATCCATTAGGGGTCACAGCTTTTGTAAGCCAATACTCCCTGGAAACAATCTGATAGACTCCCCAGAGGTGTGTTTAATAATCTTCTTGGTATTTCTTAATGAATACAATTAGGACTAGTCATCACAGTAAGCTAGTGTTTCTCAAAGCAGATGCACAACCACCTGCTGTAAAGCAGTTGAGGCATTCTTGCTGTTAGCTTCTGTATCTGCACTTAACTTAATTCTAGGTGATTCTGATATGTAATAGCAAAGTTGATAAACTACCAACAGTATAAGTGCAATCACATCTATACTTTAAAAGGCCGGGTTTGGGAACCAAACTTTTTTAATATATTCAGGCTTTGATTTGGGAAAAATCATTAACTTTTTTGAATTTTAATTCCTTCATCAGGAAAGTGGACAGTACAATAATACAAAAGGCTAGGGGAGATCAAATGATATATGAAGTGTGAAATGTTTCACAAACTGTAGAGTTCAAGAGTATTTGTTAGCTGCCATGACTTTCGATTCCTCTCTTGGAATCCTCTAGAAGTTCTATTTAGCTCGTGCTATTTGCATGTCAGCTGTTTAGTTGCTTTATTAAGGTTATATCACTTACAATAAAAAAATGGACCCAAAAGTTCAAATTGCCATCAGGAGTAGTTCATCTGATGTGATTGGCCATTTCACTGTAGTTGGTTGAAATGGTTTCATGGGAAAACATAGGATCCCTGATTTTCAAAATCACTGTTACATATAAATAAATTGAGTACAACTAGAGCAGGAGTCCTCTCCAATCCCACATGGTGCTGATTAGGACTATGCCATGAGCTGTTGCACAAATATTTATAGTTGCTCCAACAGATGCAGGGTCTACATTGGAATTGGTTTACAATTCTTTACGTTTATTCTAATTTGATATGTCTTCCAGCTGCTTTGGGAGAATTTTAAAACAAATAAAGCATTGAATAAGACCTCAAGGGAACCATCCTCTGTAGCATCACTGTTAAATCCTTCTTAGGAGATTTCCCCCTAATTAACCCAATTATATTCTAATAATTTCTTTAATTCTTCTGTTCTAGAGACAATTTTATTGTTAAAGATCTGAGGACCAGTCTCATATTGTTTTCTACTTTCCCATTTATTGCTATACATTATAGATGACATCTCACTTAAATTACATGAGAGAATATCTATGAAATATTCAGTGGATCCCAGACAATGTTGAATGCCAATTGAGTAGATCCTTTCTTGTTATCTAGGAGTTTATATTCTGCTTGAAATTGTGAGATATATACATTACTAAATATTTAGCAAGACAGTATCAATATACAAGTCTCAGAGCTTAGAAAAAAAATGTAAGCCTACCATTAACATATGAGGAAACACCACACATGGTTATAATGAAGAGTGGCGAAGAACAGACTAGAAATTCATGTTGCATGGAAAACTATAACCACTGGTAACAAAATATAACACCCGTGAAAGCACAAATCAGTCTTATAATTGCAATGAAGTTTGGGTTTAACTCCAGTAGACACTAAAAACAGATATAATAACAGCTATCCTATATAGGAAAGAAATAAAATTGCCACTAAGGGCTGTCTTCTGACATACACCATCCTTCCCACAGCTCTGCCTGTCTCCCTGAGGAGTCCTGCTGGAATCAGGAATATCTAGCTGACACCAAGGACAACCAGAAGGCTAAAGGCCACATGATCAATAATAAAAAGGGAAATACGGCACCACCAGAGCCCAGCTATCCTGTTGCACCAAGCCTTGGATATTTTAACACAGATGAATCACAAGAAGAAGACCTTAAATCCAATCTTATAAAGATATAGAGGGCTTTAAAAAGAAAATGAATGAATCCCTTAAAGAAACACAGGGAAATATACTCAAATAAGTAAAGGAAATGAATAAAACTGTTCAATACTTGCAAAACTATACTTTGCAGAAACTATAAATGCATATAACACCAACAAAATACAAGTGATAGGAGAGAGAATCTCAGGCATAGAAGATATGATTGAAGAAATCAATACATTGATCAAAGAAAATGCTAACTGTAAAAAGTTTCTAATACAAAATATTCAAGAATCTGGAACACTATGAAAAGATCAAATCTAAGAATAATAGGAATAGAAAGAAGGACGATATTCTCAAATTACAGGCCAAGAAAGGATTTTCAACAAAATAATGAAAGAAAATTTCTGCAACCTAAAGAAAAATGTGCCTATAAACATATAAGAAGCTTACAGAACACCAAACAGAGTAAACCAGAAAAGGAAATCTTCCTGCCACATAATAATCAAAGTACTAAATTTATAGAACAAAGCAAGACTATTAAAAGCTGGATAGGGAAAGAAGGACAAGTAGCACATAAAGACAGACCTATCAGAATTATACCTGATTTCTCAACAGAGACTCTAAAGGGCCTGAGAAGATGTCTTGGAGACTCTAAGAGATCACAGATGTCATCCCAGACTACTACACCCAGCAAAACTTTCAATCACCACAAATGAAGAAAACAAGATATTCCATGATAAAACCAATTTAAACAGTATCTATCCACAAATCAACGCCTACAGAAGATACTAGAAGGAAAACTCCAACTAAGAAGGCTAACTATACCCAAGAAAGCAAAGGAGATAAATAACCCCACACCAGCAAACCAAAGGAACAGAAACACACACACACACACACACACACACACACACACACACACCCAACAACAACATAACAATAACAAGAATTAACAACCACTGGTCATTAATGTCTTTCAATATCAATGGGCTCAGTTTCCAATAAAAGACATAGGCTGACAGAATAGATGTGAAACCAGGAGCCACCATTCTGCTGGATACAAGGAACACACCTAAGTGATAAAGATAGACATTACCTCAGAGTAAAGGGCTAGAAAATGATCTTCCAGGCAAACGTACTCAAGAAGCAAGCTGGAGTAGCCATTCTAATATCTAATCAAATAGTCTTTCAACCAAAAGTAAACAAAAGAGATAGGGAAGGACACTTCATATTAATCAAAGGAAGACTTCATTAAGATGACATCTCAATTCTGAACATGTATGCCCCAAATGCAAGGACACCCAATTTGAAATTGAAACATTACTATAGCTTAAATCACACATTGAATCCCACATGTTAATAGTGGGAAACTTCAACTGTATACTTTCAACAATGGATAAGTCATTGAAACAGAAATTAAACAGAGAACTAATGATACTAACAGAGGTTGTAAACTAATAGATATCTACAGGTCATTTCACCAAACACAAAAGAATATACTTTCTTTTCAGTAACTCATAGAACCTTTTCCAAAATTGACCATATAGTTGGTCACAAAGAAAGCCTCAACAAATACACGAAAATTGAAATAATCCCCTGTATCTTTTCAGACTATCATGGGTTAAAGCTGGAATTCAACAATAGAAACAAGAAAGAGCCTACAAACTCATGGAAACTGAACAACTCTCTGGGTCAGGTAAGGAATAATAACTTTCTAGAATTCAATGAAAATCAAGGCACAACATACCCAAACTTATGGGACACAGTAAAAGCGGTGCTGAGAGGAAAGTTCATAGCATTAAATACCTTAATAAAAAATTAGAGAAATCTCATTATAGCACCTTAAAAGCGCACCTTAAAGTTCTAGAACAAAAAGAAGCAAACATACTCAAGAGGAGTAGATGGCAGGAAATAATCTAATTTAGGGTTGAAATCAATAAATTAGAAACAAAAAGTACAATATAATGAATCAATGAAACCAAGAGCTGGTTCTTTGAGAAAATCAAGAATATAGACAAAACCGTAGCCAAACTAACTAAAGGGCAGAGAGACAGTATTCAAATTAACAAAATAAGAAATGAAAAGAGAGACATAATAACAGATACTGAAGAAATGCAAAATATCATTAGTTCTTACTTCAAAAGCCTGTACTCCATAAAATTGGAAAATCTAAATGAAATAGAAAATTTTTCTTTAGAGATAACACTTACCAAAAATTAAATTAAGATAGGTAAACAATTTAAGTAGCTCTATAAACCCAAAGGAAATAGAAGCACTCATTAAAAGTCTCCCAACCAAAAAAAGCACAGTGCTAGGTGGATTTAGCATAGAATTCTACCTAACTTTCAAAGAAGATCTAATATCAGTACTCTTCAAACTATTCCACAAAACAGAAACAGAAGAAACATTATCAAACTCATTCTATGATGACACAGGCACCCTGACTCCTAAACTACACAAAGACTCAATAAAGAAAGAGAATTTCAGACCAATTTCCCTCATGAACATTGATGCAAAAACATTCAATAAAATACTCACAAAGTGAGTTGTATTGGCTGGTTTTATGTGTCCACTTGACACAAAGCTGGAGTTATCACAGAAAGGAGCCTCCCTTGAGGAAATGCCTCCATGAGATCTAGCTATAAGGCATTTTCTCAATTAGTAATCTGGGACGGGAGGGCCCATTGTGGGTGTTGCCATTCCTGGGTTGGTAGTCTTGGGTTTCATAAGAAAGTAAGCTGAACAAGCCAGGGGAAGCAAGCCAGTAAGTAACATCCCTCCATGGTCTCTACATCAGCTCCTGTTTCCTGACCTGCTTTAGTTCCAGTTCTGACTTCCTTTGGTGATGAACAAAATGTGGAAATGTAAGCTGAATAAACCCTTTCCTTCCCAACTTGCTTCTTGGTAATGATGTTTTGTATAGGAATAGAAACTCCGACTAAGAAATGAGTCCAAGAACACATTGAAAACATCATCCCATGTTCAAGTAGGCTTCATCCCAGGGATAAAGGATGGTTCAATATATGAAAACCCATCAATAAAATCTAACATATAAACAATCTGAAGGAAAAAACATATTAGATGCTGAAAAAACCTTTGACAAAAATCTAACATCTAATCATGTTAAATATCTTGGACAGACTAAGGATACAAAGACCTACATAATCACAGTAAAGACAGTTTACAGCAAATCAATAGACAATATCAAATTAAATGGAGAAAAATTTAAGTTATTCCATTAAAATCTGGGACAAGACAAGGTTGTCCATTCTTTTCCTCTCTCTTCAATATATTACTGGTTAGTTCTAGTTAGAGCAATAAGACAACTGAAGGAGATCAAGAGGATAAAGACTGGAAACAAAGAAGTCAAACTATCACTATTTGCAGATAAGTGACCCAAAAGTTCTGCCAGAGAACTCCTTCAGCAAAGTGGCTGGATACAAAATTAAGTCAAAAAAATCAATAGCCCCCCGTAATGCAAATGATCAATGGGCTAAGAAAGAAATTAGAAAAGCAACACCCTTACTATCCCTGATTTCAAGTTGAACTACAGAGCAATAGCAATAAAACCTGCATGGTATTGGTGTAAAACAGACAGGTTGATTAATGGAAGTGAATCAAAGACCCAGAAATAAATATACCACAAGGACACTTGTTCATGTATGTTCAGAGCAGTGTTATTCATAATAGCAAGAAACTAGAAACAACCTAGATTTCTTTTAACTGAAGAATGGATGAAGAAAATGTAGTATATATACACAATAGAATATCACTCAACTTGGGTTTTTTTGTTTTGTTTTGTTTTGACAAAGACATTAAAATCATACAATGGGGAAAAAGCATCCCCAACAAATGGTGCTGGTCTAACTGGAAGTCTGTATGTAGAAGAACGCAAATAGATCCATATTTATCAACCTGCACAAAGCTCAAGTCCAAGTGGATCAAAGACTAAAGCACTAAAGTGGATCCACTAAATCTAATAGAAGAAAAAGTGGGGGACTGCTTTGAACACATTGGCACTTCCTGAACAACTTCCTGAACAGAACACAATAGCTCAGGCACTAAGAATGACAGTTAATAAATGGGATCTCATGAAACTAAAAAGCTTCTATAATGGAAAGCATACCATAAATAGAACAAAACGTTAGCCTACAGAATGAAATGATCTTCATCAACTCTACATCTGACAGAGGACTAGCACTGAAAGAGATATTTTAAAAAACTCAAGAAATTACACACCAACAAACTAAATTACCCAGACAAAAATGGGGTACAGAGCTAAACAGAGAATTCTCAACAGATGAATTCCAAATGGCTAACACTTAAAGAAATGTTGAATGTTCTTAGTCATCAGCAAAATGCAAATCAAAATGACTCTGGGATTCATTTTATACCCATCAGAGTGACTAAGATCAAAACTCAAGTGACAGCACACACTGGCAGGGAAGTGGAGCAAGGGGATCACTCTTCCATTGCTGATAGGAGTGTAATCTTGTTAAAACACATTGGAAATCAATTTAGTGGTTTCATAGAAAATTGGGAAGAGTTCTACCTCAAGATAAGCCAGACTACACCTACAAGATGCTCTACTATACCACAAGGACACTTGTTCATGTATGCTCAGAGCAGTGTTACTCATAATAGCAAGAAACTAGAAACAGCCTAGATTTCTTTTAACTGAAGAATGGATGAAGAAAATGTAGTATATATACACAATAGAATATTACTACACTATTAAAAACAAAGACATCTCCTTCAGTCCTCCTAACTCCTCCATTGGGGTTCCCATGCTCAGTCCAATGGTGGGTTGTGATCATCTGCATCTGTATTGATCAGGCTCTGGCAGAGCCTCTCAGGGGACAGCTATACCAGGATCCTGTCAGGAAGCACTTCTTGGAATCAGCAATAGTGTCTAGGTTTGGTGTCTGCAGGTGGGATGGATCCCTAGGTGGGGAAGTCTCTAGATGGCCTTTCCTTTAGTCTGCTCCACTTTTTGTCTAAAGGAAATAAATTTCCTTTAGACAGGTGCAACCCTATAGGAATAACAACACTATAAACCAACCAGATCCCCAGAGCTCCCGGGGACTAAACCACCAACCGAAGAGTATACTTGGAAAGGCCCATGTCCCCAGTTGCATATGTAGCCTTATCTAGCATCAATGGGAGGAGAGGCTTGATGCCCCAGTGTAGGGGAATGCTAGGGTAATGAGTCAGGAGTGGGTGGGTTGATGGGAAAGCACCCTCATAGAAGCGTGGGGAAGGTAGTATAGGACAGAGGGGTTTTGGAGGGGAAACCAGGAAAGGGGGTAAAATTTGAAATGTAAATAAATAAAATAACCAATTCAAAACAAGAAAAAACAAACAAACAGACATCATTAAGTTTGCAGGCAAATGGAAGAATCTAAAAAACATCATCCCGAGTGAGGTAACCTAGACCCAGAAAGACACACATGCTATGTACTCACTTGTAAGTACATATTAACTATAATATACTGGATAAACATACTACAATCCAGACACAAAGAAACTAAGTAACAAGGAAAGCCAATGAAGGATGCATGAATCTCATTCAAAAGGGGAATTAAAATAATCATTGGAGGTTGATGGAGGGAAGGAACTGGGTGAGAGAGGGGATAAGGAGGGGGAATGGAATGGGTATCATGTGAGGCTCCCTGAAGTTTATGGGGTTGACTCTAGCTGAGACTACCAGCAGCTGAGGATACGGAGACAGATGTGGCCACATCCTGTAGCCAGGTAGAACTCCCAGTGGAGGGAAGGGAGCAACATCCCACCCACAAAACCTTCAACTTAAAATTCGTCCTTCCTACAAGCTGTGCAGGAATAAAGATGGATCAGAGATTAAGAAAATGGTCATCCAATAACTGGCCAATCCTGAGACCTATTCCATGGGAGAAAGCCAACCTCTGACATTATTAATAAATGATACTCTGCTATGCTTGCAGACAGGAGCCTAGTGTAATCATCTTCTGAGAGGCTTCATTCAGCAGGTGATCAAAACAGATGCAGAGACCCACAGCCAAACATCAGACAGAGCTTGGGGAGTCTTGTGCAAGAGTTGGGGTAAGGATCAAAGGAGCTGGAGGGGTCAAGGACACCACAAGAAAACCTACAGTGTCAACTAACCTGGGCCCAAGCTCACAGAGACTAAATCACCAAACAAAGAGCACACATGTGTTGGATCTAGGACTCATCCATATTTGTAGCAGTGTTGGGAGCCGCAGTCAGCATTCGCCATTCCAAGATGGCGCGGGCATCCCGTGTCTCCACTAGTAAACAATTAACTGTGCAGCTGCAAAGGCAGAAAGCCCGCCAAAGTCACTGGCCAATCCCGAGGCGTAATATTGGGTAGTGGGTGAACAGCCAATCAGAAGTGAATACGTCACTCTAGGGTGTATTTAAGCGGTGCCTCTTCTTGTCTTTGGCCCTTCCACATTTTCCATGTTTGCTGATACAGAGTAAAGCCTCGCTGTGGTGATACCCGAATTCTGCCTCTCGTGTTTCTCTCCCACGGGCAAGGGGGGACACGGGAGGTGCGCACAACAACTGGAGCCGAAACCTGAGAGTTTCAAGGCAACGTGGAGGCCCCCAAGTTTTGGGGCGGGTTAAAAGACTACAGGACGAGGTACACCTTTGGAAGATATGCCTGGGGTAGAAGCTTTCATTGCAATGCATTTGTTTTTGACTTATTTGTGTTGTGAGAAAGAGGGCCACTCTAGCATACCAGAACCAGAGCGTGTTAGCCGGCATCAGGCCAAAGGGTCTGGGGGTCAGGCCAAAGTGCCTGGGGATATAGAGTACTCAAAAGGAACAAGGGCTACTGCAGAGCTCTTTAAGCTTATGGAACCTCCACCGGTTGGTGGAGAGAGAGTGGAATTCGGGAGGACCCCCCTCTACTTCATTAAGGAGCTTGACTCCATAGAACTGGGCAGCTCCGAGGAGGAGAGCATAGAGGAGGAAGTAGCCGCTTGTGCAAAGGATAGCCGTTCTGGGATAAGACTAAGAAAGACCTTGAGTCACTCAGTCCTGGCACCAGCGGCTCGCTCAGGCTCGAGGGTCCCCTGCTGTGCTTCTCGGCTTGGACTGTGGGAACAGAGACGCTGCAATGGGGCCTGGGTCAGACTGGTTACAGAGGCGTCTACGCTCTGCTACCTACAGCGGCTTACAACAAGGCAGAGCAAGAGAGCGTGGGGTGAAAGGCAGACAGAGGAGGGAGGCAGTCTGCCCTGGGAAGTGCCTTGTGCCTTCCAGCGGTGGGCACGTGGGGAGTGCCCCACGAACTTAGAGCAAGCAATGCCAGTGATAGAACAGATGATTTTTGAAAATGCCACAGCTAAATGCCATGCAGCCATTGTCCCTCGTAAGAACAAGAGGCTACAAGATTGGCTGAGGGCCTGCTGTGGCCCGGGAAGGGAAGCTGTTTGTGCTTATTCCACAGGTGAAAACAATTTAATTTGGGTCCCTATGAGGCTGGTTTAGATTGTGAAGAATGAAGCTGGATTGCAAGATTACGGTTCTGAGTCTCCTGATACTGAAGTTCGATTTGGTGATAAGTATAACACTGTGGGACATAGTTAGATCTTGCCAGTACATTCAAATGCTGAAGTACTGCCTATTGTTCACAGCTATTGAGTGTTACTTGGTTGCCTGTCCTCAGGACACACAGGCCAACAGCCAGAGTTATACAATGCTACAAGCTTTCCATTAAATTTTACACTTGGTTTTGTGGCAACAAAACTTTATAGCATAAAGGTAATCTACTTGGTGTTAATTTTAGATAGAGAAAAGATACAATGCGTGTCTTTTAAGGTTTACAGTTAAAATTTAAGGTTTTAAGTTAAAATCAAAACCACACAATTCGGTGTAGCCAAACCTCAGAGAACAGACAGAGGGAGGTTAAGTGCATTTACATTTGAATTAAGACAATGCAGACTTAGCTGCAGAAGCTCAGGAGTTAAGCATTCCCTTTTGTTCTGGGTCTTTAGACCAGGCCCTAGAAATGTGCTTACCGGGATTTCATTGTTTCTTGTGAGAAGAGAGATAAATCTAAGACCCAAAGACTTTACAACAGTCTGTGGGCTAAAAGTTATGATTATGCTGGAGAAATTAAAATTATGTCTACTTCCCTCCATGAGTATAGCTGTACCTGCTGATAAAATATGGTTCAAATTGTTCTAATTCCTTTATATTTAAAGTTGTTAAAAATGAGATGCCTTGGATTCCTCTAATATATGTAACAATTATTAGAGAATAAGGTTGGCTTTTATCCGATATTCTCATTGGACTAAAAAGATTGGTTATTAAATTAATCCAAAATAAAGTTCAAATTTAAGAGTTATACAGCCTAACTTGCCTACTCCAGCTGCCATTTCAGTAAATGCTTATATAAAAGATGTTTTTATACCATCCCTTTACATTTCTGGTAAAGGTGAGAGATTTACAGTTAGTAAATTTATTCATAATTTTTAAGAGCCCATGAAGCGATATTTGTTAGAAATAATTGCTTCAGAAAATGGTTAATTGTTTTACATTATATATATATATATATATATATATATATATATATATATATATACACAAATATTGTTGCTGCTTTAATACAAAAAATTAAGAGGTTAAATCTTTTGGTGTGTATTATTCATTGTGTGATACTTTATTAGTGGATTTCTCTAAAGAAGTTTTTTTCTGCAAGCCATTGCTCCAATATAACTAGCTTTAAAAATTTTTAGAGTACTTGTTACTCCAAAAAAAAGATTCAAAGACAGTGTCTTTCAATATTTGAGACAGGTGGGGCTAGAGAAATGGCTCAGCCGTTAAAGGCTAGACATAATTTAAAATATAAAAGCTGAATTCCCAGCAACCACATGGTGGCTCACAACCATTTGTGGTGGGGATCTAACGCCATCTTCTGACTTGTGAGTGTACATACAAAAAGAAAATGGTTTACTTTTAATCTTGATTTGCTCTTAGTGATTTTTAAAAGTTGTTAAGAGATATTATTTGGCTAAAACCTCATCTTAAGCTTACCATAGGAGGATTTAAACCTCTGTTTGATATTTTCAAAGGGATGCAAGTCCTAAATTAAATCATATGTGTATTTTCTTGAGATTATCCTGCTTCAACACAATTAAATTATATGTTGTAGCCACTGTTTAGAATGTTAAAAAGGGTGTATCTGCCTTTGTCTTGTTGAATGGTGTGCTTCATGAAGTGCAGAATGTTTCGGCTACATGATCTAATATCTCTAGCCATTTGAATAACATTAAAATTAATAAGGTGTTTAAGAATACATCTGCACAACCAGTGTCGGTGTGTGTGGACCCTCCATTTTTCTTTATGTTATCCAACTTTCAGAATAATTCTGATATCTTGGATTGTAAGAATGTTACATGCTTTTTAACACAATGCTGGAATGGATCACTAGACCTAGCCATGGTTAATCAAGTTACAGCAGCCACTGCAGTTAATCAAATCTCAGAAAAGACTTCTGAGGCTTTGACCATTTTACAGAAAGTGGATGCATATCAGGCATCCTGTTGGTCAATCAGAGAGTTGATTTGCTCCAAGCCCATGTGGAGCAGCTCACGGATGTGGTTCAAATAAGCTGTGTGTCAGCAACCCCACATCCAGGTATTACACCTCTGAGATTTGTGAATGATACATTTATTCAAAGCCATAATCTTTCTGCTTATTTAAAAGGGAATTGGACTGGGGAGCTGGACCAGGTGCAACAGCAATTGCAGATCCGGATTTCGAGCCTTGATGGAACACGAATGGAACCTGTTACCACTAGAGATTTTATTTCTTGAATTTCTTCTGCCTTTTTCTTTCTTTCTTAAAGAGTGGGGATAGGCCTGTTTGATGCAGCCCTATGTTGTGGATTAGTGTTCATGATGGTTGGCCTGTAAGCTCATAGCCCAACAAAAACGTGACAAGGCCGCTATTGCCCAAGCACTCGCAGCCTTGGAGCAAGGATCTCCCCCTGAAATTTGACTATCTAGGCTAAGAAAGTAGCCGATGACTGAGACCCTCAGTCGATGCACCCCAAGGGTTCAGCCCATTGCACTGGGTCGATGAGAGGTCTAAGTCCAGCCAGTCCTTGCCTAAATAGCTGTGGTACCTGAATAGTAGGTTGACAGCCCTTGCACTCCTGGGAACTGTATTCCATTGCACAGGGATGGGTGTCAATTCCTCTTTACATCCCCTTAGCCCTTGCACCCAGAGGACTTGTTTCCATTGCACCTGGTAGGGTAAGGGAGAATCTTTGGGCTGTAAGCTCTTGATTGCTTATTCCCCCAAAATGGAGTTTGCTTGATCGGGCTTGAGTTCGAATCTTGATTGGTGCTGTGCTTAATAGGCAAAAGGCTGTTTCATATTAATAATTTAAACAGGGAGAGATGTTGGGAGCCGCAGTCAGCATTCACCATTCCAAGATGGCGCGGGCATCCCATGTCTCCACTAGTAAACAATTAACTGCGCAGCTGCAAAGGCAGAAAGCCCGCCAAAGTCACTGGCCAATCCCGAGGCGTAATATTGGATGGTGAGTGAACAACCAATCAGAAGTGAATACGTCACTCTAGGGTGTATTTAAGCGGTGCCTCTTCCTGTCTTTGGCCCTTCTGCGTTTTCCACGTTTGCTGATACAGAGTAAAGCCTCACTGTGGTGATACCCGAATTTTGCCTCTCGTGTTTCTCTCCCACGGGTGAGGGGGGACACGGAAGGTGCGCGCAACATAGCAGATGTGCTGCTTGATTTTCATGTGAGTCCCCTAACAATGAGAGTGGGAGCTGTCTTTGACTCTGTTGCCTTCCTTTGGATCCCCTTCTCCTACCTGGGCTACCTTGTCTGGCCTCAGTGGGAGAGGATGCACTTAAATCCTGATTCAACTTGATGTGACAGAGTGGGTTGGTACCCAGGGAGTCCTCCTCTTCTCTGAGTAGAAGGGGAGTAATGGGGGAAGTGGTTAGTAAGGATGCAACTTGGAGGAAAGAAGAAAGGGGGCTGTAATCAGAAGTTAATTAATTAATTAATTAATTAAAAAAAGAGATCCTTTCAAAAATTAACACCAAAACCAGCTGAATAGAGGGTGATATATTATTGCTACTGAGTCAGCAACAACTTGTGAGGTTGGGTGTGTGATAGGTTGTATTAATGTCCTTGCTCACGGGTTATGTAATGAAAAGGAGGACTTTTCTTTGAAGCCAAGCATTAAAGAAATTGGATTATGGTTTATACCTTATTAGCTGGTCCATTTGGAAAATTTTCTTTGCAAGCCATTTTCTAAATTACTTCTCTGGCCCATATTTTTGTCTCTAAAATGAAGATAATGTCCATTCAGAGGATTTTGAAAGACATATTAGGTAATGCCCCAAAGGTATAGAAAGTATGCAATAAATGATAGGAATTTTATTTTGTAAAGGGTACAGAGTGTTATTTTAATGTTAACTCTATTGGATTAACATGAGGTATGTTTACAGTCTTGTAAGATTATCAAAACAAAGTTTAAGCTTTACAAATAAGTAAATAGTAAGTCCTAAACTTCTGTGTGTGTAAATGAAGCAATTATAGAAGCCATTGTGGCCTTTATCTCCAGAAGAGATGTGGGAATGGAAGAAGCTATGAGGTTATTATTTTTCATAGGCAGAACAATGAACTCAGGCTAGAAAGTTCTGACACTCTACAGAAGGACTCAACTCCCAAAAGTCAAGGCATATAAGCTTCTTTGGAACCATTTTCAAGGGTATTTTAGAATTGGACAGTAAACAATCTAGAATTATCAAGAGAGGACAGATGAACTGAAGATATAGAAAGCAGACACAAAGCAAAGTGAATAAAGCTATTCATCTTGTGTTCTAGAGTTTCTATTAAGTTCTCTAACTTACACACTATATAGGGAGTTTGTCCTTCCACCTTAGGTTTAAATCAACTCTCTCTGGAGGTGGAGGTGGTGTGTAGGAAAGCATGGAGCGTCTGGATCAGACAGGTTCACATTCAGTTTCCAGATTCTCCTGTAATCATCTGATTTTTCAAGCTCTACCTGGCAGTTCACTCTGATTGCTGCTTGAGCAGATGCAACAGATGCTTCTTATTCTCACCTAAGAGAATCATTGAGTTTGATTCTGTTTTTGATAAAATCTGGGACATTCTTCTGGAATTTAGGCACGAGTAGAACCAAACTTTTTCTTCATTTTCGCTCTGCTGAAATTGGATGTGAGAACATGATATTTTGAAATATAATTAACGTGAGGAATTTTATTTTCTTCTACTAATATATTAGTATAAACTTGGAAACCCTGAGATTAGGTATTATTTTTCTTTTTAAACTGTGTGTGTGGTATGGGGTGTGTATTGTCTATGTATGTACATGTCCATGCATATGAACATGTATGTACAGTTGCATTTGATATATTCATGGAGGACTGAAGTTCTAATGAGGAAAGCTAATGAGCCAATGTTATAAAATATGTCCTTTGAAGTATATTAATAGATCACCTCTTTCCTAGTCCCTACATCAAGCACCATTTTGCATTCCTCAGGATGCCTCGGATAATTGCTTTATCTTGATAGCTTAAAGTCAAGTTCAGGTTGTCAATCAAATGCCCTAGTAGCTGAAGTAGTTTTGAACCTCTGATTCTCTTGTGTCCTCTGTGATAATATTGAGACTGTCAATGTGTACTACCATGCTAGTACTCAACCAGTTGAGGTATACATGCAACACTGGCTTTTATATTGATCTCTCTTGGGAAACAGAAATAAGTCCTGCGCGGGATAATTAAAGCAGCCCAAAGGATTAGCTGTTCAGAGTGTGGAATGAATGTCTCTTGAGTGATTTAGGTCTTCTTTGTACTTGAAAGATAAATAACACTATTTATATAATGTTATTTTTTTGCCTAAAAAAGGAGATTATTATCCTAAGTACACTATGAAATCCATTAAGTTGTGAAGGTATCAAACGATCACTTTTTAATGTTTACTGGCAAGTTTTGTAAATCACATAAAGTGAGCTCTGTGACCTGTGATCTGTGACCTGATCATAAAAATAAACTTTCCTTTTCCAAAGAGCTTTCTGAAACCTTGTTGCTGGTCTTTGTGAAACATTTCTTGATGCTTCAGCCTTTTGCCCCTACTAGTAGTATTTGGCACAACACTGGGGTTCTGCAAACTATTTCACGAAGTTTCAAGGGGAAAACAATCAGTTGGGGTTATAAATGCGGTACCCCAGCTTGTAGAATGCTAAGAATCTGCACTATGGCACCCGACTTTAGGAAATGCTTTAAACACATCTTTACATTTCAAGAGATTTGATTCATAGAGGGACAAATCCAAATTGCTCATGTCTATTTGCTCTCTCTGAACTTCGAGACAAAGCTCCAATTAGGTACTTACTCCAGGAGAACTTGATTAAACCGAAAGGCCATTGATTTGGATTTTTTTCATCATGTGGGAATATTAAGCTGAGGTTTTGGATTTTGTATTTCTGAAGACAAATGAATTTCCAGCTTGTTTTAATAATCTAAGAAATGTGAAGATTTGATTTAACTGTGAAAGAAGTACAAGGGGTGGTTTGATGAGAAGCTTCACACCAGGAAAGAGCTGTGGGAAAGAGAAGCTTGGCAATTTCTGTTTGCCTCACTCTTTTGGGCACAGTGAGTCTCTGTCTCCTTACCCATGTTCTCATCATGTTCCTAGAGCCAATGGCCACACTAAGGCCACACTGATTGCTCCTTTACTGTGTAAAATGGTGCCTAATCATTTGAGGGTTAACATGTTGCTAAAGTTTTAAGGTCTCAAAGAGTAGCACAGCCCAAATTTATCAGGAAAAGAGAAAGGGAGCTTTTGCTAACTAGGTTTCTCTAGTTAGCTCCATTGTCCTCTTCATTTGTGCCATACAATAAGTGACTCTGTGGTGTTTCAGAGGGGATGATGTCTATTGATGGTTGAACAAATAAAAAAATTAAGTCTGTATTCACAACTTCAATCTCATCATATTTTCACCTGACATTAGTGGCACAGAAAAGGCAGTGGCCATGGGGGAACACAAATACCACTTTAGTACTTCTGTCAGTTACTTCCACTAGCAAAGGTAGTCACAGATTTTAAAAAAGACACAACATGTGAGCATGCACACACGCACGCACGCACGCATGCACACACACACACTCAAATACACACATGCATGAGTAAGCAATTGCAATGAGTAATAGTGAGATCCTGGATTTGTTGGTAAGTGTGAAAAGAGCCCAGTTACTCTGGGGGATTGTAACAGAGTCGCATACAAAGGGGGAGTAGGCAGACACAAGAGGTGGCAATTGAGTTGACAGCTGAAGCAAGAAAAAGGCCACTAGGTCTTGTAAGCAATAGACTGTGAAGACCACTCTAGGGAAAAGACTGATAGGAAAAATGTAGACCAAAGAAAACACCTTATGCATCTACTGATTAGGCATTTACCACAATTTCACACACTGAGTCTTTTGGGAAATATCAAAAATGAGTCAAAAGTGAAGGTAAAGATCAGATCACAAAGGGTCTTTGAGATTTTAAAAAGAAAAAATAAAGTTCGTTTGCTTTTCGCTTCAGGGGAAGCGAACTCTTTGATAGCTATTGAAAACAAACAATTATAATTTGTATTTATATGTCTGCTAGAATTGTTGTGTATCACTAGGTGAAAGAAAACACTAAGGAAAGAAGCCAGTAAGACTCTACTGCAGCTTCATCAGTGAGGATGCTGAGGAAAGTGGTTTGGGTCCTGTTGGGAGGCTGGGGTGCTCACATTTGGGGATTAGTAGATACAGGAGAGGAAGAGAGGACAAACTCAGTCAGTCAGGTGTGGAGGTACAAACTCAGGATGAGTACATTGAAGTCTTAGTAGTAATTGGTGTGGTGTGTGTGTGTGTGTGTGTGTGTGTGTGTGTGTAAAATATACATATATTATATATTTGATTACATTATATACATTATACTCCAGAGTCTTGTTTAGACACAACGTTCTCAGGCTAAAGTCACTCACTCACAGTATAGGTATCACTGGTTATTACTACCACTTTAGGGGATATTAGTAAATTAATTCTCAGAAAATTAATGACATTTCAAAAAATTACAAGTACAGAAACAGTTTCCACAACCAAGTCTGCATTAACTAAGATCATTTTTTCTATTTAATCAATACTACACTTTACTTTGCCATATGGACTAGGGCAGGAAGTCTTCTTAGCTAATGTGGTACCAATTCTAGCCATTTTTCTGTCCTTTGTTTCTTTTCATCAGCAGATGCTAGACTCACTCTGAAGCAGTGGGAGATGCATACTAACGTTCCAGGCAACCACATAAAACATGATTCTTACAGTAATCACACTGTAAAGATTTGTTGGTTTACTTCATGCATGTGTGTTCACCTGCAATGCAGGTGAATGCGCCCCATGTGTATGATAACTACAATTTTGGAACTACATTTTTTCTTATCTTCCTGTCTTCCTGAAATATATAAATCCTGGACAATCATCTTGCATTCATAAGAATCTTAAGGAATCCTCAGAATATCACTGAACCTCTAAAACAATCCTTATTATTGGGTAATTTCCACTGTAGAAGAAAAAGCTTTTGAAAATTCCCATTTGTTGATTTCTCTTAATTTCAGGTATAGGTATTCTTAGTTGACAACTACCATTCAGAGCTTTAGATGAAAAAACATGATTTGTGAACTGAAAATACTAGAATCCCAGAAAATAACTAAATTTACTAATAAAAAATATTCTTCTCCTCACAAGCAATCCCTCCCTGGTACAGATAAACATATGCAGTAAAACTTGCCACATGCAAATATGTGAACACATGCCTGTAGATGTGCATGCATGCATGCATGCATGCGTTCTTGTCTGTGGAGACCATAGATTGATGTTGAATGTTCTCTGTTTTCATTCTCTACCTCAGTTTTTTTAAGGCAGCATCTCTCACTGGACCCAACACAAAATAATTGGCTACCCTGGGTGGTCCAAGAGCTGTAAGCTTTCAGTGTTAGGTTAGTAGTGCCCAGTATCATGTCCAGAACACTCTCACTGTAGGCCTTCTGACACACACACACACACACACACACACACACACACACACACACACAGAGGGGGGAGGGGGATGGAGAGGGGAAGGAAGAGGGGGAGAAGGAGAGGGAGAGTGGGAGAGAGTGGAGAGAGAGAGAGAGAGAGAGAGAGAGAGAGAGAGAGAGAGAGAGAGAGAGAGAGAGACCAATAAAACAAAGCAAAGGGAAAACACCCAAACCCCAAACTCCTTTATTTCTACAGACTAACTTTCTAGTTTATCTAGGCTTAGTGGGGCTCCTTCTTCTATTTGTGGCCAGCAGTAGATGAACAAGGCAATTTTGCTTACCCTAACTGGATTTTCTCACAGGGTTGAGGCTTTGCCTGAAACAATTGGACTGATTCAGGTCTGCTTTGTGTGGTGTGTCACCTACCACTAGATGATCTTGAAAATAATCTCCTGGTGTAGATTAATTTCTAACAGGAAACGCAAGCATAGGCAACATGACTAGACTTCTAGCCTTGGCTCAGTGTTATGTTCATCACATGTATTGACCAAAGGAAGTCACAAGGATGACCTATGTATGGAGGGGTGTGTGAAGGAATAAGTGCCCAATGGATGAGAGACATTGCAAAGTTACATGGTGAAGAATGTAGATGTGAGGGCCCTTTTATTAATCATTGCCTTTCACAGTTACACATCAAAATGTGAGCATGACTTAGGTGTTTTCTAGGAGTTCTGTCTTTAAATCTTTAAATAGAAATAATAAAACTTGGAAAGTATTAATGCTTCTCTTATGTCAGAATATTCGGTCCAGGAAGATTGTTACCCTCCATCACCTTCTGGAGAGGTTGTTATCCCCCAATGCCTTGGATATGAATGAGTGAGGATTTTACTTCTTTAGGTGCTGTGCATGTATGTGTGTATGGGGGCGGGTATGGAGTTGTGCACACACACCTCTTCTGTGTTCAGATTGTGGTTGTATGTGGGGCACAGAGGATGTATGTCTTGCTGTAGTTCAAAATATGCCAGCTTGGTGTTGTCTTTCAACTGCTCTCCCCACAGAACATATTCTTGAAATGAGATCTGGGTAGGGAAATCCCATAGATGTTGTACAGAGAGTATAAAATACAATTTATTCAAAAAGTGCTGGTGTCAAATTGTATTAATAGTATCACTGCAATCAGAGCCCAAGGCTAACTCTGATTATAAGCAATTGGATTGAACATTATGTATTTCTGCAAATGGGTACCCAACTTATCAATGGAGTACAACTTTAACCAGCAAAATGCCTTTCATTTGTCATAGGTCTGTCTCTTTAAGAGCTTCTTCTACTCTCCACCTGTCAAACATAGGTGTTAAATTCCCACTCTTATTTACCCTATGATGTCTTAGTATCTCTCATTTAGTTCTTCATCTTTTAAATTCTCATCCTTTATTGTCTGACCTGGCTAACAACCTTCATGGCCATTCCAATGTCAAAATTCACCCTGCAGATACCTAATGTGTATCACTAGTGTTTTTAATGCATATGTTCTTAGCCTTGGTTTTCATGTTACTTCTAAATTAGATTCTTTGAGGGCAGAGATGATGAATTATCTGTAGATAACTATAGTTGTGGGTTTTTTCCTGCTATTTTCTTTGGTAATGAAGAAAGAGAAGGAAACAGAGTGGAAAGCCACATGCTTTCAAAGTCTTTACATACTCAGCTAACTAAATCTATATGTAGGGTGTAGGAATGTAAAGCGAATTTGCTGGGTACCTTTAAAGAAATTCCCAGTCTTCATATTATGCTCACATGCAGGCATGTGCCTATTTACAGTCCCAAAGAGACTGTGTGAGGATGTCCTTCAGTCTACTGGTATTGCTTATTTTCATATTGTGGTTGATTCTCAGCTCTGAAGAAAGTTCTTCACTTCTTTTGTCATTTGCATATCGGATGCATGGTGACAGCCTCTCAGTTGCTCTGTCTGTTTTATTGAGCTCCACATGCATTGAGCCTTCAGAATGTTATAAAGCTGTAAATCAGATATGTCATTTTTCTTTGTGAATCCACTTTTTCTTAGGTGTCTGCAAACATTCTAATTTCAGATATCTGGCATGTGTTTTTATTCTATTGGAATATTTGGTAATTATCTTCCTGTGTGGCATTGTAATTTTGTGGTAATTTTAATATAGAAAGTCTTTTGTTCATGTGGGAGCTTTCTTGTATTATCACTTTTCCTGATTTCTTCCAATTTTCTTTGTTCCGCTTGACTTCCATTTTCTTCTATTTCAATTCTAATTTGCATTAGACAATCTCTTCACTAGGAAGACTGAGATGAATCACTTGGAAGTTATTCCCAAACTGGCTTATGAGGAGAGTGGTTTTAATGAGCTTCACTCTGGAGAGACTTTAACACACTTACCCATCTAATTAAGAGACAAGCTATGATAAATTTTAATTTTTCCTCTAGCTATCACTTGAGTAATTTCAATTGTCTCATTTCAAACTGTGGACTTGCTAACAGTTTAACTTAAAAAAAAGTACCTAGATGTGTGTTCACATCATGTCCTTCTTTTGTAAAGCAGTGAAATAAATTGAGTTGTTAGAAGTGAGGGCAAAGTGCACTGCAGTGTATATTTAGAAAGTAGGTCAGGCCCTACTTCTGTGTTGAGGATATAGAAGATGAATCTCCGATTCAAAAAGCGAATATTCAGTAATTGACACAAAAGGAAGGCTCCCTAAAGGCAGTAATTTTTCATTCGGTTGGTTATGGGATTCTGAAACTCTAATCAGCAACATCAACTCCAGGGAAGGCAACTCCCATCTGCTCCCTATGAAACTTGGTACAATAAGGTTTTTTTAGAGCGCAATTGGTAAGAGTAAAAGAAAAGGGAGAGAGAGAGAAAGAGAGAGAGAGAGAAAGAGAGAGACAGAGAGACAGAGAGAATGGAGTAACAGGAAGAATATTGGTTCAGAAAGGAATCTTAAATCTGCCCCTAATAATGAAGAGGGCAAGGCAGACACTGTGCCTTCGGGTCTGCTACAGAATAGATGACAAAAACTTTATGACTCAAATTTGAGAAATATATGCTATTATAAACCGTATTGTTTATGACTAATACACAATTTCAACTTACAATAGTACTTGTAATATAACATGAGCAATTGGCTTGAATTATTTCCTTAGTGTTTAGATTAGAGAGCTTTCCAAATAAAACTGAAGCGTCTGGAAGGAGAGAAAAGAAAGGCTTGCAAACGCTGACCCGTGAAACATAACAGCGTAGGTGAGAGTTTGTGATGACTGCCTGCAGAGGAGCTGATTTCTGCAAAGGTTGCTGTGACTTTTTCCAGAATAGACAGTAAAAATCTGTGAGTGTAATGTGCCAAAGCCGTTCCACATTCTTCTTTGTGTTCTCCTCTGTGATGAGTTAGGAGAAACTGTACCCCAGAAGCAAGTGCTTTATAAGTTCTGAAGAATATCTCAAATTTATTAAGAAATGAAAGATGCAATGTTAACTAATGGGTAATAGTACTGAAGAGAATGAGAAGTCTTATTTATTGAATTAATGACTCCCTTGGTTGATATTCAAATGCTGTGTGGTAGCTAATTTAAGAGACTCTGGGGGACACTTCTCAGGATCTTTAGTAGAATATAAGTTAGTGACAGCCTTCTGAATTATTCCCCAAGTACATTACATTTCGAATATTTAAGTATTTGTGGTATATACTTCTGAGTATTTCTATTCATGTTGGCCTCTGGATAAATCCTCTTTCTTTCCACTTCAACAGCCTTTACTCCTTTAAAATTTAGTGTAAACGTCATTATTCAGAAAAACATTAATTGATTGTCCCTTTTGATTTGAAAAAAATATTTATGCTTGCATGCTATCATTCATGTGGCATGATACTTTTTATATGTTTCCAGACCATAGATAATTAATCAGCTTGTGTTCTTTCATTGACTTATGCAGTCAAAACAGCAGAATTTTAGGACAATGTTTTCCCAGTTCCTGAAACAATATCTGGTATGCTATCTATTTGAGCAATCACTGAAATCGGTGAAAACATAGATGGACATTGTCACTGGAAGACCTGCAATGAAGTCCTCATTTAGTTCACTTCCTGCCTTAGTTAGGGTTTCCTTTATTGTGAAGAGAAACCATGACCAAGGCAACTCTTATAATGGACAGCATTTTGTTGGGGGCTTGCTTACAGGTTCTGAAGTTCAGTCCATTATCATTATGGCAGGAAGTATGAGGGCATCAAGAGAGGCATGACACTAGAGGAGCTGAGGATTCTACATCTTTATCCAAAGGCAGCTATGAGAAGACAGTCTTCCAGGCAGCTAGGAGAAGGGTCTTAAAGCCCCAATTCCACACTGATGCACTTTCTTCAACAAGGCCATACCTACTCCAAAAAGGGCACACCTCCTAATAGCACCACTTTGCATGGGCCAACCATATTTAAACCGCCATGCATACATTTCTCACATTTTGGATGTTACTCCATGAGCCCTCCAAGTATTTGCGAGCTTCTTTGTTTTTTAGATTTCCGTCAGCTTTCTGCATCCTTTCAATTACCTCTTTCTCTCTGGGAAGGAGGGTCTCACTTTGGAGCAAATATCCACACAACAGTAAGTAGTGGTCATGAGGGCTTGAGTGACAGCTTCTAAATTGGAAAGTCTACAAGAATGCAGCTTGTTTTCCCTTTAAAGCATTGGTGGACCTTAAAATGTACACAGGATGGGGGTCTGAAGAACCAAAGCCAAGTTTCAGATGAACAAAGTAGACCTTTCCATATTGCCCAGAAACAAATGCTTAGTTGGAAGGGGCTGCCTGAAAAAAAAAAAAAAAAAAAAAAAAAAAAAAGAATGAACCCTGGAATCCTCCAAAGATAGTGGATTTACAGATATCTAGCTCTGACACCTTTTCTAGGGAGGAACCTGCAGATCTGTAGAGCTTCACCCCAGGTAGAAGATCGTTGCTGTTGATGAAGAAACCAGCAGAGCAACTGGTGTTTGCTCAGAAGACACCGGGATCTATGGAGGGCCTTTATACATAGTGGGTATCTTTCTCAAGAAAATTGTCAACTTTTGATGCAATGGGGGTGAGAAGCTGAAGAACTGAGCTGAAAGACTGAAAATCAGAGCAGAAGTCCCTAGAGTTTTTGATTGTTGAGAAGACCGGCACAAATGGATGCCCACTGGAAACCAGAGGCTCTCTCTTAGAAACAAGTGCACATAAGAGGCTGACAGTTCCAAAGGAACTCTAGCTCACAATGGTGTATGGTCAAACTAAAGTGAGCAGCCTCCTTCTAAGCATTTGGCAGAAGAAGTAGAAAGCTTTTCTTGTGTAAAGAAAAAACATTAGAAGTAGCTCCATTTATTTATTTTTTTTTTGTTCTTTACTTCTCAGAGTTTATTTTTATTGGCATATACTTTGTATATAGTACTGAAATTCACAATGAAAAAAAGTCAAGTATGTAATATACTTTGGCCATATTCACACACTTCTCCCTTTTCCTTTCTTGTGAACATCTCTCTTCTCCAAGCATCCTTTTTTCTTTCACACCTCATAAATATAGAAACATAGATAGGGTGTACTCACAAGAGTGTGTGTGGTAGAAGATGTAGTCTGTCTTTATGCAGCTATGTTTAATTTTGAGCTATGTTTAATTTTGGATCCACAATTGATTAAAAATGGGTAATATCTGCCTTTCTAAATCTGCTTTATTTTATATCAAATTTCAAAAAAATGATAAAATTTGTTTCTTTATAACTAGATAAAACACACACACACACATATATATTACACACATGTACATATGTATATGCATACACACACACATATTTTCAACCATCTCCTTACTGTGGTCTTTTTTCTGTATAGGGTGAGGGCAGGTAACCATAGCTACTGTGTGCTCATCATTACATTGGTCATGTAATAATAAGAAGACACTGTGTTGCAGAAACTCTCACATGCTCCAGCTCTACAGTCTTTCTTACCTTCTTTTCTTTGTTGTCCTTTAGGTCTTAGAAGGAGTGATATATTTGTTCTGTTTATGCCTAAGCACCTCACAGTCTTTTATTCTCAGCATTCTGCCCAGCCTTGAGCCTCTGCGTTAGCCAGCACCCCCTGAAAATGGCAGTGGTGCTAGTGTAAGAGCATTAGGAAAAATATTTGAAGGACACTTTGCTCCTATGCCTGTCTAGTGTACTATTAGTTATAAGCTGACCTAGGTCCAGTGACATCTCCAGCCATAAATTTATGTACAAGTTTACAGTGCCAGGTGTTTCTTCCCATGGAGAAGGCTTAGAATTCAATCAGAAAGTGGGTTGTTACCCTCAAAACAATTAAACCATTTTGGCACCCCTGGGATCATGTTGTATGTCAGGTTGCTATTACAATAATTCAGATCCATAGCAGGATGAGATCATAGATGCCCTTTCTCCCACAGAAGCATACACATAGCACCCTCTGGCCTGTGAGTGCTGTCCAGTAGGTAGAGGCATCCAGTTTTAATCTAGCTTAATTTATTTGTGTGCTGTATCCCATGCTTGTAGTGTCTTCAGCGTTTCTTACCCTTTACTTCCTGTGAGTGCACAAGATCAATGGTAATTGTGTTCATTGTTTTGTGAGCCTCTGAGATGAGATATCTAAGCAGTTTTAATTTGCATTACCCTGACCACTTTTTTCATGTGTTTGTTGAATATTTGTGCTTCATGTTTTGAGAACTATCTGTTTATTACATTAGCCTGCTTATTGATTGGGTTTATTCATTCATTCATTTATTTATTTATTGGTATTTAGATTTGTTTCAGTTCTTTATATATCTCAGATATTGATCTTTTGTCCAGTGGATAGCTTGTAAATCCTTTGCTATGCAGAAGCTTTTTAATTTCATACCATCCCATTGGTCAATTCTTGGTGTCATTTCCTGAATGATTGGAGTCCCTTTCAGAAAGTCTTGCCTGTGTCTTATTTGTACTTTGACCTAACTTCTCCATGCTGTCCTTACACACTTTAGAGTAAAGGTCTACACTAAGGTCTTTGATCAAGTCTGAATTTATCCTTGTGTGGTGTGAGTAGGGTCTAATTGTATCCTTCTACATATGGCTGTCTGTTTTCCCCATTTGTTGAAGAGTCTGTTTTCTTTGTACATCATTTTTTTTGGTATTATTGTCAAAACTATCTAAGCAGAGCTCTGGGGTTTTATTCTGAGTCTTTTATTCTCATCCAGTAATCTGTGTGTCTGTTTTTGTGCCAGATCCATGCTGCTTTTATTACAATAACTCTATAGTATAACGTGAAATGATATATTGTGGTACTTTCAACATTGCTCTTTTTGCTCAAGATTGCTTTGTCTAACTGGGGTGTTTGATGATTCCATATGAAATTTGGAGCTGTCTTGCATTTCTGTGAAGACTGTCTTTCCAACATAGCCACCTTTCAATAAACTAATCCTACCTAACCATGAGTGCAAGGCCTTTGTAACCTCTAGTGTCACCTTCAATTTCTTTCTTTTTCTTTTTTTTTTTTTTTGTTTTTTTTGTTTTAAAGTCCTCATTGAAGAGGTCTTTAACTTCTTTGATTATGTTTATTGTAGCAGGATGGTTTCCTGCTGATGCTACGTTATTTACAATAAGCACAGTGATTGGAGAGGAGCTAATGTGGGAAGACAAGAAAGAAGAGGAGGAGCTAGGAGGAGAGGAACAGGAAGGAGGAGAAGATGGCTGAGGATGTGAGCGTGTCTCTAGCAGTCTAAGGTAGTTATAAGTCTAAGGTAGTTATAATATCTAGCTAAGGTATTGGGTGACAACGCTAATTATGTGGGTATCTTGTTAATTGAGCATTACCAAATATATGTACCAATTGGATAGCCATTAAGTATTAGAAGTCTTCATTCTACAAGGTACAAGGGGATGGCGGGTATTATCTGGACTCAGCCAAGCTTTGTGGAGTCAGCGTGATAAATTGGCAGAGCCATCTCCCATGCTGGCGTCTCGTGGGTGGCAGGGCCGGTTCTTCTGGCCCGCCTGAGCCATGGTCAGAGCCGAGCAGCAGTGAGATCACGCAGCCGCTGTTGGCCTCAGGATTGTGTAGTCAGGAACATGGAGGCCCCATAAGAACAAGCCAGATTGGGTGCCGCCGTTTTAAATGTTATCCTCAACAGTTTATTCCTAAGCATTTTATTGTGTTGGATTTGTTGTGAATAGATTGCCTTCTTAATTACGTTTTCAGTATGTTCATCATTGGTACATGGAAAGCTACCAATTTTTATGTATTGTATGTCCTGAAAGTGTCTATCAGTTCTGAGATTTCCTAGGTCTGTTCTGTTCAAAATCAAGTCATCAGCAGATACTGAAATTTCAACTTCTTTTTTTCCTGGGTGCATCCTTCTTATTTCTTGTCTTGTCTGCATTGTCTAAGACCAGAGAAAGCGAATATCTCTGTCTTAATCTTGATTTTAGTGAAAATGTTTTGATTTCCTCCTCTCCATAATGTTGGGCACAGATTTGTCATACTTGTTCCTTGTTATGTTGGGATATGTCCCCTCTGTTCCATTGTCTTCGGGGATTTGTTATGAATGGATGTTAAACTTTCTCTTGTGCCTTCTCAACAGCTATGGATGTGAACGTGTGGTTTCTGGCCTTATGTCAGCTAATTTCTGCCATCATATTTGTATATGTTGAATCATCCTTGCTTCCCTAGAATGAAGCCCACTTCCTTATGGTGAACGATCATTTTCACATTTTGATGAATTTGGTTTCCAAGGATCTGATTTAATTAAAAAAATTGCATGCATTTTAAACATGAAAATTAGCTTATTTTTTCTCTTGTGCCCTCATTCTGTTTTGTATTAGTGTAAAACTAACTTTATAAAATGAGTTTAATGGATTTCCTTCTATCGATATTGTATGAGATGGTTTGAGGGACATTGGTTTTCAGATTTCTTTAAGGGTAGTGTCTAATTCAGCAGTGAATCCAATTGGAGCTTGGACGTTTTACATAGAAGGTTTTAAAAATTATGGTTTTAATCTCATTGCTTGTTATAGATCTTAACAAATTGTTTGTGTTCTTTTGCTTTAACTTTGTAGGCCATATGTATCTTGAAATTGAGCCACGTTCTCTATTTTGGGGGATATAGATTTTCAATGTGTGCCTAAGAATTTTCTATATTTCTCTGGTATCTATAAGGGTTTGCCAATCTTGCTTATTTTTTTCAAATCACTGACTCTACATTCTTTTAGATCTTAGTATCGTTATTTTCATTAGTTTCTGCACAGGTCTTTATTAACTGCTTTTATCTATTGGGTTTCAATTTGGCTTGTTCTTATTTTTCTAAGATATTGAAATGCAAGATTAAGTCATTTATTTCATTTTTTTTCATGTCTGGAAATGTCCCTCTTAGAGTCATGTTCACTGTATCCCACAAGCTTTGGTGTATACTTTCTATTTTGATTTTATGCTGATTTGTTAATGCTTCCCTCCTGATTTCCTTAAACCTGTGTGTATATTCCATAAACTTTTATGTATATGATGTAGTGTGTCATGCTGTTGGTTTTAGTTTTGTTCCATGTTAGTAACACCTAAAAATGTTTTACTCAGCATGTGACAACAACAAACATTGTTTAGCATAAAAATCAAGAGGAACATAGGACCAAATTTGAGGACAAAAATAGATACTAAAAGCAAATCATTAAAGAATCCATATAATAGATTAGCAGGCATATTGGTAAATATAAACTAAAGAACATTTGGGCACATAAACATATTTTTCTAATTTTACATATAATTTTGAGAAGGGAAAGGAAAATGATGAGCCATTGCGCGCACGCCAGTAAACACACACACACACACACACACACACACACCAAACCAATAACATGTTACCTTTAAGGGAAACACTTGACAATAGACTTTTTTTTTTTTGCTAAACTGGTGGGGTTAGATGAAAATATATGACACTTTCAAAGTGACAAAATGCTTACAACTGTCAGCCTAGACTCCTTCAAAGACTGAAGTGAAAATGAAACATGGGCCCAAGAGAGTTAAATGAATTTGTCACTGCAAGCCTGCATTGCAGAAACAATACAAGAGAGTTTCAAAAGAAAAAAAAAATGAAATGGGGATGGTTAAGGTGGTTTGGTGAGATGGCTCACAGGACATGAGCCCAAGGACATGATGCAAGGAAAAAACCATACTGCAGAAAAAATGTCTCTTGATCTCCAAACATGTGCATGTGCACACCTGGATTCTCAAATAAAGCATGCACACGCAGGTACATCGCATGTGCACGCTCACTCATAAAAATATAAAGATTTTTACAAAGGAAATTTAGAAGTGTAAGAAAGGATGAGAGCCCATGTGTGGATAAATGTGAAGGCATATGGACTACAGCAAAGGACTCATAACATTTTTAGGTCTAAATAAACACACAGAATTAATAAGTGCGACAAAATAATATGAATGATAGGAGAAAATATACAAGTTTCAACATTATCTGAAAGTACAAAATGATTTATTTATGTTATATTGGTCTAACTTAGAAATGCTTGCCATGATGAAATATTACTAAAGCAATGAAAGAGGGAATAATAAGTAGAAAGGGTAAAACAAAAAAAAACCTTTGAACAATGTAAAATATGATAATGAAAATTAGAGAAAACAGAACATGTGAATTAATATAAAGTAGTAACATGACAGATAGAAGAAGGAACTAAATTAAGTTTCAATGACAAAAATAATCATATTTAAATACATTAAACAATCGGTCATCAGCAGGATTAAAATAAACAATTGTATTTTATGCAAATAATAAAAAAGTATATTAGCTTTGTTAGTGTCAAATACAATAGAGCTTAGGAGTAAGAAATACTTCTGGGAATAAAGGGTGCATTTCCTAATAATGAAGGGATAAATCTGTCAGGATTATATTAAAATTTTATATTGTTATAGCCCAATGTTAGGTCTTCATGATATATAAAGGACGACAATAGTAATAATAAAATCATTTTGAAAAATAGACAAATTCTAAGTGATGGGTAGACTTTAATAAACTCTCCATAGCTTATAGAATAAATATAAATATTCTGTGTGTCTTCTTTTAATAAAATATTCTTTAAAAATTTTATATATATGTGCAGTTTTTCTTGACCAGATCTCCCTCCAAGTCTATCTTCTTACCTCTAACACATCTCCCTCTCAACAGAGCTTCTGTATGTGGTATGCAGGAAGCACAGCTACTGTGAGTTCATGTGTTCGGTGCACATGGCACAGAGAACAGCATTTCACAGCTCGTCTCCCTTCTTCAGATCTTGTACTCTTATTGTCTCTTCCATGATATTCACTAAGCCTTGGGTCTTGGGTGTAGAAGTTGATATAGATCTGTAGCTGAGCACTTATAAGTACTTATTTTCAGGACTTTGAGCAGTTATGAATCTCTGAATTAATCATTACCCACTACAAAAAGGAGCTGCTCTGGCTAAAATTGCAAATAATAAATCTATGGACAAATATGTATATGGAAGTTAGACAACAGTATTATTTTGCACAACAATGTCAACAGAATTGCTTATGGTCTCTGTGGCTATGGTTTTTGACCAGGTTTACAGTATCAGGCATGAATTCTTTCAAACAAAATCAAGGGAGCATTCGTTATACACATTATCAGCTATGCCACTATTGCCCTGGAAGGCCCATCTTCACAGGTGTGTCTGCATTTTAGCATGCAGAGTAAAGCACTGGTAAAACCACTGATGTCTTTTATTCCCCATCAATTTGCATAGCGCATTCCAGTACTATGAAAGCTAGTCAACAGGGAGAGATCTTCCTGGTTAGTTCAAGATTGATTTCTCTATGTTCTGAAATGCAAGAATATTGTGACATGAGTAATAGCATCTTACCATCTAAGTTAGGGTAAGCAACCACAATTGCAATAACCTGTGTTATTTATGGTGCCTCTGAAATCTCCCTGGTCAATAACTTGTAGTAAAGTGACCCCACTGGCACTGAGTTTTTTGAGTTAACAATTTGTATCTTCTGGAAGCAGCATTGTTTAACCACATAAGGCACTTTTATTCTAACTCTGATTTTAAAATTATATTGTATGTATATAAGAGACCTTAAATTCTTCAACAAAATTCTTTAATATCTTTGAAACTTGAAGTTAATAAGGGCATTGTAACCTTGTATTTATAATAGATATAAACACAAATGTGCTAACCTTATCTTAGCATAGTAAATACAATCAAATATAGAAAAAGAATATCTCTTAATTAAACTGACTTATTCTACATGTATGTGGGTATAGCAACTTGAAAATTAACTATTACATCCTGTACACTCTTAGAAAATTGAAGCTGTAGTAAACTTCACATAATTTTCTCTCTCTGTCTCTCTTTTACACACATTCTCTTGTACACACACACATGCACACAAAGACAAAACACAAGGGCGATAAAGTTACAGCAAGCTAGAAATATAAAAGCGTTTTCTTGCTCTGGTAAGTATTGGTGAATCTGTCATCATTTCAAAGTAAAGCCATGAAACAAAGAATCCATAAAAATATATTAAATAAAGTTCAAAATCAAGGAAAAAGAATTTGTACTGTTGTAAGTCTTATGTTTCTTATTGTTCTGTCATAATAAAATACCATGGATTGTGTGATTTCAGCAACAGAACTGTATTCCTCTCAATTCTGGAGGCTCATGGGTCCACGTTCAAGAGGTCAGCAAGGTAGGCTTCAGTGGTATCTTCTCATCTTCTCTTGGATTGTAAGCTGCTACCATTTTGTTCTGAGTTCACATGCTCTCTTCTTGGTACATTTGTAGAATAGGAGACAAAGCTCTTTTGTGTCTTATAAAGTGACTTCATTATAAGGGCCCCCACCTTTACAACCTCATCTAAATCTAATTATGTCCCAGAGGCCTCCTATTTAAATAACATTACATTTGAAGACAAAGACTCAAGGTATGAATTTGAAGGTAAGACAAAATGTTCCTTGCCTCAGGAGGAAAGAGTGCTAAGCTGTGGTTGAAAGTGAACTTCTAGAATGCTGGTATGTTCTTCATGAACAGATCACTGGTTACATGGAGGTAAACTTATTAAGTCTCACTACTTATGTATCTCAGTGTATTTTAGTGTGTGTGATGGTTTCAATGTGGAGTGCCTCTCAAAGGCTCATGTACTGAAGGCTTGGACCTCAAGTGGTAGACTTTACTACTAAGAAGAGACTAGAACATGATAGTTGTTATCTGAGCAGTAAATTAATCCAATTATGGATGCTTAGCTTGATGGTGTTATTGAAAGGGGCTGGCAGAAGGAGCCAGCCTGAAGCAAGGGCTTGTGAAGGATCGTGAGTGACTATGAAGAGTATCTTGTTCCTGCCCCATTTCCTTGCTGCCTTCATTTTCACCTTCCTGAAATCTATGAGGTGAGGTGTTTTACTCTCTCACACACTCCCTACCATGATGTGTCAGTCTCATGATGGTCCCAGAGACAATGGAACCCAAAGACCATGACTGAGCCCTTGGATACCATGGGAAGCAAAAGTAAATCTTTGCTCATTTTAAATTGCATTTTTTCTTGTGTAAGTTATCACCACACTAAAACGCTAACATATATTGTTCATGTTTTTTAAAAAATCACTTAAAAATTCTGTATATTATTGTCCAGACTGTGGTGGTTTGAGTGGGCATGGCTCCCTTAGGCTCGTGTGTTTGAATGCTTGGCCTATAGAGAATTGCACAATTAGGAGGTGTGACTTTGTTGGAGTAGGTGCAGCCTTGTTGGAGGAAGTATGTCACTGTAGGGGTGGGCTTTGAGGTCTCCTATGCCCAAGCTAGGCCGAGTGTAACACACAGTCACTTCTTGCTGCCTATGGATCAAACTGTAGACCTGTGAGCTTCATCTCCAGCACCATGTCTGCCTGCAGTGCTCCCACCATGACAATAATGGACTGAACCTCTGAAAGTGTAAGCCAGCCCTGACTAAACATTTTCCTATATAAGAACTGCTGAGGACATGGTGTCTTTTCACAGCAATATATTCAAACTAAGACACACACTTATATATTATAATCTCACTGCTTCTTGCTTTAGAACTAGGCAACCTGCCAGCATAATACATAGAAACTTTGATCAGTTTTTCTAGCTTAAAATAGGCTTAGTTGCCATTTCCTCACAGTTACCCAGTCTTCTAAATGTAATGATTTATTACACATATGATTTATGAAAATTTAACACAGATAATAAGTGTACTCATAACTTACAATAAGGGAACAAGACAGCAAGAACTTAACTTCTAGGCAGCTTTTTTGAAAGTATGGGAGATCTCCCTCTGTATCTCTCTATCTGTCTCTGTCTCTCTGTCTCTGTCTCTATCTCTGTCTGTCTGTCCCTCTCTCCCTGTGTGTGTGTGTGTGTGTGTGTGTGTGTGTGTGTGTGTGTTTGCATGCATGGTCGCGTGTGAGCTATGGCCCAGCTTGTCCTGGGACACTGATTTATACTGTGTTTTTAGGATGAGGTTAGATCTTGAGTGAACTGTTCTTAACCAGTCTTTGTGGACAAATCAAAGAAAAACTGAATGTATTCTTCTTGGGAATACTAAACAAGGGACTTCTTAGAAGGAAACTGAAATTTTCACAGACAAACTTACATCTTTCGTTTTCTCATAAAGGAATGAACTCAGAAGTCTGCATCTCTAGGATACCTGACCACTGGTCTGGGCTGTTTCTACGTAGAGGCTGGCTCGTGCTGACTCTGAGGAATGCTGCGTTTATGTTGCCCCATTTTCCAAAGCTCTCTTAATAAGCTTTGGAGCAAAGGCTACTACATAAGCCTTCATGTTCGGAATTAAATGTAATGCATGAAGAGAGATTTTCTTTTTTCTTAATGACACTAGTCTAACAGTTTACAATAAATAGGTCTATTAATCGCTGATCAGATTTTCCAGCTCACCAAGTAAATATTTACATTGTGTGACTGCAGCATAATTGTGAATGTTCCCATAATTCTTGGAAGGGATATAACATGGTGGGATGCCTTCAGTACTTCCTTAACTTGATACTTTAACTCTTTATCTTAATGTTAAACATATTTACTTTATTATTTGTGTGTGTATGTGTGTGTGCATGCATGTGTGTGTATGTGCATCTGCATGCATTTGGGTGCTTACAGGGCCCATAAGGGATAGCAGAGTCCTTGGAATTGGAGTTAGATGGGTGCAGGGAACTGAACTTGGGTCCTTTAGAAGAGCACCAAATGCTCTTAACTGTTGAGCCATCTTTCTGACTCCGGATCAAGGTTTCTAATCAATTCTGTTTTCATTACCTTCCTCTTAGCTCTCCCTTTCCTCTTTCATTCTCCTGTATGCTCATCTCTCTTCTACTGTGTTATGGAATGCAGATCTGAGAATTTCACTTTCTTCCTTAAAATGTTTTCCTCCCATCCTCAGTACTTTTAAGGGAAGAATTCACCATCTGACTGGTACCTTTATCATTTTCTGGCCCTTTATCATTTGTCTAATGGTGAATTACCAACATCAGTGACTTAGGCCAATTCACAGAACTGCAAGTCACAATTTTCTCACAATATAACATGGGATCGTGGTGTTTCTGCCTCAAAAGGCTATGGTGAAGCTTTAAATGGGACAAAGGATATACTAGGCTTGACTTCCTATATGACATGAAGAACTCAAGGGACACTGTTGCTATAGATATTTTCAAAACTTCCACCTCTTCATTAAACTGCAAATGATGATCTGACCTCTGTTCATGACTTAATAGCATGCTTCCAACTAACCTGGGTTTGTAGCACAGTGGTGTTTTGTAGGGCAGGAGCTGGGAGTAGGTGACTGTGGAGGAATAGGGGATGTACTAACATAGGAAGTTAGATGCAATAAAAGATTCAGAGTCCACAGGCTAGCAAGCTGGAACAGGCAGTGACCAGCAAAGCCAGGTTGTATGGAGGCATACTCTGTCTAGACAGACACAGAGAAAGCTTGCTAGGAGTGTTTGGTTCCAACAGCTGGGTTGTGAGTTGAGCCTCAGTATGGCTCTTCTTGGATGAGCAACTTCAAACTTGAAATGGCCATAGCAGGGTGAGGGTGAGGACACCATCTCCAGGTGTCCTGAGCAACAACGAGACAACATCCAATGCCTCAAGGGATGCTCAGAGCTCCTGGCATTTCTAAATAATTGCTGCAAAGGAAGGCACATTTAATCAGTGCAGATGAGATAAATCAGGGTGAGCTCATCGGAAATGCAAACATCACAGACAGCCTTGGCTGCAGTCATCTGCCAACAAGGACAATTCATCTTAGCATCTGCTGGTCAAGGGGAAACGGTGGCTCCACATCCTTGCATGCCCTATGCTTTTTTTCTTTTTGTCTATTCTTCTCTCATACAGTGCATCCTAGCAGCAGTCAGTTTCCCTTCCTTCCACTCTTCTTAGCCACACAGACCTATGCCTCTTTTCTCCCCCAAATCCACTGCTCCTCTGTTACCCTTCAGAAAAAGGCAGGCCTTCCAGGTGTACCAACCGAATAAGACTAGGCACAAACTCTCATATCAAGATTGGACGAGGAAATCTAGTAGGAGAAAAAGGGCAGACAAAAGAGCCAGAGACACACTCATTCCTGCTGTTAGGAGTTCCACAAAAACCCCAAGCTAATAACCATAACATATATGCAGAGAACCTAGTGTAGACCCACACAGGCTCCATGATTGCTACTTCACTCTCTGTGAGCCCCTATGAGCCCTGTTTAGTTGAGTCTTTGGGCCCTATTCTCCTGGCACTCCCTCTGCTTTACAGAAGGTTACCAACAGGCAAGTTTGCTATCAAAGACTCATTCTGGCTTCCTGGGGTTAAGGGAGAGCAGGCTAGGGCACAATGATCACAAGTTCAAGGCCAGCCCGAGTAGTATAGAGCCTGCCTGAAAATAAATACTTTAAAAACATGCTTGAGGAGACAGTTCAAGGTAGGACATATCAAAACATGTGCAAGCTCCTAAATTTGATCCTCAGTACCAAAAAAGAAAAAAGAAGAAAAATGTTAAAAAAAAAAAAAAAAACTGACTATGACTAGGGAAATGCCATGAGATTGCAGCAAACTTATTTACTTCCATTGCTTAGGTGTCCACCTGGCCTTCCTCATACTTTCCTATACCTTCACTGCTAATGGAAACTTTAATTTTCACTGTTTCCCACAAGACAATTTCACAAATAATATGGCTGCCTCTGTAGCCTACCTGAAATCTTGTCATCCAAGTCACAGATCACTTCTCTGTACCACCCTGGTGGGACTGACTTTTTCTGTCTAGGCTATACTGATATGTCTGTCTCCTCACTGAGCCCATCGGGTATTTGATACATTTATTTTCATTTCCCTATACGTTTCCTTTGTCATCATCTAAGGGTTGAATCCATGTTACCACATCTGGCATGGTACCTGAGACAGAAGCATGGGCATATTCAGAACCAACATTCAGGGAAGTGACTCAAGATGTTTGGAGTCTCTAACCACATTTATTTGTTTTCTTATTTAAGCCTCTCAACATGCAATCTATGTAATTTCATCACTGAAGTTCTAGAGAGAGCCAGGGGAGTTCCAGGCTACTCTTAGCTATATAATAAGACCCTGTGTCCAAGAACTGTATGAAGGATGTATATCCAGGAAGTTAAGTGGCCAGTGTTACATCACAGAACTTGTAGAGGGAGAGGAGGTTGGTACACCTGAGCCATATATAAAGGGTCTTAGGCTTAACCATTCATACAGCTCAGCTAGTCCTGAATTGGGGCATAGAATTTGTCCTAAAACAACATGATTCTAAGTGATACAATTGTAGAAATGCTATGGTCTTTTCAACACAGTATAATCTTACCCTTGGTGAAGCAACCTCTGAGACCAATAATATACAAGAGAGATGCCATCATATAAGCACATAAGAGTAAATCCTACTTGCAAGTGTTCAAAAGGATGTGGGCTACAGAAGGCTTGAGGGACAAGGGTTTGTAGTATCTGTCCTAAGCTGTTGATGGCTGCTTTGAAAACATTTCTGTTAATTGTTGTGTATTTATCTAAACATATTCTTTTGATGTGTCTCAGGTGGATTATAATTCTAAGCTATCTAATGAGTCACTGAGAAACTTTTCTTTCCTAAATGAGTGAAATAACATCATCATCAATTAGACTTTTATCTAGGAAATAATATTATTAAAATGCTAACAATGGTAGTAGTTTTTAAGGTTTACTTCTTGCCCATCAGTAACGGTGGGAGAGCCCATCTCTGTAGTATTTTGAAGTGAGTAGTTACCTGCCACTGTGAACGGTGATGTTCCTTGCTTTTCACACCTGGATTTCCCCATCTGCCATCTATTCATTCATACCAGAGTTAGTATTGCTTCACACTCCTGTCCAAAACCTTTCCTGCAGGGCCTGTGAGATGGCACAGAGGGTAAAGGTGATTGCTGCAAAAGCCTGAAAGCCCTAGTTCAATCCCAGGAACCCAGGAAAAGGTAAAGCTCCATGAAGTAACCAAACAGGGTATTGTGCTTATAATTACTCTGTCACTGAGCAACATATGAAACCTCAACAAAATATAAATCTGTGTGAATAAACTTATTTAGGCTGTAGCTAAATAATTGACTCCTGCTAACAGTGTTTGTAAATTTTAGATTTGAAATTTGAGTGTATTTTGGCTTTCTTTGTGTCATAATGTCTTTCCCAGTTTGTACAAAGATCAGCTCATAATTAAGATAAAATGTAAGACACCCGTAAGTATACAATTTTGTGAAACGAAATAATATGTGAAGGAAGTTTGAGACTATCAGAGTTTCAAAATTCTTCCTGGGAATCTAGAAATAACCGGTTTCAGACACCATTGTTTTGAACATTACATGCTTTATTGTTTTTGCTCCACCTTCTGGTCCCCCCTTCCAGAGTTCTTCACTCCCCCTTCCCTTTTGCCTCTGAGAGGGTGCTCCCACCCCTTCCATCCCCCTCCCCTAGGCTATCAAGTCTCTACAAGATTAGGAGCATCCTCTTCCACTGAGCCAGACAGGTCAGGACTCTGCTACATACATGGCTGGTTCATGGCTTAGCCTCTGGCAGCTACCAAGACTCCAGGTTAACTGACATTGCTGCTCTTCCTATGGGTTTGCCAACTCCTTAAGCTCCTCCACTCCTTCTCCTTACTATTCCACAGTGTCCACCTCAGTCCAATGCTTGGCTCTAAGTATCTTCATCTGTCTCTGTCAGCTTCTGGTAGAGCTTGTCAGAGGAGAGCCATGCTAGACTCCTGTCTGCAAGTACAACATAGCATTAGTAATAATATCGGGGTTTAATGCCTGCCCATGGGATGGATCCCAAGTTGGGCTGGTCACCTTTCAGTCATTCCTTCAGTCTGGTTCACACTTGTACTTGCATTTCTTTTAATCACTTTTTATTTTTAAGATTTATTTATTTACTTTATGTGAGTACACTGTCACTGTCTTCATACACACCAGAAGGGGCCTTCAGATCCCATTAGAGATGGTTGTGTTTTAGACAGGAACAATTTGGGATCAAAAATTTTGAAGGTGGGTTGGTGTCCCCATACTCCCACTGGGGACCTTGTCTATTTACTGGAGTTGGGCTCTTCAGGTTCTATCTCCCTTCGTTCTTATTTCTTACACCTTCTTTTTGATAATATTTCTCTTATTTGGAAGAAGATTAAGTTAGGAGTGACTCTTTCAGTGGTGGAGGTTTGAGGTCTGGCTGTTGCTTACTTAGATCCATTTTTACAGGAGTTGGCAGCATCCTGCCAGCCTTAACTGCTTGTATCTGGTTAGCTTGCAATTTACTGTTGCTATTTTAACTGTTCCCAGAAAACCATTAGAGGATTTTTACCTAGAATGTGCCTATGAATATTCATAGGCAGCTAGCCTCTGTATTGGAAACCACACCCACATCTCTGCAGTATCTGCAGCATGAATCAGAGCTTCCTCTGAGACTCACAAGGCTACATGAAGACTTGATAGCAGCCGCCTGCAGAATGCACAAAAGGTCTGCTCTGCAAGATTGATTTTTTCAATAGAAAAAGCCCTACTGATTTATTTTTATTTATGTCATGAAAAAAATTTTAAGCGTCCCTTATCTTCTTGGAATGACTCAGCTATCACCAAAAAAAAAACTTATAAAATTAAAGCTTGTAAGACTCTATCTAGCCGAGCCTTAGTTTACCGGAGACCCCCTGAGTGAACCATGTGGAGATGAGAGATCGCTGCAAGACACAAGAGGAATTTTTAATGTTTCAGCATGCTGGGGCCATCCTGCATCCCAAAAGGAGAGGTTAGCCCACACAGTTTGTTCAGTGGACATTTATACAGTCTCTAGGGGTAGCAGCCATTAGGCACAATGTGGTTGGCAGAGCAGTGACATTTTAAACTGATTGGTCTTTAGGGAATGAGGCAGCAAGGACCTCCCTTGTCTGTAGGTGGCAAGGGTTGGTCTGTCCTGCAGAATGTGTCTACTTGCTCCTTGGTCTTTAGGGAATGAGGCAGCAAGGACCTCTCTTGTCTGTAGGTGGCAAGGGTTGGTCCATCCTGCAGAATGTGTCTACTTGCTCTGGGCCTTCCCCACCCACAGGTAGGTTCCCTTCCATGTGGTCTGAGGAATGTTAATTAGCCTCTCCTATGGAGGGTTGGGGGACAAGTGCTCCAAAGTTCCTCTTAAGCTATCATTTTCTGTAGCATTTGGGCACATACAGCAAGGCAACATTTTGTGTCTAAACATGACAGTAAATGGAGAAGAGTAGTGAAATGTAGACAAGAAAGATGGTTCACAAGGAGCATCTCAATGAGACCATCATTCTGAATTTGAATAGGTTGTGTAACTGCAGAGGCATATGCATGCATGTCAATAAATGGGTAAACATTGGTGACTTGCCTAAAATCCTAGCTAGCTAGATTCAAACGTGTTTTGTTCATATGTCTCCTTGGTGTCTGTCTGTACTGTGTAGCAGAGGCCAGTTGGAGCCTTCCTGCCCCTAGGGATGCAGAGAATCCTCCAGACAATTTTTGTGTCCATTATTGAAACCTAATTTCCCAAGTCCTACTCTACTGTATCCGATGAAGATTATCTTTTAATTGCACTGAATAACTCAAAGTAGAAATGAATTGCTTTTTGAGAACTGACCACTCCTCTTCCCTATGTCAGGCAAATAGAACCCCAGAGAAAACATTAATGAATCTTGAGCTTCTATAACACTGAACTCCAAAATCCCTGTTTTGGAATATTTTTCTAATTCCCTTCCAAGGCTATCTCTGATCTTAATTCATTTATAATCTCACACCTATTCATTTCTAATATATTTATTATTATACGTTATTTATTATTGTGTTGCTGCATGCATTCCATAATATGCCTGTGGAAGCCAGAAAACAACTTGCAGAAATTTTTCCACCAGTGTGGGTCCTGGAAATTGAACTGGGGCCTCAGGCTTAGCTGCAGGCACCTTTCCAGCTTAGCCACCTTAAAACTCCACCTCTTATTTTAAAAACAAAAACTGATTTTAATTCTTTTCTCTGTAATTTGTAGAGTAATTTATCAAATTTGCATATCTCATTAACTTAATTCATTCTCCTTAGAAACAGCTGAATTTGCATAACTAAACCTAATCTTCCCCAGTGGACTCAGAATGCTTTTCCTTGGACATGCATGCACCTCAACAGAGTTTATGTTCACGCAGAATATACTTGCTGTGTTGCCTTTTCTTCTCCAGTGATTTAAACTCTTGTCTCTTTTACAATTACTGCAAATTCCTGTCTCCATATCTACCTCTTACTGTGCCACAAACCCACACAAAGATCTGAACACTAGCTTTGCCAAGTTCCTCACCATATGCAAAGCCAATCACTCTGTGCCCCCTTACCTGAAATCTACAGTAATTTTCTCTGTTCTCCTTATAATTGTGAATATCACTATTGTCTCATCAAACATGAGAGTCTATATTAAATTGCACTAACTTCATGTATTTAACATAGATCTGCTGAAGAAAACCATCCACCTCTAAATTTTCTATTCCCACGATAGCTCCTTTCTTTGGCTAGCGTGAATTCTCTCTACAGTGTGTCTTATAGCTTATTCTCCAACCTCAAATGACTCTGCAGTTATTAACCTGCCGCTTGCTCTCCCCAAGTTCCCCAGTCAGGATCAATTCACTTGAGTTTATTTCTTCTGCATTTAGGGCAGTATCTTGAGCAAGGACAGTGAGTGCCTGTTTTGTTTTTTTTTTTAATTTTCATTAAATAGTAGATGATTCATATTTAATTTTTGATACTTTGAGGCAAATCTACTTCAAGTGAAGTTTTCTGATAATTTTTAATAAGACAAAGATTATGTCTTTCACCAAGCTTTAGTCAACCTTCTCTGAGTTGTCTTTCAGACATAGCTTGGGTCCTGTACACTGTCTAAGCTTAACTCAGTCTAGTTTTAGCAAGAATCTTGTTAATTCAGGTTAGCCAGCATCCCTCTGATCTTGGTGTCTCCTCTTCTGACTCTTTTCCTCTTTTATTCAATATGTAGCTGTCTTTCTTTTGCTTTTTGAGGTCATCCCTTTCTCCTCTTCCAGAACATTCTCAACACTCCAATAGTCCCAAATAAAATCTTTAATAGGAATCTGAATAACTTCTTTTTAACAGATATGCCACCAAGTATTCTCCCATGTCACAGAAATGTAGATTTTGAAAGGTGGGTTGATTCCTTTTTGAGAATTTAAAAAATTCTAAGTACCAAAAATCAATGAGATATATATTTGCCATCTGCATGAATAACCAGCTGATTTGTTCCTGGAGACTAGCTTACTCATATGTCAGAAGTTGACTGTCTACAGTCAGTGTAATAATGACATTTTCAAAATTATCCTACTAGTAACTCATGTTCACACATAGACACATGAGAGATTAGCTTTATATTGAATGTAGCAATATTTATTTCTAAATTATTAGTTAAGAGTCTCCAGAGAAACATGATAGTAGAGTTAGAGGTAGAGGTGAGAAATTTAGTATTCATATTTGATCAACTGACTGTGAAGGCAAGAAGTCCCAATATGTGCCATGGGCATGCTGTATTCAGTCTGAGAATCAAAGGTGCACAATGTGAAGGCTTTAAAAATAGGAACATATGAAGGGATAAAGAGAGGTGAGATATCCTATGTGTCTGAGTTGCAGATGTAGGAAATAGTAGGAGAAGGCGCAGCAAGGACGACCCAGGCTATGTAAGCATTGTATTACATAGTATCTCAGTTTACATTCTCTGGCTTTTTCTTGAGTGCAGCCAGCAGATAGTTTGGAGCAAAAGGGTGACATATCTCATGACTACAGAAGAATCACTCCAGTTTGTGTGAGCAGTAGACTGTACAGGGGCAGAAGAAGAAGCAAAGAGAAAAGGAAGGATGTTTTTGCATCTCTAAGAGAATAGATAGAAGCAAATTTGACCAAAATGATAGCAGATAAAATGGTGAGAAAGAGCCCAGATTTTAGACCTTTGTTAAGACTGTTGTATGGGACTCATTGATTTGTAGTTGAGTGGGAAGAGAGGAACTTGAAGGAGTTTTGATTCAACAACAAACACGATCAGTAGTGTTGCATTCACTAAGGTAGGAGTTAGATAGTAAGACTCCTAGATATTTACTTTTAAATATTTGAAGATTTATAATAAGCATGGCCTCTCAAATGAAGAATACAATTCATTGTCTTCTTGCCAACATAGTAGGAGGCTCAGACTGATGTGATTTATAGTGGGTTGTGTGATTAGATAGTTGAACATTGCAACGCAGCACGGTCTGCTCATTTCTAAGGCCACCCGGCTAGAAGATGGAAGCTAAAACTCTCTGTGAAAGACTGCCTATTTATATTTCGTGAACGTAACAGCAATATTTGAACTAGGTAATTAAGCCTTGAGGCCATTTGGCTCATATAGAGCTCTACCTGAAGAAATCTTGCATATTTCTCCCTAGCAGTAAGACAGAATACCTTCTCAGCTCCAGGGATGTTTCACACGCATTGTTTCTAGCAAAGAGGCTTTCCATGCTTGCTTCTAAAGGCTGCTAACATTGTCTCATAATTAAGACATTATTAGTGTCACCATTCCTCAAAAAAATAGGTAACTTATGTTACCTTAACTTTGAAAGTCAAGGCAGAAATTTAAAACTTTCAGAGTTCTTATACATACAGTATTTAATTAGATGTCTTGCATGCACACCATATGAAGTTGATGGATCTGATTGCTTTGTCTTTGTCATTAAAGAAATGTAATGTCTTAAAGAGAGAAGAAACTAAAGAAGCCAACCCAACACACTAACCCCTGCCCCAAAATAGCAGTGAAGGTTGGACAGTTAACTGAGTTGACTAAGGTGCACTGTAGTTCAATACTTTCTCATCAGAGAATTCAAATACAATTATTGAGAATTTAACTATATTTTTCTTATTTTCTTATGTAGTTTTTCCTTCTGGAACAACCAGTGCTCATTGCAGTCAAGTTTATACTTGATTGTTGTTGGGAAATAATTTAAGGAGGCTATTGGCAAGTTGCAGAGGGACTTGCTTTTATTGAGTGGTCATAAAATATCTTACATAAGCAATTGGAGCCTATCCAGTTTTTTTCCTGGTTGCAGAGAAACTTGTCCTCTAACTCCTGGAGATAGGAATCTCAGACTCAACCAATTGTAGCTCAGTCATAAGGCATTACCTCATCAGAAGAGATTTTCATTGGCTGCTTATTTTCCAAGGAACTTTAATACAGTTTCTAATACTTTAACCCTTGTGGGTATAAACCTGTGTAGTACCAGGTAGGAGCTAAGTGTTCATGCTAACGACCTTCTGAGGTATTCAGTTACCATATGGCTAGATCAAAGAAACAAATGGTGTTCATTCCTATTCAAAATGTGTCAGCAGCACTGGGAACTTAAAATGTAACTTACTTTTCTTCTTTTGCTGACTCATGGTACATTTATTTACTTGCTAGAAATACTAGGTCATGAAACAGAAAGAGCAAAGGTAAACTATACACTGCAGCCATGCTGCGTACCCCTGAAAGAACCATGCATTATACCTCCTTGTCCACCTCTCTTCAGACAGCTGGAAGATAATGTTGAGCTTAGTTGCTGAAAGGGGGTTAGAAGTCTGTAGATGTGGGGAAAATGATCTGTATACCATAGACTTAGCGGTACCAGAAGCCAGGAATGAGAGGACGCCTAGACTAAATCTGGTCTTGACATCTTGTCTATTGTCTTTCTTCCTAACTCCACTGATCCTTGAGGCCAAAGTAAAATCTCACATATTCACAGTCTACATGTATGTCACTTCCTACTCTACTGCCACTTGACAGTTCTGTACCTAAGTTGTGACACAACTAAGCTAATAAACTTTATTCTTGGTCCCCATTGAGATCTAAAACCCAGTAAGGTTAAGATTTAAGAGTTACAAGTTTTTGCACTGTTCAGAACCTATCTTAAGAGACACCTGACAATTGGGTGATGTGAAGATGATTCTACTCAGAATCAAGAATAGGGACTGAAAATGATCATCTTTCTTAATAGCTAAGAGGATGATAGCAATCAGTCCAGAAAAGAAGAGTGTGCTGTTTCCCCTAGAGTTGAAGGACTTTGTTTCTCAGAGTCTTAGTGCAGTGGGTGATGCTTCAAAAGGGTTGGATTTGGCTACCTGTGTTATTTTGTTTCATAAGTCACTTAGTTCTCATGGGAACAAGTTTCTTTGTCTATAAAACTAGAAAAAAATGGATCTAATTCACAGAGTAATCTGCAAGCACTCTAGTCATATAGAGATATGCCCTCTCACTGTTGTCTCATCCCTTCTTTGCTCCGTGTCTGCTTGATTCATCTGTGCTTAGAAGGAATTTTCTGGCATTGCCCCTACTTTACTCATTTTTGCTGGAGATTCTGCTGCTGGCTCAACCTCCTTCCCAGTCTAACTTCTTGTCCAAAGAGAAAGAAACCCTTTAATGGCATCCAGCTTCTGACTTGAGGGTGTCTTGAGTTTTATTTGTCATTAGTGAGTTCTACCTTTCATGAACACTGAGACTCTGGATTCACAAGGCTCTAACTCTGAGTTCTCACTTCCAAATGGCCAAATTTCATTGCCCTGTTAAACTTTTGGCCTCCAAGAGGAGGGGAGAGTCTGAAACTCAACTGTGGTTTACACAGTTAATATGCAAGCACTATTCCCACCATTTGCATGTCTTCAAGACAGAGCTGTGCTATCTTTTCACACACACACAAAAAACATGTTTTATGAAACACAGCTTTGACTTGCTTATATATTACCATGACCAATTATCCACCATGTCCCTCAACCTCTTTGGACATTACTTTGTATCATTGCAATTAATACATCTAGCCCATTTCCTTCTGCCTTTTCCCATATTTCAGTATCTACATTTTTGTGTGTGTGCACACAGACCGCATTGCATTCTTGCCTAAGCTCTATGATACAGAGCTGGATAGTTTAGCCTTGTTTCCACTGATTTTGATCTGGCTATGCTTCAGCTTCACCTCAGACAGCATTTTCCCCCCAGCATGACTCATGCATAAATCTGAATTATCCTTAAATGCTACCTTATACTATTCATAGAAAAAGATATTCAGATGGGAAATGAAAAGAAAATGTTAATAGTTCCCAATGCATATTTGTAAGTTTCCAGACATCTTTAATTTACCACTAGCAAACTAAGAAATAATAGTTATTATAAAAGTTAGGAGACAAGCAGAGTAGGCCATGTAGAGATAATCTCCAGAAATATAGTTAAAATATTCACTGGGATTTTTTAGTAGAGCTAGAGAGTGGGACAAGCGTACTGGGATCCAAGTCCTCCACAGGAATACTTTATTTTAATACATAGATGATTTGTTATGAGCTTAATAATGTTAATGGAAATGATCAAAACCTTTCCAAATATTTCTTGATTTTACTTTAAAAATCAATATTCTGCTTTCCATCAAATTACAATGAGAAATGAAGCCAATATATAGACTCTCCAGAATCTGCCAAAATGCCTATTTCAAATGATCTCATGCAGGTTAAATTACTCTAATATGCTTTGTGACTCCCCAGCGATTAATCCACTGACATTCAGTGCCATGTGCTCTGAGCTAAGTCTAGCTAGAACAGGGTACAGCAACGACCTGGCTCTTTTTTTTTTTTTTTTTTTTTTTTTTTTTTTTTTTTTTTTTTGGCTAGACTTGATATTACATCATATACATTTTTTTATGCCATGTTGACCTTGGATCTGGTCTACAGAATGAGCCCACATTCCTTTCAGAAATTCAGTCTCACACAAAAGGTCCCACTTGATTTCTGCCTGATTCAGATCTATCTATCTTAAAATTTAAGGTACTGTTCTGTGCAGTTTATTCATATATTTGAGTAACAAGTATTTATTAAATAATTAAAACTTGGATTGCAGTAATACCCAGGATGATAGATATTTAATAAGAAATTGCATAAAACATGGTGAATTATAATTAGAGAAGTATAATTCATGTATGTTCAAGTTGTTAGGGCTTCAGTTCTGCTCAAACAATAGCTTATTAATAGCCAAGTTCACCACCCACTTTGGTGGGGTCCCCCACAGTATACTCTCCCTATCAGAGTCTATTCTTGAACACTGGCTATGTAATTCCTGATTCACTCTCCTGGCAGGTGCCTGCCCAGTTCCACAGCCAGCCTCTGTTGCAAGACAGCAACCTCCAGTAGGACTCAAAGAAGTGACCTTGTCTCAGAGTCCCTCTCAGCTTCATATAAACACAGTCCCAAGATCCTGAGCATACTGCTGTATAAAGCTAAAAACAGGCTCGCCATCTATCTTCCCACAGACCTTAACTGAGAACTGGCTTTCTCTACAGCTACAGCAAGTCACTTCTTCTTAAGGGACAGTGAAGTGCTTATTTAAGGAACTGACAAGCTCTTACAGTGAAACCAATCTCCTCTAAGGCCGTTGTTCTGTTTACATCCTCAATGGATGTAAAACAGTTATTCTCATATTAAAAATAAATATAAAAATGCAAGGCTCAAAAAGACATAATGTATAGGAAGAATTCTTACTGCAGTGCAGCACATGCACATAAAATAGCTCTCTACATGCTCCCCAAGGACTATTTCAGGAGTATGAAGAAGTGTTATTCCCAACAAGAGGGACTTACCCCCAAGCTAAGTCAGATTTACTCTTTCTAGTAAATGAAGAGGTTGGGCTGGGTGGCTTTCTAGCAGTCCTGTTGACTCTGTGACCATCATTTCTTACTACTAATTATCCCTCTTTGTGTGATCTGGTAATGCCCAGGTCCACTCACAACTGAAAATTATCATACAAAAAGCAGAAACAAGGAAACATATTGAGTATTTGCAGACTTGCCATGATTTAACACCTGGTCCCGGGGCTGAGGGATTGATCTGAGTTGGAAGAGAAGCAGCATATGTGGAAAACTGTCAATGTCAGCATGCATTAAATAATAAATAAACAACAATAAAATGAAGGCTAGAACAAACTCCTGAGAGCTAATGCAAGTGTATCACTTACCCTCATAATAAATGTGTAAGATACATATAGGCATCTGTTGCCTTACTGCACATGAAACAGAAAAGCTTAAAAAGTTTCATAATTTAATCACAGCAAAGTACTAAATGGCTAGGATTCACACTCTGATTAATTACATAATGTGATGTAGGGTTTCACAATTCATGAAACTCTAGTTGTTGAGAAGCTATGCATCTTTTACCAAATGATCTGTCTATGACTGGGATGGTATTTAGCGTGCAAAGGGTGTATTGGTAACACTGACTACAGACAACAGATGCAAAACAGAAATGACCCGGGCGAACAGGAATTGTGACCACTGTAGCTATTGGATTTTATTTCAACTCTGGAAAGAAGGATAAAAGAAGAATGCAGTAATTTCTAGCTAGATCATGTCAATAAACTTGGGGTCACAGAATGGAGGCCCAAATGAGAAGGTGAACTTGCTTAGTCACCAGTATAGCCAGTCTCTAGTCAACTGCTTTGTAGATGGCCGAGATCATAGCGGTGGACATCAGTTACCAGTTGATATGTCCTTGAATCTTCATTTCCTAACCATGTCATAGTTGTCAAGTTACCCAGCTTTTCTTTGCTTGAGTTTCCTCACTGAAAAAATGGCAAAATCATTGACCCTTATGTAAAAAGGTATTATTTCAAAAATATATTTTCTTCACTTGCACTATCTGAGTAAAATTGTATATTTTTTTTCCCATAACAATCAGAAACTTGATTGAGGAGTTCAGAAGCTTAAAATCCTGACCCTTAACAAAGAGTAGCATTAGTTACAAAACAATAGGTTTGGAGTTAGGAGACATGACTGAAGATCCAGATTCTCTATGCAGTGGTTCTTGGCAGATCACATGACACTGATGCTTTTCTGCATCTCTTTTGTACAAATTGAATCTAATACACACCTTTTCCTCCAGTCACATCCAGCACAGAGTCATTATGTTGTTGCCACTGGCAACTTGCAAATATTTTTTAGTTTTGAGGCATGCTCTTGTATTTACTTGTAGTATAAGTGGTTAATTATCATCCAAAGGTTCGGTTGAAAGCTAAAAAGAAAATCAGAGCTGTCAGTTCATGTGAAGTATACTGTGTTCAGTGTTTGTCTCTGGAGCCTAACGGTAGAACTGAAAGCAATTAGTTACAAAATGTTTCTTATATCCAAGAATTTGATAAACAGCAAGCTGAGCCATCCTAAATATGTATTCTAAGTTACAACACTGAAATACGTTATAAATTATTAAGCTGCTGCAGTATGAAGAGCGGCTCTGCCTGCAGGAGACCTCTGTGCTGCATTGCAGGGAAGTCTGAACAACAATGACAAATCTTGTTACAGAAGTCAGTTCTGAGGCCTGTTTGCTCTTGCTGGGGAGCAGCCCAAGGTACCCTGTACACAATTGGCCAGAGAGATCCCAGGGAAATTTTCCTGGGGAAAAAAAAAGATCAATAAGAAGAGAGGAGAACCCTTCTGTTCTGCTTCATACCACCATAAGATCCAGGTACAATAGAGAGGATTCCAAGTGAGAATTCAGTTAAAGTGAATGTTCAAAAATGTATTTTAAAAAACCTTTTTATTTTGAAAGGACATAGTGACTGAAAAAGGAACAATGGTCACTGACCTTGAATGAAATATGATAGTTTCCATGAGGACTCCTGGGGCCTGAGTAGACTCTTGATGCTTGTCACTATGATGCCATTGTCTCGATCATTATTCCATCAGCTAGTGTCACTCCATTTTCTAGTTGAAGAAATTGATTAAGTTAACTGCCCTAAGATCATGAACCGGTCAGTTCCAGGCTTGTTCTTTCTACTTAGTATCCCCTACTATCACTCAAGTATTTCCAGAAGGGAGCTTTCATAAAATGCACTTTAAACTTAAGTGATTGAAAGAGCTCATGGTTGCCTAGCAACAGGGCTTTCAGAGGTAAGCAACATGACAGGCTGAAGAAAGCCTCTAGAGAGGAGGGGGAACCTGGAGTTTCCCTGTAGCTTGCCTGCTGCAGTAAATGGAAAACCCATTTGAACACTTGGCACAAGGAACTGGAAAACGGTCCCTGGGTCTGAATAATCATCACCATTGCACATCGAGTTCCTTTTATAGTGGCATGTGTCAAAAATGACATCCATTGAGTTACTGAGGTCCCAGTCTGTGGGTATAGATCCTGCCTTGGTTTTGTTTTGCTTTGTTTTAATCATGGATCAGAATTCTCAGCCATTTCTGTTCAAATGTCCCATCTCATTCTATGTGATCTAGTCCCCTGCCACCATGTGGTTCTTCTGCATAATTACTTGGAGCTCGAATATTTCTAGAGTGAGCAGAGGTTTACCAGGCTCATGGTTATGCTCATAAAATAGGATGAATAAGTCTCATACACCATTTTCTAAGTCCTTGAAGTCTGGAAAGGATAAAAAAATGCATACAAGTACCCTGAAAATTGGGGAAACTTTTCAAATCCTGAGCCACCTAAGAGGCCTCTTAGCTAAGAGCCTTTTTAATTGAATCTCATTGCTCTCTAGTGATTTTAGTGAACTTTTTTTTAATGATAAGGTTTAAATTATTATCAGTGCTGGACATTCTCATTAGTGTCCTATATCCCGAGAAAAGAGAAAACTGAAACTCAAATTGACCTACCTGAAATTATACAAGCCCGGCAGCAGATATGGGATTCAAATTCATGATTTCTGATTATATATTAAGCATTTCTGTGCAAGGGCTTAGCTTCAAGCAGAAAATAGATAGTTGCATACAATGTAGGAGCCATAAAGAGATAGTATCAGCAACAGTCAGGCACAAGCCAGAGACACAGCTCTCTACCCTGCTACCTGCAGCCTTAAGAGTTCATTGGAGTGACTTCCACCCAGTGGAAGCCAGGAGCCTAAACTTTGCTGCAGAAAGGAATTTCAGAGAGTCAGGATATAGCACAGTCGGGGGGTGGGGGGGTGTATGAAAAGGAGTCTTTAAGTGTAGAAAGGGACCAATAAAAAGAGAGGTGCTCAAAGAAAGGATGAGACACATCAAAGTGTGTGTGTCACTTCTCAAAGAAGTCTTACCCTCCCTGTCTTGACAATGGCTACTTAGACAATTTGAGAGGTTACAACTTTAAAGAATTGCTAAGAAACCCTAATGACCTCATAGGATAATTTTTGAAGTGTACCAGACAGTATAACTGCAGTTGTTGAGCTAAATCTCCAAATCCTAAGAATTGCACAAGATGTTAAGATTTTCAGTATAAACAAAATTAATAGCTTTTTTTTGTGGAGATTTCTCAAAAATATCTTGGGGAGGAGGATTGTCATGCTCAAGGTATTATTATGCAGCCCATAAGCAGCAGTCAGTGTACCTTAAAGTTCCTCAGAAAATATTTCTACATTAAGGAATATTGTCTCTATGTCAGCAACCTTCACCACAAATGTTAATTGCGCTAGAAATTTCTACTTTTATCTGGCAAGAGGCCCCAGTCAGACTCTGTAGTGAGGGACCTCTTTCTCTTTCCCTGTTCCTTTACTTTCTCCCATCTTTCTATCCTGCCTTGATAGGGGTAAATAAAGCAATCAAGTAGGAAGACATTATAACTGGGAAGAATGAGGAAAATATTTAGGCAAAGGTAGTATTTGAATTAGATATTGTCGAATAAGCACAAGTAAGACTCTGGAGTTAAAAAGTGCCTCTAGAAGAGGAATGATTATGATTATATAAAATAAAACTTATTGATAGTAAGATGATACAGAGTTGACAAAATCGAGTAATGAAACAGAGAGCAGGGAAGGAAAGACAGGGAGGTGACAAAAGGGACAGACAGCTCCAGGAGCTTTAATTGTGCTGAGCAAGCCACCGAGAGTTGTCAACTGCTTTAACAATGGAGTGGCAGTGCTGTATGTGGTTACTTAATGGAGTTATATTTCTACTGTGCATAAAATGTAGTAACTGTAACATTATATAGCTACTGTCATTATCCAAGAAAAGACATGAAGTGTCAAGGAGAATGGAGTTTTTTGGTGAAAGGAGGGAATGGACTCAAGACATTAGAGGCAGAAAACATGGAATTGTGGGATGGGACTGTTCAAAGTGAGCATCATGTGCATGAGGTCAGGCTGACAGAGGTGATTGTTGGGCCTTGGAAGGGTATCCTGGTTCTTGGGTTGTGGGTGTTCGGCCACGCCCCCAGAACCCAGGCTCCTGACACCGAGGTCTAATCTCCATTCAACCTGCACCCTTCAGTCACATAGGGCACAGGTAGAGGGCTTGATTAACAAGCCTCAGGATCTAGAGAGATTTACATACTAATGAGGTACCTGAAGGCCAGAGGGTGGAGTCAATTAAGCATACTTCCCCAGCCCCTCCCTCCTGTCTCCCTGCTATTTAACTCAGGACTGCCCTGGGTTTTGGGAAGGGGGGGTGTGTGCATCCAGATCCATCCACCATATAACATGACAATAAAGCCTGTAAAAACCCATGGACTTTCTTGTGTTTGGGGCCGCACTGTGAGTGAGGAACCGTGGAACCACAGCAGCCAGGCCTAACTTCTAGCTGGAGGAACCCAGAGCATTCCCAGCCAACTACACATAGCCTGGCGAGAGGAACCCTGCATTCTTCAGCCATATTACCTACAGGTGATGATGCCAGGGATACAGCTTTAGATTTTGGAATCATTTGGTAGCACTCAAATGAAGTAGCAAGGTTCTGAATTAAAGGGAATATTATTTTAATGGGAATATAATGTACATTCATCAATGTACACAGAGCTCAGATCAGAAAGTATCAGATGAGAAAAGATGGCAGTATAACATACAGTATGTTATATTTTATGTACTTCTCAATGGTTTGAAATAGTTTGAAAATAGGTCTATATCATTAGAGGCACAAATGCAGGTATTTATGTCTGTAATAAAACTAGGAGTCTACATACATACAGATGAGTGTGTGCTTCTATAATTAGTGAAGGACATACAACAGCCTCTGCTGTGGTGAGCCACAGATAATCACTTACAGCCACTCACTGGGGAGCAGAATGCACAAAGTAGAAAGATAACATGAGCGCATGAACTGGAGTGTAACTCAGAGGCAGAGTTACACTCCACCTAGCTTCTGAGACCATAAACAAATATGAATGGGAATATCTATAAGTAACTTTAGTTAATTTTTTTATTGGGGCTGCCACTTCTGTATAAGTATACCCGATGTATTAATGGTTCAGAATCAATAGGGACTTCTATAGTGTGGAGATCCCTTATCCAGTAAAAGCTGTGGTCCAGATATTAAATTTTTGATTTATATTTGAAAAAATATAAATCAATGCAAGGGGTAGAGAAAATAGGTCTAATCCCCAAGACACATGCCAATGAAGTTACACTGAAATCAATGGGAGTACTCAATCTGTTTCTGTTTGAGTTCAGTTTCAAGGGTCCATGCCATCAGGAAACACAGACAGAAGCCTAAAAATCTGGCTGAGAAACTCATGATAGAAACTAATATCAAATTGCAACTTCACCTTCAATCTAGGTATCCTAAGTGGCTACAGAGCAAACTCAAGGCTGGTTAAAGCAAGATCAATCATCAATCCCACCCAGCCATGCCAGTCATTTTCCACCATATCGTCTTTGAGTTAATATGAAATGGTTCAGGACTAAGTTGGTGAGTTAACTTTCCTTAAGGGAAAAGGGAGTGATTCCTGGTCAGTGAAACACTCTGTGGATCACTATACACCCGAGGGTATATAGCCAGTACTAGTTGGATTAGATAGGTTTTAAGAAAAAGTGAGGACATAAAGTGGGTGGGTACAGGATGGCAAGGTGGATCTGGAGGAATTGAGGGATGACAGGGTTGATGGATGCAGGAAGGCTCTTTTAAGTGTGGATAGGATTATTTCCTGGAGAGATGGGTAAATTGAGGTGACCACTAGCCTTCATGGTTCTCTGCTTCCTGTTTGCAAATGCAATGTGACCAGCTCTTTGAAGCTCCTGCTGCCATGACATTCCCACCATGGTGGACTATACCCTTGAACTTTGAGTTGAAATAATCTCTTTATCTCTTTTACTCCTATTGTATTTTATCACAGCAACAGTGAACATACCTAAGGTAATTTCACAGTTTCCAGGAAAAAAAATGCCTTTATTTTATAACTTTTCAGTAAAGAGCACCTTGTGTTTTAAGGTGTAGCCTTCTGAAAGTGCTTGTTTGTCATAGACATGGCAACATGCTGGTGGATCAGAGGACATAACTGTTTCTCTTTGGTCTTGCATTTTTTGCCTTCATTGTCTGTTTCCTGCTCTGCACTCATCATTTTCAGAATTCATGGATGTCTTTTAAAAATGTCACAAAAAAGAAGTAGAATAAAGTCTACAGCATGAGGTCATTTCTGGATCTTAGGATGCTGTCATATAAATCACCTATTATGCCGTCCTAGAACACAGAGAGGCTAATGGAGAGTTTAAAATGAATTGATGCACAGAGAGGGAGAGAATGAAGGCAGGGGGGAGACAAATGAACCTGAAAGAGAATTAATAAACAAGTGGGGGACTTGTTTATTATTATTATTGTTCTATTTTCTATAAAAATAGAAAAGTATTGAGTTAAAGAAGGTTCTTTTAGCATGATAAAGTTTACCAACTTGTTCTAAGCTCTATCATAATTGCTAAGTGCTGGCTTAGTGGTTAGAGGTGCTTGCTGACAAGCTTGATGACCTGAGTTCAGTTTCCAGGGTCCTACATGTTAGAAGGAGAAAACTGACTCTTACAAAATGTCCTCTGCTGTACACACACACACACACACACACACACTCATCATAGCACTCGAGGGCACTCATACATGCACTTTCACACATATATACAAATAAACAAACAAACAAACAAACAAACAAATACCTGTAATAAAATAGCAATTATCGGCAATTTAGGACATGGGGGCTCTAGTATTATAATCTACCTCTGTAAAAAATGAAGCACAGAGAACTTACTGAGCTTAACATTATTTATATAAATAGTATAGCTGAGAGCCATTTGCTGGCTTTCTCAGCCTAAGCTACCCACTGAGCAACCCCAGCTTGCTGCCCCTAATGACCTATAAGTAATGCAGGTAATGAAAGACCACATTTCAGTTTCTTCAATAAGCCTCAATTTTGGAAACTTCTCTAAATTATATGCTCCTCTGCACTAGTTGTGATAAATAAATGGCCTAAAGTGCAGATGCAAAAGCAAGTATCCAAGATTAAATATCCAAGATTACAGAGTTGGTGTGGAAGGAGTAGGCACAAGGATGCCTACCACGCAGCTGAGAGCTTAATGCAGCCCCTCAGCTGTGCTATTCTGAACACACGTTATTGCTGTAACTTTGCCCAGCTTACAGGTTCAGTTCCTTTGTTGCTACTCCATGTCTCATTTCTATTCTGCTCATGGTCCGAAGAGCATGATCCCACACTCAGTTCATCTGTTTCTGTAGCTGGAGGTGGATGAGAAGAGCAACTTCCCATTCTAGACCAAACTGCAGAATCTCATTTTGCTTATATACCATCCTCAAATTTCGATTCGGGGAGCTCCAAGGCAGGAGTCTAGAAAATAGATTGTGTTAACTCAAAGTCAATACTGTAAAAATTGGAACTACAGCCACTCTGCATTTATGACAGTGGAGTCACACAATCAATGAAACCAAAATAAATGAATGAGAAGCATGCATTGTGTTGGAATTTAGGACTATCTCTTGATCAGTGGATTTTTCATGCAATGTGTAATACCTAGAGGCTTAGGGTGGAAGGTCCATTAGCCTGGGTGTTCCCATTGACATTCTAGTGACGCTGATGATACTTCAATCACCACAAATATTAGTTTCTAGGACTCCCAGACCTATCTTTGTAATAGTTTTCATTTTGCTCCTTAGCATGTAGAACCATAGCAACGCTGGAGTGAGATGGATGTGTTTATCAATCTAGGATGTTAATAGTGTTTGAAAAACTAATTCTTGGTGTCGGTCCCCGCCTCTGTAAATATACATTTTAAAAATGATGATGACTTGCAAAATCATTTTAATGATCTCCTCATTGAATAAGCAATAACAAGAAATGCAAACTACTTGGCAAAGGCAGAACACAATCACAGTTCAGACAGGGGTCTGCTAATTGGAAACCACAAAATATGCACATTTGATTTGCCTGTATGGAAACAAATTTTGATTGTTTGATATACGGACAAAGTTGGTGCATGTGATGAGATCAGATCGCTAGATCTGATGTGGGTTTGGGTTCTGGGGTCATTGCCAGCTCTGCCACTTTTTAGGTAAGTGACCTGGAGTCTGACAGCCCCAGTTTCTTATCTTATAAAATGAAGATGAATTCCCCACAAAGTCTCTTTCCCCTTTCTCTTCTGATAGATGAACTTGTAAGGGCTGAATGAGCTAGCCTAGGTGTAGTGTCCAGCATAAGTCTATCCCACTGTTCTCCTAAGTCTGTTAGGTAAATTGCTCAGAGAGGCTTGTTCAATGTAAGAGAGAGACAACTGGTCCATTATGCTAAAAGTGCTATAAAAGGGAAGCCCTTCTGGTGCCAGTCCTTCTCATCTGGATCTTGTGTTTAGAACAAAATGTGTCTGGAATAGCATTGAGCACATCAGTTTGACTCTTTTGGAACTTGCTTCAAAACAAGCCATTGTATGTTCATGATAACAGGGAAATTTAACTGCAACAAGCATGAAGGAGTGTTGCAGTGGAAGCAACACAGGGTAAACATCAGCTCCTCAGGGCTGAGCTCTGCCTATTTGCCCTCCAGCAAGTCATGGACTGTCTCCTAGTGTTTGTCTGCTCATCTACAAATGAGGAATATGGCTCAATGACTTTCCCAGGTGGATGCACTGTTTAGCTATGAAGTCAAATTCCTGCATGACAGAGGGATTTCTGTAAAGCAGCAGATGAGCCTGCTGCCCTGGGAGAATCATAAGCTTTTACAAGAGGTGGCCACTCAGTCTCTACCATTTCCTAAATGGGTATTTAGCATAGACAGTTACTGGGATCCCATGCAGATGGTAGCACTGTGGACGACTGCCAGTGAGTTGTTTCCAAATGGGAGTGTTCTACATAGCCAGCCCTATTTTTTCTTACAGTATTGTTAATGTTGAAGATCTTGCAGCTTTTATAATAGTTTCTTACTTGAAATGGTTTACTCAGTATCTATGCACACTGACAAATCTATTTCGCAACACATTTTAAAATATCTCTTTACAACCTGTGAGTCTAAATGTGTTAACAAATGAATGGGTTTTCTTTTCATCCTGTGCTTCACTAATGAAGTTCTTTTAGGACCCAGGCTGAGTGGAGCCTTAAAGACTCCAGCTATCAGTCAATATAATGACTGGTGATAGCAAAGACCACTAGAAGCACTGATGTGTGAGTTAGCAGACAGTTGCTCTACTGACACGCAGGAGGGGATCTAATGGTACAGAGTAGTGCTATTTGGCCTAGTGACATTAGGGAAGGGACTTTCCTCCCTCTGTACTTGAACCATCTCCTCTTCAAGTGAGGCTAGTGACAGCATGAAAATAGGTAACTTGAAGGACTTTTTTTCAGTTCTAAATTCTGTGTTTTTAGTTAACTTGTGTATTGGGGTTATATATTACCTCAAAGTTGTGCTTCAAAACTACACAGACTTAAGAAACACTGAAAAAGATTTCTTTGCTCAAAAATAGAACATGATGTATCAATGGCTAGATATATTTCAGTCTCCTCAAATCTGGTGTTCAAATTCTTCACAACATAAAACCAACTAAAAACATCAGAAAGGGTCATAAGGTGGGGTTCCATTCACTGAAGACTATATGCAGATCAGAGAGCTGGAACATTGATTGCAAGTGAGCAGGAGTTTAGCTGTGAAAAGTCTCAGATGAAAGCTCAGATATTTTGAGTTAAGCTCATGCTATAGGTCAAATGTCATTTGACTGTGTCCTCAGAGGTTCATGCGCTGAACTATGGTTCTCAGTGTGGCAGTGTTGAGACTGTATGACTCTTAAAAGGCTGAGACTAGTAGAAAAGAGTTAGGTCATTGGAGTCTATACACACAGACAGGATTGATGTGATCTGCTTGGACCCAAGTCAGTTTTCTTTAAAGCAAATTTATATAAAAAGAGCAAGCCTGACCCTTGTCTCTCTCTGGCTTCCTTTCTTAACATATGATTCCCATCTCTCCCACCTATGTGTCCCTCATGGTATCATCTGCCATATACATGCAACTGGACAGCCTTTGTCAGAGCCGAGATGGTGCTGGTTTCATGTTCTTGAATGTATAGAACTGTGGGTCAAACAATCCTTGTTTCCTGTGTCTGGATGGGATATTTTGTGATAGTTGTAGAAAACAGACTAATAGTAATAAATTTTCACAGCACGCAGAAGACATCAATTATGAAAGAGTGAGTGCCTTGATTTAAAACTTATTGGTGTGACCCTATGCAAAATGAACAACACTCATGGTCTTAAACTTATTACATGAGGAAATGCACAGAAAATAGCACCAAGTTTGGTCATGTTAAAGAACTCACAACCTGTTAGTTTGTTTTCTTTCCCTTAAGATTTTATCATTTGTACCCTCTTCTATGGCGGTAAAAGTGTTGTCTGCATGCAGTTTAATGCTTAGAAGGCTGTGGTAACTCTGGATCCCCTAATCTCATGGAACTTCATGTCAGGTAGAATTTCTGTGCAGCCACTTCTGACTGTTTGCATGTCTTTATTCCTCTTTCTGTGCTTCTCTTAGACTGAAAATCAAAGAATGTGTCAAAGAATCAAAGAATCCTTTTAATTTTTGAGACATACAGTAAGGAAGCCTCTTTAGATTGAGACTCTGGACACATTGACAGATCTGCAGTTTCCAAGGGCAGAATGTGACCAAGGCCTGTTCATCAATCATCTCTCCTCTACCCAGAATAATGTCAGCAAAGTGCCATAATTTTTGTAGGGCCCCTTTAAATAAAAATTTAAAGATCTCCACGTGTGCTGGTGTGGAAGAACTGGCCTGGCTCATGTTATCCATACAATCATCCTAAAAATTCAACCTGGCCTTCTGAGAGAAAACTCACAATGTTCCAAGGTCTTGCTAAATTAACCAAAATTGCCAGAGTAGGTTATCTGGTAGAGGTCTGTCACTGGTTTTCTCTGGTGGTCACTACTTTTAGAATTTGGTGTTTTCTAGTGGTGAATTACACAGAATCTAGATATTTCTAGGTGGCATGTAAGATCTTGAGGGGAGTTGCACCTGTTCCTCATTCAACCTCATCTCCCTCATGTCCCTCAGGTCTGTTCTTCACAGTACTAATGACCTCTCTAGCTGTCTTTGCACAAATGTGACTCTTCCCTAAGACAACCCTTGATCTCTGTCATCTTTCTAATCTGTCGAAGTGACATCAGTCTCATCTTACCCATGAACTCTTTTCTGATTTTTCCAATCTTTGCAAATTATAATTTTTTTTTTGTTCTCTTTTTGCATCTGTTACTGAAACTAAAATATGCTGTTAGGATGTGCAAATTCCTCCAAGTAGTATAAAATACTCTCTTGTTACAGCAGCTGTCAACCCTAAGATTTATGGGCATATATAAGAATCCACACAGAGGGTCCCAGAAACAAAAGGGTTCAGATAGAATGTAATATCCCTAAGTGCCAAATATGGGTAAACCCCAAAAGAACAAGTAATGGCCAAAAGTATTTCAATAGTACATGTCAGAGCCAGAAGTCTTAATCTCATGAGGGATCAGTAATCTTAATGATGTTACTCTCCTACTTCTAATCTGAAGTTACATTAAGTGAATACTTGGAACATCTCAGGTACATGGCCCTTGCTGTGTACCTTTTTTCCTGAATTGAAACATTTCCTTCTGTAGAGAGAAAACTTTGTAAGATGTAGGAAGTACATGAAACTCACATGGCTGAGGAAGACCCAAAATTACAATATTCACAGGGCATCTTCCCAAGGTTATAAAAGAAGTGAACAGATGCTGAGAAAGGAGACTCTGGCCAGTGAGGGCTTCTGCCAGTCATGTAGGCATACAAGTGATGCAGGTGCCTTTGAGTCATACATGCTATTGTTATAATCCTTCACCACACTCCAGTATGTAACCCCAGTGACTCCAGTGTTTCACCTATCTAGATATGAATGCATTTATGATTTTGAAATGTCATTGGAGTCCTATCTGAAGTGAATGGATGTCTAGTCATGTCTTTCCTGGAAAAAAAGTAATACAACAGCACTTTATATTCTGTGCCCTAATGTCCAGCCTTGAATGACATGTTTGTATGTGTTGGTAAATCTTTTCATACTCTAAATAGAAGTCAAGAGCCCTTTTCCTTTTATAGACATGATATAAATTTAAGATGTTTAAAGTCTGCACAAATAGTAGTTATCAATTAAATATTTATTGATGGCTTGATAGCTTCCAAAATTAGAATTTGAGAACCAGAGAGATGACTCAGCAGTTAATTCATACTGCTCCTCCAGAGGACCCAAGTTAGTTCTCAGCACCCATGTGGGGCAGCTCACAACTGCCAGTAACTTCAGCCTAGTCTAGAGAATCTGAAATTCACTTCTGACCTCACATGTGGGTACACATGTGTGCTGTACACTCACTCATACAATAGCAATTTTAAAATAAACTAGAATTTTTATAAAATAACTGTCTGGCTCTGGCTGTACGTCCCATGTACGTCTTTTAATGATTGACATACAAGAGTGGCAGTGGGCATACTCACTGGGAGCTGAATCCTGTGCCTCAATTTCTAAGCAGTCATATATCCAACATGGCAGTGTAAGACTGACTTTACATATTCTGTGTCTGGTACACATCCTCACTGGAAAGGATGCTAGGATCACACAGACATGGGTGGGTTTATTCTGGCGGTTATGTGTAAAATGATTTAAAGGGAAAGTGAAAGAATGGGAACTGATCATCCATACAATGTACACATCTACATATAAACAGATGCACATGTGTCCTCTGTAAATGAGTGTTTGTATGTGGTTCAGTGCTATAGCACAGAATAGGCTGTTACTGTTGGGAGTTGGACAGTGAAACACAGAAAAAATAAAATAGCCCAAACTGTACCCCAACGAGATTTGGAAACCTCTCTAATATACTTGATGATGCTGTATATTTCCCTTTAAACTGTTTTTTTTTTTTCTTCACCTGGTATAGAAGACAAAAGCCACATTTTCACATACCAGAGTGAGGTGTCTTAATCTATGAGTCTCCTTGTCAGTAACGCAGGAATGCTGGGAAACTTTCGTAGCTTTTTATATAGAAGAAAGATGGGTAGTGGGGTTGGAACACATTTGATAAACTGGCTTGGCAGTGGGGTAAGAAGGTGAGAAACCATGCCATGCAAGCTCATGTATTGTACTTCTAAGTGCCCAAGGCCCTCAGTATTCTTAAAATGGTCTAATATCACTTGAGTTTCAATCTTAGAAAATGCAATCCTTAATTTTAAGTTATAAAAAGGAATTCAATTAAATAACTGTAAGCTTATAAAATGAAATGTTAAAACATCTTTAAAAATTACATTTGCTTACCTGTGTTTGGGTGTGGGCAGGGAAGTCAGTGGACAACTTCCAAGAGTCAAGTCCATTTCTACCACGTGGGTCCTGGGGAATCGGGCTTAGTGGCAAGTCCATTTACTCACTGAACCATCTTTACCCCAAAATGAAATTTAAAAAATCTTTATAGTATATTTGTTTTCTCTTCCTTGTGAGAATCGGTATAAAATGGGGTCAAAGCCTTTCATGTTTACATTCAAGCACAGGAGAAACATAGCCCTCTCTGTTGCTAGACTACATCAGGACAGTCTGCACATGTGTTACTTCTGCTACTTGGGTTTTTTTTTTTTCCTTCTGTTTAAGTCTGTATTCCCAAGTTGGTAGGTGTGCTCTGAGGACAAGGATGGACTTGAACATTTCTGTTTCCCTTTACAAGTCAAGCAGAACTCAAGGCAGCACCAAGGTGAACTTTTGCCATTTCTAACCACACTTCAGTGATCCACTGGAAATACTAAAATATCCTTGGCCATCATTAAATTCATACATGGAAAAAAATAGAAATAGCCAAAAGCTGCAGATACCTCACCAATGACCAAACTAACAAGTCTGTCATCAAGTCTTGTTGCCTTGTTGTTGGAGAGAAGAACACACACACACACACACACACACACACACACGCACGCACACACACACAAAGAGACAGACAGAGACAGAGAGGCAGAGAGAAATAGACAGACAGACAGATAGACAGACAGACACACACACACACACACACACACACACTCAGTTTGTCCTCACTCCTGGCAGACAGCTCACTTTTCATTGCATTTATTGGCATGTACCACAAAGGTCATCACTGAACAGTTGCCATTCATATGTCTGTGTGGTGCATGTATATGTATTTGTTTTACTGCTGAGCTCTCCCATCCTCTGATATGTTAAAGCTTTCTTATACCCTATTTCCTAAAGCTGGATGGACTTTCACATGCAAATAAATAAATAAATATACATAAAAACTTTCACACGAGCAAGCTGACATGGTGGGCATTCGTTCACACTTCTGGGACTACTCCTGACCACTTCCTATTGCCTAGCTGCCCATTCTGACTGATACCAGCATGGGTCTTGATGTTCCCTTTGTGGCAGTTTTAGGGCTCATGATGTGCTAGCTTCCCTCCCTCAGCCTCTGCTGTGTTTCAGTCACAGTTTTAGGTTGGTCTCTGGCACCGTGCAGTGTTGATAAAGTCTGAGAGCTTGCAGTGACCTCAGGGACACAGCCCCTCAGTCTGCTCTCCTAAATTCTCTATTAGGGAAATTCAACTTCAAATAATAGGGAAATAATAGGGAAAGAATTTTTACTGAGGGCTAAAATATTGCCTTGTTTGTAGTTTCAACCTGAAAATAAATACATCCAATATATCAAAATTGATCATCACTTATTCAAAGCAACACATTTCATTTATATCTAAACCAATATTAGTAAATCTACTTTATATTTCTGATATAAGGTTTTAGATGATTAGTTATTGATATGACATCTAAGTAAGACTGAATATGTATCATATATTATGTTACATATATAGCATACATGTGTTCTATCATATATGATATATATCATGTTGTATGTATATAAAATGTATGTGTGCTTTATTATATATACAACACATATATGTGTTATATCATATATATATATATATATATATATATATATATATATATATCTCACATCACATATATGTATATATGGTAGATTTTACTTTTATTGAGTCCTTCTGTCCAGTTGATGTCAGTTTTAGTATCAGTGAGATACTACTGATGGACTTATGGACTCATTTGTCTTCTGCATTGTATGAAGATGCCTCAGTATGGAGGAATTGAATGTGTTCACTATATTGTATTTGAAGTTGTCTTTCTTTATTTATACTTCATCCAACAAATAGTAGGCTGGGGCTAGGAATAGAGTTACATTAATGTTAAGGTTATGTTTAAGATTAAGGTTAAAGTTAGGGTTAGGTTTTGGGTTAGATTTTGATTAAAGTTATGGTTAGAGTCGTATTATATTATTATATTAGGGTTAAGGTTGGAACTCAGGGTTAGGGTTGAGGTTAAGATTGGACTATATTTGTTAGTGTTTGGGTTAGGTTAGGGATAGGATAGAGTTAGGGTTATATGACTTCTGGAACTCAAGATTAGGATCAAGGTTAGAGTTAGGACTAGGGTTCTGGTTAGCCTTAAGCATAGGGTCAAGTGACCTTGGGAATTAAGGGTTATGCTTAGTGTTAGGATTATGCTTAGGTTTGGCTTTATTAGGTTTAGGGTTAGGATTGTAAGGGTTAGATGAGTTCTGGAAATCACAGTTAAGTGAGATCTGTAACTCAGCGTTATGGTTAGGTTTAGTGTTATTGTTAGAGTTGTGGTTAGGCTCGGGATGGGGTTATGGTTAGTGTTTGGTGATTTCTGGAACTAAATTTGATGTTTAGAGTTAGGTTTAGGTGAGTTTTTGGAACTCAGGTAGGTTTAGTGTTATGGTCAAGTGACACCTATAAGTTAGGATTATGGTTAGGTTTAGTGTTAGTGTTAGTTTTGTGGTTAGGGTTGGTTTGACATTAGAGTTAGGGGTTAGTGTTAGGTGACTTCTGGAACTGTGGATGATGGTTAGAGTTAGGGCTCAGTTAGCTGATTTCTGGACCCCAGGCTTAGGGTTAGGTAGAGGCTTAGGGTTAGGGTTAGGTTACTTCTACAACCCAGGTTTAAGGTTAAGTTTAAGGTTGAGGTTGATGTTAGGATAGGTTTAGATTTTGGGTAAAATGAGGGTTGTAGGTCTTCTGGAACTGAGGTTTAAGATTAAGGTTAGGGTTGGCATACGCTTATGGGTTATAGTTACAGTATGGGTAGGGATGAAATAAGGGTCAGGGTTAAGTGTTAGCTATTTCAGAACTTGGTAATAACTTCTTCAGAGTGAACATTAGAGACCTTTCAGAGAAGATTGAGTTAATGTGTAGTCACCTTTGTTGGTGAATCTGGTGTTCTGCAGTCCTAAGTCAGGTCTTTTAAGAGAAGCAACTGCAGACTCTGGATGTTGTTTTTTTGTTACCTCCGATCCTTAGCTTTGACATCAAGATGCTAGATAGGATTCATCTCAAATCATTTATTCACTTTTCCTTGAGATAAGCAGTCATTTTTGTTTTCTGGATTCCTGCCTAAATAACAGTTGGCCATTGGCATTTATCTTCCTCTAGGCTTGACTCTATCAAGCTAGATGAAATTTGAAGATTAAATTATTATCCTGCTCCTTTGTGGAGACTGCAAGTGGAGTAAGAGAAGGCTGTGATCAGCTGTCTCCCAGATATCCTCTTTCAGGGTCAAAACTTCTGTTGCCAGGGTACCACTCTTAGGGCATTTCATTGCCTGGGGAAATCTGTGGTCACATCAGTCAGCTCAGGACTGGGGCAGGTAATAGTTGCACTCATGACTTCGATTTGAGTTCTGTCCAGATTTCTGTTTTCCTGTTTGTCATCTGTGAGATGGCATTTTATACCTGTGATCACAGGGGGCTGGAAAGCTTGGTGGATAAAAAATGAGACTGAGAATGATGTATATTAATTTTACTTTCACAAGTCTGAATTTGGTTGTGTGTGTGTGTGCACATGTATATGTGTTTTGGCTCATCAGAATTGCATCTTTATATGAGAGGACAGATGCAAAGCATGTTCCTTAGGGCTGGACCTCTGAGTTTGAGAAGCTGATTGCACTACTTGTGGGAAGCCATGGCAAGGCCTTACTCTTGGCAAACACTCACCCTTGGCTCTCCTATTTACTATTCTTCTTTCTGCTTACCTTCCACGATTCACTTGTCAGTTCTCAGAACTCAAACAAGGCCTCATAGCAACCCACCTTAGTAACCCTTCCTCCTGATCTCTAGATTTAGACAACATCCTGCTAGATAGATGTTTTTAGAACCCCTGGTAACAGAAAGGCTTTGTGAGAATAACTTAGTTAGACCCCACAGCTGCAGCTAGCTTCCTCCACCTGCAAAGCCCTCTTTCCTTTCCTACTCCTCCCCAGATCCTGTTTTCAGAGTATATAACCTGTGTGAACAATAAAAATTTTGCCAGCTTGATCAGACTTCTTGATTTGCTGTGCTTCTTATTTTCTCACGCATCTCAGTCCTCTCCACAGGGTCTAAAAGTCCCACTTGATTGTCCAGCTGGCCTGGACAACTACTAATAAGTAATCTCTTGGCACACAGTTTGATTTGCTTTGTTGTCAATTTTCTTAAGCTATCAATTGAAAATACTAGTCACAGAGTTAGTTTATATTACACAAAATATTGGAAATGAAGTCTTTAGAGTAAATGTCCTACCTACAGCACATTCTAGGTAAATATGTTTTTCTCAAGGCAAATTCTTGACATCCTTAAGGAAGCAGTTCTGGCTTCTGAATTTACTTATGTGAGATTTTATAAAAACAGTTCTTATACAGTCTTCTGTCAGCTAACGTCCCTATGTTCCCAAGAACCCCTTCCACACCTTTTGTCCCTGAAGATCCCTGAAGCCTTAAAGTTATCTATATCTTCTTTGCTTAGCAATCAATATCCATTACACATAGCTCGGGATTACAGATGTCCTGTGAAAGACATTAATGGAGCCTGTCAAGCCCACGACACAGCCGTTTCCTTATAGAAAGGCTCTTGAGTCTTTTAAAAGCTTGACCTTCAGTTAGAAAGTGATCGGGAAGCTTCCAATAAGCCTGAGAATCTGATCAATATTTCTCATTCTTTGGTTGTGATTAGCAGAGGGACATCAGTTGTCACCAACAGCCTACCACAAGTCAGATAAATCATTCAAGCATCCAGCTTTTTGTCTCATTGACCGTTCATTGCGCATTCTTGGGGTGAGGGCGGAAGGGCCCTTCAGGTTTCCATGGCAGCAGAGGGCTATGCTAACTTGCTGACCTTCATAAAAATAAATGAGCAGACAGTAGTACACAGTAAGAAAAAACAAATAAATAAACTACATCTCCCTTCAGCATTTAGCAGTCTAGATTATTAAATTCCGTTGTATTCCAGTGTCAAGAGCTTCAGAGTTCAGAACAAAGTCACTCGCTATTCTGGTTGGAAGTCTCCATTCAAAGGTGTCAGATTGGCAACTATTTCTCCCTTTGTTTGATATACATATATATCTTCCCTTTGAGCCATAACCAAGAGAAAGAAATGGAAGCTGGAAAAAAATTCACACCAATTTCCATTTCTAAGAATTGAGAGTGAAGTTAGCAAATTTTTTAGTTAAGTTTATTTCAAGTCATCACTTTGAGAGTCTGGTTAAAACCCGCCTTCACCTAAAATTTTGCTAGCTATGTCGCCATCTTGTGTTCCTTCTGTGAACTTCATTGCTAAAACCAGTTCTCTCTGTTCAGAATGTTGAGAAGGTAGCTTTCCAATTTCAGCACATCTAACATGAGTTTTGAGTTCTGGAGTCATTGCCAGGATAAAATTGGAGCCAGGTCCACAGTGACAGGTATGTTTATTATGTGTTCGGGATCCTGGTGGGGGTCACATAAACGTGGAGTTCTGTTGTGCTTTGAGTCATCAAGGTATCTACACTGATCGCTTCTATAATTCGTTCTTGTAGCCCCACAGCTTCATTGCTGACAAAACTGACATAAAAGTATATCTGAGATTCCTTAACACCACAACCTTTGGAAACTATCATAAATGTAGATTCTGCCTTATGTGTCTGAGTGATTGAGAGGTGCCGAGCACTCCTCACCATTCCCTCTGTGACCAGGCTTCCTCAGCGAGCAGCCACTATTGTGTCTGACCATGTTTCAACTCACAATACTTCATCCCAGTTTTCCATGAGTTGCCCCGTATCTGCACAGTTTAGAGGTCAGTGATTTGGACAGTGTTTTCCATAAACCCTTGGAACCAGTGACACATATGCAGGCTGCAGAGTATGGTCATTACTTAGCTGGTTTTCAGTCCTTATTCTCTATGCTCTGGTTCTCGACCACACACTGAGGGATATATGAATGGATGCTGGAAGCAGTGAATACTTGGATTCATTCTCAGAACTTCTCTCCATTCAGTGACCTCAGGCTGATCTATTCCTGGCCTCACTGCAACCTACAAACTCAGTTTCACCAAGGCACAACTTTGTTCCATTTCTCTGCTACAGGGTTTGACACTTGTACATATAAAGGTCTTTGCTTTCTCCTACAGCACGTTGAAGGCCAGTTAAAAATTATAGGGCTGGGGGTGAAACTTGACAGTAGAATGAGTGTCTTGCATACACTAAGACCTGACTTAGATGCCCAGTCCAGAGGGAAAATAGCAATACACACAGAGAAGAAATTAATTGAAAGATACTGAGACCTTGCAAGAGGCAATGTTCACGAGAGACTCAGAAGCTTCCGTTTTCTCTATTTCCTGATAAATATGTCTTTTTTCAGGACAAACAGGATATGACTCATCAACAGAGAACAGTATAATATCCCCAAATACAACATCCCACAGGGACAGCAGCAGCATTGGGAAGACTAGATGAAGTCACTGAAATAAGAGATGATTCACTTGGACAAGCTGGAGGACTACAGGTAAAATCTAAAAGGACTTGCCTTTGAGAAGGCTCCAAGAATATCTGAAGAAAGAATAAGTAGGCTGGAAGTCTAGAGAGATTGTCTCGTGGAAAATCATGAAGCCGGAGCTTGGGGGAAAAAAACAGACATAGTTATAATTAGAGAAAGAAGAAATTGGGGAACCAACAGCCGATGTAGTATATTAAAAGTGGAGACCAAGATAGAATAACAATTGTGGTAAGCTTTTTAGAAGAGTTATGGTATAGAGATCAAAGAAAAATAGAAGAAAAAAAACCAGGATGGTGACCCTTTTATAAGGAATTCAGATGAACTAAAATGTGTGTACTGTTCACCAGCATGGGCCATTTTTAGGAGAATCTGCAAGTGTGCCTTTCCCTTATTTTTGTATACCAGACTATTATCTGGTGTAGTGGGACTGAGGTGAACAGGCTGGATCTATTCTGAGCTACTCTGTGTTGTAGGAGATATCAGCTCAGGTTCTACCTAGTCTGAGTGACTTCATTTTATAAATTCATAGGCTTTACCTTAAGTGATTCCATTTTGAAAATAAGAAAGAGTGACTCCAGATTCCGTCTACAGATGGAATGACCAGCCACACCAGCACACCAGGAGGCACAGACTGATCATTTGTGCCAAGCACCAAAGACACCTGAAAATGTTTTATAATATGTTGAACACTGGTCCCTGCATTTATCAGTCATACCAGAGAAAATCCCCTTATCTTAGGCCATAAATGGAACAGCCTGAGACCAAAGCATGGCAGGCAAGCTGTCTGGATACTCAGTTACTTGTCATGAGCCTCATTCAAAAAAAGGACTCTTGCTCTGACCCCCAAATTGAGTTCAGCTTCTTCTGTCCATGACATTCAGTCCACTTCAAGATGGCCTTTATGGCCTTCTGTCAGTACCTGCATTTGATATCTGACCCAAATAGCCCTGCACCCATGCTTACCTAGATCTACAAGTTAATATTAGTAATTAAGATATAATGAAAAAGCCTGTGACTGTCAATGGCCAGGCCAGCTATCAAGCAAAACTACAGCCAATGAAACTGAAGTAGCACGTGGATTTGTTGCTATTCCATGAATTCTGAAATTGTGGAAAGAGTCAAATATGTTTAACTTTTCACACAACACACTCAGAGATCTAACACTGAGCTGCATTGAACAGCCAAACATTTTTCAAGACAACCTCTGCCTGTGTAGCTGAGACTGCTTTGAGCTCACTACATAGAAGAGACTGGATGCAACCTTTCTGTTTCCTTGTCTCTTTCTCCCAGGGTCTAGAATCTCTTCCTCCTCCTCTTCCTCCTCTTCCTCCTCTTCCTCCTCTTCCTCCTCTTCCTCCTTTGCTTCCCCCTTCTCCTTCTCTCCCTACCTGATCAGTCCTCCCCCTGTCCTAGATTATACCTTCTCCTATCGCCCCTCCCCCATAAGCTACATCCCCAAGCCAGTGTCCTTTCTTACAGAGGCAGCTTGGTTAAAAGCACTGGCGGGATGCTCTGAAAAGGTGATGTGTGTGATGTGCTGTGTCACCAGGGCTCTTCACTGTCTCCTTCAGGAGAATAAACTGCAGCAGTGCAGACACAGAAGCATCACCAAGGCCAGCATGCTCTGTTCCTCTCTCTTTTATTTTATTGAATCAGAAAAATTTCATTTAGCATTTGAGATCTTTATTTCAGGATGGGGGAAAATTATCTATAGATCCAAAAGGCTTAACAGCTCCCATTAAGAAAACAGAGATTGTGAGAAAGATTGTTCCCACCCACAGACATCTGTATAAGGAAACACCCCACGCAAGGCAACAAATCCATGAGCCTGCAGTGATCTGCAGTACGGAAAATGAACACTAAGCTAAGATCACTAAGGAGGTGGAGTGATCTTTTAAAAATCCCTGTCACCTTCTCAGCTTCTTATAGAACCCTAGAAAGGAAGACCTAGGGACCTGGAGCTTGTGGGAGCCCCTATACCCTGGGTAGTGATGAGATGCTTTGTGACTGTTCTATAATCTAGGAGTCCATTCTTTTGTTCCTTCCGCTTCTAATCAGCTATCATAACTCTCTGCCCTGCCCTGACAACCCTGGCACTTCCATAGAAGACAATGTCATTGAAAGCAGACTTCAGGGAGGTAGTTTGCTAATCAAAGTAGGCATTCCGTCATCTGTTTTGATCTTTCTGTTTTTTGTTTGCATTTCTCAGGGTTGAACCCAGGTTTTTTCCCATTCTGCTCTACCACCAACTCTTCCCTAATGTCCCTGGTGCATTTTAAAACTTTACGCTTTTGTTAAAGAGTTCTCACCAAGTTGTCCAGTCTTGACTTGATCTCTCACTGCAGCCCACAGAGACCCTGAACCTGTCATCCTCCTGCCTCAGCCCCCAGGGATTACAGGCCTGGGCCACCACACTTGACCTGAAAGTAACTGCTTTAAAAATGATCCTAACAAAGTAATCATCCACTAGCCTTGTCTATTCCTTGTATGCGAGGCTCTAAATGATCATTGTCCAAGTTTTGATTATTATAAAAATAACAAGATTGTGTTAGGAAATTACTAGAGCAGAGAGACTTCCTATTTGGACACTAAATTCAAGCCCATTGGAAATTCTATATTCATTTTTTCTGGATCTTATGTCTGTGCTATAGATTGCAGGTTCTATGACTTAATATTAACAGGAAGAAACTGTTTCTCTTGAGCATTTTTCTATCCAGGAAAGGAATATTTGGAAAACAACTGAAATCTGTGTAGCAGACATCAAGGTGGTGATGACCTGCCTGGAGGATCTTCAGCCCAGTCTTGTGCAGCCACTTTGACTATCCAGGTTCAAATTCTAAACAGAAGCAGATGGTTAAAAATGAGTTGCTTTCTGCAAAATCTGTAAACACTTATTTCAGTTCCTCATTTATATCTACAAATTGGAATTAGCTTTGTGGATTCTGTTTTACTGCTTTAAAGTTATTTACGTGGTGTGTGTGCATGTGTACACATGGGTGTGTGTTTGTGTGTGTGTGTGTGTGTGTGTGTGTGTGTGTGTGTGTGTGTGATAGAGAGAGAGAGGGAGAAGGAGAGGGAGAGGGAGAGGGAGAGGGAGAGGGAGAGGGAGAGGGAGAGGGAGAGGGAGAGGGAGAGGGAGAGGGAGAAGGAGAGGGAGAAGGAGAGGGAGCATGCCAGTGTATGCAACTTGGCTCTCTCCTTCCATGTGATCTCCTTCTTGGGATCAAACTTGGGTGATTGGATATGGATGGCAAACACCTCACCTGCTGAACCCTCTCACTGGCCTCACACCCCTTCAATAGTAGCCATGGTTATTCATGGTCTAAAATGAATGGGCCCATTACAACGGAAAGACAGCGACAGATACTCATTCTATGCCAAGAAGCTAAATAGCACTCTTGCTGGAGGGTGTTTTCCACTGTCTACTCTCCTTTGTCAGAGGGGGATGGAGGAATCATAAATACCCTGCTTTGTTCATCCTGGCATGTGTCTATACTAGCCAGAATTCTCTCCCAAAAAGTATTCTGTAGTGTAAGATACAGGGACCAGTACACTGCAGAAACTTCACAAAAGCAAGTGAAAGAGAGAAAGTAGAAGCTCAGAAGAATAGGCAAGAAATAGTTGTTTCTTTCTTTGACCCATTTTTTAAAAAAGATTTTTTTTCCAATATAAAAATAGTCATCCAAATGGGGTAGTGTCAGTCACCTTTAGTTTTCTGTTGGCTCAGTAAGAAGATTCCTTTAGTAAAGGAACAATTTGGTAAACAGAGTTCCCTTGCCATGCTAACCAGTCCATCATGCCCTTTAAAGTATATCAAGGAACTCCACCTCATGGTTATGGCCAATAAAGTCAGAGAAAACTGTTTTTTATTTTTAGAACAACTTGTGAGTCTGACACTGTTAATCTTTAACGTGCTCCTTTCACAAAGTTTAAAAGTCTTAGTGTAAATATGCATTGTAGCGTATTCTATAGAAATCTCAGAGTCCATGAACACAATATCACCCATCCTATCTTCTGGTAAATGCAGAGGATGTCTCTAGCCAGTGGATGGGTTCAGTGAACACTGAAGAATGGCAGCTTTTGAAAATTAATCAGGGAGGTACTCCCTGTCACAGAAACTTACCACATTATCATTTTGCTTAGGGTCTGCAATTCCTCTTGGGTCCTTGCTGACAGATTTCTGTAACACATAAAGTATGCTTTATCAGGAACTGAACCAGTTATTGCTAGCAACACATAGGTCCACAATGCATGCACATGGATACACACATGGCAGGCCACTTCTTGCTCCATGAGAAATCTTCTAAGGCAATTCATTAATGGAAAGGGAAGCCAAGAACACTTTTGCTTATGGAAGATCCCAGGAGAAGCCACTAGTTCTAGTAAATTGTGTGACTCGGCTAGACTATCATATAAGAGACTTTTCATGCATGTTTACTGAACCCCACTAGAACTATCTTGGACATGGACCACAGATGTTCTGCAGGGAATGCAGTTGGAAACTTGCATGCACAGCTTCTGTTAGGCACAATATGAGGTCGAGTGAAGAATTCTAGACAAAACTCCTCTGATCACTCATATTCACTCAATGTAAATATGATCAATGCATATTCACTCAGTGTAAATATGCATTGTAGCGTATTCTATAGAATACGATCCTATAGAGGATCACTCCTCTCACTCATCCTTTTAGGGAGCACTGCAGATCTGAGAATCTTGATGTGTTTGTCCATCTCCTAGCTCCAAGTATGAAGTATCTTCCTGTGTGATTTTGAAGATGCACTTGGAGTTGAGTCATTACCAGAGAATCTGTACGAATTCTTTGTTTTCAGTATTAACTGAAAGTCCTGAGCCCTGGAGCTGATCAAGGCCTCTGTGAAAAATCTTTTGTGTTTCTGCCCCTCAAAACTGGAGCCAGGACTGGGGTGACATGAGTAAGACAGTCATTTAAAAAAACAGAACTTAAATAATAAAAACAAACTCAATAATTACAGTGATGAATACCAACACAATTACTTCTGGACAGACATCCAGATGACTCTACACTGCACCATGGAGGCTCCTGGACATCCCTGTTCAATGCTTACTATTCCCAATAACAAGAAGGTAGAATCAACATACATGTCCTTCAACACACAAAGGAGGTAATGAAAACGTGGTATTATACACAATGGAATTTTATTAAGCCACAAAGAAAAATAAAATCATGAAGTTGGCAAGTAGGTGGGTGGATCTGGGAATTACTCTGTTAAGTGAGTTAACCCTGACTTGGCAGGACAAATATCTCGTGTGTGTCTCTTATGTGGACCTTGGCTTTTAACTTTGCATTTTGGATGTGGCTATGGATCACAAAGCTAGAAAGAATTCTTGAGACAGGAAGAGTGTGTTTTAAAGAAAGTGGTGGGAGGAGATGGTAAAAAAAATGCATATGACACAAAAGCAGAGAAGAGCCAACTAGGGGTAAAAGAGAAATGGAAGAAATAAGGATGAGAAGCAAGGAAGGAAGATAAACAACCTATGCATGAAAAATGCCTTACTGAAACCCATAACTATGCATTCTAACTAAAAGTATTTTTTTAATCACTGTTAACTGACAAGACCTTATGACCATAAACAAAGTATGTCCCCAGGAGTGCAGGATCGTTACATTCTCTCCTGAGTAGCCCCACCAAGCCAAGCACATGTTCACGCTAGAGTGAGTTATAGTTCAACCCAATATCTGGGCGATGTTCCTGGGCCTTTTAAAGGAACTAATAGCAGTCAAGTGACAATGGAATGAATTGTACACAAATGGACACAACCAGCCAAGGGACTAGACATACCAGTGTGATGTAGTGAGGACTTGAAAAGCTGGAAGGAACTCTTTCCAAGGACTCTGCCATGCTCTGTAATGAAAAGATGTTATCATTCTTCAATTAGTACTCAAGAAAGGATTACTCTTTCTAAGACCACAGAATATCCTTTCTAACTCAGGACGAAGACCTAGTAAATAGACAAACAATAAAAGATATAGAAACAATAATCTTCCCTAGATTACTGTCTTACAATGATTATATCTAAGAACACGCATAGGAGTAGATGGCATCTTCTTAGGATGCTGTTGGATAGGAAACACCAGGTGGGTCTACTAGTCTTCAAATCTCAAAAGTTCTGTTGGCATTCTAAAAGGCCATGATCACTTGCATTGTTTTGGATGTGGAAGCTCTTTAGTGTTCCCAAACTGCCTATGAATATGTAGGTGTGTGTGACTGAGATGTCTCTCTTTAAGTTACTTGCTGCTAACTCCACAGGAGAAAATGAAACAAATAGAAGGCATGGCCCAGCAGAAGCAAGACCTTAGTCTGACACTTCTTCCAAAGAGAAAAATTCAGGCATCACTCATTATATATAAACAAACATATATAATGAACATATATTAATCATTTATATTATTATGTATATGTATTACATATACACATAGAATAAATATATATTTCAATTATATGTATAATGAATATATATAATTTGTTATATATGTTTATGAATTATATGAATATATATAATTCATTACATGGGCATATATATTCATATACATACATAATCCATACATATACATATATAACTCATTATATATGTATAATGAATATGAGTATTTATCATCATATATATGTATTATCATAAATATGTTTTCTCCAAATCACAGGTTAGATGAGGATTGGCCTTTAATGAGGCGTTAATATGACAAAAACCATTATTTAAACAATTATTATTCATATAATTCTATGACACATAATATAAAGCCCTAAATAGATTTGAGAGCTCAAAGGCTCCTGTAACATCCATAAAACTCTACCATAGTGCATGCATCTTCAACATTAAGCTGAATTATTTTGACAATCAGCAGATTTTTTTCTTAGACTATTCTACTTAACCAAAAAATAAATGTCTAAGAGCCATTAAGGAGCTTGTAATCTTGTTTGTGTTATTATTGAGACAAGGTCTCATGTAGCTGAGGCTAGTCTTGAACTCTAGATTCTCCTGCCTCTGTCTCTCAAGTGATGAGATCCCAGGAAAGCACAATCTAGGCTTGCAGCCTTGACAAGTAAGAGCTATATACCAGTTCCATGTAAATCCTTGGCATATCTGGCAGTTCTCCAACTTAGACCCTGTGGCTTAGAAAACTTCAGCTTGACTCTTAGTTTGTGAGATGCCCCTAGCTTAAGGAAATTGTAATTAGGAAAGTAACTGCAAAGTACATAAGATATACTAAATAATTAACATGGTAGCATGTGGCTTTCAGCTCTCAGGAGCCTGAGGAATGAGAACAGCCTTGAATTTGAAGCTAGCCTGGGCTATGTGTTTTTCATTTGACATAGGAGTTACTTAGATTTTCTGACAGAATTTCTAATTAAGATTTTTTTCTAGTCCTTTTCTGGTTTTTTATTTCTAATACAATATTATTTTGAGAACATAGTTTATACAATTTCAAGTGTCCTGAATTTAATTCAATTTGTTTTATACCTTAAAAAACAATTTACAATACCAAACTTTTCTATTAGTACCCAAGGTGCTATTTTATTTAATCAATACCTTTTCTGAACTAAGTCTTGTTCAATGTTAAGTCTTATTGTTAATGTAAATCTTATTGTTCAATGTTTTATTTGATCCTGCCTTCCTCACTTCCCCCACTTACTGATACAATGAAAGCTTCACTTGTATGGGACATCTTGTCAAATGCCTTCTAAGCATCTTCCACTTGATTTAGCTTAGGGTTAGTTCCACATTGAAAACATATATTTGCCAGAGAGATGTAGCCAGTGAGATTGCCCAGTTTGCAAATATGCTTAGGCTAACACGAGCCCAAGAATCTGAGTTCAAGCCCACAAACCCACTTAAAGATGAAAGAAGAGAACTGACTCCATAAAGTTGACCTCTGACTGCTCTCCCCCACACACTATACATATATATGTGTACATTCATATCTATATATGTATATATATCACCCCCAAATAAAAATACATGAACATGCATATGACCATCAGCTGTCACACGTAAAAACATCTCACATGTAGGGGATGGATATCTGTCAAGATCTGCTCCCTTCTTGTCTGATGCTCATCAGGAAAGTATGCTTTATTCTCTACTCCCCGTATTTCTCTAGGAGAGCTGTGAAGAGGGGAAATGGAACATTGACATAGGCTATGGGAATATACAAGTAATTATAATTAAACCACATATAATTTAAGTGATGTATAGCTTGTACTTGTAACAGTTCAATTACAATATCTCAGAGAGAAATTAACACTCTTTTTTTAATGAAAGAATTGTACAGGTTTTCAACATGCAATGAAGTTTGAGAGCCACGGGGAGAAGCATTTGGATATGAACAGGCATGTAAAAGTTTGGTTAGGTATTCTTTTCTGATCTTTAGTACTAGACTCAGACCTCCCTGCATTGAAATGCTCTGTGGCTACAAGGCTAGTGTGTACTTAATGATGGCTCCATTGACATAAAATATGCAACATACCGTTGAACAGGTTTCACCTTAATGCATTTCTGGTAACGGATTAGTAATATGACAAGTCCAACACCAATAATAACCATGACAAGCACAATGGCCATAATGGAGACACCTACAACATAAAATAAATAAACAAACAAACAAACAGGATTTCAGCTGGACAGCCGAATGCTAACAAATGTTGCAACCCCATCTCTTCCCTAAAGGACTTTCTCTCCTTCCTCCAACATAACACAAATTATAATTTGTATTAAAAATTAACAACCAACTTCAAGATTTCATGATGCTTAAGGAAAGCCGTAGTCAGTACGAAAATATCTGTGTGGTAGTTATTAACCACTGTAGAAAAAGCCCCATTATGGTTTGGGTTCCTGAAGTCATAAGCCACAGGAAATACATTAATTCTAAAAGGCAAATATAGTAAATTTAGTTTGGGTCTTCAAATATGTAAAATAGTAAGATGGGACCATAAAAAAATCTATGTAGAAACACAACAAACACATGGCAGATGGGAAAAGGTTTTTCTTGGTGGGAGACTTTGGATATATGTGAGTATTGTATTCTAGACTGCTTACTGGTAAGGTTTAAGGCTTCTCCCCACTCCGTAATTATTGATCCTTCCTCACACTGGCATTCGGGTTCATTGTCATCCACCTGGAAGAGCAGTCAACCATATATTGTTATTGTTGTTGTTGTTATTGTTACTGAATGATAGAAACTGTGTTTTATAGTTCATCTGTGTATTAGTTTTGTGTCAGGCCCACACATCCATATATACATACATATAAATGCCTTATACTTGAAAGAGTATTTGAAATAAAGATCTATCTATCTATCTATCTATCTATCTATCTATCTATCTTAATAAACTTTAATCGACCAACTTGGTTTAGGGAAAATGTTCCACCCAAATATAAGCTGAGAGTATTGAGCTGAAAATAAATTTAGAATTTTTGTGTTTTTTTTCAAAAGCTTTGGGCAAATGTTGATACTGGTGTAATTTACTTGTAAATGGTATTAGGAAAAATTAAACCTTAAACTTCATGTTTAAGCCATATATGTATGTATATAAATGGATTTCTAAATTATTAATCTAATAATGCATTTTTACTTGTAACATTAATGATGTCTCTGTGTAATAATATCTCAGTTTGCTCTTTGCACTATTTTTTTTTGGTTTATACATAAAGTGTAAATAAAACATATTGCTCTTTAAAAGAATCAGCACAGTTTCACACAGGCTCAAGAGTAAAGATGAAGGTAAAAAATGCTGGCAAGAAAAAAAAAATGTCGGCAAGACACTACTGTAAGAGGCACTGAAACCTTACGTCATTTTCATCACACGGGGAAGAGCAGATGCTTGAGTTGTAGGCCTTCTCTATTTCTGTGCATTCGCCATTGCTGCAAACCTAGAAAGGAAGAAACTGGCATGAGCGATGCCACTCATGAGACATGGGGTTTCACACAGCCACTTAGGAAGTCCATATTCCTTCTTATGTGACTTAATTGCATGTTTGATGCAGGTTGGTTCCACAGCTGAGACACCCACGCCAGTCTCTCTGCTCTCAAGCTCAATTCAGGTGTAATGCTGAGAGGTGTCTTGCTTTGATTTTGCCATCTTTGTTTAGCCAAAAGATAACACCAAAAGATAACGCCAAAAGATGGTTTTGCAGTTCTTCTAAGTCAATGCATGGAATGATCTCCCTCCACATCACTCTCTTCTTCTCCCCCCTCTCCTGTTTTGATCCTCCAGTCTTCCACCATTCCTATCTTCCCTCCTCTTCTCTTAGGTCTTAGTTTTTCTGTTAGTGCTGTACTCTAATCAAGCAGATGGGAACCAAGGAGCCCTCAGTTGTATGTCGTGAGGAATTTCCTTCTAAAAAAGACTTCTCTATACTCTCATATTTGTTGAAGAATTATTTATTCTAATGAAGATACTGACTCAACCCAAATATCCATCAATAGACGGATGGACAGAAAATGTGACAAACATACAATGGAGTATAATTTAGCTGAAAAATGAATCTAAGTCTGACATTTGTTCATTTGTGGCATCTTGAAGAAGTGTGGGAGGCAGGAGATGTGAGCTAAGACAGGTACAGAGACAGGGAATTCTCATCATGTGTGAGAGATAAAATCCTTAATGTAAGGAAGCAGAAAACTGAATTTTGGCTTCCAGAGGCTGATGGGGTAGCCAGGAAAAGGAGAAAGTGACACTAGTTAACAGGTTTAAATTTTAAATTAACCAGGATGAATAAGTTTTAGTGGTTCATGTCACAGCAAAATGATTGTAATTAATAATAATTTACATAATATTTTAAAAATCATTAATAGGAAGGATTTTTGATGTACCCAACATAAAGAATTGCTCACAAATTAAAGTGATGTCTATTCTAATCTCTCAGTTTTTGGTTACTCTTACTCTATATCTGTATGAAAAGATTATACTGTACTTAACAAATTTGCATGATAATTAACTATAGATCATAATAATTGTTAAAAGCCAGAAGATAGAGTAAAAAGCATGTCTCGTTTTCTTTCTGTTAAAAAATAAGTATATCAAGTCAAGCTACAATCTGAGTAGTCACAATGCTCTGTGGGCAGCTAGCTCTCTTCCTTTAAATCAAGTATTCACTGGCTTCCACACCACCAGGAGAGCATTTCTGTTGGGAGTGCTCTGTGTATGACATTTTCAAGCTGCTCTGTAGACCATGGGAATCGAGCCTAATTACTGAAAGTCTAGTACTTAGCCAGTAAATGTGGTTGCATGAACAAAATAAATGACGATGTTTGTCGACATCAGTCACAGTAATCAGTATAGAAGCCATGAGTGATTTCATTAGATGCCTATTTTAAGATACCAATTAAACAAATTTACAGCAATTACATACAATTTAGTATAACTACAATTAAGCAAGAGTAATATTACCATATTATTTCTACCTGCTCCCTTCATAATTTACAGGAAAAGTTTCCATTGTTTTTGCTGTTTCCCCAAACAGAAACAAACCCCCTTTGAAACTAATGACAGCAGGAGAGGACTTTGTGAGTCCCTGAACCAAGAAATTTGAATCATATACAGAGCTTTCCTCTTACCATTCCCTCTCCACATTTTGTTCCAGAATTAACCAAGCCTATGTCTCTAGAATTGTGGTATAAAAACATGGTTTTGCATTTGACGGTTATATTCTGCTTCACATTCTTAAGGTTATAGGCTTTATCCTCTCCAAGGCGCGTTAAGCGCCGGCCTCCTGTGCAGTATATCTTCCCACATTTGAGATCTCTGAAGGAAAAGCAGAACATTCTCAGATTTAGGACCAGTAACCAAAGCAACTGTGAAAGCCTTGACAATCAGCTCAGCTGCCTTCCTCTAACCCTGGTTTGCTGGCAGATTCACAGCATGGTAGGCTGAGAAAGGTCTCAAACATGCAAAGTTCCATCTCTAAGAACTGACAAGAATAAAGTATGCAGAAGAATCACGGAAAGATTTCTCCGTTCTCAAAACTCAGTGTTCAAGTACACAAAGAATATTTATTAATAAATCGGATTAGCATAACTTGGATGGGAGCAGTGAGAAGTGCTCTTATGTTTTGACATCTCCTAATTCTGGCAAGAGTGAGGGTTGCTACTCTTGCAATATTCAATGTACAGTTTGACGGCAGCTAAGAGTTACTGAGATGGAAGTGAAGGGCACTCCTTTCCCACCTAATGTGTATGGAAACAAAGGCAGACTTAGCTGAAGGTTTTTTTTTGGGGGGGGAGGGGGTCTCCTTTCAATCCACCTTCTATTTTGTCACATGTGAAAGGCCTTGCAGAATGCCAGCATACAGACCCGGAAGGGACCTTAACCATGTAGCTTAGTCTCCCTTCCAACCTTCCCTCTATACGAGCACTATCTTCAAATTCCTCCACTGTTTCCCTTTACTCTTTTGTTTTATCCATTTAAAATACATTTTCCATTCTTGTTTGTCCTGGCTTGGTAGCATTCTTCCCCCTTGCTCTCCTCCAGTCTTACCCTCTCCTTGTTCTTTATACTCCCAGACCCTAGGTAATAAACACAGACAGGAAATTTAACCAACGAAGGGAACAGGGGGCCTGTACTCTTCACTCCCTTCCTAATTCCCAGCAAAATTCAGGTAAAATCAGTTGGAACAGAAGCCCTTTAAGGGTTTTTAATGCACTTCCATAGAGATGTGTTTCCATTGGGTACTTACTTCTCTTCACAGGGAACAAATGTGCTGCCCTTATTTTTGCAGTATCCAAATCTGTTTCCTTTTTTATTCATCTTGTAGCAAAGGCTGTGACTTTCTTCTGCTCCTGGGGTTTGAAATGACATGTTAAAATAAGAGAAATGAAAACATAAATATTGAGAATGATAAAGCACTTCATTTCTTAACACTTTCAAAATCATACCACAAAAATGGTCCAGTAGAACGGAATCCATAAATCACGGAGAACTAATGTATTGAGTCGGGAGAGTGTTTTAAGTAGGGATAGAGGATACGTAAAAGCAGCATATGAACACTAATGCTAATACAGAGCTAATCAATTATACTAGAGGTAACATTAGAAATAAAGGTTGCAACCATAGAGATGCTGAGTGAAAGCCCCAAAGAATGTCACAGGTTATATTATCTCCAATTATGCCCCAAATTCTTTGAAGACACTAAGAGAGAAATATGGATTATTGTCTTAATCATTCATTCCCCTGACTGTGTCTCACCGCCAATGAACAACTCTGAGCACTGGTCATCTCGAGTAGGACACATCCCCATAAAGCAGTAGCCTTCTCCATTCTTGCAAGGAAACCCGTTGGCTTGGAACTCATCTTTAGGACACTCAGGGGAGTAGCCAGTACACACTTCAGAAATATCGCATTCATTTTTCGCTCGTCTGCATATGGCTCCTTCTTTCTTCATCTGTTAAAGAGAAAGAAATGTGGAATGTCTGCTGTATGAGTTGGTGAAACTGAGCACATACGTGGAAAGCTGATTTACTTACCCTTAAGAGACTGGCTCATAGCCTTTTTCTCGATGCTAAGAATTATTATCATTTTTAGATGCCATGGGACTTTAATATGAGACGATGGTAGGGTATTTTGAAAAGCTTTAATTGTTTTATGTATGTGTTTTGCCTGCATGTATTCATGCCTGGTGCCTACAGAGGTCAGAAGAGGGCACCAGATCCCTGGAGCTAGGGATGCAGGCAGTTAGGCTCTGCCACATGGGTGCTGGTAAACAACCTGGGTCCTCTGCAAGAACAGACAATGCTTTTAACTGCCGATCCAATTCTCTAGCTCAAGAGGATGGTTTTGAATTTAGTATTATGAAAGCCTCAGGCAGAGTAGACATGGGCACAAAGCGGTCAAGTGGGGTATTCTCATTTACCTTGCCTTTTCTTCACTCCTTGCTCTGCTGCATCGCCCCAGTGAATCCCTATCCAGCTAATGCATACCATACACTGGATGCATAGCACAGAATTTCGGTCTTACACAGATCAGACTTCACAACACAAACTGTAACAACCCCCTGCCTCTCATTGCTCAGGGGATTGCACAAACACAGTCTTTTAAATGTGTGGGGTCCCTAGAAAGAGTTGAAGATAAATATGATGACTCTGTGAACTTGCAATCCAAAGAAGCCAAATAAGTGTCGGCAAACCATTGGAGCCATCTGAATTTCTGGTCATTTTTTTTCTTGCTCCAATCTCTAGTCATCTAGTGTCTACTGTCTCTGTATACTCCGTTTTCCCTTAGATAAACTATTGTTGGGAGATCAATTTCCCTCCCCAGACTCCTGAGCTTAAATAGACTCGTACTGATCTATGCATGGGTAAGAATGGTGTTAGTCATGTGATTTCACCCCTAAAAAACATCAAACAATGCTCAGCATCTTCTCTTTTTCTCAGATGAGAGCACCCAGGTTCAAACACCAGAACACTTCAGATTAAACATTGCTGGACGTTTACAAGGAACACTCCATCTTGGAATTAGCACTGCGGGAGCTACCCACGGCCAGATAGTGCTTTGTTATTCCACGCAGCTAAACTGAGAACACATAAATCCTCGGGAGCCAATAGTCTCACCTGACATGATTCACAGCACTCTCCTTCCACACAAGTGAATCCTGGCTTCAGGACACATTTGTGTGCATCACAGCAAGGATTGGTGCATTCCTGGCAAAACAAAAGAGTAGACATCACAAAGGGGTATGTGTGTGTGTGCTGGCTCCTATTTAATGGTCTAATTAACTTGTGCTCCTTCAAGAGCTCCACGTAATGCAGGATCCTTGGTTTTGATGTGTGAATCAGATTACTGTGAGCTACTGGTATTGGAGACTTACACTGTGTTGCCTCTTTTCATGCTCCTTCATTACTTCCCAGCTTATGAGCTCTCATTGGTGGGAACAGAATCAAAAGACAGTGGCCTTCCAGCTTTCCCATGATGTTCATTCCTCATTTCTTTCCTGTGCTAAAGTCTGGTCTGAGGTAATACAGTTTCTAAAATCTGATCGTGGATCTCTGGCTTGGGATTTCACGAATTTCAACCTAAACTTTCTTTTTTCTTTTTTTCCCCTCAATGCATTATTATATTATAAGATGGTGTCTTAGGTGTCCTGCTTTCTTGGACAAAATTAAAACGTCAGATTCAGGTGTCTGACTGCATCAGCTACGGCCTCCATGCATTAGCACAGAGCTGTGGAATGTTCCGAAATATGCATAGGGAAAAGGGATCTGTGTCCAAAGTCAGCAGCCTTTTCGTATTGATCTTAGATGCTGAAGACTGGTTCTCAAGCTCTCAGAATAGGTGAGCCCCACCCTCTTTATAGAGTTTCTTGATTGCTGTCCTATTAGAACACTTTGAACTGTGCAGTGTCTAAGGATAACATAGAAAATGTTGTCCTCAGACCACAGTCTCAGCGGGTTGATGGGGATGTAAATTGCGGCTGCACTGGAGACCTAGTATGCTTCATATTTTAACACATCCCCAGAGGTTTACACGCCTTGTTCATTTGAGGCATAAGTAATGGGGGATGCATATTTATTTGATAAGCATCTCAAAGAAATAGCTTCTAAAAGCAGAGTAAGAAATAACTTGAAAATTTGCCTCTAAAGCTTTTTTTTTTTTTTTAAATACTTGACACTTGAATAAGTATATGAAGAATTGGAAGGCTATTGTCCTTCTATTAAAAGAGACTTTTCTATAATTACGATAGCCCGCTATGATATAGACAAGCTTCCCAAGGCTCTAAGTAAAACTTGATTGACAAGGAGGTGTTTTGTAAGATAGCCACTTACTGCCTGTGGCTGAGGGATCAGTTTTAGGGGTACATCTCACAAGTCAGGGTGTTAAGGTGTAAGCCAGGCAAATGAATGTTGCTGATTTCCAGCACAATCACCACATGTGACTTGAGATTTCCTAAGAAAGCTTAAAATGAGGGCTGCTTCAGAGCTGGGATCTGAATGGACAATAAAAACAGCTTTCTCCAGCTTCACTGAGGGCGTGGTCATCTGTTGAGATTCCAGCTGACCACAAACTTTGTTAAAGAAGACATCACTTGGAATACCTGAACTGGCCCACAGTCACACTCTTCTCCCTCATCCACCTTCTTGTTCCCACAGAACGGAAATTCATTGAATTCTTCAGGAAGTGGGTTGTTGAGTATGCATGCTGGTTTCTGATCCTTCAGGAATTGCTGGTATTGCATTTGGCTGCATTTGCTGAATTTTATTGCAGGGATGCTAGAGAAGAGATGAGGTAAAAATAAAGATTTGTCACATAAATGCTGCTGGAAACCTTTAATACAGAATTGGAAATGAACTACAGTTGCTAACTACCAAAGAGGCCATGGTAAGGTATACTATTACTTATTAGTTGTGTCCCAGAAACACAACTACCAAATGCTGTTTCAGTAAATGATTATGTGACTTCCAACAAACCCTTCTTGAAGACAATAGTTAGGTTGTTGTCTATGCTTCCTGTTTCTATTTACCCCCTAATGTGTCCCACTTATTTAAAAAATTATTTTTATTTTATGTTATGGGTGTTTGCTTGTATGCATATCTATGTACCATGTGTGTAGTGTCCACAGGGTCTAGGAGAGGGATCCCCTAGAGCTAGGGTTAAGATGCTTCAAAACTTCACGTAGATGCAGGCAACTGAACCCCAATCCTCTGGAAGAGCAAAAAGTGCTCTTAATAACTGAGCCATCTCTCCATTTCCTAATGTGGCCCTCTTAACATAACCATGTAACAATATAACTCTGATTTACCATCTCTGAAAGATTATAAAATTCTCAACCAAGTCAAGAATGGCATCACGTTCAGTTCTTTAAAAATATTCATGAATTAACAGTGTCTGTATGGAGTAGTCTATATTATATTATATTAATTTATAACATATTTATTATATATTATACTTATATACTATAATATAATACATTGTATTATTTATATAATAAACAATTTATATTTATTTTATAGTAATATATGTTATTATAGAAATAAACTCTGCAGTAATATTTAAAACATTATTAGGACTTCTAAGTGCCCCATTTTAAACTAACACTCCCTTTGGTTTGATTCCCTTCAATGATTGAATACCGAAGGACAGTTGGAGACTTAAGTCTATTAAACAGATTGATTCGACCCTGAGATTACTACTAGTTTGATATCAGTTGCTGAGTTCTATTCTATGACGGCCACTGCATTTTGAGCTTTAGCAATTTTTCATTGTTTTGAAGATATTTGTTTTTAAATGAGATGTATTTGTAAGTGTTGATGTGGGGGTACAGGTACCCACATGGGCCAGAAGAAAGTTTCAGATCCCTTGAATCTGGAATTACAGGTATTTCTGAGCTTCCTAATATGGATGCTACTAAGCTTAGGTCCTCTGCAAGAGCAGCATGTGCTCTGAGCTACTGAGCCATTGCTCCAGCATTGTGTCATTTAGTCAATCACTACACAGAAGAAACCATTGACAATAACATTTTTCTTACTCTTCCTGCCATATAAGAGTCCAAAGATATACAGGGCTGAGGCCTGACCACAAAGTAAGTCACTCACTGTGTATTGCGGAGTGATCTCTAGTTGACATCTACTTGCAAAGGAAAATGAGTTTTCTCCAAAGGAGTCTTATTGGGTACATTAACCTCACTGAAGAGTAGGCTGTTAATCCAGCAGTAAATGGACAACAGAAAACAAACTGCATGGTATTTTTGTACACTGTTGTATCATGTGACTTTACTTGAACATTTCTTTCTTTCTTTCTTTTTTTTTTTTTTACTGGTCATTTGCTTGTATCATGGTTTTCAATTTTGTATTTTTATAGGTCTTAAACTTGTGTGTATGTGTGTGTTGTGTTTTTATCTATCTATCAGTCTATCTACCTATCTATCTATCTATCTATCTATCTATCTATCTATCTACCTACCTACCTACCTTTCTATTGCCTGTTTATTTTCTAAAGAGGGAGAAGAGAAATGGGGTAGATTTGGGTGGGTAGGGAGGAGGTTGGAGGAGTTGGAGGAGGGGACCTGAGATTAAAATGTATTATATGAAAAACTTTTTAAAAATATATAAAAAATAAATCTTCACATGCATCATCTGAGCCTCACCTTCCACTGCCCATCACACACTTCCCCAAAGGACAGGTACATGGAAAGTCATCATGCCGCATGCCCAGGCTGTGTCCCAGCTGATGTGCCATCCTGTTCCCAATTATATTTACATCTGGTAGAAGATCCTGATTGGGAAAAAAAAAACAGTAATAAGAGAGGTCTATAGGAGACCTCCAAGTAGTATATAGGTATCACTTTAAATGAGTGGTTGAAAGGCCTGATTTCTTAAAGCTTAGTTTGTATGGATTTGGGAAGTGATAGACTTTATTGTATCTCATCTATACTGAAGTCCATAACTATAATTTATAATGAAGTTGGAAAAATGACTTTTTTTTTTTTTTTTTTACAGATTTCTAACTTTATAATTCAGTGTACAGCATAATCTTATTTGTCGTATTGGCAACCCTTTTTTTCCAAAATAGCTAAAATCTAATAACTAATGTTATATACCTGACTGTGGTGTCCCTCCAAAACTTCTATTTTGAAACCTTAAGCCTCAAGGACTACAATGTTTAGGCCAAGGGGACAAGGTTCACAGCAGTGATATATGTGTCCTAATCAACAGGCTCAGGAGAAACCTCTCTACAATAGGAGACAGTGAGAAGCTATCAACCTTAAGCCAGAAAGTAGACTGTCACCAGATACAAATTGATCAGGTTCCTGGACTTCTCAGCATTCAGATTTATAAGAAATACATTTGTGCGGTTTATAACCTGCTCAGTTTCTGGTATTTTGTTGCAGAATCCCATAAGGACTTCATGCAAACATCCCATTCAATTTTATAAAGGACGCTGATGTCTTCTCTGTGATATATATTCCAGGGGCTTCAACAGAGAAGTTTGCTATTTTCAATCTATCCTGTCATATTGAGCAAGAAAGCTGTATAATCTTGTGGAGGGAGTTTGTGTTATGAGAAAACTCTCAAAGTCAGAAATATAAGATTTATGGAAGAATTTGCTGCTGCCTTGCCTCATAGATCTTGTTCTTGCTTTAACAAATCCAAAAGGGAAGAAGCCATGCAATTATGATAAAGCAAATAGAATAGCTTTATTTTATTTTGTTCATATGAAGCTTCAAATGCTTCTTTGTCTGGCTAGAATATGATCATTGAAATTGTAATAACTTTGATTAGAGTAACTAGCCTTTGTATGTAGGCCTTATGTCATTCAGATACTAAGGCAAACCTACAGTCACAAAAGTGATTATAAAATAATCAGTGGATAAGGTTATTTGAATAAACACTAGCTTTTAAGCTTTGAAGTCTCAACAAGACTAAGCTGGGGACAGCAGCAACCAGAAAAGAATAGAAAAGAAGTAAATACAAACCTTCATGTTTTCAACTGTATGTCAAACAGAGTTATATGAATAGCGTTTACTGGAAGCTTTGGAGCTTGGAGGAAGGTCATCCAATCAAGGTGAGACAATGATTAATAGGCTCTCTACTTGCTAACCATGGTTTTTCAAGGCTGTCTTAATATGGCACAGTAAGTGGCTTTTATACTTGTTTATTTCAGTTCAAAACCAATTATGATGATGATTAAATCATCCTAAAATTCCATGGAGCTTACTTGACCTTATAAATAGTTATATTTAACACATGAATGAGTTTCAGAAATTGTCATATTTAATACATGAATAAGTTTTACAACTATGGAATACACTGTGGTGGTTTCATACCTGTCTTCCTGAGTTTTGAACTGTGGTTTACCCTCACTGGTTACCCACAATTTTTCACAACTCACTGTTTTGTTTTAGTTTTTACGTTTACTAAAGGGAATATAGGTCTCTTCGCTACATACATATGTTGGAAATATAGGCCAAATACAGATTATATATGGCTTTTCAATGTGATTCAGATAAATACAGAAAACCAATTCAAACACTGTGGTTAAATGGTACAATGTTAGGCAACCAGCCCACCTTAACAACACTGCATGAACGAAGGATCTGGCATATCCCTCCTGGGTAAGCAATTCCTTGCATAGATGTGTAGAGCCACTTCCCACTAAAACAAGATAGAAGAATACTTATTCTTAGTTTGACTGAACAATTTGATTAACCCCCAATTCAAACTGCACTGAAGTACCACAGTAGTAACCCCTGTGCTATGGGAACAGTTCTCTCAGCTCTGCTCTTAATGGACATGTGGATGACCCAAGTTGATACTGGGGTCAGTTTAAACCCATAGGCACAGGGAAATCCAACTCTGGTCTTGGGATGCAATTGGAAAACACAGGATGTAATTTTTTTTCTAAGGAAAACAAAATAAGAGAAGAATCTCATTTTTTTTTCTGGATTCTTATCTACCCTGTGCTCAACTCTGGATAAAACAGTTTAAATGACAAAACCTTCAGTGAGGTAATCAATTAAACTTTAAAGTGTTTGGGAGGGAAAGGTAGGAGTGGAAATACAGTAAGGACATATGGCACTAAGAATCACGTTGTTGATAACACTGAAAGTTCTTTATCAATCATAGAAAGTCAAAGGACCAATGACACTTCTCATTCAACATTTCAATGAACCCTCATGGAAAGAAAGGTCTATTCCCACGAACCCTAAATGTCCACTCTATAGGCAATCTAACTTTCACTTGACTTGGATGCAGTTCTTAGATTTGGGCCTTTGTAAACAGAGCTATCACGAGCTAGAAGACAACACTTAGAATATCAGAAAATTCAGATACAAGAAAAAAGGCAATCTGAAGGGACCCATTTCAGCCTTTTGTTTTTAATTAAGAAGTTACACTCTGTTTTTATATTTGTTTTCTATGTATCAATGTTTATCAGTACTTCTTAGAGAAGCTTAGTATTCTGGGCTTGTCAAGCTTTGGAGATCTTGGAAGAACATAAGATATGTGAAGAACTGGAGAACAGTCGAGAGGCTGAATTCTTCCAAAGTCATCTGAGTTTAAACATTACACAGTGACAATGTCATATGCATTGCCTTTCTGCTTCCAAGTCTCTGTGACTAGAGATGGAAGACATCTAATACCTCAGTGCATAAGAAATGGCAGACACGATGCTTAGGTGGGCAGAGCAGCCATTCTCTTTAAGTCCCTGTTTGTCAACAAATGATTGATCTGAAGTTACCCGTGACATAAAAAAAGTTTTATCAAAGTAAAATATTGCTCATTATACCTATTTAGATAGTGATGGGTATCCTAAAATTTGCACATGGCTTTGTGAAATAGGTCAGTGGGTATAGGCGCTAGCCACCGAGCCTGACAATGTGAGTTCAATCTCCAGGACCCATTTGGTGGAAGAAGAAAACTTACTCTTGCAACTTGTCTGTTGATATATCCACAAGTGCACTGTGATGCACACACACATACACACACACCATAAATAATAAATACACCATCATAAATGTAAAAACAGTGGTCTCCATCTTGCCCGCCATGAAGTTTATGGTGATGTTTTACTATGTCTCACCCTCCATATTTTTTGTGCTGACAGTGCTTGAATGTCTGAGTCCAAGACAAGCACAGTTACACTCCTGAAGAGAAATGCTGTGGATGTCAGCTGAACACTGACAGTCTGGCTCCCTCTTACTAATCCACTAAGTGACTAGACTGGACTCGTCACAGACTTTAGAAACTGCTTGCTTCTGAGAGCCTGAAAGCTCTACTCTACCTAACCCTGGAAATAGGATCTACAGACAGGATTTGCAAAACTCTGGAGAGATGTAAGCATTATAGGCAGAGAAGTAGGAAGAGCAGGCACTTCTCTAATACAGTGATGTTACCAGCATCCAAAGAGATACTTGGAAGCTACTATTGTTCTCAACAGAAGGCACTAATCACAGGGTCTATGAATCACATTCCTATATCTATTTATCACTTTCCTCTGGGTTAACTATAATAAATACTAGGTATTTTGAGCAGAGGAATTGATACTTAAATAGCTTCTCTCAATCTTTTATGTAGGAATATTGAGAATATTACAGGCTAAGCTTATCAGAACAGATTGTCTAGAAAGATAGGTCTGGTGAAATATTGGAGAGTGGTTGGCCATGGATGGTGATAAGAAATGTCAGTCGATCCCTAACTTTACCTTGCTTTGGCATATTTTTAACTCTGCACTAGAATACATACATACATACATACATACATACATACATACATACATATGTGTGTGTGAATGTGTGTTCTCCAGACTTATTAAAAATATTAAATATTCTACTTTGGAATTTTTCTATACCCATAATTAATGTTTTATTTCTGTATAATACCCAAAGAAAATGATTTTAAATGCTTTTGTGTTCTTTGTTTTTCTACTTTCTTTTGTGTGTGTTTGTGTGTGTGTGTGTGAGAGAGAGAGAGAGAGAGAGAGAGAGAGAGAGAGAGAGAGAGAGAGAGAGAGAGTGTTTGATTGGTTTCCACATGCATATGCCAATGTGTGGGCATCAGAGGCCAGAAGAGGATGTCGGTGTCCAGCTCTATAATGCCATGCCTTATTCCCTTAAGACAGAATCTTCCACTGAGCCTTGAATTAGGGCTGATGGATAGCAAACCACTGTGGTCCTCCTGTGTCTGACTGACTCATGCTGCTGGGATCACAGGCCCATGCATGGCCACACCTAACTTTCATATCATAGGTACTTTGGATTCAAATTCAGGCCCTCATATTTTCATTGAAAAGACTCTTACCCACCAAAGCCATTTGACTCCTATTTTGTTTTTTAATAGTCTGTCCAATGTATGAAGGAAAATATAATAATCACATACCTCAGTAAAATCACATGATCAAAATCCTTCCTTTTTTTGAGAACTGTTTCTTGCCAAGTTGAAAAATGTAATAAGGTACTTTCTAGATTGGACACTATTTCTATTTTGTCTCCAGCTGACCATATTTCAATGCCAGCCAAAGTCACATGAATGTTCAAGGTTTTATAAATCTGTTCAAAGAGAAAATTTTTTTCACAAAATCAAATTGTTAGAAGTTTCTTTCATTATTACCTATATTCCCTTGTATTAGAAAACAATTTCAACTTGTTATGTACATTTTATATAGCACAGCCCTTGTTTTATAAATTGATATATTGAACTATAATGCAGGGTATCATACAGAATACTGTGTGAATTTCCATAAAGAAACTAATATGGTAAAATGGTGTTTGAAAACACCTTAATTTCAGAATAGAGCTGGCAATGATAACCATGAATGAAAATACTAGAAAAAAATTATAGCCTTTCATAAGCACATTAGAAAGCCATGAATACTTAGGCGAGAGAGCCTGCTGGCTCAACAATAATTACCCACATTAAAATACAAAGCATTGAAAAAGTGAAACAGAAGACAGGATTTCATGCTGTAGGAAGGAGCTAAAGTAATATGCGTATGACCATATGACCTAGCATTCCAACTTCTTCATTATTTGTGTAAAACGAATGAACATTTATTTTTGCACCTATGAGTGCACCCAGATGTTTAAAGGAGTTAGCAATAATGCAAATAGAAAACCATCCTTCAACTATTGAGTGAACCACCACAAATCCAAATGGGCTACTCCTTCAGCATCTTCCTCTGCATCTCTTTACCCGAGTAAGAGACCCAGGATGTCCTAGAATGATTTGGCAAAGGATGATGTGTACAACTCATGATTTGTTTTAGTAAAAGTTCTCATTCTTTAATGTTTAGATGGACTAATAATCTTAATGGATTATAATAAAGTTATCTTGATTCAAATGACAAAGTATAGGCAATAAATGACTGTAGGCAATAAATCATAGCATGCCTTTTTAAAAAATTATTATTACAGATAGGCACAGAGCACTGATTTTAAAGTAGTGTGGCCTAATATTTACATGCTTGGGTCTCAAATTGTGTATCTGTTGTTTCATAATTTTTGTATTAACAGAATTTTAAATTTTTATTACTTATTATTACGGTGCGTGTACATGTGTGTGTGTGTGTGTGTGTGTGTGTGTATGGCAACTACAATTGTGAAAGTCTGAGGAAAACTTAATGGCATTTCTCTGTCCTGCCACATTTATGGAAATACCCTTGCATGGTGTGCACTAATCACCTTTATCCATCAACGCATCTCACTGGTCTTCATCAATGACCAAGTTTTGAAATTTATGTAGATATTAAGTGTAATTTACTTAGTAAAACAAAACCTCAGTGCTGTGGTTTGTTGTATGATTGTTTTTGAAGAGACCTTTACTAACTAGTTTACCTGGTGGATCTGTGGTTTGTGCTAGATTGATATCAAAACACCACAGTTCTTTTAGAGACCTGCCATGAATGAGTCTATTATCATTATACTTTCAGGTTTATTTAAAATATGTCATAACTTACCATGTTGACAAAATTGACCATTCCCCAAATTCGTTTTCTTAGCTTGTTTGAGGGTTTACTGTTCCTGCGGTACTGGAGACACAAATATGGTATTTGTTACTTACCAGTGTTGAGGAAAAAGCCCAGCAAAATACTTTACTTACTATAAAATATTGTAAAAAAAAAAAATCAAACCAAACCAAACAAACCAAGCCAAACCAAAAAAACCATACCAAACAAAACAAACAAAAAATAAAAAAACAAAGGCCAAACCAAACCAAAACAAAGGAGACCTTTACAGCAATGGAAAAGAATCCTCTTTCCAGTGAACTAAAGACAGATCAAAGTATGAAGACTTGATAGTTTTTGAAATAAAATAACTAAACACAGTGGTCCCTGAAGATTTGCTTTAGCTTAGCACCGCTTTAAGGTTTTCTTTTGAATTTTGATTGTCTCCTTTTCAAATCTTATTACATTTTTAAATGTAAGTGCTTAGAGTACATTTTTGTTCCCAAGCCACTGTAAAAGATCCAGTCATGACATTTCAAGCATCAAGTTAAACTCCCCCTGACCTCTGCATACATGAGAGTAACAAATCAGAAAACACGTAGTCAAAACAGACCCCAATGAGCCATGTACTACAGAGGGACAGAAACCTAGTCATCCCTTCTCTCCAGGACAAAGCTCAGAAGACCAAGTCGCCTTGAATACTCTGGCTTTGATTCTGTTCTTTTAACTCTATTTCTTTTCCTAGTCATTAATGAAATGTATTGAACAATAGAGAATTCTCTGTAGGAGCACACAATGGTCAATTTTCTTTCATGCTAAAAATCAAAGCCAAGTATTCCTTTCCTGAGTCCTGCCGGAAGTCTCTGAAATTCTTCACAGTCAACAAATGTCTTCCTCATAATTGTACTGAGGACTTGTTCTTCATCTTTCTGGCATCTTGTCCATATTTTACTGAGCAGTTTCTCTTTTAACATGTTCTTTTTTTTCATCTAGATTTCTACTACTATCTACTGCTCTTTCCTTTTCTCCAACACTACCTTTAAATTGTAGAGGAAAAACATGACTCCTATTAGTCAGTTGGGAGGGATTTACTAAAAGTACACTGGAGAGAAAGAGTCTAGGGCTGTCTGGAAGACCACATGATTAAGGTTTGTCACTCAAGGAGAGAAGAGAGGGGTGGATGGTGGGTATGAGCATTGTACCTTTACTTCCAACCCCTTGTTCAGTGTTTGGTGTTACCAGGAACTCATACACGTATGCCCTTCTTTTTCTTTAAAGTTGTTAGGTCTGCAGTACTGCCTATATTTTAAGTATAATTTCATTCTCCCAATCACTTAATCATCACTGCCAGATATTTTGTGCCAAATCTGAGCACAGTAATATGTTTTTCACCCATGTTTTAAATGTATTATTCTTGTTATACAATCTCCTACTGCTTATAGCATATGTTATACAAATTGCACAGGGTCAACCTAGCTCGTTTTTTTTTTTTTTTTTTTTTTTTTTTTTTTTTTTTTTTTTTTTTCTCAAATGATTTGAAAAATATATTCTCATACCTACCTTAACTGTCCTGAAACTTTCTTCTATTGCTATCTGATTGAATATCTCTTTATTTCTGGAAAATGGTTAAGGGTTGCTTCTCAAATAGTATTAAATGGCTTGGGTTTCCTGCATGCACTCACCGCAATGTTTTAAACCATTTTTTAAAACATTCACTACCTTTTTCATAGTTTGAACTTTTTACTTCCCTGTACTCTGTGATTGATTTCTGAGCTCCAGTCTCTGATTCACATATTCTCTCTTTATGTGTGCCTAATTTCTCTTTAATTCATTTGAGCATACATACTTTTTGCTCTTATAGATGTTAAAGTAGTTTTCCCAGAAAGCCGATCTCATATCACTTTATGTAGTCTCTCTCTCTTACTATTCTATTCACTTTGCTGTATTTCATTTTCTTATTTTCAACAGCTTTAAATTTATATATCTATTATATAGTATAATTGAAGCATCATTGACTGACAGTTCTTGGAGAACTTGCTCATCTTCTATCACATTGTCTGTCGGCCTCATGAGGTCCATTTTATTAGGGGTATTGAAATGGCTTTGTTGGGAAATTTCTACTTGGGTTCTAGTTGTTTACCAGATCTCCAACAGTTTTTATGTTGAAAATTTTGCTTAGCACATCAGGAACTGAACCCCAAATGCTGCCATGCCTGTTGCAGAGCATCTGTGCAGCAGAGGCCGAGCATCTGTCTTCCCATGATTGCTACTTTACCCACCATGGCTTCAGGCAGACAGGAAGTTCTATCTTCTGGGGTCTTTGTGAAGCTCTTCGGTGATAGGATTGCTTTCATGGCTAGAGACATTACTGAGAAGCATTATCACTTCATTTGTTAGAATATTTAAGGCCTTAATTTTGTCTTCCTATATGCTCCAAAGAAAGGTAACACAAACTCTAAATTTTACTTCTCACTCTGATGAGAACTTTCTCCTTAATTTTTAACATTTGGAAGTTTTCAGTTATCTTCTCTTGAGTTCCATCCTAGATTGTTGATCTGTATTCAAACTTTTATAAATTATTCAAAACTTTTATTTGTCACAGTAGGGAGGTTTCATTTTTGATTAATCTGTTAGATGATGAAGAGACTTAAGAGTTTCTTATAAAGCTCTGTTTTGAGGAGCTGAAAGCAGACATATGAATTCAGAATGGAATTTAGTGGAATTTCCTTCTTTCTAAATGAGAACAATAACTGTAGTTTTAAAGAGAATAAGGAGTATAGTGTACATCTGAGAACTTACCACATATTCATCAGCAACAACAAACAGTTCAATGAACCGCTCTTTGAGATAGTCCTGAAAATGTATGGACAATTCAAATGAAACTTATTATCAATTTAATATAAAAAAATCCAATATTTTCATGAAAAGGAATGTATTTGAAGGTGAAGTAAATGAATTTTTCTGATATACAGATGAATTCTTAAAATTAAAACACCTGGACACACACTTTGCATCTTAATGAACCCTGAGTAGTATTCCACATTTGACTGTCTTGCCTTTTTTATTTAGACTTACAGCTCAAAAATAAAAGTTAAAAATTATTACAAATTAAGTATTTTTTTTATATTTGGGGTTTCCTTTTTTATTTACAGACAAAACAGCTTGCAACTAAGCTTATGTGCTACTAACTCATATATTTGAATAATATTAATATCTATATATGCACTCATGTATTTGCATACAAACTTGTACGTCTAACTGTGGAAATAATTGCAAGAATACCACATTTTCTCTATTCTTTTTTCCTGTGTGTTATTCTCAATTCTAAGAACATTTATAAGCCTTTCCTTTATAGAAAACACACCAGATAATTCTTCTAAATATTCATCTCTATGGGACAAATGCATTTTCTAAGCAGTGTACAGGGCCACTCTTCAAAGGTATAACTTAGTCATTCTTTGCTGGACTATGTAATTATTTATTCATCAAGTTACTCAACCAAGAAAGCATATAATGTTGTTGATACCCACTGTATAGACTATGAACATAAGGAGCAAAACAAGCCTGCAGTCTAGCAGCTAACATCAAGGGGAGAGTCAGGAAGATAGCCTTTGGTTCTGTGGAAGCCTGGAATCACTGAAAATCTCCTAACCTTGGCTGCCCTTTACCATAGAGCTGGGGCTGATGTAAGAGGTGAGCTTGTTTCGTCATCAACAACTTCTTACCAAAAGGGTAAGGAAGACAAGGAAAGCCCGCGTCCAAGATAGGATTCAGAATATGGCAAATTTTCCTTTTCAAGTTCCTTACATTCTTAATCCTGTTATTCTATAGAAAGAGTGGAAGGCTTTTCTCTTTATTGAGACTGCGGAAACATTATAAAGGAAATCAGAAGTGTTTTCTTCCTGAGATAAAGAGGGATTTGAATACTCACTTCCTCTTTATGCTCTTCTATATTCTTAGCATCTATCAGAGCAGACTTCTTGGTAAAATTGAACCCCACACAGGAGTAATTGGTAGCATAGGGTGTCTTGACATTGTATTTGAACACCAAATGTTCTCCTTCATCTGAGTATTTTACTGGTTCAATGAGATACCGCTGGTCATTCACCCTGAAGAAGCCCCTGTGGAAACAGCAACATAACATTATTCCAAATTGTAGCTATCCCACTCTATTTTATTAACACTATCCTTCTCAAGAAAGGGAAACTACTGGGATCAAGAGTTCCTGAGCATGTGGCTAGGTGATTTGGGCAACAAACACATAACACAGCATTGTGGCCTTTCAGTGAGTCAGTAATTCTAGGAGTCAATTTAACTTTTTCTTCAAAAATATGATTTCTGCTTGGAGCATAGGCAGAAAAGCAGTTTTTACCCATGGTCACCTCAAAGTTTTTGCATAAATGTAATACATTCTTCATGCACTAACTGTAGAGTAAGTATCTAATGGTACATATACTGTTATATAGTTTTGTCATAAAAGAGGTTCTCACTCATGCGAATTCTGGTGGCTACACAAGGAAAGTCAAGATGAATGAATTTTTGCCTTCCATCTCCCCTCACACCTTCCACATTCATCTCTATGTCTAAGACTTACTTACTTTATGAGCTTTATTTCTGACTTTATAATTTCTAGACCAGAATGGGTTTACCATTGTAGATAGAAAAGTGACTTAAACAGTACCATCAGAGCAACCCCAGAGCTTAGAGTCAGGAGACCTGCACTGATGAATCAGTCCAATACTCACAATTCTTAAACAATTGTGTAATTTCAGCATCCTGGCCTCTACTGTGAGAGTACATGGTAGACAGTGTCCAGGAATCTTCCATCTCTAAATCCTTACATCCCGTGCTGAAGACTCACTTTGTGGAGGGTTATCTGTTAGGCTTCTTGTTGGTGAACGTGAGCATAAACACAGGCTATAGTTCACATTCACTACAGAGAGCTCAGAGCACCCCCTCTTTCCGTTAACTTTCACAGTTATTAGGATTGGTGAATAGAAACAAGTCAGGTGGTTGTCATTAAAATCTGTAGGAAATGAATTAGAAAGCTACTTTGCCTCACCTCAGACCGTTACAAGTGCTGATACTAGCAGCAGAATCAAATTCATGTATGATGGAGCCTTGGTAAAAACAGTGATCCTAAGAAAGAAGAGTTGATTAAGGCAGGTGTAAATACTGAGACTGTATGAATATTGATAATTAATTTCTGGCAAGGATAAATCAGCACTTGATAAGTGACATTTGCCATGAATTTATTTGTGACATTCATTTAAGACATGTGAATCTGCTTTAGGGACTTTTTATCCTAAATGAGTAACTACTTTGTGTAATTGCTTATATAAATTCGTTCCTCATAAGTTTGTCTCTTAAGCCATGGGGTCACATTCAGATGTGATCCTTCTCTTCTAACTTTGACTTTGACTCCTTTCATCCATCTTCTGATCCTTGACAAAGTATTTTCATCCTCCCACTGCCTGTTAAACCAAGGCAAGTTTTGGATGTTTCTAGAATTAGACCTTACTCTCCAGCCACCTCCCCTTATGTCTGTTTCTCTTGTTTCCCTGCTTCAGTCCAGCTGGCATCTTTATTGCTCCTGCTTGGTGCACTGCTCATAGAAATTCCATCAGGCAATCATTCTTCTTATTTCCTCTGTCTGCTAATGAGCCCAGGGGCAACACTTCCATGGTCTTCTAAAACCTCACACTTGTTCCTTTTCCCTATCTTAAGACTACATGGTGGCATAGATCTTAGATACATTTAAAGTCATTTTAAATAGAGGAAATAGAGTTTTAAAGAATACTTTTTTTTGTACCAGTATAACACATTTAGGAATACAAGGCTTAGACCCAGTCCTTCTTTAACTTTTTTTTTTAACTGATTTGAGATGGTTAGCCTATGAGTTAAGGGACTATAGCAAATTCATGGCTTGGAGTTTATTGTTAGGGTGTTTTCTATGTTTTATTTAGAGATAGCTGAGTGGAGTTAACAGACAACAGTCCAGATTACCTTACATGGATAGTTGGTTTTCAAAACATCAGAAACCCACAGAATTGACATGACAAACATTTCTGTATTAATGTTCATTTTGATTAGAGACCTGTCTGCTTCTGACAGCTTCCTATATTGAATTCTAAGAAAAAATTGAGCATCTTTGTAGTTACTTCAGTTGTGGTGAGACAGCCACTAGACAAGAATTGCCTCTTTCCTTGTACAGACAAATTACTGTCCAGAAAAGGACACACTTGCAGAATAGTCGACTGATTATATCTGCCTAGACAGAGTAATCAGCCCTTAATAATTCTGCATCACTAAGGTCTGTCAGATGATCCTGGGCCAGAAGGCAGAAGAACAGATGCTCCAACGTTTTGAAGTAGAGGGAGTGTCCAGGTGTTCAGAGGTCTCTATAAATTGTCTAGGTTTTATGCTTTGTGCTTCCCACAATTATAGTTAACTCAGTCATTCTGGATTTCTGACGGGGTTGAAAACTTATAGCCTCATAACCAATCCTGGCTATTTACCTTGAGAGAAAAGATTTGAGTGGATGGTCATCAGCTGACATTCATCCTAAAGCCAGGTTCAGAACTAAATGTTTTAGTTAGGATAGATGACAGAGGTGCTGGTTAGTCAACAAAATGATGGACTGGGTATTAGGACTATCTTGTACCTCACTGGTACAAATTGGCATAATTATGCTCTAATTGTATTTTGAGAGAAAAGTTTCATTTTAACAGGAAGGGTGATATGTAGGAGGAGCTAAGGTGGGAGGAGTACTGAGAGAAAGAGAAGGAGTAAGAAGAGGAGGAGAAGAAGGTGAAGAGAAGCTAGGTGATGAAAGAGAGAAAGAGGGGGGAGACAGGGAGGCAGATGTTCATGTATCTCCACCAGAAGATAGTTGATATATCTAGGTTGGGTAGTGGGTTACACCTCTGATTGAACAATACCAAACTTATAAAGCCTATGATTAACATTTTTAAAAAATGTATAAATGCAAAAAGGAAATGGGGGCATGGGATAGGGGCTTTCTAAGGGGGGGGAAATGGGGAAAGAGGATGGCATCTGAAGTGTAAATAAAATATCTAATAAAAAACGAAAAAAAAAAGATATGTGCTCTTCCATGGCTTTGACCCAACAGTAATACATGTATATTTGTATTGTGCTATGATAATTGCTTACTAGAAAAAAAGGCTGAAAGTAGCCTTATAAAATAAATGTCCACCATAACTGTTGGAAAAAAAAGAATACTTTTGGTCAGAAGAATACTTGGTTTTAAAGAATACTTTTGCTTTTGTTTAATGGTTGTAGAAAATCTTGGGTTTCCATGGAAAAACACTGAAACAGATGGCTATAAGCTATTGTAAACAGGCAGCTTTTGTGGAAATTTACCAGCCTGAGTAGTCAGAGACCTTGTAAATAGGCAGCCTTGGCAGATAATACCAACTTAGATAAGGAGAAGTGAAGCATAGGCAGAGTCATAGTGACCTGACCCCTGAAACTTCACCGAGCTGATAGCCTGTTCTGAAGGATATCTGCACTCCACCTGAACACCTATGCTCCTGTGTCATCCCTTTCCCCACATCCTGCATTTTTGTGTTTATAACCCCTGTGTTAAAAAGTAAAAATTATGATTTGATAATAAAAAAAGATGTAATCAAAAAAGAAAACAAGTTCTGCAAATGTGAAAGAAAAGATCAATTCTGTATCTCTAGAATACCAGCAATGCAAAGCTTTTGTCGTAGAATGAAGAAAAAGGTGGACAGGGATCATACATGTAAGAGCCAGTTCACTGTACATCTTGAAGGTTGTTTCATATATTTAGAGTTTATCCCTTTTACGTAAGTACAACTCCATCAAGGTATAATATGTTTGTTTGGGCTCCTGCTTCATGCTTCCTTCACTTACCACTGTAGTGAAAAATAGTGAAGCCAGCTTAGCAAAAAATATCAGACTACAATCTTTGATCTGCCCACTAGGAAGTGATCAACTCCCCTTAGGGCTCAAAGGGTACTGTTTGCCATTCTACCACCATTTACATAGACTAGTCAACTCAGAGATAGTTCTTTTAGAGAAGTTTTGAAATAGCTTGTAAATCTGACATTACTGAATAAAATCCTACCAGGAAATAAAGGTTTCAAAGAGGAGACAAAGTAAGGTTTTGTAAGATACCGAGATCTGTGGATACTTGGTGATTTCTCTTTTTATGTTGTAGTATGTCTCACTGTAATTTGAAGTGAGGAATTCCCTGAAAGAGAAAGGAGAGCCAATGAGATGATCCACTCTAATCCCCTCCACACACACAAAACCAGTTTTATGGTTGAGGAACATTGAAGGTGTCCTAAATCTTACTAATCCTGTCATTCTTTTAAAAAGAAAAAAAAAAAAACAATGTTAAGCATTCTGACTATAAACTCTCCAAAAACTGAACCTCATACTATTATATATACTATAGAAAAGTCAGCAAACATTTATGTTAATTTTAGCAAAGCAGTATTTAAAAAAAAACTTTCTTTAAAACAATTTATAAAATGCAATTAGAGTTTTGACCTAGACATGCAAGAATAGTTCAAAGTTTATATCCAAGAAGTGTAAATCACACTATAACTGCTTCCAAGAATACCTGCTTCAGAGATGGCCTTATTGTTTATAAATGTGATTCCCAATTCTTTCAATCCATCTTCAGATCTTTGCCACATTGATCCACTTGTGTTAAGACAAAGAAGTCCCAAAACACTTCTCAATGGACTTATATAATCTGATAAAGTAACTCTAAAACGTATAGATAGATATTAAATAATTGGAGTCATAATAAGAAACCTTTTGGCCAGCCAAGCAGATCTTTCCAAATTGATTTATAGACTTAATAAGATCCCAACTATAATGTCAATAGATGGTGACAAGGTGAACTTAAATGTATGCAGAAATGCATCACGACCTTGGACATGATTTTTTGTTGCTGTTGCTGTTTTGTTTTAATGCACACACTTTGTATATATATTGAGAAAAGTGAGAAACAACACTGAAGAAAGTCAAGTAGAAATTTCTCTGTTAATATTAGCCTTCCTCTTACTGAGGATGAAAGCCGACTCAGAGAAGTATCAGTGTATCCTTCTTAGAGGGACTATATAGATCTCAAATGTTTCCAAGAATCAAAAGAGGAAAAGTAAATTAGTAACCAGAGAACAGAATCAACACTCTTCTTGCTCCTGATATGGAATAGGATTATATTTGAAGAGGACAAATTCATGAAGACTTGAGGATTTCACATCACTGGCAGTCTGTACAAAACCGTGAGTATCATACGTACCTAACCCTGTAAGATATGCAACCACAATAAAACTTACCTTGATCTTAGCTGGGCATGGTGGTGGACACCTATAATCCTAGCACTAGGGAGACAGGGGTAGGGGGATAAGAAGTTCAAGGTCATCCTTATTTACATAGTGAATTTGAGGACAGCTTGGGCTACAGGAGACCCTGTTGAAACAAAGTAAAATAAACAAAACATCTTACCTTGTTTTCAGAAGGTGAAGGATTAAAGTTTTTCTACCCAGTTTTACTTCATACAACAATTCTTCTTCATACTCCTCCTGAAAAACAATGTACTCTCTGTGAATTCCACATCAACTTACTGGAAGGGAATATCTTGTGGAGTGGGGGACATTATCCACCTATATTTTCCCACAGTAAATTCAGGGAGGAAACCTTGACAAAGGTGAACTTTAAGAGAGACAGCATTATAAGAATGGTATTACCAATTATATCTCAATTAAAGAAGCCATTTCTAGCCGGGCGGTGGTGGCGCACGCCTTTAATCCCAGCACTTGGGAGGCAGAGGCAGGCGGATTTCTGAGTTCGAGGCCAGCCTGGTCTACAGAGTGAGTTCCAGGACAGCCAGGACTACACAGAGAAACCCTGTCTCGAAAAACCAAAAAAAAAAAGAAAAAAAAAAAAAAAAAAAAAAAGAAGCCATTTCTATTAACGAAACCAAATAGATAATGTATATTTGCCCCTCAGTCAGGAATGTACAAGTCACTTTATGTTCACCTATACCTTTTTTAAACCCTCAGATCTTCCTTTTTTTGTGTTTTAAAAAGTTTTGTATATATACTCCATATTATTCCTCTCTCCTCCCTAGATCATTACCACTTCCAATCATAGATAGTCTTATCTAGAAGGTGGTTTATATTTGTCATACACAATATGAAAAGATCTTGGTTTACTTAATCTATACCGATTATGAGTTATACTCATTGCAGTTAGAGTTGCATTGTCTACAGCATGGGCAAAATAAGCAAGGTTTGATACACATAGCAAGATGCTATGAAGAAAGAAAGAAAGATTTAGAAATTCTACCAGCACAATCAATGTCAGTTCCAGTTAGATAACCCAACGGTAGTGCTACTCAGTTGTAGATGCTGTCAGTACTGAACAATGAAATTCTAACTTTCTCTCTGTCTCTGTCTCTGTCTCTGTCTCTGTCTCTGTCTCTCTCTCTCTCTCTCTCTCTCTCTCTCTCTCTCTCTCTCCCGATGACTATTGGCACAGCTATTTTGCTCTGGTTTAGCTATTAGTGATTTGATGAGCTTTTGATTCATAGTGTTTGTTTGTTAAGAATTCTTTAAAATGCTGATTCATAGTTGTTCATATGTGTTGCCCATTTTTTAAGTGAATTTATCTTTTGCATGACAAAACTATTACTTCAGACATAGTAATAATAAAATCAATAGAGTAGATTTTAAAACAATTTGAGAAGAGAGTATTGAGGTCCCATCCAAGCTTCCTATTATCAATATACTATATAGTTATGATATGATTTTTATAACTCATGAACCAAGATTGTGTTATCATTAAAGTCCACATATATTTTTATTCTCTCTGTTTTATTGGCTCTCTCCTTCTTGCACAGTCCTAACCCCGATGCCATGCTTTGGTTGCTTGTCATATTTCCTTGGTCCTTTCAAGGCCATAAGTTCCCTATATTCTCCTTAGTTTTGAAGAGTTAGATAATTTTGCCTTGTATTCACCCAATGCCTTATAGGATTTTTGAATGCTTTTCTTAAAGCTAGCTGAAGCTATGGTTTCCCCCAATGAAAACCACTAAAGATAGTACCACTGTGTCACCTTACTGTCCATACTGTCACCCATCTATCTTATGGATCATGCTGGCCTTGGTCAACTGGCAGACAGCTTATTTATTTACAGTTTTCTCTGTATAAAGTGACTCTTTCACCCCATGCTTCACTCTTTGGAACAAAATCATAGTGAGAACCCTATGGTTAAGAAGTAGGGACCTGCACTATACCTCCTAAAGGTAAGAGTATGGATGGAAAGAATCAACCAGTTCTATATAGAACACTGTAGTCTCCCACGTGTATGTGTGTGTGTTTTGTGTGTGTGTGTGTATGTGTGTGTGAGTGTATTTGCATCAGCAAAGCTTCGTGGATCCTACTAGATTATTTATATATCAAAACAGTCATTTATCTTATTATTCATATTGTCCCATATTTTCTCTTGAGGGCTTTAGAAGTTGAGTCTTGATCTCTTTTGATATGTATCCACCCATATGGATCCAGAGTTTAGGTCTTTTGTTGCAGGTGTGACACTTTTCCATTCTAGGATCATCCCTTGTATTCTTCCCTGGCCCAGGATAATCTCATTCAGTTACAATAGAGCTTCTGATACAAAATTTGGCTGTTGTAAGACAAATTCTTTTGCACAGTGGACTTTAAGAAAGCTAGTTCCTCCACTGGCTATATATCAGCCTTTTATCTACATGGAGGCTTGAGAAGATGAAGAAAGAGTTGAAGATCAAAATAATATTTGAGAAGAATCTTATTAGAGAAAAATAGCCCAGAGTTGTCCCTAGGAGGAAGAGAGCTGCTTCAGTTGCATCATGCTATGAGACCATGATAGAGGCTGCAATGTTGAATTCTAATTACTGAGAAACCTTTGAGTGATGGTATAGAAAACTAGCTGCCGCCATGAGAAGGGGAAGAAATGCCATGGCACCACAAGTGTTGTATTCTGTTGTCAGGGCAAAAGACTCTAAGTATTTTTTGTGAACCCAAGTTAAAAACCTAGGTTGTAAAATGCAAATACCTAAATATAACTCTCTAAGAATACCTATCTAAGATCTTTATAATCTTGGAACTTGAATAAATTATAGTGTTCTATCATATGCGTATTATTATCATCTACTGTAAATATTCTTTTGAAAATAATCTTGTAGGTATTTTTAAATGGTAACACTCAAATGAAAACCTTTGTAAGGCCAAGATTTTTTTTTGTTCCCATGGAAGCTGTCCCATTGGGCTGCAGAACATGTAAAGCAAATAATCCTATGCACTGAAAATTGATAAAAGCCAAAGAAAGGCTCAAGGTTGTGTTCTCAAATGGAAGGTACATTACATGAGTCTGCACAGACTTAGGGAACTCTTGACCAAAACTGAAAGTAGCTCCCCAAAGTTTGAGAAGTCTCTCTCTCTCTCTCTCTCTCTCTCTCTCTCTCTCTCTCTCTTTCTCTCTCTCTCTCTCATACACACACACACACACACACACACACACACACACACACACACACACACACTTTGCTAACTCATTGAGGGTTAGTTACCCTCGAGCATACACTGTAAACTAAATGGGTGTCTCCCACATAGCTGAAACCCATATTTTCTTCATATTTACTCCTTCTTGGCGCCAGGGGAAGCTTTGTGCACATCCATGAAAGCCACTGAATCATATTTACTAAGTCAAAATGTATACCGGTGCATCAGAGTCATGGATGCGTTCAAGATCCCGTTTGTGTAGCAAGGGAAGCTTTTTAGGACGAACCAGTTCTTGACCCTCTACTCCAACAATCCCCCTTTCTAAAAGAAAACATAAAAAGAAAATGCATATGTTATTACAAGCCACCTTCCAATGAGTGACACTCCTCTAGTTCATTTGTTTCCAGTGACCAGCCATGCACTCATATCATCCTTAGCTGGTAATGTGAAGAAGTTGAAATGGCTATTTACAGACCAGTGAGACATAAGGAAGGAGGCGGACAAAGACACAGCATCCTTAGGCTATTTCCACCTTGCTCTGAATTACCACCTTTGTTATTTCTGTTCTCCACATCTCCCTCCAGATGCTGCCTTCTAGCCAATCCTGTATAGAAATGACCTATTTCAACATTAAGTAACTTTTTTTTTCAGCAAATTTGCATTTGTAGTCTTAACTCTCATAGGTAAAGTTCAAAGCTTCCACTGCTTAGATGATCTTAGGTGGTCCATATCAATGCAAAATGTTATCTTTTTATCATGTCCTGTTACATTGACAGTTAACTGTGAATGTATTATGGACCACATATAACAATAAAAATTGAATAATATGGATTATGGGGATGTACTCAGATTTGTATCAAGGTTTGTATAAGTACCCATTAATGTACTGTGTGACTGCTTGGATCATATCTAATGTCTCTGATCTGCAAATGGTATTTTCATATTGTTTATCACTAAAAGGTATAATAGTAAAGGATTTTAAACCTTCTGACATACAAAGTAGCTAAGGACTAGCACAGTGTCTATACTTCTACAGGTATTTTATAAATGCCCATCTCTTTCCCTTTCTCATAATTGTTAGAGTTTAAGGGGACATGAATTTTCATAGACTCATCAAACCTCATGATCAGTTGTTACCCAGTCTAAGCCTGACATGATTATCCTCAGACAAATCACCAGTGCAAGTTAGAATTTTTGTAATCCATAGTTCAAATATTGTAGCTAAAGAGATAATGCCTCAGATGTAATAAATAAACATCGCAGAAAAGAATAATACATACCTTGAATCTGAGAAATAAGTATAGTCATCCAAAATATACCTGTGGGAAACATTGTGAAGGGTTATCTGAGAAAAGTTGCACCCTAATCCTCGTTCTTGATTCCACTGCCAGGATGCCCAACCTAGTAGGTAGACAGACAGTTTTGATCTTACACAAGAAACACTCCAAGACACAGTTTCACAACTTATGCAAGGCTTGAGGCTAAAATACAGGGGTGGACATCATGTACTCATTAACGACAACAGTGGGATAGTGGGGGTTGAAGTGAACTTGGCTTGGATTCTACTCTGTGTCTAATAGATTATAGGTGGATTAAAACTTCTGAGATGAAAAAAGTCAAGAATGTTTTAGAGAAAAAGATCATTGAAGTCTACTACACACACTTTGGTTGAAGTACATGAAATAGAGAACCACATACAAAAACCACTTGAGAACACTAGAAAAACAAACATAAATGTTTTTAAAATGTATACATGTTACAAATTATGTATTAATTAAAATAAGATATATTGAAAGGAGAAATAAAAGGCTTTATAGTATAATACTGTTTCCAAACGAACAATAAAAAGAAAACACTTAAAAATAAAAATAAACACTTTAAAATAAAAAGTACACAGGGTCATGGATAAGCCTCTTTACACATTTGCATTGTCTTATAAGATCAATGCATCCCCTCTGTTTCCATCTGGGATCCTGTCACCTCTCTCAGTTTACATCATCCCTCTAACATTCCCCAGCTATTCAGCTTCCTTTGATCTAAAAGACCTCATCATATTTCCAGAAGATTCTGCTCTGTCTGATTGGGATTCTAGTCAATAGCAGTTTCTTTGCACTCTCTTTTCACATCAACTTCCTCCCAGATTCATTTTTTCTTCCTTCAGTAGTGTCTATGTCTCACTTATCTTTCAAAATATCTGGATTTAATACCTCTAGAAACAAATTCTTTACTTGAGTGTTTGATATCTCAGAAGTGAGTATAATTCTGGGCATCTACTTCCACCCTTCCAACTTGGTGTCTTCATAGTCTCCTATTATATTTTCTTCATAGACTCTCTTGAGTACTGCAGCTGCACCTTTTCAGCCACGTTCAGTCTTCTCTGACAGCTTATATCTAATCCATCATCAGACCCAGTTTGTCCTGAAGAGACAGCTGGTAATCGTGCACATATCCTTCTCCTGTGCTATTCCAAGACATCGCTGTCTACCATAGTTTATTGAAATAGCCTCTTAGTTTACCTGTTTTTCTCTCAGTCCTTGCCACACATTTTGTATTTAGATGGAATTATTTCTTGAGTATTCGGTGAGAAGGCTAAGTGCATTCTGCTTCAAAAGTGTTCGCTGCTTGCTCCTCTAACTGGAAAAGTCTCTTCAACGATAGTCTTGCTTTTCCTTTCTTTTTCTTTACCTATATAAATATCCGATTAGTGAGGTCTTCGCCAAATGTCTTATACAAAACTGATCTTTGTGGCCCTTAGTTAATCATCATCTCAAACGCTAAACATTTTGATAATCTATTTTGCCTTCTAATTACCTGACTACACCAGTTAAAATGTGACTTTCTGAAGAAAAAGATTTCACTGGTTTAGTTTTTAGGTTAATCTTCAGTGCTTTGAGTAGTGGCATCAAAACATATTTATTGAATAAACACAGATTAAGCATAAGTAAACTGTTGGGGTCTGGATAGATGGTTCAGCAGTTAAAAGTGCATGTTGCTTTATAGAGGACCTGAGTTTAGTTCCCAGCACTGAAGTTGAATGGCTCAGAGCTGCCTATAACTTCAGCTTCAAGGAATCAGACGCCGTCTTCTGGCCTCCATGGGCACTGCACACACCCCTCCCCACCCCAAACTCACAACACATAATTTAAAAATTAAAATAGAAAATTTTAAGGTAGTCTATGCTTCTCTTAGTAATTGATCATTAGAAACTTAAACAGTGAAGTGGATAAGTACATCCTCAGAGCCCTGTACCCAGAACCAATTTCAACACTTCAACAGTCAGCACCATGTTATGCTGTCCTCTTCCCTCTCTGGACTCCAGAGTCTCTTACTGTTTCTTCACTTTGAAATACTACCAAAGGACCTCTCATTACATTTGTTTATCGCTGCCAGATAATTAGTAAAGTGTGCAGTATTTTTCTATTAATTAAATTTGCTCTTTAACAGTTCCATATATGTATATAAAATATTCTGCTTACTTTCTAACAACCCCATGCTCTCTTACTTCCCTCCCACCACAATGAAGCCTGCCTCATTTCTACTTGTTTCTTTCCCAGACTCAGGTCTTTATGTTTTAATTTATGTCACATTTACTTTAACCAGGGCCATTTACAGTATGCAAAACAATCTATACTTTTGGGAAAATTCCTATCAAAGGTCCAATGATGCTTATCATAGAAAATAGAAAACTAATTCTAAAATTCATACAGAACTATAAAATATTAGAAAAAAACAAAGTTAGCTTAAGGAAAAGAAGAAAGCATAAGGTCTAATATCACTTAGTTTTAAAATATTCTACAATTTAATGTAATCTACTGATTACTGTGTGGTATTAGCATAAAATCTGATAGCCAGGCCACTGATTCAAAGCAGAAACTCTACAAACAAATATAGACATGCATAGCCAAGGACACAGGAACACAGACTGGGCAGAAGCATTTATTTCAGTAAATTGTGCCGAGAAAATTGGCCATCTATGTACAGAAGAAGGAAAGGAGGCTACTATCCCTCATTATTTAGAAGAATCGACCTTAAGTGGATCAAGGCTTAAATCTGTGACCTGAAACCATGAAAATAGTAGAAGAAAACAAGTTTAAAGACTACAGAGCATTGGTATGGGAACTCTCCATGAGGAAGTCCTCACAAATGCTGGAAAGAAAGTGTCCTATAAAGTGAGAAAGGTCTGCACTATAAAGGAAACCAGTGTCAGAATGGAACAATAACCTTCAAAATTGGAGGAAATATTTGCAACCTAACAGTGGGTTAAAAAGAACTCTGCTTCTGACTTGAAAGTAAATTAAGTAGCCCAAAGCCCCACTAATGAAGGTCTGCTTGTAATTTTCTTTGTAGACACAGGGGCCAATATCTGCCCATTTATTATGCTTTGAGTGCACTGAAAAGAACATCACATTCAGAATTGGGAGCTGTGTGTTCTCCAGTAACTGATTCACCTACCCTCAGCAAGTCATTTATTTCTTCGGGCTTCAATGTCTGATTTATAAATAGGGGCTATTATAATAATGTTTAACCATGAAGAGCTTTTTAGCATCAAGATGTCACGTGGCTGGATTCTGTCTCTGCATTTTTTTTTTTTTTTTTTTACTAAGTAAGACCTACTTTGAGTTGAAAGTGTTACTTGAAAAAAATAAGAGACAATTGTGAAAAATTAAGGACTAAAAAAGTATTTTCCACTTCACAAATGAGGCAAAAACACACAGATTTTTCTTTTTTATTGAATATTTTATTTACATTTTAGATGTTATCCCCTTTCCCCATTTTCCCCATCCCAGAAACCTCCTATCCTATCTCCCAACTTCCTGCTTCTATGAGGGTGTGCCTCATCCACCCACCCACTCCCACCTCCCCACCTTCGAATTCCCCCACACTGGAGCATCCAGCCTTCACCAGACTAAGGGTTTCCTCTTTCACCTATGCCCAACAAGGCTATCCTCCCCTACATATACAGCTGGAGCCATGGATCCCTCCCTATGTGCTCCCAGGCTGGTGGTTTAGACCCTGGGAGCTCTGGTTGGTTGGTATTGTTGCTCTCCCCATGGAGCCACAAACCCCTTCAGCTCCTTCAGCTCCTTCTCTCTAACTCCTCCTTTGGGAACTCCTTGATCAGTTCAATGGTTAGCTATGAGCATCCACCTCTGAGTATGTCAGACTCTGGCAGGCTTCTAAGGAGACAGCTATATCAGGCTCCTGTCAGCCTGCATTTCCTGGCATCCACATCAGTGTCTGCCTTTGGTGACTGCACATGGGATGGATACCCAGGTGAAGCAGTCTCCAGATGGCCCCTCCTTCAGTTTCTGTCCCACACTTTGTCTCCATATTTGCTCCAATGAGTATTTTGTTACTCCTAGGAAGGACCAAAACACCTACACTTTGGTCTTCCTTCATGAGCTTCATGTGGTCTGTGAGTTGTATCACCATCCCTGACCTAGAGCTGTACTACAGAGCAATAGTGATTAAAAACTACATGGTATTGGTACAGAGACAAGCAAGAAGATCAATGGAATACAATTGAAGACTCAGAAATGAACCCACACACCTATGGTCACTTGATCTTTGACAAAGGAGCTAAAACTGTCCAGTGGAAAAAGGACAGCATTTTCAACAAATGGTGCTGGTTCACCTGGAGGTCAGCATGTAAAAGAACACAAATTGATCTATTTTTATCTCCTTGTACAAAGCTCAAGTCCAAGTAGATAAAGGACCTTCACATAAAACAGATACACTGAAACTAATAGAAGAGATGGTGGGGAAGATCCTTGAATACCTGGGTACAGGGGAAAAGTTCCTGAACAGAACACCAGTGGCTTATGCTCTAAGATTAAGAATTGACAAATGGAACCTCATAAAACTGCAGAGCTTCTGTAAAGCAAAGGCCACTGTCAATAAGATGAAAGGGCAACCAACAGATTAGGAAGAGATGTTTACCAATCCTACATCAGATAGAAGGCTAGTATCCAATATATACAAAGGACTCAAGAAATTAGACTCCAGACAACCAGATAACCCTATTAAAAATGGGGTACAGAGCTAAACAAAGAATTCTCAACTGAGGAAACTCAAATGGCCGAGAAGCACCTAAAGAAATGTTCAACATCCTTAGTCATCAGGGAAATGCAAATCAAAACAACCCTGAGATTCCATCTCCCACAAGTCAGAATGGCTAAGATCAAAAACTCAGTTGATAGCAGATGCTGGTGAGGATGTGGAGAAAGAGGAACACTCCTCCATTGTTGGTAGGATTGCAAGCTGATACAACCACTCTGGAAATCAGTCTTGTGGTTCCTCAGAAAATTGGACATAGCATTACCTGAGGACCCAGTTATACCACTCCTGGGCATATACCCAGACCATACTCCAACATATAACAAGGACACATGCTCCACTATTTTATAGCCAGAAGCTGGAAGGAACCCAGATGCCCTTCAACAGAGGAATGGACATAAAAAAAAATGTGGTAAATTTACACAATGGAGTACTTCTCAGTTATTAAAAATCATAAATTCATGATATTCTTAGGCAAATGGATGGAACTAGAAAATATCATCCTGAGTGAGGTAACCCAATCACAAAAGAACACACATGGTATGCACTCACTGATAAATGGATATTAGCCCAAAAGCTCACAATACCCAAGATACCACTCACAGATTTTTCTATTAACACACATAGAATTGTCTCATAATAAATACAACAAAACATATGACTAGTTACATACCCTAATGTCTACAGGTACAAGGGTATATGGAAGACTCGTAACACATAAAAGGCACTGTGTCGCTTCTAATTCTAACAGATTCGTTAGTTATCTATTGTCAGAGGATTTCTGTCATCCCAGATTCTATCATCCTCAGATGATTTTTGACACCCTTGAACACATTTTGGTCACTCTTCTAAGTAGGTATCCTCTTCTACCAGTCTTGCCTGTTTTTAAAATGTTCAGAAAGAGTTTTCAAAGATCACTGTCCTAGGTTCTCCCCATTTTCTCTTTAAGACACTCCCTCAAATTTTTGTCCTCACTACTCTGCAAAACTTTTTCATCAAGGTCACCAGTGAGTGACCTTCAGATCTTAAATACAATGACTTTTATCTATTGATTTATTCATGCTTTATTCTTGTTTATATGCTTAATACTCTTTTCCCAAGCTTTGGGACATATTTTCCTTCCTTGCCTGTAGCTTAGGGTTTCCTCTCACATTAGTTCCTTTCTCTCTTAGCCTTTACACACCTTTCTTTTCATGATCCAGACTCCTAAACACCAGGGAGGCTCCAGGGTTCACATCTTTCACTTCCTGTATCTTCTGTCTACAAGTACTCAGACTTCTCACAAACTCCCTATCTTAGAAGCTACTACTATGTAATTGCTTGCCCAGTTCATGTAACTCAACAATACTTTTGTGCATTTGCTTTTGTTTCTTGCATTTTGATATATCGTAGATAATTCATGGACTATACTTATGATCTTTATCCCAAAAGTCTGCCTCCAAATATTTTTTTCTCTCAGAGAAATGGACACTGCCAGTGTAACTAGGCAAGCCAAAGACATTGAAATCATCAGGAACACCTGGCTTTTTCTACACTCTCCTGTATGTATGAGGTAATTCTATTATCTCACCTCTCATCACATACTTAGAACCTAAGCACTTCTATCCCTTTCAGTGTGACCACTCAGATTAAATCCACAGTCAGCTCATGCTTGGATTTCTACAACTTCTTTATCTATTCCATGATTCATACATTGATACATGATTGATACAGTAAGAGACTGAATCCTATACAATTATCATGAATCTAAAAATAGCCATCATCATGAGACATTACAGCTGTCAGAGTCATGGTAATAGTGCTTTCTGCTTATATTTGTGGTGATGCCATTCCTGTCTTACTGCAAAGCCAGTCATATAAAAATAATACTCGGTACTGAGAATAAGCATCTGTTATTAGGCTATATTATCTGTTACCTTAGGAAAGATAAGAGAATATTTTTGGAGTGTATTAATTTGATAAGACTAGTATTTTTAATCACTATTTTAAAGTGTACTCTTGTTTATTCTAAAAAATATGTTTATTCTAAAATAGTACTCTATGCTATGCCAGCAGGATACTTTGTGTGTGTTTGTGTGTGTGTGTGTGCGCATGCATGCGTGCCCGCTGATGTTTGCACAATGACAAAAATAATCTTGAGATAGATCTCTTTACTTTCCCCTCATTAAATGATGTATGAGCATATGATTTCCATCTGTTTACTTGAATTATAATGCAATATAGATCTGTGTCAGTTGCTACATTTCTAATATCCGTATTAGTTTCTCATATGCAGCAGACTCTCATCAAATGGTTCTAGAAAATTCCCCATTTGTTTACGGATTCATTCTTATAGTTGGTGTTTTATTGTCAAAAACCTTTTTATTGTAAAAAAAAATTTATTGAGACCCCCAAACTCTTTACCTCGCTGCCCAGGATTTTCTAGCTGCCATGAATGGCCCAAATAAATACTTAGGTTGTCGGGCCTAGTTACTGTTTGCAAGGTATTTTGTCATCATCATCATCAACAAACCAAGGGCTTTAGCTTTAGCCAACTGATCATTTCTTTGGTTAACCCACTCATTTCTTGGTACCCTACTTCTTTTATTGTCTGTGTGATTGCTCCTACATAGATGTCCTTCCTTTCATCTTCCTACAGCTTAACTCAAAGAGACTTTCAAGGTTGAATAGACAGAACTGAGAGCACCAGTTACTTTTGGGTGCTAAAACCATATTCTTTACTTGATGCCAACTTTCTCCTTCAGCTTGGCAATGTGATAAGTCACTCTGGGACATGGGCTTCTCTACTGTCCACTTCCCAAACCCACACACTTGGCACCACATCTTCATGGTAATGCTGCTTCCCCCGATTGCTAAAACACTGACCACCTCTGCCTTCCTGTCTGTTAGGATGTGAATATCTGTGAGTGAATTTTGATGTTTCTCATCTGTACTGTGAACTTTTGATGGTAAGGCCTTTGGTGTTTGGTAAGTTTCTACACTGGTGTAGACTTGAGACCTAAACAAAGTGATCTATCTGAAGGTGTAATTTATTCCTTGTGATTGTCTCCAAACACTGAGAATTCTAGGATGAAAATTTTCTTTGATTTTATATTTGAGTGCAGACACATGACTGTAACCCTGACTATTCATCTGGTCCTTGAAATTTCTCCCACCCAGAGACCAAGGATGCTGCTGAGGTTCTACAAATAAAAGTTTTAAGAATTTGATTAGTATGAAGATACTAGTATGAAACTCATTAATTTGTATGCCCACAAAAGTAGTTCAAAAAGAAATTAAAAGTTAATGAGAATTTCATCAATTTATTATATCTCTTTTGTTGTACTTGGTTCATGGACTAGTTGGCATTACCTTATTATCCATAACTGAAGTCACTTCTACAATGTTCAGTTTGGTAGACTTTATGTCTTTCTCTACTGACACAAGCTTGCTTAATGGCCACAGAGTTGTCTGTAGAGAGGAGATATTTTTTGACTATCAAATACTCCATGCAAAGCCACGTTATTTTTAATAATTGGGTATGCATTGTATGCTAGGGTATGCCTTGAGATGATGCCCCCTAGTAGGTAGGTGGTTAATGGTGATTCACTCAGGGACATTGAAAGAATAGGATCTTACTCTCCCTTTCCCTTCCCTTCTCTCTCTCCCTCTCTCCCTCCACCTCCCTCTCCTTTTGTGTATTTAAAACTATTTAGTTTTGTATTTCATACACATATACAATGGAATATGATCACTCTATTTCCTATTTCTCTCCTATACCCCTCCCCTTAATCTACCACCACACTTTTATCTCAATTTTTTCTTTTTTTTTTTTTTTTTTGGCTAACCTACTAAGTCCAGTTCGACTGACCTGTATGTTCATGAATGTGAGACCATCTATTGAAGCATGGGAACTCTCTAAGGGGAATGATTGTTCCTCCCTCAGCAACTATCAACTGCTAGTAGCTCCTCAGCAAAAGGTGGACCTAAAGATCTTAATTAATGCTGAAAATTCTGCCTATTTGATCATTTGCTGGTAACCACAGATACTGTGAATTCATGATGACCAAGACTTTGTCGTGTTCAGAAGACAGCATCTCAGACTGCTCTTTTCCATCCCCTAGCCCTTAGATTCTTCCCACATCTTCTGTAATGTTCCCTGAGTCTTAGAGGTGGTAAACTTAATTTCTATGTCCCTTCCAGGGCTTTGCACTCAGTAGCTTATTCTCAAAGTTTTGACTGTATTCATTTCTGCATTGAATACTGTCCACCTCAAAATTAAGTTTCCCTGACCAGGGTTGAGAGCAGCCCTGGTCTATGACTATACACCAAATGGCTAGAAGACTGTTTAACAGCATAACCAGTTATGACAGATAATCTTGTTTTCCAGCTCAGCATACTAGGGAAGAGGGAGCTGAGTCTGAATTGCCTCTATTAGACTGGCCTGTAGGTGTATCTGTGGGACATTGTAAGAATAGGATCTTACTGCTGCCTTAAAAGCAAAAAAGAAATATCTATTACCAATGCTTGCAAATACTATCTTTTGTTCATTGTGTGTTTACTGTATCTGATTCAGAGAACTGGGCAATGGTCTCTATGCATGCTCCTAAAACCTGTAAATTATTATGCTTGAACTGCGTTTTCATCTATTATATTAGGTATGGGTCCAATTTGCAGATGAATAAATCTGTTTCACTTTCTATTTTCATACAGGTGGTAACTGGAAGTTTAAGGATTCAATTTCAAGTTTATTTTCTACAGAACCAATGTCTTTCATATGGATTCTATTAAAGGTAAATGATTATTATTATTTTAATCTTGTCTTTTTCCCCAGCCAAGCATTATCTCAAACAACTATAAATTTCACTGGAGTCATAAGAACATTGGAAATTGGAAAATATACTCCTTAAGAAATGCAAACCATCACTCCTAGGAATCAATACGTGGCCTAGTCATGACCTATACTAAAATTAGCTCAAAATCCATTAAAGTTGTAGAGATTGAAGGCGTCTTCTGACTCTAAAATGCTCTGTTTCTAATAAAGAAATCTGACCTCAGCTATGGGCTCTGGAATTACTGAGAGAACATTTTTGGGCAGCCTAACGAGCTCCCTCTAATTCACAATAGCTATTTTGGTTTTTTGATTCTGTGGATCTTATTTTAATTTCCCAAGTGGGAGTCAAACAAAAAAGAAAACAACATAGTTACAGACTTTATTTTTTAAAGAAAAAAAGTGGGTTTTTTTAATGTGTTTCTGTTATAAGCCTGTATGTAGCTCTATTTAATCTTGAACAGAGCACATTAATCAGAACTAGTTGATTTCTTAGATTTACTAAAAAATGGAAAGTTCAGAGACTTTACTAGAGCTACTTGAACATAATCCTGTTAGTATTAATTGTTCTTAACATTTTATTTTAGTACTTTTACTATCTATCTATCTATCTATCTATCTATCTATCTATCTATCTATGTATCTGTGTATCTGTGTATCTATGTATCTATCTATCTATCTATCTATCTATCTATCTGGCATGAGTGAGAGGATAGTCACATGCTGTGATGTTCACATGAGGTTGGAGAATAAGTTGGAGGAATCAGTTCTTTCTTCCATCACCTGGCTCTAGCAAACACACTTAGGCATCAAGCTTGACCGCAGGCCTTTGCCATTTTATTTTTAGGGAATGAAGAAAACTATTTCTGTATCTGATTTTTTTCTGAGTCAAATTTGCAACTATTTTATACTCAAATAGTAGAAAGACTTCAGAAAAATCTATTCAGTTTTGAACGTGTGCTTTTGTATTTTGTGGTAAAGTGAGCCACAGATTCTTGAAAACAAGGTTAGATAATCAAAGATAAAGGCACTTAATTTTACTGTGTACACTTCCATCCAAAAGATCAGGAATGGAAATCTGAGATCTTTTTTTTCCCTAGCATTTGAGGGAATAATGACCTATGTCTTTCTATAATATGTGAAACAGAGAAAAGCTATTTTCCTCCATTTATTCAAATAAGAGATTGTTTTCCACCTGACTTTATTATGTCATCCTGGGATAAGTTAGTGTAGAAAAAGAAGAAATGTTGTTTATGGATATGCTAGTATCTAATTTGATTCAGGGCATTTCTATGCACACTGAGGAAATACTAATAATGATGACAACTAAAAACCCACAGGCTCACTTTTCTTCATCACAAATGTGTGTCTGCATTTTATACAGTGTGTTTCATTGTGAGTTATCATAAAGACTTTTATATTATGCAGGGCTTGGTTGATTAGTGCAGGTAAGATAACAGATTGGGTCAGATATAAACAGGCACACAAAGAGGGTAGAGATCAAGAGATTGTAATGCACTTTCATTGGTAAGTTTCCTGCCTCCCATGGGAAAGAAAAGTCAGATGCTCAGCCATGGGAAGCTCATTCAAGGAGAGAAAGCTCATTCTTTGCCTTGCTATATGCTTAGTTAATCTACTCATTCCAAACCAAAACTATAGCTATCATAGCTCATTCTCCACACTGCATGAAGAAGAAATCAAGTAGCAACCTTGGGTATTTACTTGTTCTTCACTAAAGGATTCACTTAAGACAGATGTGATTGTAAAGCTAACTTAAACAGCTGGATGCCCCAGTGTGGGGGAATTCCAGGACAGGGAGGTGGGAGTGGGTGGGTGGGTGGGGCACATCCTCATAGAAGCAGGAGGAGAGAAGATGGGATAGGGGGTTCCTGGGTTGGGGGATGGAGAAAGGGGATAACATCTGAAATGTAAATAAAATATCCAACAAAGAAGACTTAAATAAACAGAAAAATACATTTAAAAAAATCTGTGGATGGCAAATTGAATCCTTGATGATACCAACTGAAGAACTTTGGGGAAATGCATCAAATATTCCCAACCTCAATTGGATTGAAGTAAAATGGTTTCAGAAAAAAAACTTCAGCAGCTTAATAGGACAAAGTGTCCTCATAGACAGTGAATGACATTTTTGAATGTGCTTTTGACCTGTACATGGCTATGGACATTCCAAATCTGTTCCTTGTGGGATATTATGTATGATTCTACTGACAGTCACTAGTTTTATGTCACAGATTTGGAATAATGAAGTTTAAAAAGAATCAATGACCAAGCTATAGAATTTGGCTAAAATGCAAAATCATCATGAGAAAAACAACTAACAAACCAACCAAACAAACAACTAAACAAACAGACAGAGAATAGAAATAATATAATGAATGAAATTTCAAGAGGCAGAGAATTTTGAAAGCAACAAGAAAAAAGCAAGTCAGTGAGGTATGCATATTTCATAGCAGGACTTTGTAAGTCAAAAGAGAAAGGACAAATGTCTTTGGGCATGGAAAGAATAAAATTGACAAGTGGAAATTCTATTTTTGGCCAAACTAACTTACAAAACCAGGAGATACATTAGCATTGTGTCAACAAATCCTAATGGAATTTATTCCTTGCCTTATAAGCAATGATAAAGGTGAAACAAAGATAAGACACTAGAAATTTATCTGATGACAGATACAAAGTTCTTTTGGTAAGGATGCATATATCATTAGCTATATAAAGGACAATTATATTTTTATCTGCTACTTCATTTATTTTGTTAATAGTTTTTCAACTTTTATAACTAAAACCATAAAATTACTAATCTCTTGTAATAAGTGTAGAATGCATGAGGGGATGATGTGTGACATTGTGTATATACAATGTGTGGAAAACAGAAATGACAAATTCACATCAGCTTAAATTAGAATACTATGTATTACTATCACAAAAAATAAGAAAATCAAAACATTTCACCACAGGGCGTGAGAGATGTCTCAGTGGTTAAGAGCAGTTACTGATCTTGCAGAGGACCCAGATTCAGTTCTCCTCCTTCACATGGTGGCTCATAACTATCTGCAATTCCAGTATCAAGGTATCTGACACTTTTTTCTAGTATCTGTGGCTACTGCATGCACATGGTGCACATACAAACAAGCAAGTACACACACACACAGATGCACACATACACACACACACAACACAGGTAAAATAAAAGTAAATTATTCAAATAATAACAGTACAAAAATAGCAAACAGGAAAGAAAATTAGAAGAACAGAATTTATGGATAAAATTTAGGAAAAAGCCAAATGGCTGTAAGTTCACTCCTATTTATCATTCCTTATGAGTGAAATATATTACTCAAGCAGAAGATACCGAGACAGTGATGTTTGAGAGGACAAAATTTTTTTTAAAAGCACAATGGAGTTATATGTGCTCAGTGTGTCAAGTCAGCCATTATAAGTGTTTCTGTGACAGATCCATGATTTCTGTGAATCCTCACCAGAACAGTAGAATTGTACAGAATATGTATTCCCTGGATGGACCCCATGCCTATCCACAAGACAAATCTTAATACACTTGAAAATGCTGCAATTACGAGATGATCTTAATACCCAGTCCTTCATTTTGTTGACTAACCAGCACCTCTGTCATCTATCCTAACTAAAACATTTAGTTCTGAACCTGGCTTTAGGATGAATGTCAGCTGATGACCATCCACTCAAATCTTTTCTCTCAAGGTAAATAGCCAGGATTGGTTATGAGGCTATAAGTTTTCAACCCCGTCAGAAATCCAGAATGACTGAGTTAACTATAATTGTGGGAAGCACAAAGCATAGCTTCTAAAACCTAGACAATTTATAGAGATCTCTGAACACCTGGACACTCCCTCTACTTCAAAACGTTGGAGCATCTGTTCTTCTGCCTTCTGGCCCAGGATCATCTGACAGACCTTAGTGATGCAGAATTATTAAGGGCTGATTACTCTGTCTAGGCAGATATAATCAGTCGACTATTCTGCAAGTGTGTCCTTTTCTGGATAGTAATTTTTCTGTACAAGGAAAGAGGCAATTCTTGTCTAGTGGCTGTCTCACCACAACTGGAGTAACTCCAAAGATGCTCAATTTCTTCTTAGAATTCAATATAGGAAGCTGTCAGAAGCAGACAGGTCTCTAATCAAAATGAACATTAATACAGAAATGTTTGTCATGTCAATTCTGTGGATTTCTGAAGTTTTGAAAACCAACTATCCATGTAAGGTAATCTGGACTGTTGTCTGTTAACTCCACTCAGCTATCTCTAAATAAAACATAGGAAACACCCTAACAATAAACTCCAAGCCATGAATTTGCTATAGTCCCTTAACTCACAGGCTGTCCATCTCAAATCAGTTAAAAAAAGTCTAAACCTTGTATTCCTAAATGTGTTATACTGGTACAATGCCTATGAGAGTAACAATATTCATCTCACTTTTATATCAATAAGAAGCTCGTACCAATGAAAACCTTAAAATTTGTAATCAAAGTAAATTGGTGCCATTTAAGAATAAAAAAATGCTGCAATTATAGTAAATATCTTTTCTTATCATGATATGCAAATCCACATTTGTGTGGCCATTAAACAGTGCATTCTGAGCCAATGATCAAGATAGGAAATCAGAGTATAAACTAAGAGAAGTGACCAGAAAATGTAAATCCTCAAAACTTAAGAGATACAGGAAAGCAGTTTTAATGGGGAAAGATATAGATGTAAATACCTTTATAAAGAAGATCCAAAATCAACATAAATCTCTACCTAGATAATTAGATAAAGAAAGATAATCTAAGTTGAAAATATGCAGAACAAAGGGGGCTGAGATACTGTTCTATTACCTTTCAACAGTGAGTTGATGGTTTCCTCATACACCATATACTTTTATTATGATGTACCATCTCAGATCTAAAATCAATAAGGCCAACCAAGTAGGGACTGAAATCTCCAAAACAGATTCAAAATTAGCCCTGCCTCTTTAAAACAATTTAATCACCTCAGGTATTTTCTATAGCAGGAGAAACCTGACTAACACATTGCCACTGAGTTTTTTTGTGGTTGAGTTATACAGCAGCAGCTAGAGATTATGATAGGTAAATTGTCTCAACATTATTCTGAGAAACATGTTTGATATAAGGTCCATATTCTGTGTGATTTCCTTTGCTTGAAACTGGAAAAGAAAAACTTAACTTACTCTGATAGAATAAAGGTCAGTGCTGGTTTTGGACCTTGGAGAACTTGAGGACAACTGTGAAAAGAGGTACAGAACAGATCATTGAAATACTCCACGTGCTGAATGGGAAAGTGAGACAATTTGTGTAGATTATCACAAAAAATTATTTATCTGTATATCTCTATTATTTCTCTATCTATCTATCTATCTATCTATCTATCTATCTATCTAATGTACTATATTTATCTATATGTTATTTATCTATATCATTTATCAAAAATCTCTACCATCTATCAACTATTTTTGTCTATCATCTATTTTAATCTATATTGTCTATCATCTATCTGTTTATTATCTATATCTATCATGCATTTATAGCAGTTTATCATTTCTTTTATATCTGTGGATCATCTATCATCTATCTATCTATCTATCTATCTACTGACTAACTACCCACCTACTTACCTACCTACCTACCTACATATCTGTACATGTCTGCAAAATCACCACACCAAGGAAGCTAGGAAGTAAGGGACAATGCTTTCTAAGATACCCCTCCCCCAAAGTAAGTGAAGATCTAAAAATATTTTTCCACCTAGTGGTCATCAAATTGCTCACCACCCCATTCTGAGAGAAATATCAAGAGATAGGAGAGATAGGCCCACAATGTTTCAACCCAAAATTCTATCTACTTAAAACTGGACTTTCAACAAGGAGGGAAAAAAATCTGATTATTCCCTGCTCACCTTTCCTTAGAAGTTAACAACAAGTCTTTTTCATTCAGAATTGCCTGCTTTTGACTAGAAATTAAGTTCTTTTTTTCTGACAGCAGATGTCACAATTGCCTAACAAAAGAAAAGTGTGGGTGTGCTTCTTAATTCAAAAGAGAAAGATGCCTCTAACTATAGTTTTAGGATACACCCAACTACACCCCGAATGCACGCACATTGTTGTGATAGAATGGTTAACTACCGTGCACAGAGACCTGGGTTTGATATTTAGCACTGGAAAAAATGGTGAATGTTCTTTCAAGGGAGAACAATCCTATTTCTACTGTGTACAAATAGCTGGGCAAGGAAAAGTGCCCTGGTATATTCCACACATATTTGTTATTTCTTCTATACCTCAGTTTATCCAATGAAAGAAATGTTTAATCCAAAATTCATAAAATATAGGTTAAGAAGCAAAAACAAAATATTTCAATTACCCACTAGTAATAGATATGAGAGGTATCTCCCAAAACACACCACTTCCCCAGGTGAAGGAGCTGAAAGATCCAGTCTTTATATTGAAATGGTGAGATGGAATTGAAGTCTGAGCAACATTTGGAATGTGAAGCAGAGGGGATGATGTTCATGACAATCTGTTGATGGCAGAAGGATGTTATGTGGGCCCAGATAGTCACTGCATAGCAGGACTTGGGAAGGACAGGATTCTCTTGCATGGATCAGGTGGGAAAGGTTAAGTATGGATTCTGTCTTAATTAGGGTTTCCGTTGCTGTAAACAGATACCATGACCAAGGTGACTCTTATAAGGACAACATTTAATTGGGGCTGGCCTACAGGTTCAGAGGTTTAGACTGCTATCATCAAGGCAGGAGCATGGCAGCATCCAGGCAAGCATGGTGTAGAAGGAGCTGAGAGTTTTACATCTTGTTCTGAAGGCAAACAAGAGAAGACTGGCTTCCAGACAGCTGGGATGCAGAGCTTAAACCCCACACCCACAGTGACACACCTACTCCAACAAGGCCACACCTCCTAACAGTGTCACTCCCTGGGCCTATAGGCTTATTCAAACATATGAGTCTATGGGGCCATGGCTAGCCATTGCATAATTAAAAAGTACATTTAATCCAACTTTCAAAGTTCCCATAGACTATAGCAGTCTCAACAATGTTAAAAGTCCAAAGTTCAAAAACTCTTCTGATACTCATTCAATCACTTGACTGTAATCCCCAAAGCAGGACAGGAAACCAACTGGGAAAACTGCAAACTCTGCATCTCCATGTCTGATGTCAAAGTGGTCTTCATATCTGCAACTTTTTTTTCAACTTTGTAAAATTTGACTGCAACAAACTTCTTTCTCTTGGGCTGGTTCCATTCCCTGTAAGCAGCTTTCCTTAGCAGGTATCTCATGGCTCTGGCGTCTTGAACATGTTGAGGTTGCAGTTTCTTGTTCCAGTGTCTGAGATCTACACATGATCTTCTGGGCTCCTCCAAAGGGCTTGGGTCATATCTCCAGCTCTGCCTTCTGTAGCACTTGGGGCTCTGGTTGACTCTACTCCATTCCACTGCTGCTGCTGTTATTAGTGATCATCCTGTGGTACTGGCATCTCTAATATTTTGCTATTTTTTTTAACCTGTGGGTTTAAAGGCATTAGAATCCCAAAATAACTAGGGTAATTCTGAGCTTCCAGTTCAATGGAATGTTTGTTGTGTCTCCTAGTAGGAGCACTGCCCTTCTGGAACCAAAACTTCTAGGTCAGCAGAACTTAGGGTTGTGGGTACAGGAAGCAAAAACTTTCCTAGTGGATCACTAGGGGTGATAGTAAGTAGAACTATTCCCTTTTCCACCACTGGATTCTTGGACCCATGGATTCTTCCTGGCTATGGGAGAAACTGTACCATATACTGGATGTTGATTCAAAGCATATGTTGCCTTCTGAAGAACCTAGCCCCAGCCCTCCATTTCTGAATTATAGTTCATCCCAGATGTAATTAAGTTGACAACTGTGAATACCCATCACAGCTTCACTGACAAGAGATGCTTTTAGATGTCATGATATCCAAATAACATAACTAGTCATCAGAGCAACTGGCAGAACCAATAAGATCAGAAGATAGGCACATAATGAACAGAAAAAAAGAGAAGGGCCAGAAAGAGTTTCTTACACACATTTTGACCATACACCAAGAAGATTCAAAGGAAACAGGCTACTTAATCTTTCAACAACACTTCTAGAAATATGGCTATGTGTGTGGAAAACAATGAACATCAGGCTTTAACTGACACCGCACATGGACATTTATTTGAAATGTGTCACAGACTCCAGTATAAAATGAAAAGAATGTGATTTCTGAAAGAAACAGCAACAGAAAGTCTTGCTAGCATTGGGGAGCAATGTTTCCCTGGTTCAGGACAAATACACATAAGGGGCGGGGGGGGGGGAGACAACCAATCTGATTTCATTAATGTAAAAAACTCTGTAAACTTTGGAAAGGTGGCATTAAGAAAATGGAAAGGCAAGTCTCAGCCTGGGGTGGCTCACTTGCATGCATGCATGTGTCTTATTTGTCTGAAATATTGGGGTCTGTATTTGAGGCAAAGAACCTGTGTCTAGAACATTGGTCAACAGTCTGCAGTAAGTTCACAGATGGGTGGGAGGGAAAACCATGATCAAAGACACTGTCTACAAAAGAGAAGTAACACAAAGGAAAACAGACCCGTTCTTTCTCCCTCCTTCCTCCTTCTCACTTAAAAAAAAACAGACTTTTTTTTATGAGTGTTTTGCCTGCATATATGTATGTGTACCACATGTTACTTGGTTTCCTGCCCACAGAAGCCATAAGAATGCATTGGACCTCATGGAGCTGGCATTAGTGGCTATTTGGAAGGCACTATGTGAGGGCTGGGAATGTAATTTGGGTTCCGTGAAAAAGGAGCAAGTGTCTTAATTACTTAACTATCTCTTCACCACCGCCCCCCCCCCCAACCCCATACATACCTTGCTGCTTGGAATGTTGATTAGAGTATACTAGATGTTTTTGTAGCCCAGGGTGGTTTTAAACTTGTGATACTCTTATCCTGAGTTGTTTGGCTTCAGACTGAGGTTGGAAGAATATGGACAACATAAAGAGTTGCTTTCCCTTCATTGAAAGACTGGAGAAGAGTGTGAGTAGAGCAGATTAGTCCCTAGTTAGACTAATTTTCACCCTCAGTGTAGACAACAGCGCCACTTTGACAGTACTTGCCCTATAACTAAATCAGGAGGTCCCATGGAGAGGAAAGTCCCCTTACACGGCTCAGCACGTTTTCTTTCTTCTGTCTGGCTGTGTTTGGCAGGGAAAACACAGAGGCCTGATATTTTGGGAATGAATTCTGGTCAAGCCTTTCCACAGGAAGTGATCTGCTCTCTGAAATTTTGTCCAGATGTTCAGTTCCTCTAATCCACTCTTTTAAGATTCATATACAATATTTGACCCTTTCCTTTCACACTCTGGGTTTAGAACAAAACAAACAAACATTACAAAAGACTGTCATTTTTTTTTTTTTCTGAGCTGGGCTCTACATTCTGTTGTTCAATCAATCATTCAATCTACCTAACTTCTCCCTTCTGTGGAGTTTAATATCTCTCTATACTTAAGAACATTTAAACAATTACCATTATACACTCCTCTAACTTAAAAACAATTTAATTTAATTTTATTTATACCTACTCTTTGATTATTTGCTTGTAGGAAGCAGACTCCGTCTACCATCAGACTCTTTTTCTCTCATCTTAAGCTCTTTGTATCAGTTCTGAACCACAGGAAGAAATCTCCACATGACTCAGGGAAAATTTGTATTCCCTTCTACTCTTAAAAACAATTAAATCAAAATTTAAAAAATCTATCCTTTGATTACTTTCTTGTAGGAAGCAGGCAGCTTTTGTTGTTTGTCTCTCATTGCCTTAGAGCAGCTGGCCTGTTTCTTTGCATAGCAGGAGCTTCTAGTGTCTCTAAGCTGAGGTTCTCCCTGTGTTCTTTTATTCAAATTTTCATGCCCTGGAGTCATGCTCCAATGAGAAACCAGTTCTTCACCCTATTTTTCTATATCACTGTGTGTGTGTGTGTGTGTGTGTAATCTATCCAAGAATTCATAAATTACTAGTGGATTCTTGCCTTCCATGTTATGTGCGATCTGTAGAGTGTAGTTTTTGCTACTCTGCCTTAAGCTCTGGGAATGGGTCACACTACCAGTCCCTGCCCAGAGAGTTTTAGATCCACCGATGAAAAACATAGACACACACATTGCTCAATTTCAATCTGCCTTATTGGCTCAATTGCTAGGCTCTTCTAAGCCTTCCTTGGCTAGTGTGCCCTTCGCAACACTCTTAGCTCTTTACCTCTCAACCTGCCCTAGCTTCAGTTGCTCCCTTACCTTTAGTCCTAGCTCAACACCCTACCTAACCTTCCACCTGGAGAAGCGGCTCCACTCGAGATCTCACATGGCTGGTCACCTTTTGTCCCTCTGAAGTATGGCAAAAGTCTTTTCTTTTCCTGTGTCTCCTCCCTCTCCTGTGGAGACCTGGAAGTTCTGCCTGTTTCCTTCCACCCAACAATTGGCACCTGGCAACTTGATTGATAAATGGAAAACCAATTGGGGAACAGGACCTTAGCATCAGACTCAACCCCTATACTCAGCAATGGCTCTCTTAAGAATTTTATGACCTTAGTAATAACTACCTACCCTAAAATAATTTCATAGACGATATTTCATTGTTGATTTGGTGACATGTCAATTGTCACCATCCTAATATCTATGTTCATTTTCTATTAAAATAGATGGGGAAAGCCCATAATGCCTCAACCCTACAGAAAAAAATATAGGCAACTGAGTAATGCTGGAGATGGAGAGGTGGCCCCGCCCAGGAAAGAGCACATCAATTGGCTGTGCAGGGCCAAACAGTCAGTCCTGAAAACACACATACACAAAACATAATATGGATTCAGCAGGTTGTATATAGTAATGTATGTGCATACAAATTCACATATGCATGCAATAATAATTGATGAAAGAAAAAGAGACCACAGATTTGAGAAAAATGGGGAGAGATATTTAGGAAAGTTTGAAGGGAGGAAAGGGAGAGTAAAGATACTGTAATTTAAGTATAATGTAAATACTAAACAACAACAACAACAACATCAAAGTGAGCCTTTTCATGATAAAATTTATTTAACAGGAAATTAAGTCCAGCAACATTTTAGGACTTAGAGTTTAAAACCATTTGGGACTAAGTCTGACCCTTTTATGAAAATATCCTGTCTTGTCTTTGTATGCTATTGGGTAGAATTGGTAAGGTTCTTTCTACTTTACCCTTTTCCTGCTGCCCACATTTTTTAGGGTGAGACATAACTGAGGCAGATTAGTTTTAAGATGAGTAATAACCAGGAATTTCACACACACACACACACACATACACACACACACACACACACACACACACACACACACACACACGTGTTTGAAAATAAATATTTTTAATGACCACACAGAAATTATTATTTTTATTGATAGTGTAGTTTATTAAAAAACCAATGAATGAAGCCTTGTTTTTCCATTTCCACTAAGAAACAAGCAACACAGACTTCTCAAAAATAATTCTTATATATGATAGCAAAAGAAATGTGTGAGAAACTCTATTTGCTCAAATGAAAAGTGTTTGAGCCGGGCGGTGGTGGTGCACGCCTTTAATCCCAGTACTTGGGAGGCAGAGGCAGGAGGATTTCTGAGTTCGAGGCCAGCCTGGTCTACAGAGTGAGTTCCAGGACAGCCAAGGCCAAACCCTGTCTCGAAAACCCAAAAAAAAAAAAAAAAGAAAAGAAAAAAAGAAAGAAAGAAAAAAAAAAGAAAAGTGTTTGAATGTGACCAATATTCCCATGAGACAGAAAATCATGGACACTTACAGGATGTTAAGACAAATTGGTGCCAAGAAACAGCAAGGGCTCTGTTCTATCTGTTAGTTCCCTCCCTCCCTCAGCAGGTGATATGCTTTGTTTCCTACACCACAGGAACAAAGAGATTTAGGGTTAAATTACTTGTCATTTTGCATCTGGGGACTAACTCAACAATTCTGTGAAATATGTTGATGAATTTCAGCAAAGGTTCATCTATTTTGTTCTCCAAAGAGTGAAACTAAAGCCACACCTTCAGGCTCCTCACATTCACACTACAGATAAGACTTGAATGAGCAAACGGCATCTCTAAATGTGTCTATTTACCTGTTGGCTGGACTAGCAGAAACACATAAAATAGAATGGAAAGAGAAAGGCAAAGATCTTCCTTCAGTGTCCACTAGGATTTGGCTCCAAGACCACACAGATACCATATCTCTGGACTAATGATCTTTTTTAGAACTGGAGTATATTTGCATACAACTACTAAAATTCTTCTAAGTATCTTGTCATCTTGAGACTACTTCCAACACTCAATCTAAAAAAATGCTACACATATTATTTATTATCTATTATTTAGGGAAGAATGAGAAGAAAATGTCTATTATTTATTATCTATTATTTAGGGAAGAATGAAAAGAAAATGTCTACATATTCACTACAGATATAAATGTAGTTTGGGATATTATTGTTCAGTGATTGAATTAATGGGTTCACAGAGAACACAGCACATAGAGTTCTGTCTGTATAGATGCACAAAATGAAGCTAGGCAGGCTTAATGGCGGAGGCAGGTTCTGGACTTCTGCTCTGGCAGAGTAGCTTCTCTGTGAATTAGACACTGGATCATTGTCTAATTAAAGAAAATCAAAACACCAGAAACACTGGTTATTATACTGATAAAACATTATGGACTGTCACAAATGAAAATTGATAAAGACTTCAAGCAACACATCCAGTCACACAAGGAGAGCACATCAGTAGTTCCACTGAACAAGAAGAAAAGGAATTCAGTAACTTGTCTTAAATCCCACAGTAGTTTTGCAGAATTAAGACTAGAATTTAAATGTGCTGAGTCCAAGTTCTTCCAATGATATTAAGCTGCCCATTTTACACAGAATAGGAATAGTTACCTATCATTCCAGCCCTCTAAGGAACTAAGATTTTTGTTCTGCCTTTTACTTTTCATATACTCTGCTTTGGGTCTTGGCATGATTTCTAGAGTACTCTGCAAAGTGGACCTACATTGTAGTTCAATGAAGTATTCAAAACTGCTTAGTAAATAGATAAGGAATCATCCCTTTCCTTTGACCTTGCTTCCTTCCTGAGGAAGTGATTCTTGAATGGTGCTGCAATTAATTATTTTATTTTACTCTCCCGGCAGTTTTAATTCCAGGAAATTTCTGAGAAAAGGGCATAGAATAACTCATTCCCCATCACGTATCCTAAATCCCAGCTTTCTGACATTGGTTATTATTATAGACTTTATATACAGAGATTATTTTACACTCAAACAAAACTCTAATACTAAATACCAAGCCTCTAACCCAAGTCACACTGGTCTGTAAAACACCCTCAATACCTGGGCTCTATTCCACTGAGGCATTTTATTTATTTTTTTATTTTTGTTTTTTGTTTTTAATTTTTTATTGGATTTTTATTTGTCTACAATACATATGTCATCCCATTTCCCCATTTCCCCTGGCTAGAACCCCCTATTCCATTCCCCTCCTTTTTTATGCTTTTATACCATTTTAATTACATGCATTTTAAAAGAGAATAAAACTGTTAAATTTTACATTGAGTTCTTAAATGCTACTGATTTTCTGACCACCTTGCAAATGATACCTATCATCTAAAGAAGCAATGAATTGTGCTCATCAATCAAGTCTTGTCAAAAATATACTTTAACCCTTTTCATATTAACTTGTTAACTATAGGAAATTATACCAATTTTAGCACCATTTCCAGAAACCCTACTTTCATAAATATCAGGGTATCCCATTTTCTTATATGGGTATGACCAACCACATAACCTGTTTTATGTATAATGCATTCTTTCTCCACGACAAAATTAAGTCATTTAAAAAATGTAAGTGAATCTCATTTTAAGTGCATAGTTGAACCCAGTGGGACATCTTTTCAAACCTCAAAGAAAAGTGAGAAGACCTTTGGAGAACAGAGAGAAGATGGTACTTACGTGATGTGGTTGGATGCTTCTTCTCTGCAGTCAGGTTGAGATTTCAGTCTACATGTCAGGGGCTCACAGCAAAGATTGGTACATTCCTTCAAAGAATAAACAAAACAATCCCTGTATTTAGTACAAGATAACTGTTAAAATTTCACTTTTAAAGTATAATAATTATTAATTATTTGAGAATTTCATATAATGTATCTTGACATATATATGGCATATATATATATATATATATATATATATATATATATATATATGAATGACAAGTTCTCTCCACATGATCCAGCCTGTCCTAGAACATCTTATGTAGACTTAACTAGCCTTAAACTTTCATATCTGCCTGCCTGTGCCTCCTGAGTATTACCACCATTTCTGGCTTTTGTCTACTTTTAGAAACCTATGTACACCTAGGTGTGGAGCCATCCACTGCAGTGTAACCAAATGTTATGGAGGTAACCAACTGCTTTCTACCTGGACACGGCAGGAAATTCATGCCTGGACTCTGGTAACCTAGCCAAGAATCCTTGGCTGAGGAGTTTATAAGATCTAGGGTTAAAAGTAACTATTATCCTGCTAACTAGGCATAATTGAACTGCCCTCTAAATTCACATTTTTACACCTAGCACAGCTCTTGGGCCTCATCAGAGAAGTTTCCCATTTTAAAACTATTTACTCTCTTGCACCAATTCCAGTGACAATAACCATAGAAAGTCAGTAACAGGAAGAAACACTGTGCTCAGTGAACACTGTCTTCAAAGACCAAGGGGTGGAGGTCACAAATATTTTTTTCAAGTAAATTTTGCCTAGAGACAAAATAGACACTTTAATCTGTCAAAATTTTCAAGGATGAACTTTTTTTAACTATCCAAATGATGTGAAAATAGAGAAAAAATAAAATTAAAATTTGTTTTTTTTTTACTACACCTGGCTAATAATGTTATTGAAATGTGTAATGATCACACTCACATACACACATATGCACACACATACACACACATACAAGCACACATGTATGCATGCACACACCTACACATGCATGTATGCATATGTACAACACAAAACAATATATCTTTTAAACTCAAATTTATCAATATAATAACTACTTCATCTGTGTGAGTTTTCTTAGTCCAAAATGTAAGGGTTCCTGGTCATACAAATGAAAGAAATGAAATCCACCAAATTAAGGGACTTAAAGGACAAACAAGTCCTGACATTTTGGTAAGTAGCAAAATTAGCAGAAAATTTTGGCATCCAAAATTGAGGTATTAAAACATGATTTTGCACACTTATACACTGTGGATAAATAATAGACCATTATCATTAATAAGTATAGACAACAAATAGTCAAAACCACATCCAATAATAAAATCCAATATGAAAGATAGAGCAAAAATTCTTCATAATGTATATTTTATGGAAAATTTAATAAATACCAAGACACACAAAAGATATGAAGACATAATAACCAAAAAGTATAAACCATACTTTCATTGTGTGTGAGATATAATTCCCTACATAAAAAATTGAGGTCAATGATTAAAAATATTTGACAAATCAGTAAGATAATTGTTCATGATAATAATAAAATAACACCAATGGTAATATCAAGGACTTTTAACTTATATCAGAAAGAAAAATCTTAAATGCCACAAAAGAAAATATGAAAATACTTTAAAATAAGCAATCAAATTCTGACAAATCTACATTAAAACTCTGATACACAATTCAAACTTCTGAATAAATGCACGGAGACACCAAAACCTAAGACTCTTTCTACACTGTCTGACAGCTGTCAAACATAAAGGGTAAATCACAAGTTTCACTTGTGTTCACCAGTTATGAGCTCTGGCCTCTGAACTCATGGGTTTCATGAGCTTTATTTTTCTAATTAAGGATAATGGCAATCTCTAATTTGTGGATTTGTTTTGCAAAACAAATAACATGTAGTCTATGGAGTACTTTACAGCCTGTCTCATTTAAGTCTCTTCTAGCATGAATACCTTTTTAGATCTTAAAAATAATGTAAGATCACAAAGTAGAATCCTCTAGAAGCCTCATATGAGCCACACATAGTGGTATATGCCTGCAATTCCAGCACTCATGAGTGCAGGAGGATTGTGCACTGGAGGCCATCCTGGACTAAAATGTAAAACTCTGTCTCAGAAAAAGGAAGAAATAAACAGGAAATTATAGGCATCATTCCTAGGCATTTATTGATGCAGCAGCTGCCTTGGAATTATATAAACATTAGTGAAATCAAAATAGCCATCACCCTAGAGCCGTCATTCCCAACCTTCCTAATTCTGAGACCCTTTAACACAGTTTCTTACATTATATTGACCCCTAACCATAAAATTATTTTTGTTATTTCATAACTATAATCAGTTACTGTTATGAATCATAATGTAAATATATGTGATTTCCAATGGTCTTAGGTGACCCCTGTGAAAGTGTCATTCAACTCCAAAGTCATCCCAACCCACAGGTTGGGAACCAGTGTTTAGATGGTCTGTGCTAGGAGCCTGTACGCTATTGGTTCATGCAATTTTTAAATTTCCTTTTTTTGTATTATCACCTCCCTATGTCACATGCTGATTTTGTGAAAAAGGAGAAAATCCCCATGAGGAGGCCTTCCATCTAGCTATGTGACTGACTGTTCAACACAGGACTGACTGTGGCCTGAAACTTAGGCGTTTCTGAATCCAGTGTCGACAAGGAATGTGGCATGCTATGGGTAATGGCTCACTTCTTTACATTTGGCTTTGTACTCTTATGTCGTAAACAGATTCTATTGGGGTTTTTTAAAAATACATTTCAGATTTTATCCCCTCACCCTATTCCCCCCACCACCCAGGAACCCCCTATCCCATCTTTTTTTAAGTGCTATTCATAGGATAATTAACTAAGATCAAAATCAAAACACAAAACACCAATAAATCTATGTCACCCTCTGATAATGGTACCATTTTTTTTCTTCAGAACAAATTTCTAAAGGAGCACTACAAAAAGAAAAGGGGACAATAGAGATGGCTCTGCAGCTAGGAGCACATGCTGCATAATCTTGAGGATGAGGGCTCAGATGTCAGGACGCAAGTTTGCCAGTTCAAAGCCCCCTGGATCTCCAGTTTTAAGGAATCTGATACCCTCTTCTGGTCTTCAAGGTGTGCATATAAACACACACACACACACATACACACACACACACACACACACACACAAGTAAAACATAAAAAATCTTAGAAAAAAAGAAAATGAAAAAAATAAAGTGTATAAGTTTTACCCAAATAGCTCTGTTTTAAAATCTTAATAAATACAACTTTGAATCTTATGTGTTTTCATACCTCAGGAGATCCACAGTCGCATCCTTCTCCTGTGTCCAGAAGTCGGTTTCCACATGATGGTTTTATTATGTTTTTAGGGTCAGGTGCCAGCAGCAGACACCTTACATTTCTAGATGAAAGGAATCCTTGAAAAAGTGTGCGGCTGACGGTACTGAAATCCTTGGGGAATTTTGAACTATAACAGAAAAATAGAATACCATGATATGCAGTATAGAAGCTTGTGGGTAACAAACAGAAGAATCTGGTGCATCTCACTATGGGACCCACTTCAGTGGAAACTACACATTAGCCAACACCCAGGACATCTCTGTGTTCCTATGGTAGGTAGGTGGGTGGTAAAGCATATATAATATTCTATTTGAATGTTTTCTCCTAGCAATCCAGAAGAAAAGAGGAAAGAATTTAAACACATTGTAATTGTTCTAACTTCATTTCCGTGATAAAACACCTTGACACAAAGCAACTTAGAAGATAAATAAGAAGTCAAAACAGCTAGTCATATCACATCCAGTCAACAGCAAAGAGAAATGGATGCATGCATGCTCACTCGCTTGCTTTTGCTCAGCTCTATTTCTCTACTTTTATACAGTTCAAGACCCTTATCCTACGGAGTAGTGTCACCCAAAGTCAGTTGGGTCTTCCATATTAATCCCCAAGACAATCCCCCATAAGACGCTCAATGCAGACAATTGGTCACTGAGAATCTTTTCCCAGATGATTCTAGATTGTATGAGGTTAACAATTAAAGCTAACCATCACAGTAGTTCAAGGCTATCCAAAGCAACAAGAGAGATTAGTGTTACCACTGTTATCATCTACTCATCCCACACTGAGGGGTAAGCAGTAAGAGACAGCAGTAATGATATAGTTAAAAGAAATAAATGGAGATTCTTGTGATCCATGGACAAACTTCTCATATATGAGCACCTCAAGAACAAAACACACTATATTCATTGGTATATCCCCAGTCTTGGTATGGTAGCTGTCAGTACCAGATAATAAGTGACCCTGCTAAAATAGACTATTCTGTTGGTGATGGGGATAAAGACATATTTATCTTGGGTATTTTTTAGTAAAACTATCATCTTAATCAGATTGGTATTCTTTTAGGAAAATATGGTATCACTTTAAATTAAAACAACCCTAAGTTAAAATGACATAGTAGTACCCATAATAAACTCTGTGGTTGGATATTCAGAAATCTTAATAAATGAATCTTGAATTTGGCAAATATATGTCCATGAAGAAGCTAGAGGTTGAATTATTAGGATACCCATCCTTTGGAAGAAGATGCTCCTCCCACATATGCACAGATCATTTAAACTATTTAGGAAAGGTGACTTTTCTCTTTACTTTGGGATGATACCATCTTACCTCAGGTACTGATTCATCACACAGCTGCCAGAGGGACATTTGGTGTAATATGGAACATCTTGCATACCAAGTGCGTGGCCCAACTCATGTGACATCAGTGCAACGAGAGCCACATTATTCTTTTTTTTAGCCTGGAAAAAATAGAAGCATCTGTTAGTTCTTATTTTATTAAATTATTTCTCAGTTCTTCTCAAATCATAATGTCTAATATGAATAACTTAAGAGAAGAAGAATAGTGTATCCATAAGTTCATTTTTCTAACACTGCTGCTTGCCTGGTGGGCCTGATATGATTGGCTCATTATGAATACAAGCACTAGGTCTGTGTTCAAGCTCAATCAATGACAAAGGAGCTACTAGACCCTGAATTCTCAGTAAACCAGGATTAGATTAATTGCATTCTCTATGCTGTTAATAATAAATGCTGTTAGGTGTCATGGTATGAACTTACATAGCTATCTGAGGCCATGGAGGTAACCTGGCTCCCCTTTCTACTCAGGATGTGGTCCTTATTTTTTGGTATGAACTGAAGCATGAGTCCTTTGCCAGGCTAGTATTCATAGTCCAATAATTCTTCAGAGCAATGTTCAATAATGGTTTTATTTCTACTTTGATTTATCAATTCAGATGATGGCCATGGTGATTATTGTGGTATAGTATATTATGCCCATTTTCATAGAGGTGAAATTACAGGATGTCTTAGTAAAAGTATACAAACCTCAATTACAGACACTGAAGATGTAGTACACAAGGAATTTGCAGCTGCCATTCCCACACGTCCATGGCGGAAGCTAGCTCCACTGTGTGAAAGGTAGAGAGAACCCATTACAATCTGACTCTGAAACCAGTACAGTAGCTTTTAGTAATAATGTCATAGACCTCCTTTGGTGTCTACTAGCCTTCTGTATGTTCATGGGGCCCCAGGACAGCCTCTATAATATTACAGCCTCATAATTACAGGTGGATATTCTGTATCCAAGTATTGTTTTATTTACCTTATAAGGACCTTCAAATACTTCAAGGCCCAATTGCTAATGATAGAAACATCAGGCCACTCACAACTTACTGGAGAGATATGACTAAGCAGAAATTCTTGTCAAGAAACCCTGGAGATAACCATAGATTCTGCCTGTGTATCCCCACCCTGGCAAGAAGGATTCACCTGAGAAGCTGGGCATGGTTATGGATTCTTTTTCCAAGGTTAGAATAATGCCATCTCATGAAGTTTGTGAATGTGGCACCAAGGTTGGGTTCCACCTTTATCTTATCACGGTCAGACCAAATCTCCATGCCCACCAAAGATACTTGAATGTCTATGGTTTTATAAATCTGTGAAAAGAATAAATTTCATGAAAACACCCAGGATTCCTTTTAGTGCTCTTGTTGACCACAAGTGATAGATAAAAGGATGTAATATTCACTCTAAGTTTCCATATTGAAAACAGAAATTATAGAAGAAAACTTTGTTACTGTATATGCTTTTTGTTTGGATGGAATCTTGCCCTTAGGTGATTCTTAGCCCTTTACAGTGAAAGCCACAGGGAAGCCCCAAGCACAGGTGTGGAAACACACATACATGACAAATGCCTTACCACATTGAGCAGATTTAGCACCTCGAACACAAAGCTTCTCATCTGAGTCACATTCCCATTATACATTTTATACTGAAAATTACAAAATACAAAAGTACAATATTAAAATAAAATTGAAGTGAGAAGGCTTATGGGTACAGGATTAAATAGAAAATTCATATGCTTGTAACATAGTTAATGTCTATTCAATCCATGACTACCTCATATCTTCTATTTCAACAAATTCTACTTAAAATAGAGGTTTTGATAAGATAAGAATTAAGTATTCATGAGAAATTACAGTGTCCTCAATCTTTCTCTTTGTTTTTGGTTTAGTTTGGTATGAGGTAGATGCCCACTATGTAGTCAGGATGCTATCAAACTTATATATCCAAACTGGGACTACAGGATTAGAACTGGCTTTTTTATTCATGTTCAAGTTGAATACTTCAACTTAATGGCTTAAATATTTTTGCACCAACTCAATTAATTCAGGTTTGGATATGAAGCAATATAAGCTCTAGCTTCTCTATATTTATATAGAGTTCTGTGTTCATATTTATATAATACCTATTAAATTGATATTTATATTTTATGGTAAAATATTAAAATAATCTAACATTTTATTAAAATACTTCTCTTTAAAATTTTTTATGGTTGATTGGTTACAGGTATGTTATGGTTAGTTTCTGTTGACTTGACACAATATAGAGTCACCTAAGAAGAATCATTATTGAAGAAGAGCCTTCATCTGATTGGCCTGTGAGCATCTCTATGGAAAATTTTATTGATTGATTATTGATGTGGGAGGGTCCAGTCCACTGTGGCCTGCACTATCCCTAGGCAGTTGAACGTGAGCTGTATAAGAAATGTAGCTGAGCAAGCCAGGGAAGCAAGCTAATAGTAGTGCTCCTGTATGGCCGCTACTTACATTCTTACCTTAAGCTTCTGCCTTAGCTTCCCTCAACAATGAACTGTAGCTTGCAAACCATATAAACCCTTCCTTCTCCAAGTTTCTTTGATCATGCTGTTTACCAGAGCAACAGAAAGCAAACTAGAACATAGCTATATGGTATTAAGCATATTGCCATTATATAAATATTTGTTAATTGATGGATAATAAGTGGATGGCATGGGTGAACACTTTTGTCAAACAAGCAACCAAAGCAGCCAGGAAATCTAGTTGAACAAAAACTAATTGTTAAGTAAAAAGGCTTACATCTTCTTTTACATTTAAGTCAACTTATAAGTTGAAAGAACTAAGTAAGAGATAGCCATCTTTCATACTCACATAGGCATTATCCAGCACCAAAAAGAGACCAATGTACTTCTGTCCCTGAGGTAAGTTTTCCTGTTTTACAAATAACAAGAGAACCTCATTAATACTCATCTCTACTCACAATGATTCAGGTACTTACAATTTTTCTTCCAAAATAAATAAGAGTAATTTAATAGAGGTTTGTTTTTTTTTTTTTTTTCAGACTAGCCATTTCAGAACACACTTATGTGTCTCAGATCCTTGCTTAGACAATCAAAATACATAGTCTGAAAAAAAAACTATACTTACATTTGGGCTTTTGAGTGACCTGGAAGTTCGAAGATGGCTTCGTTTCCTGACAACTTGCTTCTCACCATCCTTGTAATTAGCTGTGTTTGGTTCCTCCATGCTGTATGGAAGAACAGCATGTTCTCCCTCATCAGTGCTTTGTAGAGGCTTTATTTGATACCACTGATCACGATGTGTGAAGTACCCTCTGTGGGATATGAGATTGTGTATTAGGATGCCCTGACATACCCATTCATACATCCCACTCAGAATGGAGTGGTATTCTCCCTCCATCCCATTTTCACACATACATTTTTCAGTCAAAGACTCTGTGACCAACACCTAATTATTCAAGTTATATCCATTATTTGCCCAATATTGAAATGAAGGTCAACAACTAACAAATGGAACCTCATGAAACTGAAAATCTTCTGTACAGCAAAGGAGGCCATCATTCATTCATACAAAGCAGCAGCCTAGAGAATGGAAAAAGATTTTTACCAACTCTACATCCAATAAAGGGGATAATATCCAAAATGTATAAAAAACTAAAAAACCTTAGATATCAAGAAATCAACAACAAGATCTGTATGATACTATTCAAATTGTTGGAGAGGAGGTTCAGAGTCTAAAAGTAAGGAGCCATCTCGAGTGCCATGCCAAATACCAATGGATTTGTTTTACTTCTAAAAGTGCAATGACAGTCACTATAATTGGGAAAAAGTTCAAAGACACTTGCAGTGTACTCAACATAATTCTAACACCTCTCTGGATGTTTTAACTTTGCATAGTGAGATTATGAATTTAAAGAATGCTGCTATGCTGAGCTTTGCTGAAGACTGATAAAATTATCCATGGCCTGAGGTCAATATTTTCATCTTGGTCAAGCTTCAAGAATGGCAGATACAGCTTGGTCATGCTAGCCTTTCTTATCCTGGGAATACTTTTAGTCCTGCCCATTGTGTTAAAGCTTGCCTTTAACGACATCAACATGTTGGTGGCCAAAGAACATAACTTGAAACTGAAAATCGACCCCCAGACAGAGTTATTAGTTTAACAGGTTGTCAAGCCAAGGACAGGTAAGATTCTGCACAGAGCCTTACCAACTCTTAAGACAGAAGTGCATTGTTTTTGATAATGCATATTCCACGATGGGTAAGGAAGGCATTCTTGTCAGAATGACTTAAGACAGGCTCAGTCTTATTTATGAAATAAAAAAGGGGGAGATGTGGAGAGCTTTGGGGGCTGCTTGGAAGAAATATGATATTGGCTAAGGACAAGAAAATGGGCTTCAGGCAGGAATTTGACATTGGGTCATGCAAGGAAGTAATTTCAGGCAGGAATCTAAATCTTAGGCTAGATCAAAGAAGTAGGCTTCAGGCATATTGGGACAGGGAAGTAGGCTCAGATATCTTGAACATCCTGATTAGCACCTTAGAAACAGTGATCATGGGAGTGATCACGGGACTTTATTTATTGCCTTGCTTGTTGTTCCTTGACTATTTGCATCTATTGTATTATTTGTTCCTTAACCTAGACCTTAACTGACCTTAATACTTGCATGTAATTAAAATAGTATAAAAGCAGATTTGGAAAAAATAAAAAAGGAAAACAAAACAAACAGCAGAAAAAAATATCACCACCACCCTCACAAAGTGCATGATAGACATATGAAAATGGATAATAAAGTGCATTATTTTATAGGATGAATATTTGGCAAGAATATAAATAAATAAATAAATAAATAAATAAATAAAATGAAAAAAGAAAACAAAAATAAATAATTTAAAATAGGGTACAGGTTTAAAGATAGTTCTCAAAATGAGAAAATCAAATGGCTGAGAAAGATTTAAAGACATATTCACCATCGTTAGCCATCAGGAAAATTGGAGTCAACTATTTTGAGACTTCATCTTACATTTTTCAGAATAGGTAAGAGCAATAAAACAAGTGACAGTCTTCATTGGTGAGGAGTAAGAGGAACATTAATTCTTTGCTGGTGGGAGTGCAAACTTGTACAGCCACTTTTGAAATTAGTGTGATAGTTCCTCAGAAAGATAAGAATCTATCTTAATCTATATTTACCACAAGACACTTACTCAACTGTATTCATTGCTATTCTATTCATAATAGTCAGAAACTGAAAACAACCCAAATGTCTCTCAATAGATGAATAAATTAAAAATATGCTACATTTACACAATGGAAAATTGTTCAGCTGTTTTTAAATGGCATAATGAAATTCACAGGTAAATGGATGGAACTAGAAAAAAAATATTATCCTGAGTAAGGTAGCCCAGACCCAGAAATATATGTATTTGCTTATACATGGATTTTAGCTGTTAAGTCAATGATAATCAAGCTACAATCTGTAGAACCACAGAGGTTAGGTACAGAACCTATACCACCAGGGGTACAGATAGAACTCCTAGAAAAGAAAAATAGAATAGATAGTTATGGATGGATTACTCCATATATATATATATATATATATATATATATATATATATATATTCATATACATATATACATTCATATATATATGTATATATATACATATATATATATATATATATATATATATATATATATATATATATATATATGAAGGGTAATAAAATCACCAAATAATTGGAGAAAGAGAGCTCCAATTGGCCATCTCTTGTCACCCAATGAAGCTTTCCAAGTATTGGGTTACATAAAATTGAATTGTTGGTCAAAAAATGTCTATGTCAAACCCTAAATAATCCAGGCTGTTGCCATGGATATATATTGATCCCCAAAAACTGACATCAAGGCCCCACTGTTGAAGACAATACCTACACAACACATTGAACATGGAGACTGGTACTCCATAGAGCCATAGAGCCTTTACCCTTAAGGATTATCATCTTGGATACAGGAAGTTACTCTACAAGCTAACAAGAGAAATGTAAACATCAACCTAGCCACAAACCTTTTGATTTATGATGCGGTTCTGTTTGTCAGATATGCTAAGGCAATGGGTGGCACAAATCTTATGGAAGTAACCAACCAATATCTGATTTGATGTAAGATCTACTCCATGAGACACTGCTTAGGTGACCAGGAACCTGAGACTAGATAGCTTAGAGACCTAAAGTACAACCAAAACATGCTCTAAGCATGCAAGCAAACAAAACCCCCAAACACATATAGCTATAGAATGACTCTTAATGACATTGGGCTATACTCATAGATCAGTGTTTTGCTCAGTCATCATCTGAGAAACTTCTTTCTGCAATAGATGGGTACAAATAGAGACCTACAGCCAGACATTATGCAGAGAGTGGAATAATCATTCATAAACTAAATGTCTTGGTCAAATCCCCTCCACTTGGGGCTCTAAGAATCCTGAGGAAGAAGAGGCAGAGGGAGTGAAAGAGTCAAAGAGGATGGAAGGCACCAATCAATCAAGGTCCTCTGAATCAACAGGACCAATGCTCATATGAACCCACTGAGACTGGGGCAGCATGCACAGGGCCTACACCAGTCTGTACCACTTAAGGTCCTAGAGCATCCCTAACCCAGAAGCCATATTCTTCATTAACCACTTGGAAATGAAAGTTTAGTTTTCTCCAAGGGAGTCTCACTACTTGTAAGGGCAGGCTGCATGCCCAGCAACAGATGGACAACAGAAATGAACTCAACAGTGACATTCCAGGTTCTTTGTCTCATGATGTCCTTTTAGGGCTTTTTTTTTTTTTTAAGTTTGTCTTCTTTTTATTTTATTATTTTTCTCTCTTTTTACCTTACATGCCCTTTGAATATATATTATGTCTTACAGTTTAGTGTTTTCATGAAACTCTTAAAATGTGCAGATGAGTGGGTCTCTGTATCTGTTTCTGTGTCTGTATCATCTGTATCTGCATCATCTCTAAGTTTTATCATCTGTATCTTTTTCATCTGTATCTGTATCATCCATATCTGTATCTGTTTCTTGTGTTTCTTCTTGAGCGCTTTTCTTTCTATTTGTTTGTTTTACCCTATTCTGATGCATTTGTTTTCTTTTTATCATATTATATTATTCTTTAGTAGCCCATTTATTTCTAATCAGAGACAAAAAGGGGGTGGAAATCGATGGGAGGAGTGGGGCCGGGGAGTCATAATCAAGAATGATTATGTGAGGAAAAAAAGCCTATTTTCAACAAAAGTGAAAAAAAAGGAAAAAAATAAAGCCTATGTCATTTACCCAGAATATTCTTAAGACTAACTGAAATGAAGCAATTGAAAAGAATTTGGAGTTAATACTATGAGCCTATTATTCTAATATTAACACCATGAATCTATTAGTCCAATATTTTCCAATAGTTTGCTTATTCATCCATTACATATTTCTTGGCAGTTGCTATGACTAGAGTGGAGAATGGAATAAATGACTGGTCACTCAGAAACCCTAGAGAGAACAAAGAAAGTTCAATAGAGCAGCCCGGTAACAAATTAGGACTAAGAGTAGCTTAAAGACTCTATGTCTCTTAAATTATTTAGTTATGAACTAGAAAGTTACTCCATATGTTAAAATATTTAAAGGTAATAAAATCTATGTCCATGGGGGTACTTTTATAATATAGGAAAAGTGAAGTCATGCTAAATATGAACCATGCTAAAATAACAGTTACATATTTTACTTCACATTTTAATCACATGTTAGATAAAAAAGCTATACTTGTAACATGTTAGTTAAGAAGATATGACACAGTGGATTGCAGAGGTGAGGTAGAAAAACTTGGTAATGAACACATGTCATTGGGCCATTTACCCCAATTATGAAATGATTAGCAGACTTTCCAGAGTCAGGGTGTAGCTTTGACAGAGCTCAGGCTGACTTCTAGAGCAACAGTTAACCAAGTGACTTACCATGATAATTTATTCTTCAGCCTAATCCAGCAATCAGCAGTGAACAGAAACAACCAAAATAGTAAGAAGACAAAGGGAGACATGAGGAAGACTAAAGGCTCTGTGACAAATGTCCCTTAGCATTTACTACTTCATTTCTCACCTCAACCCATCACAGGTACTGATACTGGCAAGAGATCCCCTTGCATTCTGGATGTGGCCTTCATAGTAGCAGGGTTTCTAAAATAGAAAATACATTTCATTGTTGAAATATAGACATTATAAATGCATATGTGTGTGCATGCACACACACAGAGGCATATCATTGATGAGAGTGTATAGGTCACAGTTATGACAACTACCATCTTGGCTATATAGGTAAGCTCAAGGATTAACCAGGATCTACCAGTCCCCAGGAATGAAAACGGAAAAGACACCAGAGGCTTGATAAACTGCTCCTCAGCTGGCCTTGTGGCTACAACATCTGAGTTGTTGCCTAACATGCATTTGTATGAAGATAGAATCCAAAAGGTTAATGTTAGTAAGAAGCCATTCTGCTCAGGATTTATAATATGATCGGCAGACCTTCCAGAATCAGACTTAAACTAGCTAGTTTAGCTTTCCATTTTACTTGTTATACTAGTGTGTGTGTGTGTGTGTGTGTGTGATTGTGTGTTATTGTGTGTTCACTCCTATCTTTGAAAAGTTTGCTGTGATTTCTAACCTGTTGTCTCACTGGCCATGTTAAAAGGCATCCTTAGATCTGCTCATTTTACAGGGAAATGGCAGATCCCAGGATGAATTCAGAGCATACCACATCTTGAGAGCGTCTGGTCCTCTCTTCTCCTCCAGGTGAGTAGGATGGTTCAGTGTTGTCTGGCCCCAGAAGATGCCTGTGCAGAGACGAAAGATGCAAAATGCACTCACAATACCAATAAATACTGATTTATCTGACATCATCTTCTGTACTGTAGGAATAACTGTGTGTACAGTTGAGACCGTGCTGGCTGACTTTTGACCATTGCTATTTTCATTAACACAATGCATTTTTATTCTCTCTCCCTCCCTCCCTCTCTCTCTCTCTCTCTCTCTCTCTCTCTCTCTCTCTCTCTCTCTCTCTCACACACACACACACACACACTGATATACCAAGTAAAATGACAAGCTAAGCCAGCTAGTTTAAGCCTGAGTCTGGAAAGTCTGCCAGTCATATCATAAATCCTGTGAAGAATGGCTTCTCACTAACATTAGAAGACTGCTTGGAATGTCCTGCTAAAGTAAATCAAAGTGTATAGTTACACCTTTAACCCCAAAGGGGGATAGTCACACAATTGCTTTTCTCTTGAAGGTTCTTTGTCTTTAAATGTGAATGGGTTGGGCCCTGATGAGATTCTATGGAGCAAGTACATGGTCATTGGAGGATGCTGGGTCATAGGTGTGAATACCTGTGAGAACAAATATAAAAGGCTCACTGACTGTTAGAAAACTTGTGACACTCCTTCACTCTTGCCATAGAATCTATTACTGTGACGTGTACCCTGATTCAGACTTAGGGATAAATTCTTGTGTACCTGTGTGTGGTTGGGGATGAGTGTGTCTATATGTGTGTGTTTGTATGCAATTCCAAATGTTCCAGCACACACATGGAGATCAGAAGACAAACTCCTGCATCCCATCTTACTTGGGACAGGGTCTTATGTTTGTCTCCTGTCTCACTGTGTAAGACAGGCCAGCTTCTGGAGATTCTTCTGGTTTTGCCTCTTATCTTGGCATTGGAGTCCCTATGGATATGGTTATGGGAGACTGTCTTGGGTACTTTAATTGATACATAAAGACCAAGTCTGAAAATGAACTGCATGACACCATTCATTCCTGGGTTTAAGACCCTGGACAGTGCATAAGGATAGGCAAAGTGATCTGAGGGGAAGCATGCTTGAATTTCTGGCTGTGCTTCTGACTACTGACTACTGTGACTTCCCTGCAGTAATGAACTGCCACCTAGAATTCTAAGCTAAAGCAAACCTTTCTGCCCCTAATTTTCTTTTTCTGTTTTTATCATAGCCACAGAAATGAAGCTACAGCAAGGGAGAAGTTTCCCAATATTCTGCTGATACAGCCAATGGTTGGACTTTCAGGAAGAAATTGTCCTTACTTGGTTCTCTTGAGGTGCAAAATGATTTCTTCTCCATTTAGTATGATCTGATATTGAACTTCTGGTGCATATCTTTCCTGAAAGTAGTTAATGATATAGTTATAGCACATAGTTATCAGCCAATTTAAATTATAATATTATAATACACTGATTGCATACACTATGCATTGCAATAGCAGAAATACAGAACTTGAAAGCATTTCACTTACATCTTATCTCTTTCTTATATCTAAAATGTATTTTTGCATGTTCATATGGATTTCATAAAATATATTCACTTGAAAACCACACAGATTAATGAGGCTTTAATTGGTGACATGGAGACTTGCCGTCTGCCTTAATGCATAATATACTGGACTGTGTACCATAATAAATTACCAACAGGATAGAAAGTATCTAATTTGACTTTAAAATAAATAGAATATATATTTTAAAATCCACTGAAAGTCAAGTGATAAATATTACAGAATGAGAGACCATTGGCAACAAGGTAGATTGTTGCCTTTACATTGTAGAAAAGTGTTATCCCTGGGGAAAGGAATGGGCTCAGAGAAGACAGGCATGTGAAAGGCTAAAAAGAAGCAATGTCCCCCTCATGAACTAGCTGCCTCATGAACTGGTTTGCGATTCCTTCTCCTCCCATAGATTTGAGGAAACATCCAAACAGCTTTACCTTTGTAATCAAGCAAGGCAACTGATTCTCTAATATTAATTTATAACCAAATTCTGAGAAGTCCTGTGCTGTCTCCTCCACAGTGTTAAGGACAGACTGCTGCTCAGGCCACAAGACCAGGGGTACAGAGGGAGTTAGGGGGAAGTGGGAAGTTGCGGGGGGGGGAGTGGGGAGAGGGGGGAAGAGGCCTCTCTCATAGAGACTGACAGGCTTCCGCTGAGAACACTGCCTGTGATGTTCTAGCTAGCTAAGAGACTTCCAGGTGTCTGGATTCCCCACATAAGGAAATAAGTTTATGACTTGGGACGCAATAAAAGGATAACAATGGCCAGTCATACTTCTCCCCAGTTTTCCCCCTGCTTCCTGGGAATCAAAGAGTCTGGCTGCTTTGAACACCACAATTTCCTCAAAAATCTATTAGAGGAGACCTCTAAAGTTCTTCTTGAACCCCATGCCCTCTCAGAGGCCTGCCATACTGTCTTGTGGTACTGGGGCACCAGCTTTCTTTGGACACCTACCCATGCTGTTTTCTGCCTATTTGTCTGTGGGGTCAATAACCCTTTAATAAGCTTCACACCCCAACAACTCTTCTGTGTCTCCCTTGATCACCACATCCAAGAACTGTCAAAGCAAGAGCTGATAGCTGTACTCCAAAATGAAGCTGCTGGGGCTGATTGCGATATTACACTATCCATGAAAGCCCTCCATTTTTGTCTTCAGATGACTATGAAACATCACTTACCTCTTTGCCATATCTCTCTGTCTGGTTGTTCTCAAGCCCTCTTCTTTGTGTAATGGGTAGTTTTTTAGGATGAACTATTTCATGAAGCTTTAATCCGGGGGCTAATGTTGTATTTATCACTAGAGAAAGTCAGAGAACATTGATAAGAAAGGTTTTGATTTGTTTTGTTTGGCTGATTGCTATGTTGTACGGACATGAATTAAGCATTCAGAACAAATTGTGTGACTGATTCAACTTTAATGACCTTTCTTTACAGTTTTACCCTCAAAACTGTAGATTCCACAGGACATAAAGCTCTTATTGACTCTTTCTTAGAGAAACTTTAAAGGAACATAGAACACGGGGAAAATGTTTATAGGTAAAAGGTTCTTCTTAATGTACTTTAATTTAAACTGTACCAGATAGGTATTTCCTTTGTTTACAAGTGGTACAGAAAGAACTGACTCAGAGTCAAAAGATGCGGCTTGCAGTTCTAGCTAAAAGACTAATGAAAGTTCCTTCATCTTTCTATCTTTTGTTGTCTAGCTAGGGTGGTATAAAAGCACATACAAAAACTGTGTGAAACTCTGCAGCAGCATTGTAGAAAAACAGAAACACACCTTTTCTGTATTTTGGAGCTTTGCAATTTTTTCACATGTGGTCAGTCTCACTGTTGAGTAGCTTCTTACTGTGGCAATCAGAGTACATTTGGGGCATGACTTAACTAACCTATCATGTAAATTACAGCCATAATTGCCATTGCACAGTTCACAAGGAAGGACTAAAGGGACCTGAAGGATTCCATCAGTATGTATGCATATATGATTCAGTTACTTTCGGTGTTATTCTACTTTACCAGTCTTTGGGACCCTCACTAATGATTAACAATATAAGAAACATATGAGACATGCAAAGGCTAAAGCCAGATCTAAATAGGAACCTTTAGAGAGTATCATTGAACACACAGAGATTGTTTGGAGCTTAGCTGTATTATTCAAGTATTTCATCAGGAGATTTACAAGTACATGTTTATGAATGGAAATGTGCAGGCTCCCAGCATTTGACTTCTTAACATGATTATGATGCCACCCCTAGCAAAACAGTCAGTGATGGCACCATCTGTGCACTTAGCTTATCCATGGTGCAATAAGAGAACAGATAACGGTTGTCAAGTTGTTGGGTCATCTCTCAGTAATCAGCTTAAAGGGAGAAAGAGTTACCTTTTTAGGACTTTTCTTTTGACTATATTCTAGTACTAAGAATCATTCTTAGAAAAATATCTCAAAGTACCAATTCATAAACAGCCTTGATTAATGACTATATTAACACAATTTTACCTACTAGTATAATGTAAATACAGCAACAATCAATATTTATTTTATCTATTTTGAGAAATATCATATCATAATCAAATGTGATTTTTATTTAGTGAAGTATATGAAATTTGAAAAAATATATGGTGAGCTTTAGAATTCATGTTTCATGTGTGATCTAAAAAATACCATCATAGGTATATTTGCATGTATGCAAGCATGTCGTTCTGTAGAGAAAGACACAGAAAATATACTGTGTAATTGTAGTGACCTTTACATTGTGAATGAAAATGGTAATTTTTTCCATAGGTACATTCATCAGATAATCTGATTTTTTCCTGTAAGATGCATATACTTACCTTGGAGTTGAATGATAAGCCACAGGATGGAAAGCAGGACCCAAGACATGCTGGCTTCTGTGGGTATCTGAGAAGTTGCAGGCAGTATACTGCTATGGTCTCTCCAGTGGCCAGTTTTATCTCCTTCCAGTTCTCTTTATAAGTTGAGAAGGAACATAAAGTCTCAAATTTTACTTTCGAGTTAAGGGATGTTTCCTAATTGTCTTGCAGACTAGCCAATGAACTGCAGCATTGAAATCCTGAGAATGTTCCTCCCTTGAGAACAATGTTTACATCTGTGCATCTGTGGAAAGGCTCATAAAGGACTCACAGCTGGACAGTTCTTGAGTTCTACCCTGATAGGAATGTGAACTCAGGGGCCCATGCACTGACACATACATATACAAATGTATAAAATGTCATTATTGTGCCTATATTTTAAGAAATGGGCACAGGATGCAGCTCATCTTTCTCTTTTATGGTATGTGTATGAGCACTTTGCCTGCATGTATTTCTGTGTACGACACACACACATGTGGTGCTTACTAAGGTCACAAGAGGGTATTGACTCTCCAGGAACTGGAATTACAGATGGTTGTGAGCTGCCATGTGGGTGCCGGGAATCATTGAACTTGGGTCCTCTGGAAGAGCAGCCAGGACTCTTAAGAATGAGACATCTCCCCAACCCTAAGTGTGTCATTTTAAGAACACAACACCAAGCAAATTCTTATAAACTTGAATAATATAAACCTCTTTGTTTTTAAATATAAAGGAAAATTCTGGTAATATCAACTATAAAAGGTTTTTTGAAGTTCATATGAGGTTATACAAACATGAAGGCATATGCACACACAGACAGAACTGCAAAGAAGCATAATATGTAAATACAATCTTAGCTTCAACCCAACAACGTGCATATGAACCTATTTGAAGTATACAATGAGCTCTGCTTCAGCCAAATAATGCGCTTTGTTGATCACTCAAATGTTGTGTTTTCATTTCTTAAACAGAAGCATAGAGAAGGATAAATAGTCACCCGAGGGCCCAACAACAAAACATGAACTCTGTGAACATCTGCCCAGTTCATTCTCATTTATCTTTCATGCAGTGATATAAGAAAGGGACTAGTAAAAGAACACCAATCCCACTGCAGAAAGGTTCTAAGGCATTTGAAATTTTTGTATAGTATTATGATATAAAAATCTTCATGATATTGAATAATAAGATGATACTCTAAGGACCTTTGAATATTTCCTTGTACACATGTTACATGTAGCTCTGTGCATTGCTTCAATTCTTAGAATTGCTCTCTAAAAATGGCAATACCTAGTTGAAAAGGACAGATTAATTAGAAGTTACTGTTTCAAAATGATTTGACGACTTTCAGGCAGTGGCAAACTAAACTTACTTTTGGAATTCTTCCCCAGCTTGCAAAGCTCCTACCTGCTGCCCTGACTTAGTGTCCTCATACTTGAGTCTGTCTGCCCTCATCCTTCTCTTGAACTGATGCTGTGCAAGCCCATGTTTTTGTTGCTGGTCCAGATGATAGGCATCACACTTTTAGCCTTTTCCACTTGTTATTAAAATAGTGATAATATATAATAATTTGACTTTTAGCAGAAAATAATAAAAAAGTTCCTGGAATGTCATAACACTTATCAACTTCCTATTTTGCATACTATTTTCAGGTGTTTTAGTATCAGTGAACCCGAGAAAGCAGATAAGGGATGGGTTGGATGAAGGAAAGGGGAAAAGATGTCATTAGTAATTATATTTTAATTTCAAAGGTTAAAAAATAAAAATACAACAGGAATAAAGATACTTCTAAAAAGAAAAAATTTAAGTCTGAGAAACATTTAGTTAACAAAGACTTGCAGACTGATTGATTGAAGCAGTAAGGGATACAGTGGTCTGGTGTAGGTTCCAGTGCTCATTCTTGTGGCCTTCGTGGATTTTATAGCTGATAATTTCCCATTCAGTGGAATGATAAATGATAAAAGTTGTAATCTTTCAACCCACCAAAGACAGGAGAAGCCCCTCTTGGGATAGCCCCGAGAAGCACATAACGAAGCACGTCGTAGTTTGAAGGTAAAAGTTTGACGACATTTGATGGGCAGATACTCCATCTAAAGACTCTTAGGGACTGTGCAGATGTTTACTAAATAGCTGACTATCGTCTATAAATTACAACTGTGGTAATAACAATGAGGAAATTGTTTACTAAATGCATCTGGAGCGGGGGATGAGAAATGGCATGTGTGCAGACTTCTTGTTGAATATGATTTTCAAGAATCAACTAAACATTGACCTTAACTTATGACTATAGAATTAAGGAATTTTAAACAGTATCCTGATTACAGAGAGTTTTGTTCCATTAAGGCTTGCAAATTTTTCAGATATTTCATAATAAAGTTTTTGGGTGACTTGGGGTTGCTAGCCTAAATGCTATCTAACAAGAAATAGATTCAGAATTTGTACATTCACAAAATTTACAGTGATTCTCTTGAATATTTAAAGACTTTCACCCACTTTTAATTCTTTTTATTATAACAGTAGCTATGGAGTATAAGTTCAAAGACCATAATTCTCAAGTCAGTAAAAATTCTTACTCATAATTCTTAAGTCAGTAAGGTAGAGAAAGGGTGTGCAGAATCAAAACCAAAGGGTAGCAAATATTTGATGGTAGGCCGTTTTCATAATGGCTTCAATTTGTCTCTGTGATGTAGCTCATGCCAAGAGAGTGCAGGAGTTACAGTGGCTGATAAATTTAAGGTGATCTCCTTTCTCTGAAGCAACTGCCCAGGAATGTATTTGTTCCTGACTGGTGTTAAGATAAAGACAAATACATTGCCTTAACTGATAGATATATCAGAACATTGGAGTTACACAATGAATTTTTCCAAGCTGAACTTTCTAACTCCAAACCTCTAGGAATCCATAGGGAGGCAAGTTGTTTGGATGATGATCATAGCAATCCACTATACAGGTACATCCTAGCCGGTCCTGTAATAAGCATCAGCATGCATGTGTATCTTAAGGGAGCCAACTTCCTTTCCTTTGGCCATACAGTCAAAAGTAGGACAAGCACATAACACAGTAGACCTAATTTTAGGGTTATAAGGAGCCTCCATAATTTTCTAGCTCAGTGAAGAATGAACATGCTGTTATTCATAAAGGCTTACTAATTTGATTCTCCAATAGCCAGCATAAAGTGCCATTTCCACATTCTCCAGGTTTTGTTATTTTAGTAATAAATGTTCTGGATGGTGCAGTATAATCTCAGTATACTAGTCTTGGTTTTCATTTCCCTGTGGCTGATTAAACTGAACATTGTTACTTATCTGTGGGCCATTTGCCTGATTTCTTTTAAGAAGAATCTATTCAGATCATTTGTTCATTTTAACTAGATTGAGGTTTTTTTGTTTTGTTTTTGTTGTTGTTGTTGTTTTGGGGTTTTTTTTTGGGTTTTTTTTTTTTTTTTTGGTTATTTTTGAGCTCTCTGTATTAAGTTAATATCACCCTTTTGTCAGGTAGGTAGACACCAAGTGTTGCCTCTCAGGCTGCACTTTCTTTCTTTGTCCTGCTAATTATTCCCTCCACTGTGCAGACTAGTGTTTGATGGAATCCCAGTTGATTGGTTTTTTGGGTGTGTTTCCTGTACCATTGGAGTCATATTTAAAACAGAAATGACTGCTTATTTCAGTGTCTAAAGCATTTTACTTATATTTCTTTCTAGTAGTTTCTAGAGTTTTGGGTGTTACATTTGGGTATTTTATTCTTTGCAGTTTACTAGAGTACATGATGAGAAGTTGGGGTAAAATACTAATACTCTGACCATGAATAATTAATGTTCCCAGCACCATTTACTGCAGTTGTCATCTTCCCTGTGATCTAGTCTTATTTTACTTCTTAAGGGTCAGTTGGCTATGGAGGTGTGGGTTTATTTTGAGCCACTCTGTGTTCTTCCGATGCTCTGAGTGTTTTTCTGAACCCTGCACCATGTTGCTTTGGTGATATGGCTCTGTGACATGTTTTGAAATCACTTACTGCATTGTCATGTCTCCAGTTCTGTTTGTTCATTTCCTTTGGCTTATTTGGGTTTCTTTGTGCTCCTATTATATTTTAAGGTTTTTTTCCCCTTCTCTATTCTGTGAAGAATGTCATTGTACTTTGACAGAGAATACATTGAATCTGTAAATTGTTTAGGAAGTACAGACATTTTAATAAAATTTTATTATTCAAATCATGGATGTTTGAGTATGAGGGGGTTGCTCCTTTTTTTGTTTCAATGTATTTTATTTTTTAAAAAAAGATTAAATTTTGTGTGTGTATCTATGAATGTGTGCTTGTATGTAAGTGCACTATGTGAGTACAGTACTCATGGATCCCAGAACAGGGCATTAGGTCTTCTGGAACTGGAGTTAAATATGGTTGTTATTAGCCACTATGTGGATACTGGGAATCCAGAGAGCAGCAAACACTCTTAACTGCTGAGCTATCTCTCCAGCCCCATCATATTAATTTATAACCTTCATTTCTTCTCCTTTCCTAATTTCTCTGATAAAGATTTTTCTAGTACTTGACTAAGTGAGATAAGAGTTGACATCCTTGTCTTATCCTGAACGTTAGAGAAAATGGTGTTCCCCATTCAGTATGATGTTGGTGGTGAGCTTGTCATGCATTTTCATTATATTTATCATAGGTTTTAGTATATTGAGGTACAATCCTTTTATGTCTAATTCATTTACAGTTTTAATCAGGAAGAGTATTTCATCTTAAGCTTTCTTTATTCCTATTTTAAAAATACACATTTTTACATTCATTTCTGCTTATATGGTAAGCTACATTTATTCCATGTATGTGCATTTTTGGTATAAATTCCACTTGGTCATAATGAATAATCCTTTAAATGTGCTATGAGATTCAGTTTGTAAGTATTCAGTTGGGGATTTTGTAACTGTATCATTGGGGAAATTTATCTGTAGTTTGTTGTGTCATTTCTGGTTTGGCAAGAGTAGAGAAGTAGTTTAGAAGTTTTATGGAGTGTTTGCTCTCCCTTCCTCTTCTAATCCTTTGGCTAGATTGAGTAAATTTTCACAGTGGCGAGGGGTGTTATAGATATTTCTAGTTTGGTGGTTTCTTGAAATCTAGTCTGGGCAAACAGAAAATTCAGGGAACTTACCACCCTATCATCCTTGCAGTCTGAGGTTCCAGAAGGCCTGTTTTCTGCACTTCATCTTTACAGCCTTATGTTGGATTTATAAGGTCGATGTGGGCAGGGTTTTAGTTGTGCTTTTTGGGAGTAAAGTAATAAAAGACATTTATTCCACCTGTCTGATGCAATTTTTCTTCAGGGACTATTTCCTGTTTTATTTGAGACTTGCATTTATTAAGACCTTTTCACCAACCCTTTGATATCCAAAGATCCATTTTCACACTTCCATCCCCTATGTTGATATTTTTAATATCCTTTTGTAGTTGATGTGTTTCAGTAAAGGCTTGTCAGTTTAATTTTCTTTTTGAATATTCTATGTTTTAACTTTGATGTTTCCTTTAATATTTTATTATAGGCAGTTTATTTTTTTACTTTTAAAATTATAGTTTATGTATTTATTTTAATTTGTCAATTCTTTTTATTTTTATTGTTTGAAGTAATTAAGTTTTGACTCATTAAACATAAGCACTGGGCACTATTCACTTCATAAGATTGTTTAGCACAGTGTTCTCATTATCACTCACTTAAAATGATTTTATATTTCTCTGATTCATGAGACATAGTTGTACTTCTGTGTCATGACTTGTTAGACTTACACTGTCTGATAATTTAGAATTTTTCAGTATCTCTTATTTAAATACATTTTATTGTACTTTTGGAGTATTCTAGAAAAAATGTTTTATAACAGTTCTATTTATGAAGATACATGAGAAAGGTCTATTTTCATACCATATCCTGATATAGGTTCTATGTTTTTTTTTTAAATCATGTGTTTTCTATGTCCAACACAGTAGTGTTGTTACAAGTAACTTATATCAGTTGCCTAGGTAACAGCCTTATTCAAATATTCTATAAATGTGATGATTATATTCTTCTTGGTCAGTCTATTAATTTCTTAGAGACAGTCATTAAGTTGACTACAATTACTAGAAATTTAAGGATTCTTCCCTTAGCTTAGTTATATTATATTTTGAGCTTAATTACTAAGCATATAATTTTGGGATTATGATGTCTTCAAGATGAACTGACTTATAAGAAATATCTGTATTTTATGTTGTTAGCATAGAAATGTCTGTGCTAAAAACACTTGTACTAATATTTATCAAAACATCAGCTTTCTCATGAAACATGTTTGCATCTTAAGATTTTGTAATTTGTGTGCCATCAATTTAATCTAACCATTTACAGCTTGTTAAATTATTAATGTGCTAAAGAAACATGCTGTTTGCTTGTGTGTGTGTGTGTGTACACTTGCTTCTTTGGGGGTATCTAAATATTAGTCAATATGACATTTTGATTATTTTATTGGATATTTTGTTATTTCTCTTTATAAACACTGTATAGAGTTTTGTTATTAGGTGAAATTCTAGGTAAAATTACAATGGGCCTAGCATGATAGGTGTGTTGTTCAACTCACTTGAAAAGTTTTGTCAAACTCATAATCATAAGGGTAAATACATTTATCAAAGTAAGAAAGAAAATGACAATTTATATTTTTTTCTACAAACTTGTAGAAGAAACATATAAAGTCTTATATCCCTTTGTGAAAAAAAGAATGATCTTTGAAATTGGCACTGCACAATACCTTTCTTCTCTGTCCCTTCCCCCTAGTACTTTTATCCACAGAGTAAGTCAATTTGATAATTAAATGCCTAAACTCTATTTTTCATTCTTAGATTTGGCATGAAATATAGCTTATATGTGTTATTTGTGAATAATGTATTTCTGTATTTAGTTTTTCCCACGGTCTCAATTTTGTCATTTACTTGTGCATTTAAATTTACTATTAACATTACTATCTAGGTTTGCTTATTTTAATTGTTTTGTCTTTTTTTTTTAGATTTAGGCATTCATTCTCTTTCTGTGTGTGTGTGTGTGTATGTGTGTGTTATTACATGTGCCTGCATGCACCTGCCATGACACATGTATAGAAGTCAGAGAACAACTTGGGCAATCTAAATTTTCTCCTTTTAGCAGGTGGAGTTGAAATCACTCTCTGGTCATATGCTTGACAGCAAGCCCATTACCCACTTAACAATCCCAGTGGTTTCATATTTCATACTTCTTATTTTGTATCTATATATAGCTCATATATAATACAGGACCTCATCCTGCATTCACACCCTTGTTCTCCCTGAAGCTCTTCCTTCTAACCTGTAAACTTGTATTAGTCTCACAGTAGTCAATGGCCACATATACCTATTAAGTAAAAGGCTTAAAAAGAAACACAAATTAAATGCTGCATTCGGTAGCTATAGAAACCACAGTTTAATGCTCAGCAGCCATTGATGAGTACCTAGTGTGCAGCACAGTGGAGATGGAGAATGTACAGATCTCTGGCATCATGACAAATCCTGAAACATACAACAAACCAAGGCTTCAGGATCACTGCAGTTAGAAATATAGTTTCTGCTTTCATTTGGTCTTTGATCACAAAACTTCATTTAGGACAGACATATAAAGTTTATTAAAGTATCTGATTATCCTGTGTCTTCTGCCTTTTACAGTACAATATGGGTTTATTATTCTTACTTGTTAATTTATCCAGAAGACTTCCTGTTGTTGTTTTATATAATTGTATTTATAAGATCTAATACAATATGCATATTATGTAAATACAGCATTGGAGAAATATGGCAAAGACAAACATTCGGTATTGATGCAATCCACCTGCTCTGGTGCCCTCTACCTGTTCCTCATTCCCTGTATCCTTCTCAGTGTTCCTCTTCCCATGTTTCCTATATCTTACTGCCCAGCCCCACACTTACTCATCCTTTCCAGATCTGCTGGGCTCTCCTTACCTTCGCCTCTGCTTAGATATATTATAACTCTATGGAGCCAGGATCTGTGTGTGAGAAAGGACATTCAATATTTGTCTTTCTATAACCTGAATTCTTCACTTAATGCAGAGAAGCTTTAAACTTTGATGAAGTTAAATTTCCACAGCCTTATATACCCCCAGATTCTTTGCAAGCAACCCTCATATTCTCAAGAGTTTGATTAGCTGCAAAATCTTAACCTTTAAGTTCTTTTCCTCCAGGACTTTAATAAACTTCCTGCTTTGTGGAATAATATTAACTTCTTCATTAATATTGCAACTCCCACAAGACATTTAAATCCCTAAACACTCTTTTTAATATTTTTCTTTATTTTACTTCGTTTTTATACTAATAGAATTTAAATTGATTTGGTAGCAATAATATCCTGTATACTGATACATTCTTTTATGCCTTTACTTAGGAGAAAATGTTTTTGTCTTTTAATACTCCTTAATATTCTATATTAAAAACTTTAAATGTCTTTTGGACTAATTTGTATTAGGTAAGGAGCCCTGATACAAAATCTAAAATGCATTCAGCATTATGAAAAGGATTCTTATTTTGGAAAAACTTATGTCAGGCTCCTGAGTATCTCCCTGACCCATCTCTGAATCTATTTATTTATATAAACTACCTTCCTAAAAGATCTGTCATCATTGATTCTTAGCAATCAAATATTCTTACTGTCACTAAGCATAGCTCCCTCAGTTTGGCAAGAGCTCCTGACCCTGTAGCATTACCTAAATGAAACAATCTTTGTGCTTGCAATAAGATCCTGTGGGGTTGATTCAGAGTGAAAACTTCTGTAAAATGATTGCTCAGAGGACCATGCCCTTCAGCCATATGGACTTCACTTTTTCCACCAAGTTCACTGGCTATATTTTTCTACATACCCATGCTATACTCAGAATAAAGGCTGATTTCTTTCTCAAATAATAGTTACATTGTAATATTTCCTATGTGCATCACAGTAAGCTCTGAATAAGGTCCCGCAACCATATGTTGAGTAGTTTTATCAAATACATTTTATTTTAATGTTTTTTCCTATATTTGTGTGTGTGTGTCTGTGTCTGTGTCTCTGTGTATATCTGTGTTTGTGTCAGAAGATGAACTTGTTTGGTTGTGGCAGACACAGTAAATAAACTATGTTGAGCCCGAAGCTAGACACCATTCTAAATTCTTACAAGAATCCATTTTTTTCCCCTGTAGATTGTAGGTGTTCAATAAAATTTGGAGTAGATCATTTAAATTCCCAGCACTGTTATAGAGATCCTGAAATAAAACTAAACTGCGCAATGTTTGTTCTGAGACAGAACAAAAAGATCTCTGAAGATACAGTCCTCCTATACTTTAAAAGAGCACAAATATCAATATAGTAAATAGAGGTGAGCAGTCTTTACAAGTTTAACACACACACACACACACACATATATTACATATACATATTTACATTTATAAATGTGAATATGGAAGACTAAATGTGAATGCATAGCTGCAGAAATAGTCTATGGCTGTTTTTCAGTGTTGAATTGACAGCTTTTGAAGACTTTAAGGTCCTGGATTTTTCTCTGTGCAGAATGCTTTATATTTTAGACTCTTAGAGAGTTTTTTTTACTGTCCATTTAATTTTTTTCTAAATTTGTCTTGATGTTTCTTAAAAAGGAAATGTTTTCTTTTGTTTATTACTTTCCCTCTGTTTTAGTTTCCCATAATATTTTCTTTTTTCCTTTTTATTTATTTTTCTTAAGTGTACACAATTCAACTTTTGTTTTCCTTATACTCACTTTTAAAATCTCCTTTTCTGGAGTTAGTATTACTTTCATTTTAGCATTTTCATTCTCTATAATCTCTGCTCTTCCAAATTTTCTTTCCTTTTTTATTTCCTTCTAAAGATTTTCTGTACTTTCTGACCTTTTACTTCATTTTATCTATCATCCTGTGCATCCCACACACTTTATTGTGCATTTTTTCTCATGCAAATTTCAAGGCCTAACATGTCTCCCTTTGTAGTTTGTGTTATTATTTCATACTTCTCATGTATTCCTCTGTGACTGTGATGCTCACTTGCTCCTGCCATCGTTGTCACCACTGGTGTGCATGGTAGAGCCTCTCGTTCAGTGTTTTGTCTTCCTTTAGCATTTGCTTTTGTTATTTGATGCTGGGTAGCAAAATATCTCACTTTCATATGAAATTATTTTCATTCTCTTTAGCACTGCATGTAGAGAAGGGCAGGCCTTAGATCTCAGCTAGAAAATCCTAGTCTGTAGGAAAGGCATGGATAAATCCTCCCATTGTGGATGGACACTCTAGACATGCCAGAACTCTATCATCACTTCCCAACACAGAGCCCTCAAGTCAGCTCCTCACCTCTTGGCTTCAGAGTGTTACTTGTATTATTGGTTTTAGAGGGGTTGGGTGCCAAGCTATCTGGTATGGACCTGTTCAGCACATTCCCCTAAGCCTCAAGTTGTGGCTGTCTTTCTTTTATACTGAGTTTACTCCTCAGTTCACCAGGAAGAATCCTTATTGCAGAGTTGAAATACACAGTAGTATGTGTACAAGGCAGAGCCAGCAAACTTCCAGAGAAGCATCTGGGTGATTTCTACTATTCCTGTACCTCCCATAGAGTTGTCAAGCTGTTTGTGTTCTAAGCCAAAACCCCAAAATGTCTCAAACAGCCCACTATACATTTTACAAGGGTATTTAGGTTTTAGGACAAGAATAAACCTGAACTATGTTCTACTAGCAATATGCTGGGCACCACCGAGTGTTTTTACAAAGGTGCACATGCACAGGTTTTCTTCCTCGCCAAATTTACTGTGATCTTTCTGTTGACTGGGTCCTTAGAATAACCCTTTTGGGTAGAAGCATACTTAGGCCATCCCAGCTAGAATTCTTCCTTTTTCACTTCTCCATTTATGTTTTAAGAAGAAAGTCTAGACCACATGGCTCATGTGGCTTCTGTGGTGAGACCCTGTTGCATGCAAAGATTGCTGAGGTTATGTCATTCTGAGGTCATTTGAGTCAGTCCTCAGGGAAAGACACATGGTCTGGAGAGAAACTGATGAACTCAAATCTTCTATTTGTGTATTACCTCTGCTTGCAACAAAACAAAAAAAGTACCTGCAATAGTTCAAGAGGCCTTGTCTGTCAAATATGCACATGAGAAATGTTTTCCAGCTATGTCCTTAGGGATTCCACATTGAAAGTACACAGCTTCTCAAGGTAGTGCAGAACACTACTAATGTGAAATGCTGGTGTTGTACTATCACACAGAAAGTTAGTTTTGATGCCTATATTTGGTCAGAAACCATCATTACATAATGAATACTTACAAAGTTAATTGTTTTGTGCACATGAGGAATTTTTGTATTACTTCCTTATTTAATATTACTCCAAACAGAATTAATGACAAATAAAGTCGCTATAAATATAGGGGTGATGGTATCTAAGAAGTGCAGTCAGTCTAAGGGTGAAAAAACACAAAGTAATTAGATGTAGGTATTTCAAGTATTCCTTTATGCTTTATTTTGGTGGGGAGTGGCTACTGTCATGAATTTTTATTTTCATATTTTCCAGTTTTCAGATTTCTACTTCTGCTGTTCATAATCTCTGGAATCAAAATATTTATACTGTTTCAGATGTTAAAAATAATGACTGTACAGTAATACAGTATGTAGTCACGATCACTAAGATTGATAGGTTTAAACTTTGCAGATGAGAGAAAGCATCTCTATTCGGCTTGATGCCATGAATATCAAAGCTACTGTTTGGGCTCTCAATTCATGGAATTAAATTCAACTGTAAATATTTACTCACATGTCTATAATCCCAACAATGAGGTTGAGGCAGGGTTAACATGAATTATTGCATCCTGGACTATGAGACTATGCAGTGAAACTCTAACTCATCAAAGAGAGAAGAGACAGGAAGGGGAAGTGAACAGCAGGGGTCTTCACTTCCTCACTTACTCTTAGCAGTGCATAGTTTATGATGAAAAGGATGGATGGTGGCTGTCCTAAGGTATCTGTTAAGTTGCCTTTCCAAATGTATGTGATCTGAGTGTGGACCTTGATAAGGAGCCACTGACTGCACTTACAGAGTGTCCATAGATGACCAAAGTGAGAATCTAGGAAGAAGATATAGACAGTTCTTCTGGATTTATAAAACAGTGAGGACATCTTGGAAAGCTTCAGTTCTCAGAGCAGGAACAGCTAACTCCTTCTGATACACTGTGTGTTCCAGATCTCTGGTCATGCTTTGCCTCTACGGTTTTCCTCTCTCTCATCATAGATTCTTTTGCTTGCACTTTATGGGCACTGTAAATCTTGCATTAGCTGTCTTGTCCTTCTGGTTTAATTAATATTTGTTCCTGGGTAATGAGTGTTGCATATAAACATATAACACTGTGTTTGATACTTCAAAAATCTCATCTAAACAGGCTTTAAAATTTCTGAAGTTTCCCTATTTTTAAAATGTACCTTTTCTTTGTATTATAAAATTTTAAATATAATTTTATGTAATATAATATGTGTGTATTTAAAGAAGAACACCATATACAAATGCAGAAAATATACTCTAAACAAAACTCTTTGGTTTACTAATAGTCTTAATGATCTGTGTCCTGAACATGCCATACTTTTGCTGGTAGTGTGACTTTTATTAGTCTTAGCATCTCTCTGGATGGCTATATTCCTTTATAAGTATATGAAAATTTTATAAGTATATAATATATTTGTAAGTATATGTAGTCAAAGATTTACATGACAACTGCACTGACAAGTTCTCCTGCCCTTTCCTGGTAAACATTCTCCCATAAATCCTTGGAGCCATTTATCTTTATTTCAGCAATTATTTTATCCTTATATTTATTTACATAAAGCTTCACAATCAGACTGGACAGCATATAGAGAGGTTCAACATTTTCCTCCTAATAGCATGGTAAATGGAAGCTTTGTAAATATTTACTTTGGAGAACTAAGAAATATAACCAGCTAAGCAAAACTGCACAATATGTTAAGTTTAGAGAAAGCTTTTTTGTTAGTTGACACAGTGAATATTAATCATATCAATAATAAAGTAGGGGGAAGGGAAATAATTTTAGAAGTGGATCTTAAATTGGGATGATGTTATTTCAGCAACACAAACTTCATGAATGTCAATAAACATTGTTGTTAGAGATAAAAATACTAGAATTTGCATTCTTAACATTATAGTATTACATGTGTTTTCTGTTTAAAATAGTTTTGCAACTGGTAACATAGTGGTACTGATGGTAAATTTGGATTGAGGTAGAAATGGTGTATCTTAGCAGTAGAGTTCTTGCCTAGCATGCATGGCTTTCTAGGTTTGAATTTTGGTACTGAAAGAAAAGATATGGATGAAGATAGTTAAATTTATGTGCTATTCTGATGCTTAGTACCTATGTGATAAGGGGGAAAACCATCTATTCTCATCGTTATCTCAGCTTTATCATTTGAAGTATATGACAACTTTTTTCTGTAAGATTTTTATAAAGTTAAGTGACCATAACACCCAAAAACTATGACGTGTGTATACTTGTGTTACTATATCATACTATCCTGTTTAAATGCACAAATCTATAATTGGCTATAATTTTTTCTCTAAAAGCTTCTCAAATTTATTGTTTGTTGGTTGACCATGATATAAATCCAAAGTCATTGCTCCACATAGCTTCAAAGCGAGGAGAAAGTTCAATTTGATGTAGAAATTCTAACTGAGATTTAGACTTGACAAAAGAGAAGGAAACTAGGAATATGAATAAGAAGACTAGGAATATGAAGAAAAATTCTAGAAGCATAACAAAATGGAAACAAAGGAACAGTCAAAGAAGGCTTGCCAATGTGAAATATCCTCTAAATATTCCAAGTCCACATCCTTCTCAAATGTATCTGACATAATAAACTGTACATGATGGCTCTGTAATTGACATTTAATAAAACATCAACATGTTGGCAGCCAAAGTACATGGTTTGAAACTGAAAATGGACCCCCAGACAGAGTTATTAATTAACAGGCTGGCAAGCCAAGGACGGGTAAGATTCTGCACAGAACCTTACCAATTCTAAGACAGAAGTGCATTGCTTTTAATAATGCATATTCCACAACAGGTAAGGAAGGCATTCTGTCAGAACAACCTAAGACATACTCAGTCCTGTTTATGAAGTAAAAAGCAAGGAGATGTGAAGAGCTTTTGGGGCTGTCTGGCAGCAATCTGACATTGACTAAGGACAAGGAAGTGGGCTCTAGGCAGGACTCTGACATTAGACTAGAATCTGAAATTACAAAGAAGTAATTTCAGGAAGGAATCTAAATACTAGGCTAGAAAAAAGAAGTAGGCTTCAGGCAAGAAAAAGACTTTGGGCTAGGACAGCAAAGTAGGCTCAGATATTTTGTTCATCATGATAAACCCTTAGAAACAGTGAGCATGAGAGTGATTACGGAACTTTGTTTATTGCCTTGCTTGTTCTTTGAGTGTTTGTGTCTATTGTCTTGCTTGTTCCTTAACTATTTGCATCTATTGTATTGCTAGTTCCTCAACCTAGAACTGACCTTAATATTTGCATGTAATTAAAATGGTATAAAAGCAGACTGAAGGAAAAAAACACAACCAAAACAAAAACAAAAGCAAAAACAAAACAATAGTAGTCCTCTTGCTGATAAGCCATTAATGTATATAACTATATAACTTTCCAGCTCATCAGGATGCCTCTCTATATATTTTGCTTTATAATTATATTTTCTTTGCATGCTTCTTAAAAACTCTTCAGTGTTAATAAGAAGCATCTATAATAGATCACCAGGATGATGACCAAGGATTAAATATCTGTATGTTGGAGGTTTCAGTCCATGGTCAGTTGGGCATATTGCTTTGAGTACACACTAACCCCATAATTTATGGTGGAGAGAACACAGTCATTTACCTCATGGCTGAGATGCAAAGGAGAGAGAAAGTAGGAGGTCAGGGTCTTCCAGTGCCATTTCACATGACTTCAATTATTTGACTGCTTCCCCTTGGGCTCCACCTCTTAAAAGTTGCACCCCTTTCCAAAAGCATCAAAACCTTTACTCTATAGACATTTGAAGACATTCAGCATTCAAATTATAGAAACTATCTTGACAGTGGAAAAGTTATGAATCCTATCTCATTTTATACATGAATAAATCTGAACATATTGAGAATGTTTAAATGATGGTCATCAGGTTAAAAGTCGGCTGTTGGCAATAACAGGACTGCTGTCCCTTCCTGAGTGTGCTGGACTCTCTGACATGAATGTTTTCTTTGTCTCCCTATTTTTTTCTCATCGTCTTTGTAGCATGTTTTCCTCATGTTCTCATGTTCTTTTTTTCTGCCTGTTTGATTCTTCAGCTTTTTGGTGGATCTGCTCATTCTTGCTAATAGCATGAAAGATTAAGAATGTCTTGCTGAAGCTGGATTCTGAAGGCTCCATGCCAATTACAGGCATACATATCCTAGCAAGTTACCATGACAGCCAAAGAGTTTAGAAAGTCAGTTTAATGGCAAGAATTAATTACATGGGGTTGGGCAGGGGGAGGGTTATTTTTTCTGTGTCCTAACTCTTGAGTTTGAATTGAAGCTTTCTCTGAGAGAAATATCACAACTTTTGTAGGTCAGTGGTTAGCACTTCCCTTCTTTAAAGTAATTGAGACATCAAGGGGAGACTGATAAGCACAGTCGTATTTTTTTCTGTTTCCTATTTCACTTAGTTGAATTTGTGAACTTCCTTAAATCCTCTTTCCCATGACAGTTACAGGACTAAGATGTCAACATTGGTCTGAAGACAGATGATGCTTGTTCATTGCTCCTCAAACAACCTTGGAGCTAGTTTTTGTTAGGAAACAGATGTCCTAAATTCAGATTGAATAAAATACTCTACCCCAAGTAGTGTAAAATATTAGGGCTAGATAGTATAAAATCATCAACTTAGGTTTGTCTCCAAAAAAAGCACAAGGTGAAAGGAAAAGTATAAAACATTGTTTCAACTAGGAACTGAATAAGAACAAAAGTGGTGTTGATGTGTGTGGGCTCCTGGAGGCATATATATATATATATATATATATATATATATATATATATATATATAATCTGTAGCAGTCTGATGCAGTCAATAAATATAAATATATTAGGAAGCATTAGGTTGATTAAGCTTTAAAATAGGATGTGGCCTAAATAAATGCTGCAGCAATGGATGAAGCTGGAAAGTATTATACTAAGAAAAATGAAAATGATCAGGTACAGACATGGTACATATACACAGACACACAATTAATTTATTGTCATTAATTCTGTTTGAAGTGATATTAAATGAGTAAGTAATATAAAGTCATCATAAAGATAAGGATAAAGGTGTTCTCATGCCCTCAATAAGTGTAAATTATCAAAAAGTACAGCCAGCCTAAGGAAGAATAAACAAAAAGTAATTAGATGTAGGTATTTCAAGTATCTCTTTATGCTTAATTTTGGTGGGGAGGGGGGTATTGTCACGATTATTTTTATATTCGTATTCTCCAGATTTCAGATTTCTACTATATGAACACACTTCAAAATAAGTTTGCTAACAATCCTTCTCAAAATCTGACCCTCCAGCAACACAGACTTCAACACGGGGAACTTCGGGAAGATGATGCCTATATGATTGTTCATCACTGCATTTGCCCTGTACCTTAGCCAAAAGAATGAGTGATACTGCATTAATTTTGGCACAAAACAGTTTTTGAAAAGGACTATCACTGCCAACCAAGTGAATATGAGCAACATGTACAAAACAAATTATAATTAAGGAGTAAAACTGACAACAAAAAATCAGTCAACTGTGAAAAGAAACTGAAGTTTTTCAAACTGATCAAGGACTCAGACAAACAACAGTGAGAGACCATGTGTAAGATAAATGAAGGAATTGACTGTTGGCAATATCTTGCAGATTTTGCTACTATTTTTTTTAAAGAGAGCAATAAAAAAGACACACACATGCACACACACACACACACACACATACACACACATGCATACATGCCCCCCCCCACACAGAGAGAATGTTATTAGTGGCCTTTAGATGTATTAAGAAATTTTGAACTATATGGTTGATCAAGAACAAAGTAACATCATTTATTAAGTCATTGTATGTTCAAACAGCACTCTTTGTGTATATATGTATATCTTACATATGACTAACTTCTAGCTCCAGACATGAAAAATGGCTACTTGAGATTTTTAGGTTCAAGATTTTTAATTATTCAACATTATAAAAAGTAAAGTGGGGGCTGGTAAGATGGTTCAGAAGGTAAAGGTGCTTTCATAGCAAGCCTGGTGACCTGAGTTCAATCCCTGGAACCTACATAAAGATAGATAGAAAGAACTGACTTTACTAAATTGTCCTCTGAGCTCCACATACATGCATGCATGCATGGGTGTGTGAACACACACACACACACACATACCCCACATGCATATTCCACATGATATGGGGGTCAGGGAAATGACTCAGTGGATAAAGGACCCACATGCAGGATGGAGACAACTAACTCCTGAGAGTTGTTCTCTGACCAGCACACACATACATAATAAATAAATGTAGTTGTTTCATAAGCAAAACAAAGCAAAAATGACAGTGTAAATTGTGTCTCAGAGAGTTATTAACACAAGGAAACAAGTAAGCAAACAAAACCAGCAGGGGTTAAAGGTTACTCACAAGCAGATTAAGACTTCATGTGAAATAGGAATGTATTTCCAGGTCAGAAGAAAGTGTTCTAAGTTTTAAATCTTAACCTCAAGACTCAGCCATATGTAAGTAGCGCTTTACTTAAGAAACTCAGATGAAAAGAACCCAACAACAAGAGTTGATAGGTAGACTCCAGAATTACTGAGTCTGAAAGTTCTCCCTTGAGATACATAATGAAGACCGTCAGAGGCAAGGAGTATTGGCAATGGATGCAATGACACAAATATAAAACAGGGGAATGCCACCATGATAATAGGGGGCATGCACCTTGGCATTGGTAAAGCTACCTCACTCATTAGAGTGAATGCAGCTTCATGTGAGAGAAAACCCAACTCAACATGCTTTGGACAAGGAAAATTTATTGATTGTACAAGAAGTCCCAGCAAAAAGTGGACCTAGTTCAACAATTGTTAATCTACCAGTTCAATAACATCTTAGGAAGTGCAGTTAAATTTTGTTTATCTCCCTGCTCTATCTTGTTCACATCATCTCAGATCACAGCACAGCTGAAGCAATACCAGATGTCAACAACCAGTAGAAAGGATGAATGGAGAAATATTCCTCAGAAATTTCCCAACATGCATCCTCCCTCATCCACAGGGACAAAATGGGGAGTTACCCATCTACTTACAAATCTCTGGCAAAACAAAATTGTGATTGTTATGAATGGGTTACCATAACATGTATGGAGTGGTTCCCATCATTCTAAAACTGGAGAGCTAGACTAAATTAGAGTTATTAAAGCAAGGGAGGGAGTATTTGGTACCCAACCAACCATGTTGGTTCTACCATATGTTAATGATGCTGAAGATGTTAAAGACAATGTGGTTATGTTGTTGACAGACTATCAGATTTTTCTTTTAATCCAGGAATTTAGATGCTTATGCAAGATCTCACAACTTAAAATTTATTTCTATGAAACCAAAAACAGTTTAAAAAATAAACTCTGTGTGGTCAACATCTTCAGTTTAGACCAAATAAAACACATCTGCAATCCAAACCCAGCCAACAGGTCTTCAGTTTGTAACTTCTTGTTTATGTTCATTTCTTTAACTAAAACATTCTCTATTTAGAAAGGGAAGTTCACTTTAACTATGCTAGTAGTTGACATAAAAATATCTGTGACTAAATTTTTTAATAAACGTATTTTACTGGATTGTAGAACACTCCCAAAATAACAAAGTGAATAAAAATTTCAGAAGAAAGAGTAGCAAGGAAATAGAACAAGGTGCTTACATATATAATTTTAAAAAAACTGGATGTTCTAAGTTGACAAATTTAAAGAGTCAAGATGCTGCTAGTTATTTAGCAATGAATGCACTCCCCGCTCCCCCCAGTGGCTTATGATTTTGTTTTGTCCTCTCTGTTCTGTTTTGTTTTCATTACAGGGTATATAAATCCCCTCCAAATGAGGACATTTAAGACTTCAAGACATTTGAGCAGTCAATATTGTAGTAAAAATAAAGGGGGAAATCAACTAATTAGAGTTTTACAGTTTATACATTCCTTTAGCCATCTCCCTCAGAATATGGAAAGGAGACGATTTAAATTAGCACAGAGATCTTCAAAAGTGTATCTTTCTTAAACGTTTTAATCTCCTCAAAATACAGCACAAACCAGAACGTGTTAACCTCTGAGGCCTCTGAGGGTCAAGAGCGCTTATATGTTTCCATCTGAAACATCGAGGCTTCCATTCTGACCATCTGATCATCGACCCTGGCTTAGCTGTTGCTTCAGACTTTTGCATTTGGTTCCCTTAAAGAAAAAAAAAAAACCTCTCAGATGATCAGAGCATCTGAAAAAATTAGCTAAGTAGATAAATAGATGTAAGGTGATGCTAATAAAAAAAAAAACTAAAAGAATTCCACAAAACGTTACTTTCTAGTGTATAAACTATGTAATACATCAGCAATGGAGAATTAGAAGCAGCAGAAGGTCAGGATGGAAGGTGAGAATCTCACTCTGCAATTCAAATGCTGGTGCAGATAATTGGCAGAATAAGAACAGGGGCTGGGAGGGGGGAGTCATGGGCATAGAGAAGTAGTCCATAGCAAGTAGCCTACCCAGAGGATGAGTTGCAGAGAGTTATGGATGTTGGGAGATTGACTGGGATGCTGCATTTATTCCCACTATCCTTGTGCACTATTATGAAAAATGAGGAACTGGGGGGTCACCATGACTTTGTAGCAGAGATGTTTTTCAGTCTCCTTTATTTAGGTTATGGGGAAAACTCAGAGTCAAGACACTCATGCCAGTCCCTGCCCCACTGTAAGCACCTTAAGTGACATGGTTGGGGCTTTTCTCCTTGGCAATAATGGTGAAAAAAAAAAGAGAGAAAATTATAATTTCATTATAGATATCTTATGTAGGCACAGAAGTGGGGTTACTCTAAAATTAGTAAAGGAAGTGCTTTTGTGTTGCTAGGATAAAATGGAAAATAAGTCAGTCAGGAGAAGTGGCATGTTTTTTGCACCTTAGCCAAGCTTACTTCCTTTGTGGGATTACTGCCCACCTCTCCACTTAAGTGTTAACCCGCTTCCCAGGGCCAATTCACACTCCAAATACCCTGTCAATGGACTTCTGCCTCACCAGATCCATTCATGTTGACACCACAGTGTTTTCTCATTAGTGTCACACACTTTGGCACAAATAACATTTGAGGAGCTAGGTACACCAGACACGTGCGACCTATTTGCTCACTGCAACTATGAGACATCTTGACAAAAGGAACGTTGGCCCTTCCTGTTCTATATACAACAGAGAGCTAGACATGAGGAACTATGCATGAGCAGATGGATTCTGCCATTTACTTAAGAGGACTTGACTTTTATCCCAGCTTTCCTTTGTGTATCTGCTTTTCATATTCTGCCTCTTTCAAAATTAACAATAATTTCATAAATAATTTTATATCCTCTAGAAAGAGCATCCAGAAACAATTCTTTGGAAGACATTTGCCTTATATAATAGTTATATTAATTATTTTTCAGCATTTATAGCAGCACCTGACCGATACAGATGCAGATACTCACAGACAGTCATCCAAGTGAGCGAGGGACTGCAATGGAAGAGCTAGGGGGAAGACTGAAGGAGCTGAGGGGGATTGCCTGAGAGGGATATACCCCATAAGAAGAACAATATTAACTAACTGGACCACCCAGAGCTTCCAGGACCTAAACCAACAACCAAAGAGTATACATAGAGGGAGTATATATATATCCTTCAGACAAATACATATGTAGCAGAGGATGGCCTTATCTCACATCAATGGGAAGGGAGGGAGGCTTGTTGCCCCAGCATAGGGGGATGCTAGAGGGGTGAGGTGGGAGTTGCTAAATGGATAGAGGAGCACCCTCATAGTGGCAAAGGGTAGGAATGGGGGGATAGCATGGGAGGATTGTGGAGGGGTAACCAGGAAGGGGAATATCATTTGAAGTGTAAATTAATAAAATGATTAATAAAAACATTTATAAAAGAACTATTTTTTTTCAGTAAAGATTCAGTAGCCACAGAAAATCAGTACAGAAGGAGGCCTTGTCTTTCTTGATTCCCCAGAACAAATGTGCTATGATGAATTTAGGTTAACCTAGGGATCATTGACAAAGAAACTATGGAGTAGAGCCAGTTGGTAGAAAATCACCAGCGAGCATCTGATACTTACAAGGAAACAGGAATTGGTGGTGGTGGGAAGTTTGGCTTTGTGATTAGCTAGTAAAAAGATAAAAAGGGAAAATCAGCTTGGAGTAGTTGCTTCAAAAACAAGTATGCATGCTGAAAATGGTTAACTAATTTTCAGGGACAGAGACCTTATAAACTCACCCAGGAGAATATTTCTATACCCATGAATTTGACCCTTTCAGTTAGTTCTGAGCCTATAATCCAGACATGACCACAGTAGACTTTATTTTGTGCATCCACACAAATAACATGTTAAAGACCTGGTGTGATGATTAGGTTTGGGGCATTCACACCTTGGGGGCAGAATTCTCAGAATCGTATCCATGTCCTTAAGTGGAAAGACACAAAGAGATGCTTGTATCTCTCTTTTTTCTAATCTTTCTCCCCTCCCATTCTTTTTTCCCCTTGTTCCCTCAATTATAAAACCATGAAGCAGCCCTCATCAGACACAGAACACACAACTCCTCAATCTTAAAATTCCCAGTCTCAAGAGTGGGCAGAAATCAATGCTGTCTCATCTATATAATCTACACATGCTGTTTTGCTGCATCACCCTAGACAAAAAATATATAATATACAGGGTGTACTGGCTGGTATTTGCTAACTTAATACAAACCTAGATGTATCTGGGAAGGGAAAATATCAATTAAGAAGATGCCTCTACAGGACTGAAATGTAGGCAGGTCTGTGGAATATCATCCTGATCTATGATTGATGTGGAAAGACCAGCCCACTATGGGCGGGGTCAGCCTGGGCAGGTAGTCCTGAGTTGTATAAGAAATTGGGCTAAGCAAACCAAGAAAAGCAATTCAGTTAGCAATACTCCTCCTTGGCTTCTGCTCCCATGCCTGTCCTGGCTTCCCTCAGTGATGGACTTATAAGATATAAGCTGAAATAAACTGTTTCCTCTTCAAGTTGATGCTGGTCACAATGTTTTAACTCAACAACAGAAACAACTAAGACATGAATATTCTATATTATCAACTTCTAGCTCTAGGTTCTTAATTTAGTGGCTAAGTTCAGAGGTAAAATTGTAGAGGGATATTCCCACATTTAGCATTTTAAAGAAGACTTGTGGAAGAGTTTGTGTTTTATGTTAATATGCACACAAATCTCGACACTCTTCCAAGTCAGTAACTGAGCAGTGAGCATAGTGGGCTATGTCTTTTGGTAGCATTTCCTTGAGGTTGGACTGGATGGAAGAGAAGTTGCTAACTCACAACATCAGGTGGAGGCTCCTGCTCTTCAGTGGGCAGATCAGACACATGGAGCCTTTTCATCTGACTCATCTAAAATAAAGAAATCAAAATTTACAACGAAACCATTAAGTGCCTAAATACAGCTTAACATCCTGAAAGAAGTAAGACAGGCAAGATCCTAGTAGCAAAGCTAGACCATTTTATAGGATGATTTCCCTAAGCATCCCAGGATAACTTCCATTACAAACATCACCACTGATGCTGTCCTATCAACCTACTAAAGCTGAAAGCCCTAAACATGTAAGACATGGCAAGGACTGTGTCATACATGTTACATATTACATGCTTAAACATACAAATATATGCATCACTTTATATAGAGAGAAATTTATCAGAAGAATAAACTTAGAGTCAAACTGGATAGAATGGGGGGGGGTAGAGAGTTAAAAGAGAGGAGAGGGGGAAAGGGAGAGCTGAGAGAGGGAAGGAGAGAACCTGTAACATATCCCCTTTTATTCTCTTTGTATTTCATGAGCTCTTTTTACAAGGAATCCTAGGGATTTTCCCCTAGGATTCCCTTTGTGTTAACAAAACACTAGGGAAGATTGTCAATGTGGGTGTGCAGAGCTCACAATTCTCACTATTTTTTGATGTGTGATTTATTTCTAGGCACTGCTATGCACAACTGACAGACATAAGGTCATAATGTAAGAAGGGTAGAAATGATGGACTCAGGCCAAACTAGAATTCACCTCCTGTGTTTGAACATCCTTCACTTTTTGGGGTCTACACTTCTGCTTGTGTAGCTTAGCATCCTTGGTGGGTGATAGCCTGTAAGAGAAAACATATTCTGTGAACTGGACACTACCTTAAGCATGCCAGGGAGATCCAACAGAGGATGGACAACTTCCTTTGTCCACTATGCTATGCTCTGCTATCAGGGTTCCTTCTGCTCTCAGATCATCCCTCAGCCTTTAGTTGCAAATTAGGCACCATTACTATCCTGCAATTTATAACCTCGACTAGACATTTTTCTTTTGTTTCTCAGCAGAACCCTGATCACTAATAATGATGGTGTTAAGTCAACCTTTGTTTAAATAATGACATTTAATTAGTCCTAATTCAGCAAGTATTTACCTAAGAGTTATTTTGTATGAATAAATTCCACCAAAGCAAGTCAGTCTTGGAAAGTGATGAAAAAAAGAACTCATTGTGTTAAGATGGAGTTTGCAAAAGAAAGGATCTGCATAGCAATGAAGCCTCTGCTTCTCACTTTGGAAAAAAGCAAAGGGCTTTATTAACCTCTCTCTTTCCCCCACACTCACTGAAAGTGATTTCCATACCCTTAGGAGACACAGAAATTACATTCATGCAGAAAGTGCAAATATTGCAGCTTACTCAAAGAGAATCCTCTGCACAATGTCTACTAGACAAATGTCAATAAATAAATGTGTTCTCTTCTTATAATAAAATGCAAAAATATTTAGCAATGAGGGCTAATGCCAACTCTTGTCATTAATTACAAAAAGGATGCATATTTTGCTGTGAAACATTGCCTGGTAAAGGGGACTTCTAATCTCTGCTCTGAAAACCAAAGCAAAGCAAAGCAAAGCAAAGCAAAGCAAAGCAAAGCAAAGCAAAGCAAAGCAAAGCAAAAAAACAACAACAAATACAAGAACCCCTCCACCCCAAATATGATGTATGGTTTTCTTAATATTTGAAATAAAATAAAATCTGAAGGATTAAGTCATAGACTCCGAAGTCAAATGAAGTAGATAACAGAGGGTCCCTAAAGCACGTGAAGGCTTACCTCTGAACTCTCCGCTGCTGCTTTCTTCTGGCACTTTGGTGTTGGATCACTATAGCAACCACCACAAATATGACTGCTAGGGGAAAAAGCACGCCAACCACTATGGAGAAGTCTATAACAGAAAGCACAGGAACCCTGGTGAGGACACAGGATCTTACCTCTCTCTAGTCTGTCTCTTTTTTTCCTTTATTTCTTCCTCAATTTCTTCCTTCTTTCCACCCCTCCCTTCCTCTATCATTCCCATCCTGCTTTTCTTTCTCCCTCTCTTCTATCCTCTGTCTTTCTCTCTTTCCCTTTCTTCTTTGCTTTTTTTTTTTTTTTTTTTACCCAGAAAGAATCCAGTCATTTAGCCCAGGACAGCCTTATACAGATTATATATCTCAGGTTAGTCTCAAACTTGCTGGGATCCTCATGCCTCCAGCTCCCATGTAACAGAATTATAATGGAATGCCTTTGAACCTGCCCTGACATTTCTATTTGTCACAAAATTTATACAGCTTTTGCCAAATGAACCTGTCTCCCTGGAAAATTTCTCACAACTACTAATATAATGGTTAACCTTCACTGTCATAGTGTCAGTGGAATGGGAAGAGGGAAGACCCACATGAACATTGGCTGGCCCAGGCTCAGTTGAAGAGGGAATGAGCAGAAAAACCTTTGGACACTGCATTTTTTTCTCTCTGCTTCTTGACTGACTGTAGGTGTCATGTGACCTGCTACCTCGTTCTCCCAGTCTTCCCCACCATGATGGATTGTAAACTGTAAGGTAAAACAAGCCCCCCCCCCTCCTTAAGAAACTTAACCAATTATTTTGTCAAAGAAACAAGAAAACTAACAGAATTGGTAAAATGAAAATAGTGTTGATGATAACTGAAGTGCTGGTGTTTAATAAAGAACAAGTAAAACAGAAATCCATGAACACCTTCCAGAGAAGGTAGGCTGAATGTCTTTTTCCTGGGAGGTTTTGGAAGAGAAGAAGGGTGCCTGCAGTAGTAGGAGGGTGAAGGCTGGAGCCTACATGAGGATATAAACTAAGGAGAATGACAGAGCAGGAACAAAACACACTTTAAATCCAGCCTTCGAATGAAAATGAAAGAAATTAAATTCTTGAGATAGCCTTGCTCCCAGTGACAAATAAAGAGCCAAGGCATGAGCAAAAAACTGATGGAGACAGTTCCTGTTTCATATTTGTTCTTTACCCTCCAGCCTAAACAATAAATTCAACCTGGATACGTTGCCATCTCATGTGTCCATTTCTTTTAATACTCATCTGAAACCATCAGGGACCAGAAAGTACACACATCTAAAGAACAGAGTAGGCACTCCTCTTAGTGTGTAGATTAGCAATCCAGTCACAAGAGTAACAGTTTTAAAAATGCAAGAAAAGCTTACACGTGTGATGGCATAGCACACAGGTGGAGGTAGACACTCCAGAAACCAGAATTCAAGATAAGAGAATGGTGTTCATTCAAATATGTAATTCTCTTTAACTTCCATAAAATTATTGTTCAGTAAAGTCAAAGGAAAATAAAACTGGCATCTCTGCTAGATACAACTAAGCTTCGGAATGGTGGTATGAATGGATGCATTTGAGCTAACATTAGAATAATACGTATTTTAAGAACACAGAGGACCTGAATGGGATGCTTACAAACACTGCAAATCAGAGAGAACAAAGTTGTGTCTTGGGGGAAAAAAACAGAGAGTAAATGTATAGTTTAAGGTATAAATAATTAAACAGCAATACTAGCTTCTTCTATTGCTAATAATGGTGGTCTTGATAAGCATACATCATGAAGCTTTACAAAACAAAAAATGTTCTCAATCTGTGAAAGTACTAAAACATAGGAAAATTTTCTTTGTAGGCATCAATGAGGGAGTAAGCATTTAGACAAACACAAAGGAAAGAGAGTCAGTTTTCTTTAATGGTGTGATACCTAGAAGGTCAGCACACGCTAGGGCAGGCCCTACCTCCAGTCACAGGATGGACTAGATGGCAAAGAAGAGAAGAAGACAATGCCTGGAAATTGGGTTGGGAGGGAAGGAAGGGTAGGGAAGGTGAAGCTGGGAGGGGTTGGGAGAGATGATAAATACAATCAAAATACAATGTGTGGAATTTTCACCACATTAATATAAACACAATTTAAAGAAAAAACAAAGAGAAAAATGATTTGGGAAAACAGGTTCAGTTGTAGCTTGGTGGGAGAATGCTTGCCTAGCTTGCACAAGGTCCTGGGTGCAATCTCTAAGACTGACAGCAAAAAAATGAAAAGGAAGAAGAGAAGGAGGAAGAGAGGAGGAGTGGTTTAGAATCATACTAAAGCAGAGAGGGCAAATTAATAAGGGAAACCTAGAGGAACTGTGCTTTGAATGACAATTTGGTCTCAATATAGGTTTATTGACTATAAATGCACCACTCTACAGTAGGGGGGCAGGGACATAAGAGAACCTTTGCACATTGTACTCAATGTTGCTATGGATCCACAACTACTCTAAAACCAAAATCTAGTCAAGCAAATGAAGAGAAGTGGAAAATTTTAGGATAACTAATAAAAGAATAAAAAATGCATAACCTCCAAATTAATAAAAGATTAGTTACTAAAATGGCCAGTTGGTTTATACCACAAAATGAAATAAGAAAGACTAAAAAAGAAGCTTAGATGAGGCAAAACACATAGAAACTACACAAAAATAATTGAGGATTTGTGTCCCAGCATATTAGTAATATGTTCTCCAGCTTAACTTTGAAAAGTAAAGCTAAACCCAATGGTGTATGAGATAGTAATGATTTTAATACTGTATACTTTTTTAAAAGGATGCAAGTTTCAAGAAGACTCAGGAAGGATGAATATAAATGTGAAGATGTTGTAGTGACACAAACACATGTAAGATTATGTCTCAGCCATCTTGTCCTCGGGGAATTGTAGACTTTGAAATGTGTGAAGCAATAGAAATGGACAGTGCAAGTTCCCAATGATGACCGTACACATTTATTGAGAACACATAACCACTCTAAATGTGTATACATTAGATAATAATATCTTGGTTTCTAATCAGGTAGTTCCTGACAGTACCAAGATGTAATATAAAAAAAAATCAGTCTAAGGTTTATTTTATTATTTTATTTATGAATGAGAGTTTAATTGCATGTATACATGGGCATCATGTGAATGGAGTGTCTGAAGAGGCCGGGAGAGCTTGACAGATCCCCTAGAACTGGAGTTACTGATGGTTGTGAGCTGTCAAGTGAGTGCTGAGAATCAAAGCCAACATCCTTCGTAAAAACAGCAAGTGCTCTGAACTGCTGAACCATATCACCAACCCCCAAATACACCTTTAGAACAGTTGGTTTTAAGAGTTCTACACAGCAACTGGTATAACAAAGAAAATAGACTATTAGTTGGGATTATATGCAAGCAATGGTACTGATCAACCTGAACATTGATAGGCACAGGAGGGGACAGTGCAGAGCCCATTCTAATACCTTTTCCTGTTCATACACAGAACATCTACACATATGATTGCATGCTAAGCCATAAAGTAATCTTCAATAAATTTTACTATATGCTCCATATAATATGTTCTCTGATTATCATGTGATCATTCTTTATATTAACTAAATAATAACTAGAAAAATCAGCATTTTGTTGGGTGTTAGGAAGTAGGCAGTGAACATAGTGCCATGGAGGTGAGACTGTTCATGACTTCATGTAGTTCAGCTCAGGTCAGCAGAGGTGGTTGAAGCTTGAGAATAATAAGGAGCTATTTCCTTCTAGAGACCAATTTTGCCATTATGGTATATACTAACGTCTTGGCTGCATTACAGCTAGATCACAAAGACTTAGGCCTTGGAATGTGATCCCTTGACAGAAGTGCCAGGTTGCTGGATTAGAATTCCTCCACAGTAGACTTCTTCTACTGAGAAAAGTCCAAGAAAACATGGCAAGTGTTTTATGACCTTCTTTCAAAAAAAAAAAAAAAAAAAAAAAAAAAAAAAAAAAAAAAAAAAAAAAAAAAACCAAACCAAACAAAACAAAACAAAACAAAAAACCATGAAATTGTTATTGTTTTTGGTATGTGGTTTGGTGACCCTCCCAAGTGCAGAGATAGGAGTGAGTGAGTTTACTTCAGATTATTCATTACAGTTGGCTCTTGTTATTTGTTTATATGCCTCTATGAAAAGCATGTTATCACCACATGAAGCTTGTCCTTATGATTGATTGTAGCTCAAACTCAAGAGAACATAACTCATGTGACTTTTCTTAACCTCAGAGGATAAATTGTCTGATGCACTGAATAAATTTGGCCATTGCATAAGAAAAAGAGGGATGTAGACGGTAGTTAGATGCTGATGGGGAGAGTCAGAGGGATACTAAGATATGTTGTAGTCAGCTACAAATGAGCTCTGGTATATTACACACTAGGGATAATATAGAAAGAATTTCACTGTTCAGCTGAAAATCTGGCAAAGGGATTTATTGGCACCTGTTACCATACAGAAATGTTGAATGTTCTTCAATGTACTTTATCTGATAATGTTTATATACAGTATGTTGACTTTTTTGCACATATAATATGGCTCATTTGATGTGTATAAGAAGTTAGTTTTACTTCTGCTTTTAGAGTCTGTTAGCAAGTCACTGGGTAGTGAAGTTGAAACATGGCAAACATGTTTATAGAAACTAAAGTCTGTTCGGGGACTTTTGCTAGGATAAGAGTCAGATTAAAAGCAGTGATTTGAATATCATATATCCAACTAACTGTTTAAAAGCTGTACATCAAACTGAAAAAATAATTATATATTTGCGTTCCTAATTAGTGGACATAAAATGATTCATTAAAAAAATTCATGCACCATGACTTCACAAACTTCACTGAATAAATCTGAAATATTTCAAGAGAAATCAGGAAATGTAACAGTAAAAAGAATGTTAAATGTTTGAAGAAGCAAATGTGTTTAAACTGACTTCAAAGTTATATAATGCAAAATGTAGCAAAATATCACATGGTGTCTCATACCTAAGTAGAAATACTTAGTGACATAAATAAATGCTTTTTAATATATTTTAGATAGTTGAGTGAAGACAGTCTTTCTGAACAATTTCTCATAGGCTTAGCAAATTTTACTGTCCTAAACTGCTTATTAGGTATGAATTTTACCACAAGCATCGTGGACATTAATGGTGGCAATGGGTCCCAAGAGTGCTGTCTCTTCTCCATGCTAAACAATAATCTCCACCCACTGGAGGGTAGAGCTTGAGGTCTTTTTCCAAGGCCATAAATCTAGAAGCCTATGTATACCAGCCCAACATATCTCTGTGCTTGTGAACTGGTTTTGGTGATCCACTGGGTGTCATATTTCTTCTGGGCTTTATGGAATGGACCAATGAGGATAGTAACAAATTTGTATGTAGAATCTTCACCAACCCAGTAAGATTAAACACCTCCCATAGGTTAATAAGTACATAAAAAGAAAGGTTTCAGGAAGAGCAAAGTCATGGTATAAGGTTATTTTAGTAAAAATCAGAATCATCAAAGAGTTTTCTAATTAAATAGTTTATTCTGTTCTGAATGTACCATACCCTACAACCCCATTCTAATAATGATAAACTGAAAATAATAATATATTGGATAATAATATCATATAACCTTACAAAGTAATGGAGTTTAGAATCTTCATGGAGATAGAAAGTAAAGAAATTTGGAAAAACAGAAAGAGTAAGTTGAAAAAAAAATAGAAAGAGAAAGTTGAAATCTAAACATTAAAATTAAAAGTTATTCTTGTGTTTGAAACTCCTAAAAAGCAATTGAACTTGGGACAAATAGTTCATTCAGGCCTGTTTCTAACCATGTCTCCATTCTCATCCTCTATGAACATAGAATAATATTGGTTCATGAACCCCGGGACAAAGCTCCAGGAATCACACTGGGGCTTAATACACGAGTAACCAAAGCTGGTCTTATCTGGCTCCAGACAACTAACTGGATTCCTGCAGAGAAAGGAGTTGAAGGAGGGCACTCAAGAGAAGAAGAATAGGAGGAGGAGGAAGAGGAGGAGGAAGAGGAGGAGGAGGAGGAGGAAGAATAAGAGGAAGAGGAAGAGGAAGAGGAAGAGGAAGAAGAAGATTCATAGAACTCTCTCCTCTGTGTGGAATATTCTTCATGATGGATGGCAAGTGGGAGCCAAAGTTTCCAGTCAGGCTCATTTCCTCTTTTATGACCTAGTGGGAGACCTGTTTCCTACTCACAGCCTTATCTTCTACCCAAAGATGTGTCAGTAAGAACATCAACAATCCAAAATGCAAGGAAAAGCCATGCTGGCCAGTTTCAGTCATCCTGCCTTGTTCTAAAGAAGATGACACATCCCAAAGAAGAGTCCAATGAAATGTAGGCAGCATGTGACTGACTAGGACAGCCCACCTGTAGGTACCATGTGAGTGAACAGGATAACCCACCTGTAGGTAGTATGTGAATGAGCAGAAAAGCACACTTCAAAATACAAGAAAATAACTCAGAGAACAGAACCCAGAACTGCCATCATAATACAAGTAGTATTCTCAGGAATCCCGTGAGTTAATATTAGCTAATATCTTGTCTACTGTGGAAGTGGAAAAAAAAACAGAAAGCAAAAGAATGTGATATATTAAAGTAGTTTTACAAACGACGAGTTTGAAAATAGCCTTCTGTTTGAAGATTGGCAATGCAAGGGTATTGAAAATCTGATTTGAATGTTACAAAAGAGATCTTGGGGATGGATTGCACACCATAACCATAGTGGATGACTCCAGGAAGACAGCATGATCCAGACACAAATGAACTCAATGAGAATGTAACAGCATGCACAAGACCTGAATAAATCCACAAGAGACAAAATCCCAGCAGAGATAAGAGAAAATAAACACAATGTCCCACTCCTAACCAAGAAGCTATTTGTAATTGACACTTGCTAGGAAAAGGAAGTCAGTTTTCTCAAATGGAGTCTCACTGGGTATGTTAATTGCACTCCAGGACAGACCTCCATGTTCAGTTGGTCAACACAAGATAGAGTCCATGTGTTTCTGTGAAGTTTTGTATTACTTCTGTTTTGCTCTATTCTTTAGTTTTGATTTTTGAGAAAGAAGAGAGAGAGAGAGAGAGAGAGAGAGAGAGAGAGAGAGAGAGAGAGAGAGAGAACATGAAACAGGGTAAGTAAGGAGGTAGAAGGAGGTAGAGAGGGTCTAGAAGGAGTTTGGGAAGTAGAATATAATCAAAATACACTCTATGAAACAAATTGTAATAAAATAATATTTATGAAAAGGGCAGAGAGGTGAGCACTAGAATTCGTCTGTTTTCTGACTGTGGAGTCGATGTGACCAGCTGTCTCATGCTTCCCCTGCCACCATGACATCATCCCATAAGAAATGTCACCCTTAAACTGTGGCCCCAAATAATCCTGTCATATAGTGAGTCACCTTTCTTTGGTACTTTTAATCACAGCAGCAGGAAAAGAACTAATACAAACAGATAGAAAGAGCTTGGCATAAAGGGACAGTTTTCTCAGGCCGGATATGTAGTGTTACCTACGGAAGACTGTGGCAGAATCCTCGCAGTCAGGAGGGGCCCATCCTTCCTTGCACTGACACTGAAGCTCATGGTCACACACCTAGTGGAAGATGGATGCTGTGAATGTCACCATGAGACTTGGTGTACCCTTCAAGGCCCCATTCTTCCATATGAAGTTGATTTTGACAAGAAAGAGACCCTTGCTCTGCTAATTTTCATCTGCCCACATGAAATATGAATGATGTACAAGGATGTCAGTAATGGGTGCTCAGAGGCAGTTTCCCATGCTGTATGCTCCAGAGTGTCAGAGAAGCGTAAGAACTGTGCTCACTAAGTGCTGAAGGTATTCTTTCCCTTCATCACAACAGTTCTAAAACTGTGTAAGGCTCAGCAAATGGGAGATGCCAGCTTTCTAAACTTACTGCGTGCCCCTTGCACTTCGAGGAGCAGTTGGCTGACTTGTATGTCTTCTCCATGTCCACACACTCTGCATTAATGCATACCTGAAATGACGTGGAAACATGAACTTGATAAAGCATTTCCAACAATTCCATCCTGGTCAACAATTGGATGGAATTGAAGTCTTAAATTTTTCATCAATTCTGTCCTCAAACATGGTGGGGGATATGCTTTTAGAGAAAATGGACATTCTTTCATCCAGTAGCTACTGAATTCCAGTGGGACCTCAACTAGTGGTGGGCTTTGTGCCGACTTTCCCTTCCTCTGTTGGAATTTTCCATGGCGTTACATGTTATTGTGAGCTATGTGGGTGTTGGAACCCAAATATTGGTTTTATGGAATAGCAGCATGTGCTCTTAACCACTGAGTCATCTCTCGGTGACCAAATTCAAACATTTTATTAGGAAAACACTAGCAGGTTTTGAAAGAGACAGATCAAACTCTATAATTTGTGCTATATAATAAATTATTTCAAAAGCCCTCCTTAAAATGGTTTTGCCTCTTTCCTGATAGGTACTTCATTGAGTCTAACAGTTCCTCACATATAGGGCTATTGACGATCATAGAACCAAGCATAACAGTAACTGACATCTAAAATTAAGTGCTGGAATCACATCACACATGGTGCTACAGTAACTATCATGAATGGGAAGTAAATGGCATTCTCCTTTGCGCTGTCATCAGAGGAGCTGTCATTCATTGTGCACCCACCAGTTTTGAAGTACTGCAATTGACAGTTTGTCTTTCTGAGCACGAATTGCCTCACTAAGGATAATTTATTTTAGTTCTATCCAATCACCTGTAAACTTCTGCTTTCATTTTTCTTTACAGCTAATAATCCATTTTGTATACATTCTTATCTTTCTTAGCCATTCATCTCTTGATGGACATCTAGGTTTGTTCCATTTCCTACCTATTGTACATAAAGTGGAGTTTATTATTGATATCTCTATAGTAGGATATACATTTCTTTCATGTTTATGTCTAGGAGTGGTATAGTTGGTTCAATTGCCTGAACAAGACCAATATAAAATCAAGCCAGCCACAATTTCTGCACAGAGGCAGGAGATGATCTCCAGGCCTTGTCCTTTATTAAAGAGCTATTGACAATTTATACCTGCTGGAGATGATGGCATTCATCTTCTTTGAGTGTGTGACACTGGTAGGTTTCATGCTCTTGTGTACGTTCCTACATCCTGCCAACTATGAGCATGAAGAGGAGGGTGGTGAGGGTCAGTAGGAATAATAATGAAGTAATGAGGAAAAAGTGTTGGAGAGGATGCTAGGAGAGTTGGAGAGAGAAAAATAGTGTATATCTGATCATATTTCCCTAATATACATCTTGGAGTATCAAGGAATAAAAAATAGGATGCCATACCCAAATATTTATGAAGTTTTATAATGTGATCCTAAGGACATGGTGGACCCTTATTAAATGTTATTGAAGGGATGGGTGCGAGCTTATGTAAATCAAATGCAATAAGATATTGTGAACATGGTGTTCTAAGGGAGACAGGAGGTGATCACGGGTATGGAGTGTGGCATTGCTCTCAATCTTTCCTTATATTTGAGCTTCCTTTGTATTATTGCATTTGAATAAAATGCTCTGTTAAAAACAAGTGGGAAATGTTCAACAGTAAAGATCCAAATGTACTGAAGTAAAGTTCAAAGATGGTTGTTAATTTGAATGGTTTGACATGCATGGAAGATGACTATAGACACTTGGCTTTATTAATAGGGTAGGTATCTATGTGCTTTCTGGCCCTTCTTTAGTCCAATAAGTGAGCTTAAACAAACAGGTCAATTTTGGTACTTCCTTGTCATTTGTCAGGGCAGCTGACTACTACACTACAAGTTGACCCTACAAGCAACTGGGTGATAAAACTCTGACAATGAAAACTCATGTCATGTTGGTGGCCATATTATGCTTCAGAGGAAAACATCCTCTTGTTATGAAAAGATGCATAGGCTGGAGAGATGGCTCAGCAGTTACAAGCACTGACTGCTCTTCCAGAGGTCCCAAGTTCAATTCTCAACCATCACATGGGGGTTCATAACCATCTGTAATAGAATCCAATGCCTTCTTCTGGTGTGTCTGTTGACAATGACATTGTACTCACATACACAAAGTAAATAATCTTGAAAAAAAACAATAAAGAAAAGATCCACAAGGAATGGCCTTGTGTTTCTTGCTTCTGCAGTGCTGGGTGGTGAGCATGGGGCATGAGTGGGTGCAACAGCAGCTGGAAATGGCAGGAGGCAAGGAGAGACAGCATTGGCCCTTGGTGGTAGCATTGCATCACCAAGTTTACCGTGAAGGCTCTTACATCTCTGAACTTACTACTGTGTGAGTTAACAGTTGTCCTAATGGTTTCCATCTCTTTAACTTTCTCTTTTGTTCCTCTACAGCCTTTATCAGCCTAGGAGCATGTGGATTATGATTACAGAATTTGTGATAACCAGCATTGAGCTAAAATCGAGATCCATATGTGGGATAATGAACTGTCAAAGCACAATTTTTACTTGCCTTGTTATTTCCACACTTGGTTCCATTGGCCACCATGTCTATTCCTTGACTGATGTCTTCAGGGTCAAATAATTTACATGTCAGGAAAGATATTGTAAGTCCTTTCCAGGGCAAATCACCTGATCCGCCTTCACAGAACAACTTCCCACACATGACATCTCTATAAACAACAACAACAAATTACAAACTTTATCCCAGGATCCAAATTTCAGTTTTACACAAATGCAAACCAACATTGGCTATTTAATAAATAATATCTCCCCTATAGCTTCTAGTTGTACCCATGCACTGTCCTTATTCTGCATTAATAGGAGACTCAGATATTAGCGAAATATGTTGTTTCTCAAGTATAGATCCTTTACAAATATTTTTTTTGCCAATTGGCTACGTTTGGGATCCCAATTGGGATGGAGCTAGAATATGCTCAAAGGGCAGATCCTTGACCTTACAAAGGTGTCTTGAAAGTTGTCTATTTTTTATTGGTTTACTTCCCTCAGATAAGGTCTGAAAGTTAAATTGCTCAATTTTCCACAAGAGAGCGGTCTGCACAAAGCCAGAGGTCTGTTGACATTTCAAAGCATTAAGTATGGCACTCAGAGTTCTCCCTCTGACCCTGCAGATTAAACTGATCAACATGCAGAGAAGCCATCAGCCGACCAGCACAAAATGTAAGAAAAGCCAAAGCCAGTGAAACCATAGTCAATTGCTGTATGTGAGTCTAGAAGGGAGAGAATGAGACTGTGCTGCTATTACTCATGGTTAGAGAAGATATGAGTGCTAAATCAGGAAGGCACAGCTATTCCACACTCTGCTGCGTGCTTGTCAAGAATCAGACAATGATTCATAGCAAAATTGTAAGGAGGTACTGGACGTAGAAAATGTGGAGATAAATGCCCACCACAGACAATGGCTACTTGGTGACTACGTGGGGACTGAAGAGAGACAAATGTCTGAGACAAATGTTACACTCATTATCTGCTGTTAACACAGTTATAAAAGGCTAATATGATACTCGAATGCTACAGAGGAGGGATGGACCGGCCCTACTACCTTCCTGCACACACCTCATGTATTGCTTGGCTGAACCCTGTGTAGTTCCTTTTCCATAACTGTTTCATTCACACCCTAATATATGTATATAAAATGAATGAATAAAGTAACATATTTAAGTTGAATTTTAAAGGTTGTCTTAAAGTTACAGAATAAAAAAATATGTTTTCAAAAATCTCAAGTTCATCTGGTGTGGCTTTTATCCTTTTTTTTTTTCAAGATGTCAATACTGAAATTAAAATGAGTTCTTTGGGTGAATTGTTCACTTTTCTTGCTATAATCTTTATCATGCAAATCTCATGATAAATTTAAATATAATTATATATGTCCTGTAGTGGTTGTTTTCTGTATAGATAAAAATATTTCTACCCAGAAACTCATAATGAAAAGCACTAGCTTGAAAAAAGTACCTAAAGTACGTCCATTCTTTTCAAATGTTTTTAGATGTATTTATTGTGTATGTATGACTGTTTTGTCTGCATGTATGTATGTGTACCACCTGCATGCCAGGTCCCTGAGGAAAGATGGAAGAGGGCTTCAGTTCCCCTGGAATTATAGGTGGTTAGAAACCTTCACGTGGGTGCTGGGAATTGAACCCAAGTCCTCTGTGGTATCAGCTAGTGCTATTAACCTCTGAACTATCTACCTAGCCTAGAAGTCACTTTCTTTTGAACTAGAATATGACAGCATACATGGGAGAAAATGTGCCATTGTCCTGGTGGGGATTATGGAGAAAAGATTTAAACAATACAACCACTTACTTCACTTTGCAGGGCATGTGTGTGCCATTCTCCACGTGACAGTATCCGTACTTTGTCCCACCTTCATTCTGCTTGTAACATGATATATTTGCAACCTTGGTTCCTGAGATCAGGCACAGATGAAAGTGGCATATTTGAAGAGATAATAGATAGAAAATATAATGATATGAAGTATTAATAAAACATAAAGTTAGAATTAAAAGTACAGATTGAATATTTCTTGCCCAAAATCATTGAGATTGGAAAGGTTTTGAGTTGCAAATCTTTTTATACTTTGAGGTATTTTCAAATAAACCTTGTGATAGCTACAGAATAGGGGCCAACCCCAAACATAAAGTTCATTTACAGTTTCATACATACTTTAAATACATAAACACATAACTGCTGGTCATTATGGCCTACACCACAACAGTGTAACTCATAGGTTTGATGAGACATCTCACTGAGAACCAGGCCTATTCAGTAGTATGTAGGTGATAAATATTAGCCATTCTTCCTGTTGTCTCAGATTATCAATAAGGAAATGAAGATTATCTTTGAGTCACACAGGAAGATACAGAAGTCAGTTATACCCATTTCTCCCCAAGTCAAGCCCTCAAACCCTGAATCTAAGCTGCCCCACTCAATGATGAATAACTCTTATACACTGGCAAACTTTGGCTAAACATTTGATGGGTAATTAACAAAAAAACAAGCTAATATTTATAAAGATTGTTTTTTATTCAAGAAAAATTATATAATATTGCAACATTTTTAATGAATTTCATTTTTTGATATTTAAGATGATAAAAGTACTTGTGACTATATTTTCTGAATTATTTGGATCTTAGGAACATATTAATTCCTTATTTTAACAAAACAGATATATACTGAAAGCAAATAATTTCATGTATAACCAAAGGAAGCATTATAATCAAAATTCCTAACTTCTGAGTGACTAATTCTAATAGTTTTTGAAAGTATCTGTCTTATGCCCACTGTCACCTTCATCACTATCTTCCCTCAACCAGTAACATCCCTGTGCTTTCCACAGACTTTAAACACCCTACAGTACAAGAGAAGAGGGGCTGATAATAGGTTAATGAACTTTCAATTGTTTGATCTATCTTTATTCTTTGATTTTTAAATTCCTCTTCAATTATTCATTGCCATGTAAAACAGTGTTGGAAGAAAAATTCTCACTGATAATTGTTTCTGAATTCAGTGGCTAAGGTAAAGAAGGGCAAAGCAGTGTCTTTGGCTGTGGTCTAGTTTTCCAAATCTCTGTCCCTGTCAACATTTCCATATTTTGCAAGCAATGTGGGATGTTAAGTGACCTTTCTGTCCCATCTTTCTTTTTATTATTAATTAATTATTTCATTTATTTACACCCCAAATTTATCCCCCCTTCTCATCTCTCCTTGCAGAATTCTGTTACATCTTTCTTAATGCCTGCCACAACTCTTTGCTGGGTCATAAATGTAGAAGGTTAAAGGTTAATTACTACTCCTTGTAGAGCTATTGAGTGAAGATGGTTTTAGTCTTTATTAATTGAGCAGTTTTATTTCTTTACTATTGTGAAATATCTGCTTATATCATAATCACATATTTTGGTACCATGAGCTTCAATTTGCAGGATTGTCTTGGAGGCTAAAACTGTGCTTTTTTAATTATGAAATCATGTTATAAACTTTTTCAGATTAATTTAAAATAAATATAATCATTTGTGAATCACAGTATTTGGAATTTGAAGACATCTGCTTTTCTCATATTCTATGGTGGCTACCTTTGAATGAACAATTTAATGGTCTTATCCATTCAATATCTAATAAGTACACTCCATATTAATTCAATGAATAATTTTGATATCAATTAAAGTCAAGCACTGAAAAAAAACTATGGATAAAACATACTACGTCCCTGGATAAGGAGGTTACAAGATTTGGAATAGAGTCAGACAGGAGAAATTAATACCATAACCATCCTTTCATAACCAATCTATTAATAAACATAACCATTCTGTGTGTTACTGCGTAATAAACAGGGCATGTTGAGCTTCACTTAGGCGTGTAGGATTTTCTTTCCTTGGATTGCTGTCATCTAAGAAAACTATGCTGGGATAATCTCTTGTGTACTGTGTAAAGGTTGTCTTTGTGTCCAGCACATCTGGGCACTTGTCTCAATGTTTTGCAAACATCTTCTCCATCACCTTCTTATTGTTTTAATAAAGAGACGAATGATGTATAGCAAAGCAGAAGATAGGCAAACTTCCAGGCAGAAACAGGAACTCTGGGAAAGAGTCAGAGGTGAGAGGTTAGCCAGAGAGCCGTGGAGGAAGAAACAGGTGCCGGGACTTAGTGAAAGGTAGCTAGCAAGCTGCATGGTACAATAGAGCTAGATGGTCGAGTTTACTTAGATGAGCTAGTTAAGAGTCTGCCAAGCTTCGATGCCCCAGTTTAGGGGAAGGCAAGAGTTGGTGGGTGAGTGGGTGGGTGAACACCCTCATAGAAGCAGGGGAGGATGAATGGGTTGGGATAGGAAAAGGGGATAACATTTGAAATGTAAATAAAGAAACTATTCAATAAAAATAATTTTTTTTTAAAAAGAGTCTGCCAAGCTAAAGCCAAGATTTCATAATTATTAAAAAGTCTCCATTTCATTACCTGGGTGGCTGGCAAGCTGAGACTGTCCTGTGGTAAAGCTGGGCAAGGAATACATGAGTTAACCAACAGAACCAGTTTTGTTATTGACTTTAGTTTAGAATACCAGCTCCCATAAGTGTGAACAGGATCACTGTCTCTAGACTCCAGCACATCTGGGTACCTCTGGATTGCTCAAAGGCGTTGTTTTTTGGAATGTGTCTTAGTCTATACTTGTTGGGTATAAAAGAGCTTATCCAGGATCAATTAGAAGGTCTGGAGGTGTCTTGCTTTCTAGGTATTTTGTAGATAACGGATTTTCTTTTTTACTTCTCTCCTCAGTTTTTATTGAATATATTTTTCAGGCATTATGAGAGGTTTCACTCATGCAATGATGCTTTTGAAATATTATTAGGAATATGTAGCTTCATTTATTTTTGAATAAATATTCTCTGTGCCATTTAACTAGAAGTTTGGAAGCATGAAGCAAGAGACCACAGAAATTCAATCCATTGCAGTGTACACACACCATCCAGAAAGTACGAATAATAGTTTTCTTTTTAAATACTGTTCTTTTTTTTTATTTTGCAGAATTCTGTAACCTTGGACCAATGGCTCTTTATTTCCTACCTATACCTTGATAAGCAGTTTGCTACTATTTCCTTCCAGGAGTTCAATACCTTTATAGATTTCACACAGAAGTGAGCACACTTGTACACTCTAAAGTTGACTTTTTGATTGAGCTTTTGAATACAGTTTGGATTTAGCTTAATATTTTCAGCTGCCTGTGTTATGATTTCCTTAGTGAGGCCACTAAACTTTCAGTGAACAGAAACAACCATGGAAATCTCACTAGCTTCTTCACTGCTATTCTGCATTCTACAGGGTCTTTATTAATTTGTCTCCCATCTGGGTTTATGGCCCATCCACCAACACTACTGTCACTCCTGTGTGCACAGAAAAACTTGAATTTGAGATAAAAATGACTTTTGAAAAGTATGTCTCAAACAATGAGTGCATCACAGATGTTAAGATAAAAAGTTATCAACCTGAAAGTAAACTTTTGTCTTTATCTGCTATGTTTAAATTTTTTAGCCTTAAAAATTCCCTCATCCAAGTTGATTTCTCCAGTCCCTGTGTCTGAAGTGTATGGAATCCTCAGCAATAGGTCTTACTTTCAAGTTCTGGGAGGCAACCAAAGGTAGTGGCAATAGTCTGTAATACTGAAGGGATCCCATAGGATATCCTCTGAGCTACAACTCCAAGAGAATTTTCTGCTACTGGTCACTAGGGTATTTCATAAATACTCTATGGATTCTGGGCACATTCTTAAGTGATATTATACAACATGTGTCCCTGTGACCTAGAACCCTTCCCTCAGAAGCATCAGAAGGGACTTTGCAAGCTGCCAAGGGAGCTGGCTGTTGTTCCTTCGACCACGATAATGACCAACTCAACATGATTTCTCCAATGGTGCACTAATGGCACTTATATCTTGAAGATAACCAGCAATATCTAATTAGACTTAATAGCTTGTTCAATACAAGGGAATTCATGCCTGGTGCTACCAATAGTTTGTAACTGGAAAGGTCATAGATGCTAGAGAAGAAATTACTATTATCATTTCTTCTAAATCAATCCAGTATCTAACTCTATTCTAAACACTTATCCTTATACCCATTAACAACCATAGCTTGAGTCTCCTTACCAATGAAGCTTTCAAAAATATTTTTTTGCACAGTATCTAACTCTATTCTAAACACTTATCCTTATACCCATTAACAACCATAGCTTGAGTCTCCTTATCAATGAAGCTTTCAAAAATATTTTTTTGCAGCAGACAGAGGCTACTACAGAGATCCAAGTTATATTGTCAAAGTGTAGAGAATGCATGACTGTACTGGCTGGTTTTATGTGACAAGTTGACACAAACTGGAGTTATCACAGAGAAAGGAACCTCCCTTGAGGAAATGCCTCCATAAGATCCAGCTGTAGGGCATTTTCTCAATTAGTGATCAAGGAGGGAGGGTCTAGCCTGTAGTGAATGGTACCATCCCTGGGCTTACCAGGTCTTATAGACCTGGGTTCTATAAGAAAGCAAGCTGAGCAAGCCAGGGAAAGCAAGCCAGTAAGCAGTACCTCTCCATGGCCTCTGCATCAGCTTTTGCCTCCAAGTTCCTGCCCTGTATGAGTTCTTGTCCTGACTGTCTTTGGTGATGAACAGCAATGTGGAAGTGTAAGCTGAATAAACCATTTCCTCTCCAACTTACTTCTTGGTAATGATGTTTTGTGCAGGAATAGAAACCCTGACTAAGACAATGACCATGGGGTCCCTATCCTTAACACATCTACAACACAGTTCCTACACCTCAGCTCCAGGAACATTATGAAAAAAGAGGGCAGAAAAATATAAGAGCCAGAGGACTGAGATGTCTGCTGCAAGACAGTGTCTTCTAGCTATGACCCCATGAAATCTCAACAACCTCATGGCCTATATAAGACCTGCATTATGATCACATCATTCAACACACAGTGGAAATAGGAGAATCCACAAGACCCCACCCATAGATGAAAAAGTTATAGGAGCCAATGGCTGTGGAGGGAGGGAGAATCAGTTTTCATCACTTTATGAGCACCCAGATAAGTTATGCAATACCAAGTGGTTAACCCTAAACATGTGTATATATGAGCAACACTAAATGGACTCAATAGGTTGTGTGAGTGAGTGAGTGAGTGTGTGTGTGTGTGTGTGTGTGTGTGTAGGGGAGTTTAGGAATAATAGGAGTTGAGAGTGAGAGTGGAGTTAGATAAAAGAAGAGGTAAACTTGATGTAAATACAGTGTACTCATGTATAAAAACTCTAATTAAATATGTTAGAGGAACTTATTTATAATTTTGAGAAGTGACACAGTTTCTAGGAGGAATGGGATAGCTTGGTTCTTTGGCCAAAGTCAAACTCTGTTACTGGGCTGATGTAGACATAGAGGGGATTTTGTCCCTGTGATACTCATCCTCATTAACCTGATGAGTGTTGGGATCACCATGGAAACTCACTTCTAGGTTTATGTATGAGGATGTTTCCAGACATTTGACTAAGGAGGAAAAACCCACCTTGAGTCTGGGTGACATCATCTATGAGCTGTATTCCCAGACTGAATAAAAAAAAGAAAAGCTGAACTGATCCTGGATTTCATCTTCTTCTGCTTCCTGATTGGGGATATAATATAGCCAACTGCCTCCTTGACTTCCCCTTCCTGAAGGACTTCCTCTGGAACCAGGAGCCAAAATTAACCCTCATCTTAAGTTCCTTTGTTTGGGCATTTTGTCACAGTAAAAGAAGTAACAAATCCAGATCCTTACCTGGGCCCCACATATTTGTGCACTGCTGCTGCAGGGTGGGACAGCTGCCCTCCAAGCAGTAGCCATGCCCATTTTGGCAAGGGAAGCCATTGACTCTGAATCTGTCAACTGGGCAGTGGCTGGATTTACCATCACACATTTCAGGCAGATCACACTCATCTTTTGCTGCTCTGCACACAACCCCAGGCTTTTTAAGCTGCAAGGAAGCAGAAATAGAGAGTATGTGTCACCCTTCCTTTTGCCCTGACTCCTTAGATTAACACAAACAAACCATTTAGTCTTCTGGGCTATGGCATAATTTTACTGTGATTCACTTTTGCACTACATCTAGGTCATGTCACTTGTGTTGATGTTGGGCCAATACTCTGAGTCTTCAAACAATTAATTTTTGAATTTGCAATATGAACACTAAAGCAACATAGGAATATAAGAGGCACACTGGGCAATGTCTCAGATGGCATGCAGGGAGTTGTATCTCTCCCTTTGTTGAGTGCTTCTTTGTCATGATTTACAAGATTTAAGTCTGTAACTTCAGGATTCGCTAGTGAAGTGAAAGGGAGACAGATCTGCAAACATCAGATCCGCATACCTCAAGACTTTCCCAGGCGTCGAGTTTCCTCTGTTCTTTTCATCACAGAGTAGGGCATTTCTTGTCAGCTCTTGTTATGGAATGTTATATTGTGAAAAAAAGAAATAGCCAAGTACTGTCTTGCTATATGAATTCTGTTGCAACAGTACCATAAATTTTGCCCTTATTTCCTTAGAAAAACCTCGACTAAAACAAACTCCTCTTCCACTTCAGCAAATCAAAGGAGGCCCATCCTTTGCTAGCTGTGTGAGTAGGCGCAGACCGCATGCACCAAACAACTTCCACTGTTTTAATATCAGTTACAGGATCAGACCAAAACTGTAGCCAGAGTTTACCAACCCTCCAAACGTAATTCCCACGGGTCCAGCCAGCTTGGTTCTCTTAAAACAAACCACACAGAGTCCCTCGAACCCTCTCTTATCATTTAGACATTCTGTCTTTGGGTGTCTAAATCTAAATTCTGTTTTCCAGTAAGCAAAAATGTTTCATGTAAAGTGCCCTCTGATCTCTCCAGTGTAGATCTCTGTTTCTTTTTCCTCCATGTAGTGAGGACAAGTGCTTGGATTTAGATTTAAATAATGTGCTTGTGAATTTGGGCCATGTTTGAAGACAGGAAAAGCTCCAGTCAATTTAAAATACTTTTCTAACAGATCCACCAATACAAGCAGGTGCAATATGATGTGGTCTAGGGATGCCCTGTGGTATGAGAAGCAGCAGAAAGAGAAACTCCCAATGGCTTGCCTTGAGCCATGTTTGTTCATGTTGGTTTATCTGTTAAATACTGACCACATTTTTTATTTCACAAAGATTATACTGTATGAATTTAAGGTGAACAATGTGGCATTTTGGTGTGTGTGTGTGTGCATATCTCTATAGTGAAACAATTATTATGGTCAGCAAATTAATATTAATCTCATATATTTACCTTTGTGCACGTATGTATATGCTTATAGAGAGAACATCTGAAATCCACTCTTAGCAGACTTCCACTACAGTGTCCACTATTTTCACAACATGTGCCTGCTGCACACTAAACCTCCAGCTCCACTAATCCCATGTAACTGCCTGTTGATATCCCTTAGCCAACAGCCCCTCATTTTCCCACCACTGATAACTGTGGCTTTACTCTGTATCTGCACAGTCAACTCTTTTGTTAAATGAAGTCTGATGTATTCCACGCTGGCCTTGAATCCTTTACATAGCCAGTGAAGATTCTGAACTTCCGATCCCCTTCTCTCCACCTCCTGAATGCTGAGATTAAAGGCATGAGCCACCATTGCTGGTTTATACTAGACAAGCACTCTGCCAGCTGAATCACATACCCAGCCCAAAGTCAATGTTTTTAGAGTCTTTATTTACAAGAGATTATGCAGCATTTGTCTCAATGACTCTCTTTTCATTCAGTTGGTATAATGCTCTCATGGTTTATCCTGGCTGTCACTAATAGGAGACTGCCTTAGCCCTGGTTCTGTATTTTGATGCGAATTCTGCTTTCCTGGGAGGTTGCTGCAGACAAGGAGTGAATCAGTATACAGGTGACTTCTTGGGAACCTTCTGCCCACCTTAATTTGTAAAGTAAAGGCTAGAGTTGGTGATTGGGCAGTAGAAGGGGAGGTGGAGTGGAAAAGTTTGGGGGAGAGAGAGGATAAAGAAGAAGAGAGGGGGTGACAGAGAGGCAAGATGGCTGCGGATGTCACCCTCCTGTCTCTAGCAGTCTCAAGTAGCTATTTATATCAAGGTTAGGTAATTGGGATAACAACTCTAATTGTGTGGGCATCTTGTGGATTGAATATTTGCTGATATATAAGTCTATTTGGTTAATCTTTAAGCATTAAGAGTCTTTTTTCTACCAGGTACTGGGAATTGTTATATCTACCACATGGATATGGCAGAGTTGGTCCAAGAGCCACGCCTAGAGTCATAGAGGCCATGGAGCTGATCGGTGGAGTCAACAGCCATGCCAGTGTCTCGTGGGTCCCAGGCTGGTGCCACTGGCCAGCCAGTATCACCTTTAGTTCGGGAACTCAGAGTGGGAACATGGTGGCCAGGCCAGGAGCTAGCCAGACGAATCATTTTTTTCTAATATCTCCTGCAACAGGAGACATCCTATTTTTCACAATTTTTGCCCTAAGACTTACCATTCACTCAAAAGAAAATGAAATAATATCTTATTTGTATTTTTGGATATCTGGCTGAATTTGTAATTAGTTAGTGATTGAGTCTTTATTTTCAAAGAAGGAAAACACTGCCCTGCCTGTTTGACTTAACATAATCACTGGACCATTAACATAGACAAATAATCATAATTATAAAAAAATGAAACATCTGAATCTTACTTGGCATTTCTCACAGCATTCTCCCAGGGCACACTGGAAACCTGCTTTAATTTTACAGGTTTTTGCATCACAGCATTTGTTGGTACATTCCTAGGAAATATCAACCACAGATGATATTTCACAGATGAAACCGGGTATTATTTTAGTACAATTCATAATATAGATTATTTGTCAGGTATACCCATTACTTTGTATCATTTAAAATTCTCCTCAGCACAATAAGGATAAACCAAGACATTATTAGAAAGAGTCTGAGCAGCTGGTGGGTTAATTTTTTTCTAACTTGTTCTTACATATATTTTAACAGACATATTCTTTTTATCCTTTTAAGCAAACATATTCCCCTCAAGTCCTTCATATAAATATTAATGGGTTCTTTTTTCTTGATGAAATATGAGAAAACAAAAGGAAAAAGACATTTTCCAGAAAAATCCAACTTAATTAATCTCATCGGTTATGCGTCTATCTCATCTTCAATTCAACTCCATCCTCAACATAGATACTGAATATTATTAAATTAGTCTTTCACATGCATACTTTGTCCATTAATTCAATTCTAGTACATATCCCAGAATAACCACTAATGTGATCCAACACATTTGTCAGGGACATCACATTGCAATGCCAAATAGTTGAACTCCCATGAAAGCAATATAATTTATTTTGATTTTGGTGTTTTTGAGAGATCCAAACTCCAAACCCTTTCTGCAGTGGTTCTAGAGAACCTAGAACCTCAGGCAATTTCCATTGCATCTGTCAAGATTCCTATTGAAAAGTGAGACTTCAACTGTTTCAATATTTTTAGAATTAAAACTACTTCCTTTAATTTAAGTATAAACACCACCAGGGGAAGATCATCCTTGAAATTGGAATAAACAAATCTTTAATCTTATTCTGAAGTCACCGTAAAGCTAATCCTCAGAAGAAATCATGCATCACTCCTGTTAAATGCAATAATGGGATTAGGGCAGAACCCTACTCAGAATTTTGGCTGGCCTGTGAAGAGGATGAGATCTGGACAAGGGTTGTGACACTGACAACTTCTGAGTCTTGACAGATGTGAGAAATGTGATGTAGCAATCCATCCTGCAAGTGAGTGTGGGAGTCATTAAGTAAGACCCGGGTCTAGATGTTGACTCTTGCTCAAGTCAGGTCTGTGAGCCTGGGAAAGCAAATAATTTACTCTCTAAATAATGCCATATTGCTATGCCGAAAGTGCTGCTCAATAGCCAACAGTCACTTGAGCTACCTGAAGAATCTCAACCAGAATGCTAGGGATGAAGACACAAAATGCATATTGGTGAGGGGTGTTGCAAAGTAAGGTTGAAAAGAGATCTAGTGAGGAGGATAAAGAAATGTTAAGCTCTGCACAACCCATTATATTAGCCTGAAAAATACTTACCTATCCAAAAGCCCCAAGAAGTTCATTTTTAGAGTGGCCTACATAATATGTGTGGGGATATATATATATATATATATATATATATATATATATATATTTCTTAGCAATTGCTAAATGAACTAGATTATTTTAAAGGGCTAGAAGTACCTTGGGTGTGCCACAGTCACAGTCCTCGTTCATTTCCAGTAACTGATTCCCACAGACTGGGGTGGATATGATATCTGATGGCAATGGGCTATTAAAGAGGCAATGGGATAATTTTTCTTCAAGAAACTGTCCGTAATTGACACGACTGCAGGAGCTGAAGTCTGTGGGCATGTGGTACCTATGTAGATGGAGAAGAAGAAAAACCAGTGCAATCATGCTTTCTATATGTGCAGTGATGGCTGACACCAGCTACAGGGATAATTACAAATTACGTCAAAGGTCAAATCCAACACACCATGTGCTAAGGTGTGAGAACATCTACATTTCTATCCTCACCCTCCTGTGTGAACATAAACATCTCAACTTAGTGGGAAAACTGTCCTCAAAGTGTACATGTTGATCTTCCAACAAAAACAAAAGTGCGTCTTAGCCTGTCTATGCCATCCTTTCATCCCTAGATCATTTTGGAATAATGGAATCATGTTTATGAAAAGATCTAAGAACTCATATGCCCTTAGATAAGTTGTCATTTTTTCATCTTATTAATGAAGATGAGGGTTAATCATGTAGCAATATCTGGGAGAGATGACAACTGGAGGAAAGCCAGATCCTTTGCATGGAAGGAGCATGAAAAAATAATCTAATAAAGTGCGCATAAAGGGAAGAACAAAAACGAGGAAGTGTGTATGTGTGTGTTTCTGTGTGTGCAGAAAGAGAAATTCATTCAAGATAAGACTGCCTGAAATTTTTTTCAGTAAGACAGAGATATAAATATCTTTTCCATTTTCTTTCCTGTGAGAAGTTTCTTTTTCTTTTTTCCCTTTTATTGAAAATAGATTTTCCCTCACATAATATATTCTGATCATGGTTTTCCCTCCTTTTATTTCTCCAAATTCTTCCCCTCCCATCCAGAAAAGAATGGGCTTATAAGAAATAATTCTAAAATATAACAAAATAAAATATAATAGTATAAAACAAAAAACTATCACATCAAACTTGGACAAGACAAATCAACAGGAAGAAAAGAGTCCAAGAGAAGGAATCTGAGACCCACTTGTTTGAACATGAAGGAATCCTATAAAAACCCTACACTGGAAGCCATAATATATATACAGACAACTTGGTACAGACACATGCATGCCCTGAGCATGCTGCCTCAGTCTCTGTGAGTTCATAGGAGCTTTGCTCATATTGGTTTAGAGGCCTTGTTTTCTTGATATCCTCTAGCCCCTCTGGCTCTAATACTCTTTGCACCTCATCCTCTACTGATTTCTTGAACTTTGAGAGGAGGAGCATAATCTCATTTAGGACTGGTTGTTCCAAATTTCTCACTCTATGTCTGGCCTTAGGTCTCTTTATATGTTCCCCTCTGGTGGTGCAAAAGGAAGGCTCTCTGATACTGGCTGATCATGTTTCTCTTTCTGGATCCCAGTTACCTCATTCAGAATGATTTTTTTTTTCTAGTTCCAACCATTTGCTTGCACATTTCATGTTATCAGTTTTTTCCTTGTTTATTCTTTTTTGTTTCTTTGTTTGATTGTTAACAGCTTCATTGTGTAAATATACCATATTTTCTTTATTTATTCTTCTGATGAGAGACATTAGATTTTTCTTCAAAAATTCTTTCCTTATAATCATCCACTTTGAGTTTATGGAAAATTTGACAAAAATATAAGAATATTTTGGCACCATACACTATGTAGGTAACACAAGTAAAAAAGGAACGATCTGCCCTAACCCCAAAAAGAGAATGTATTTTTAGTACAGCATGTTTCTTTTAAATTATGTATTGGGGCTGGAGAGATGGCTTGGCAGTTAAGTTCATCCTCTGGCTGCTCCTCCAGACGATCCTGGTTTGATTGTGAACACCTATATGGCAGCTCTATAACTGTTTGCAACTCCAGCCTTAGGAGATATGAAGCCCTCTTCCAGCCTCCAAGGGCACCATATGCAAGTGGTGCACAGATAAACATGCAGGCAAATCAACTATCTGCATGTAAATAAATTACTTATTTATTTTCAGCTGGTATTGTACAGGTTTGCCTGTACAATATTACAGGAGTCAAATATTAAATTATTATGAATTAAGTGAAATAAGTAAAATGAATGAAAATTTTTAAAACTTACAGTAATGTTTGGTTGTCAATACCATTTAGCCTTATGAATTCTTTATATGCCTGGACATATCCAGTGTTTTTACAGAAGTGTCACCAAGGCTGTGGGCACTGTGTCTGAGTCCAGAGCTGAGAGGCTCTATGAGCTGTGTGTTAGCCCAGGAGCACAGCTGGTGCCTTTTTGGTCACACTTCTTCATGGTGGCCCCTGAAAACCTGGGTTATCTCACTTCTTCATGGTGGCTTATGAAAACTTGGGTTATCTCTTGCTTTCTGAATGTTTTCCCATACAAAATTTTGTTCCTGTGACATTGTCCTTTGCTTATTATTAGGTGCTATATATAGTCAAGATACAAAAATATAAGCTTGTTGATTTTACTAAGGTTCTTCTAATTCTAAGCGCAATCTTGAACAAGTTGATGACTATGACCTCAAGGATAGGACCAACCACAGTACATCAAAACCAGGGACACATAACGCATCGCCAACACCCTCACCTTAGTGACTGCTCCATTACACAGACCTCCGATGGACACTTGCAACTCAAGTAGTCATGAATCATGCCAAGGTTGTGACCCATTTCATGTGCCATTGTTCCTGCGACTCGAAGATGGTAGTTACTGTGATCCTAAGGATAATAATGGGGAAAATGCCATGTACTCTCATGAAGACATACTCTTCCTGCTATCTAGTTCAGCTGAAGACCTCTCTCTCTCTCTCTCTCTCTCTCTCTCTCTCTCTCTCTCTCTCTCTCTCTCTCTCTCTCTGACACACACACACACACAAATAGGAAGGAACACAAGTAAGGATATCAATTTATCATTTGAACAATAAGTCCAAAAATGTCAGTGCAACCATGAGACAAAGTGGACTCTCAAATAATCAGTACTTTGGGGATGAACATCTGTGAGGATGCTGAGATAATAAAAGGATTGGTTCTTCAGTGAGATGATGATTATACTTATTTAAACACCTAACAACAGGGCTTCAAAACCCATGAAGCAAAAACACGCAATTGAAAGATAAAGATGAGTAAATTAGCAACTATGTTTATATGTGTTAATGCCTACTCTCCTTTAAGGCTCAACAGACCCAAACAGCACTATAGATTACCTTGATATTATTGACAATTATAGAACAAGAACAAGAGAAAATTTTGTGTCCGTTTATATGGAGCTACTAACTAGACACCAATATCAAAATCAAAATTGTACAGAGTATACTCAAATGTGTAAAAGTAATAATAGAAAATTTTGTGCAACACTTACAAATAATATTTGAGTTAAAGCCCAGAAGAAAAAGTATGAAGTATTTAAGGTGAAAAGATACAACATCTGCTCCATGTATTGTATAGTGTATAGTGTATAAAACAGTATATAGTGGTGAGGCACTAATTGCGTTAAAGAAGAACAAATTTAATGTGGTAATAATAGAAGAGAATTATTAATACAAGAGCAAGTCAATGGGGTTTAGAGAAAATGCCATTGAAATCATCAATGATCTTTGTAAAGATAAAGGAAATTGATAAACACCAATGGCAACTGGCCATGAGAAACAAAAAGGTATACCCAATCAATATTGTAACTAGATAGGGGATAGGCTTATAAGTTAGTGATGTGGTAATGATTGTGAAGGATATCATCAATCAATTTTGCCCCCTGAAATATGTGGACATTTTTTCCAGAAAGATGAAACTACCAAGGTTACTCAAGTAAAGATAATCTGAACAATCTGAATAAATCAAAGAATCAAAATAATCTGAACCATCTGAATAAATCAAAGAATCAAAATAATATGAACAGTCTGAATAAATCAATGAATCAGTAAAATTTGATCAAAAGAAAACTACAGTCACATACAGTTTTACTGGTGAATTTTGTTAACTATTTGGGAGAGATAGTAGCAACTCGATTCCTATAGTGCAAAAGACCAGAGTGGTGAGTATATCCCAACTCCCTGAATGTGGCCAAATTTATTATAAAAGGAAAACCCTTAAGAATCATATTACACAACAATAAAGCTACAAGCAGATACTGCCTTTGAATCTAGATTCAGAGATCCTAAAGCTGCATTACCATTTTAAATTAAGACAATATATTACGAATGCATTGTATTTATCCTAGAATGCAAGGTTAGATCAATATTTGCCATTTAGTTTCTATATTATAACCAGAAACAGACAGTAGGTAGCCCTAGTGACCTTCTCTATAGATGTGGTAGAAAACTTTGGGAGATGCATAGAACCATCATTTGATCTTGAAACAGACCTGAACAACACCAACAGAATGGTAAGGAGAACACATTGAAGACATGAAGGCTAGACCAACTGTTGATCCAGAAAAGTCTGTTGATCTATAAGGAAGAAAGGAACAGAAAGAAAAATGAGAAAACTAACTTTAAAAAAATAAACAATTTCTTTAGAACTCTAAGCAAGTACTAGAGAAATTTAAGTTTCCAACCATTGCTTAAGTATTTACTCGGGTTTTGAAATAGTAAGAAGTATTTTTCCAATACTCTCTTCCACAGAAGTTGAAACCCAAGCATTTATATTTAAGAAAATCCAGTGTTTATCATGTGCTCATGATATTAAATTTTCCCGTTAAATTTATTCCTTATTTCCTGCCAAGAATAGAAACTTTTTGGCCTTTAGTCCTAACAAATGTTCCCCTGTAAATAATTGTTTGGTTATAAGTTAAATGTCATGTATTTTTTTTTAATTTTGTGTCTTTTTCATACTTTATTTTAAGCACTTATTCTTATGTTCTTTTATAATGTTTTCATTGGAGTAATATTTTAAAATTATTTATTTTGTTAACTATTCTGCACTGAACAGAAACAGGTTTGAACCAATTGCACTCATTTGTTAATGGATTTTACTGACTTTAATTTGGCTTTTAGAATTTCTTTATTTTTAATTAGCAATGTTGACAGTGCCCGTCTTAGCCAATGTTCTTTTGCTACCTGCAAAAGGCTTTGAGCTTTGTTCACTTACAGAAAATTTAAGCACCTGTCAAATTTTTAATTCCACTAGTTGATTCAACTTGTTTTTTCCCACTAAACAACATCAATGGGGTAAAATATTGATTCTGCCAAGAAAAATGAGAAAATTAATGGAATTTCCCCGTACTTTCCATTTCCTGTATATTTTGTCTTTTTACTTAACCTGATTTTACATACTTTTTATTTGGAAATTATACTTTGGCATTTTGACATATTTAAAGAATTATCATGTTGGTAACTTATTTTAAATTCATATTATAGATGATTTAATACTTGATTCTACCTTTGTATGTTATCAATTCTCAACATTGATAACATTTATAAAAATAACACTCTTCCCTATTCTGTAGTTACCTATTTTGGTTTCTTTTCCCCACAAATAGAGTACATTTGGACATTAATATTCTTACCTGGTTATCTGTGAACATAGGCATCTTGTTAATTTGTCTAGTAAATGGTAAGACTTACAATTTAAAATTGGAACAGCAAATTTTCCATAAAATTAGTGTCATTTTTTCCTTTTTGAAATCATCTCTTTAACCTTTGACTACACATTTAAATCTTGTCTATGATTTTCATCTTTCTATGCCATTACTCTGTAATATATGAATATACAGCAATTTGACTGATTGGGGAGAGTTCAAATCACTTAGGTTTTCTAGCTACTAAGATCATAGCTCAGGAACTCGCTAAATATCTCCTTAAAGAACAAACTCCATACCAAAGTGTATCTCAATCTAGAAGTCACTTTCCCAGGTGAAGGAGTTGTGTCTGCTGTTCTCCACCATGTTTTTCAATGAGTCATCCTTGTAGTGCTCACAGACTGATGAGCACCTTTAAGTGGGCCCTATAATATGGAATTTTAGTTACGTTCATGAAATCATTGTGGTTAAGAGTATACATCCATTGTGGTGCTCTGTAAACTTGAGGGTTAGGTCACAATGATCCAGGTTTTTTCTGAGTTTCCTGGAATGCTGGTTTGAGAGAACCCAAAAACTTTTTAAAGATCCTACTACGTTGAAATGGCCATACTACAGAAATACAGCCTGGAGCTCTCTCTTCTCTCTCTCTCTCTCTCTCTCTCTCTCTCTCTCTCTCTCTCTCTCTCTCCCTCCCTCCCTCTCTCTTTTTTTCCATATGTATATGCTTATGCATATGCATACACATATGTATATGATGTATATGCATACATATACATATATGTATATATTTGTGTGTATATATATGTATATTTATATTAATTAAGCTTTTATTAACACATACGTTTTGAACTGGTTTGTTATGATCAATTTAAAATGTAAATTATTTCTACTGGACATAGGACACCCATTTTCATGGCATGAACTGTTCCCTGAGGAAGGAGATTCACTAGCCATTTCAAGTCCACAGAGGCAGCTTTCTCCTGTCTCATGTCCACTGAAACTATGAACCTGTGCCGGGGGTGCATTCTTGATTTCATATACCAAGGAAGTACAAGTCTTTTTTTCATTCATTATATTTATTTTAGGTTTTATTAAATGGTCTTTCAAGCAAACAGCCTTAAGTGTAGGGTTTTGACATAATATTCAATATTACTTTGATTGTATAACTTTCCCTAACTCAAGGCTAAAGTCAATCAGTTCTTCTAAATATAGAGTCTCAATTCCTCTTTTCATGATCTGCACTTGTTCTTCTTTTGTGTAGACTGAATAAAACAGATTTCTATCAATGATTGCCTTATCTATATTTAAGAAAAAGGGCACTACTTGGACCCAAAGCAAAGACATATTCAACAAGGACCCATTGGAGTGTGTTTTAAAAAACAAACAAATAAAAATATGTGTATAGCTTCTTAAATCTTACCTACACCCTCATATATCATTCCCATTGTGCAAAGAGAAAATTATACATACGAGATTAGTTGGGCAATATCATGATGCTTTCGTTTGAGCAGATCATTTCCCCTCCACTTAGAGAAGTTTTCCAGGGTGGTGTTGGCATCTGGTGTTATCTTTATTTTATCCTCATCAGTCCAGATTTCGACTCCAACTAAGGCCACGTGGGCATCAAGCTTATTGTAAAGCTGTCAAAAGGGAACCCATTGCAAAGCAATGAATTATAAGAGTGAGATCCATTTTTAAATATTTTCAATGCACTTTGTTTTCCAAAAACCATCATGTAACTCACTTCCTTTCTCACCTGAGCATTACTGGATTTCTCCAGATAAAGTGCTCCTGAATATTACATTTAAGTAACTTCTTGAGAGTTATTTTCAAGATGGAATGAGAAAATGTGGGTAAGAGAGGTTCTACAGCTCCACAGATGGTAGGTCTGCTTTGTTTCTTGTTTACTTTAACTCCCTGAAATAATTTTCTACTAGAGTTTGGTTACCAGTATTTTCTTAAGTGGATTTTGGGAAATAAAGTTCTTCCAAATAAAACTTGACTTATTATCGTTTGGTCCTAAGAACATGTGGTATTAATATCTAATGAATAGCAACATTCATAGTCATTCCTCAAAAGCCATGGCACCCATAGTCCCAGGAATTGCTTTCCTTCCTAGATTATTGTTCATCCATAACAGCACTCAAGAACACCCCTTCACAAAGTGTTTAAAGTTACATTTTGTAAAATATATCATACCATGTTGATGTAATTGGCCATCTCAAGCACTCTCTTTCTTATTTCAGTAAGATTTTTATTGTATTTCTTAAACTAAAAGATATGAAAAAACATAAATAAAAGCTGATAGAAATTAATATAATTAGAAGATTTAAAAAGACAGTTTAACTTATTTTACAGTGATTATAATTATCAGTTATTCATACTTTAAAATTAAAAGCAAAGTGAATCACTTTCAATGTAAATTAAAGAACTTGGAGAATAATATTATATTTTATCCCTTGAAATAGCAGGTCAGCGTATAGATCTTAGAAATTTAGCCATGCATGGTAGCACACCTGTAATCTGAGAAGAGGAAGGCCAAGGCAAGAGGACCATGATTAAGGACAGCCTTGAGTATGTGTCAAACTGTCTCAAGCAAAACCTCAATATAAAAAGAAAGAGATTATTCTAAATATGTCTTAATTTAATTTCTGTGGTTTCCTAAACTTGTAGAAATAGTACAAAGCATGGTTCAACATGTTTCAAATCTATGCACAGTATGAGTCTAACACTACAAGGCCGTAGATTTGAGTTCTGAGATAATTATTTTCCCAATAGTTTTGAGATTCGAGCATTTTTCTTGTTGGCATTAAACACACAGAGAACTTGTTTGGAAACTCACAATTAGAAAATGTCTTCCTAGAAAAGAAATTAAATGGTATTTATTACCAAGGGTTGCCTTTCTCCAAAGAGCCCATCCACTGGGCTTTGTATATTTGACTGCTACACCCAGATTGTAATGTAATCCTACATTACAAATAAACAACTTTATCAATGACAACATGACAAAAGTGTTCAAATGGAAAATTTCAGTTTAAATTTGGATTTCTAAAGATAGTAAGAAAAGAGGGTTTTAGGGCCAACAATATGATCTATGCATATTTATTTCTGTCAGTCATTTATTTCTGAGAAGAAACATTTGTCAGTTTCATTACAAATATCAATTTCATAGACAGAATAATTTATCCATATGGTTCCTATTCTTGATCTTTTTAAATAGATCTGGACATTTCTATTTCACACAACCAGTTATAAACAAGATAATTTTGTGAGATGCATTTATTTGATATAATTACCTCACCATTATCCAGGACCACATAATATTCTATGTATTTCTTAGGTTCTTGAAGCATTCCATCATTCAACTTCTGAAACAGAAGAAAGATCATGATTAAGACAGCATCTTTTGCTATTTATCTTTTATTTAGCATGAAGAGGTTGGATTGTATCTGAGAATCAAGACAGACAATATTACTATTTTAACTCTACTACAACATTTAGGTATGCATACAGACAAGGCTCAGAATGTTAGAAAATGAAGGGAAATGTTTGATTTTATGATTCCATCATCAAAAACAAATTACATAAGATAGAATCTTATATATTATCTAGTAAGGTGTATACTTACCTCTCGTTTCTTATAGGAAGAAAATATTTACTACCAATCTCTATACATTCACAGTACTCAGGAGATTAGAAGAGATAAATCTATTTGGTCCATCAGCATAGCAGTTCACAAGAGACAAACAAATAGATGTAAGTATCAAGTGTAATTAGTATTGTGGGTGGATTCAGTGAGTGACTGAAGGTGTGTGATTAGATAGTGATTTAAAGTAGACAATTAGAAAAAGGCATTTTTAAAGGCAGTCTATACAGTATGCTCCTAAAAATGTGAAACTGAGAATTGAAAACAATGGAATATCATCCAGAAAAGAAAAAAGTCGAAAACACCAAGATCTATGGTTAACTGGCAGTGATATGTTTGAAAAACAGGGAAAGGTCTTTTTGTCAGAATAAATGGAATGTAAATTTTGTAGTTGAGTGTGGGGGGGACATACAATGTAGGGAATGCTGGGCAGAATCAAACAGATATTTGTAATTCATGGCAATGGTTTGGATTTTATGTCACATGTGATGGTTAGAAAGACATCCATGGATTTTAACATGATGCATTTTATAATGAAACATCATTCAACCTAGTAAAAGGAGAGAAGATTCTGCTAAGGTGAGGACATAGAAAGGACCGATACAAGTTATTGTCATGATGATCTTGGGACACTACCTGAGAGCTCAGTAAAGAACTGAAATACATGAAGATATGGACACCATGTGAGGGAAGAGAAGAGAAACCAACAATAATTGCAATACATAGGCCACAACTAGTAACAAACAGTGTCAGTTTGTAACTGGGGTGGGAAAAATGGGAAAGAAGCATATTGTATTTGGTACATAAAACAAGTAGTTCTATTTTTCCATATTAATATTCTGATATCAAATATTTAAATGGTTACAAGACTGAAAATATGTTTGCAACAATAGCCAGTACCTAGATCTCATATACCCCCCCCCCTTTTCTTTTTTTTACAAGAAAGGACTCATATATATATCCCAGGTTGGCTCCGTATTCATCACATTACATTGCCTCCACCTTCTAAGTGCTGGAATTTACAAGCAAATACCATCCATTAAAGCTGGTTTACAAAGTGCCTGACATGGACCCTAGGGTTTCATACACCTACAAAAATTCTACTATCTGAGTGACACGCTAGCCCTACTGAGTCCCATTGAAGGTGGAAAAGAACGTGTGGATTAAATGAGATTACCTGGGAAGAATTCCAAAGCAAAAGAAGAAAACAGTTTGATCAGGACTTCTAGTATCAAGTGACTGACCAGAAAGGGTGACCAGAAAGTTGCTTCAGAAAGCCAACACAACAGCATGTCAGGAAAGCATTGTCATTTCTGCATGGGTCTCAAAGACTTAAGATGGAAGACGAGAGGCTAGTGCCTGCCAGAACCAGAGTGATATTGAGAGAAACATGTAGCCAGAGCAAGTTCGTCTGAGTTCCTAGATAAGGTTGGTGAAATTTAATTCCATGGCAAAGAGAAACAACCTTAGGGCGTTTTGTTTTGTTTTGTTTTGTTTTGTTTTGTTTTGTTTTGTTTTGTTTTGTTTTTAACTTAGATGATTAGATGATTTTACTTAAAACCAGTCTTCCTGGTGCTTACAGATTGTGAGAACACTTGGAAGAGATCATCGAGCAATGAAAGCGAAATGACAGAAACATTTTAGTACACACCTCACAGCTGAACACAGCTGGGCTTGTTTTTACTTCTGTGGTCATAACAGGATTCCACATGAGAAAGAATATTCTATGCTCCAACAGGTAGATCCTGTGTTTGTACTGCTTGCTACTGCATTCCCAGTTCACTGAACATCTCTGAGGAGATATTTTTCATATTTCCACTTCAAAAGAAAAGTCCCTACACATGTGCATTGTTGTGAGATTTAGAGAGTGCTATTGTCTACTCCTAGCTCTCAGATATTATATTTCAGGCTTCTTTTTAGCCCTTAGACAATGTTGATGATAATAGCTTATGCACAGATTCTTACTCAGTAAATAGTGTACAGAAATGTTTGCCATGAGTATAACTATAAACTATTAGTTTCAGTAGTGACTATAAAGTGCAAGTCAAGCTTACTACTAAGATTAGAACCAAAGGCTGGAAAAGTGGCTGAGCAGATAGAACCCTCCCTGTGAAAATGTGAGCTCTGAAGTCCAAATACCCAAAACCACTGTGAAAGATGGATAGATGTAGTGGCCTACCTCCAATCCAGCTACAGAAAAGGCAGAAAACGGGGATTCCTAGGACAAGATGGCTAGTCAGACTATCCAAAAGCACAAGATCTGGGCTCATTGGAAGCCAATATTGTAATTGTGCCTCAATATATAAGATGAGGATCCTTTAAGAAAAGCACTTGACAGCAACCTGGAGTCTCCACAAACACACAGACAGGGTCATGTGTATATGCATGCAATATATATATATATATATATATATATATTATATATAATATATATATATATATATATATATATATATATATATATATAGGTAAAAGATTAGAACTCAGGGGTTAGGACACAAAACAAACCCTACGCACAATCAGCCTGGTGGCAGGAAGAACTATGTCCTGATGCAGTCCTTGGAGCCACAGTGCATCATCCACTCCACAGTTGCTGCTCTCCTGGTCTTCACTGGGGTCATCCTTGAAGAGTGCATGTGCCTGTTCATCCACGCTCTCTGAGCTCAAAGGTTCAATAAAATAATTTTCATCACCTTGACTGATGTAACCCCTGAAGAACATAAGTATTCAGGTTTCTTAACACAATGGTCTTGTTTTGGAGTTGTACAGCCAGAGTCCTGAAAGTCCTCATGACCAGAAAATAGCCCAGCATATCTGCTGCTGACACTGGAAATGTTTCCTCACTCAGTCCCTGCTTTCATACTGTCTCTACACTTCAGGGGGCCTCAAAAGTAAAGGATGCTTTGGAGTCTTAGAAGAGATTAATATTCTAGGCCTATTCCAATTAGCTGTGAATCTAAAGTAATGTTATTTAACTAAGTAGCCTCACTTTTTAATCTGTAAGATGGAAAAACCTAATGAGTAGCAGGGTGGTATGGGGTGGAAAGAGAATAGGGACGCATGTGGTCAGCAAAAATTTCCAACGTCTTCACAAACCCTAGTACTGAAGTCTAAGCTGACTTGTTGACCACTCCACTCTACTCATCCCTGTAAATGGCTGACTGGTCATTAAATTGCTTTTAATATTTACTAGCTTTGGTGCAAATGATGAGTAACTTCAGCTGTATTTTCATTCTTTAATCTAGCATTCCAATGATTTAATATTAGCCTGTATTATATTCAATGAGATTCATTCTAAATTAATTACTGTACTAAAAACAGAGGGTAAAGATCTGCAGTCTCTTCCTCCATAAACCTTTTATTCAAAAATGAGAAAAATGGATGTGTAGAAATCATTTTTAAAACATATATGTATTTATTTAGCATATACACGTGTATCCAATTATATATAATTAGTGTGAAATGGAAATGCACAAGTTTCTGAAACTGGAAGACAGCAAGTGTGGGTTCTTTGTTTCAAATGGTTTAGTTGAAGTACAAAGTAGCTGAAGTAAGATATTTCAATAAAGGCAGATGTAGTGACAAGCAGGAAATAATTTAAAGATACAATACAGGGGTTTGATAAGGAAGTGGAGACTGGAGGCATGATGCAGGGAGTCTTCAAAGACTTCATGATGCCTGATTGAGTAAGTTATTACTTGACCATCCATGAGGTCAAAGATACAAGAAAAATAATGGATTTGTGAGACAATTGATTTGCTTGGTTTAGAACTCATAAAGATGTAGGTCCTTTAAGGTACCCACCTAGATGTACAGAAAAGGAAATTAATCAGTTCTTGGTATTGACAAAATACCAGAGGGTAGACAGACACATATAGGGAGTCAGTAACAGGCAGAAGGATATAATATTTGTAAGAATAAAAACTAAAGAGAAATAAAAGTGAAGAGAGAAAGAAGAGGAGCTACACTCCCTCAAAGAGGCTGACTATAAAAGTGAGTCAGGAATGAAAACAAAACTGAAGGCAGTTCAGTTCCATAAATTTCATGCTTTAAAAAGAAATGGTGTTTTGATGCAAAATTTCAAAATTTTGTAGCTGTTAGGAATCACACTTAACTATATTATATAAGTAATCATATTTGAGGGCCCTCAGACTCATCAAACATGACGTCTGCATCAGTGGGATGTGGAAATAGTCCTCAAGTCTCACCCACCGTAGCCCTTGGCACGTGCTGATGCTGGCTGTGGAAACTTTCTCACTTATGATGTGTCCTTGGTAGTAACAGCTGTCCTAAGAGAAACAAAAGGCATTTGGTAAAGGGAATTCTTGAGAGTTCTTAAACTCTACAGCCAATTTGAATTTGAAATCTTGGAACAGGAACAATTTCTGCTGCTCAGTAGTAAAGTTGGAGACTTTTTAAAAAGTAAATATAAGCATTTTGTCTCAAATTTTAAAGATAGTTAATAACCACCAAATGCTTATTATGCAGTCTGTATATTATAAATATACCATATTATTTCCATAATATACCATTATTTATTACCATAAATATAGTGTAGAATATAACATTATACACTATAAAATGTATTCTATATTTTATTATAATATATTAGTATTAGTATTGCTGACACAGTATAAAATAGCTAAGCACTATTTAGAAAAAAATTGTAGTTGTCTCAGTTTAAAATTGAATTCTCTGAACATCTGACTTATATTTTTTCCTCTTCAAAAATTATACTTTTCCAATTAGGACTGGTCACCTTTGGCCCCTCTTTTAAACTTATGTATTATTCACGTTGTTTGTCCTAAGAGTGAAACTTGATTTAAGTGATCTTGCACAACACACAATGATTCTATTTGGAGCAAAATACTAGTGTTATTTCTTTATGTGATTGTTCCACACTAGGCCCTCCTATCTTGAAAGAGATGTGTCATTAGCCTATGTAACCCCAGAAGGTTTGAAGGTTTGCAACAAAGAAGGGATCCCTGAGGAGGATGACCAGCCACACATTTTTGGATTCCATGGGAGCGAGGAGGATTCTGGGGGACAGATCAAGAGTGGAGGCACTTAGGGTAATATGGATGTCTACATTTAGTATTGAAGAAGTAGTCTTGAGTGTAACAGACCACATAATTAGGAGGTGTGATAGGAAAGAGCTAAAAAATAGCAGGCATGCTTAGCTTTTCACATTACAGAGTCCATCGGCAGAAAACAACCCTAAAGAAAATGTATGCTCCTTCTGCCTGCTTCTCCTGAAAGCTGGAAATGGTTACTGGGGCCATCCTCCACCAATCTTAGTAAGATGTAATAATGTGAAAAAAATACATTAAGTGATTACTGCTGTTTGGAAAAACAAAACAAGACAAACAAACAAACAGCACCAAGGCTGTAAAAGCAGTTTCAGTCCTATTTGCATGGCGAGGACACTGTATTTAGGTCTGTAGGGCACACTCCATTACCGAGGGACCTAGCAGATGTTATACCATGATTTGCGGGCTTGTGGTGACCCTGTTCCCACTGGAATTATAGTATGTCTCCGAGTAGTCAGGTGCAAGGAGCTTGCTGGAGAAAGAAAAGGGAAGATCATGGTTACACACAATGCAAAGTCCAGCAAACAAAGAAGACTTTCCAGGCTGCCCAACAAGTTTCAACTCCTCAGCTTCTCTTGTGCTCCAGACAAGTCTCTCTACACAGGCTAACACTAGGCAGAGAGATGGTGTGTGTGTGTGTGTGTGTGTGTGTGTGTGTGTGTGTGTGTGTGTGTGTGTGTGTGTGTCTGTCTGTCTGTCTGTGTCTGTGTCTGTGTGTCTGTTTGTGTGTGCGTATGTCTATTTGTGGGTGGGTCTGTGTGTCTCTGTGTGTGTTTCTGTTTGTGTCTGTGTGTCTGTCTATCTCTGTGGGTCAGTATGAGTGTGTGTTTCTCTCTCTCTCTCTCTCTGTGTGTGTGTGTGTGTGTGTGTGTGTGTGTGTGAGAGAGAGAGAGAGAGAGAGAGAGAGAGAGAGAGAGAGAGAGAGAGAGAGACGAGCGGGTTGTGAAACAAGCGCCTGTTCACTTGAGAACTGGTTGCTATTTCCAGGAGAAACTTGAGAAGAAGCAGAACTGAGGTCAAAGGTGACAGAAGTAAGAACTCGCAACCAGTTTGGTGAGAAGGCACAGCATTACCCCTGCCCAGCCCTTTCCAGGGAGGCCCTCTATCAAGACACAAACAAACAAACTTTAAAGCGAATTATATTGGACCCACTCAGTCATTTGATTAAGTAATAAAACCTGCCTACTCACATCTCATTAGTTTTTATTTATAAAGTGTCAAAAGCCTAGGAAACTATTATTTTGCCTAATGTGTTTCTACCATTGACTCCTTGGGTCCATTGGGAGTGGGGTGAAGACTGTTGGGTCAGTTTCGGGAGCACTAATGCTGATGGCAGCCTCGCCAGCCACTCTCCACACTTTGACTTGTAGCAGAGGAGGACAATGGCAGACGGACACACACTCACTTGTTCTTCTTCAGGTACAGCACAGCAATCTTCCCATTTACTGTCATTTTGTACCTTAGCTCAGTTTCAAATTTTTCCTGCAACAATACACAAAGAGTTCCCGGTAACCAAAAGGTGGCTATGTCTACCAATTTAATCCTTAGCAAGTAATGCTTGCTTTTCTCGAGCAGTGGACTGTGAGACCAGCTGTCTGTCTACACCATAGACAACAGATTAATCTGTCAACTAAATAGACAAATTAGCTCTGTGTTGGTGTACGCATATATGTGTGTGTGCATATATTCGTGTGCTGATGTGCACATGTATGTGCACTTGTGTGTGTATGTATGTCTGTGTGTGTCCAAGTGTGTGTGAATTGATGTGTGTGTCTGTATGTATATGAATGCATGCACATGTATGTATATGAAAATGTGTATTTCTGGGTATATATACATCTGTGTCTGTATGTGTGTGAACGTGTGTGTTTGTGCTGGAAATTGATACCAGAGTCTTGTAAATGTTTGCTAAGGATTCTACCACTGAGCCATATTCTAAGCTCCTTATTTGACATCTTTATATACAGCCTTGGTATAATTAGCAAGGTTTTATTTGGATCACCATTTATGAAAATAAATATTTATATTTCCAAACATAGGTTAGGGAATGGAGTGTAGGGGTGCATAGGAGTAGAGATATGTCAAAGACATAAAAAATCCCCTTAACTGGAGCCAGCTTAGTGGGTGGCTTAGTGGGTGGCTTAGTGGGTGGCTTAGTGGGTGGCTTAGTGGGTGAAGGCACTATTCTAGTACCTTGTGCTCCATCCCCAGGATTCATGCCGTAGACGTGAGAAACAACCCCTGCCCATCCACCTTCACCCGTTACATTAGGTCACCATGCATCAGGTAGGTATCCAGTAGCTGTTTAAGAGGTAACATAGGCAAGCAATGTGTCTCCAGTAAAACCAAGCTCATCACATTAAACACATGCCTCTGAAGAATCACTCAAAAATTAGCATTATGAAGCTGGAGAAATGGCTCATTCATTAAGAGCATGTGCTGCTATTTCATAGGACCCTAGTTGGACCTCTAACACCCAGGAAAAGGTGACTTACATGCACCAATCTCCAAGAGATCTGATGGCCTCCTTTTGCCTTTACAGGTATCTACCTGTACATGCACACACACCACAGAGTATATACACATAGTTTTTATAGCTATCTACCTGCACATGCACACGATACTCAGAGACACATGGCACATACAATTAGCTTTATTCTAGTGACTAATTAGAAACTTAAGCTAGTGTTGGCTAACAATGTGTTATCTCATTACAACGTAAGAATTGTAAAAATTTTAATGCTGTCTACATAGAAAAAGATACAAATTTCAGATGCCGATTTGCTTTCATTTGCATTGTTTATTTTTTACTCTAATTTAAGGCAATAATTACATGTGTATGATTAAATGGTAGATAGGCAAATAATAGATAAGGTAAGTTATATATAATTATTTGGAAGCATTACAGCATAAATGATTATAAAATATCAAAGTCTACACTCACTGGCCAGCTGAATTATGAGTGAGTGTGTTCTGTCCATTGAGAGACTCAGTCTCCACAAGAATGTGTATAGCATGACAGTGTAAAAATAACCTCTGACCTCACTTGTATACACATGTAAACAGGCATACACATAAAATGCACGTACAAGAAATAAGACAAACATAGACATACTAACCTTTGTCTCTGGCTCTTTGGTCTCTCTTTTACGCAATGGATGAAGTCTTATGGGATAAACCACTTCATATTTCTTGGCTTTAGGGAGTTCTTTTATTGCATTTGCTGGGGGACAAAGAAGGAAGATAAGACATAGTGGTCACGCTCACTCCAGTGGTTGATGCCCCACTGAGACCTCCAGTGATTTATGTCAGTGGTTTTAAACGCAGAGCTTCACTGCGTCTTCATCCCTAGTGGATGAAGTGGTCCACTTGGGATGAAGACACAGCGAAACTTAGAGAACCGAGGCAGGATGCTGGCGGTGGGGTTTAGGAAAGCTTCTTTTTCTTCTCTGTGTTGTGATTTGCAACTTCTCTGAATGTAATCGTAGCTCACTGAAATACTACACTATTTTGGTCCACCTAATAGCAGACAGAACTGAGGGGGCTCACCAACCATAATTGCCATGGGTCACTTGGAATTATAGCACTTGACAGCTTAGCCTAGTGACTTCTCAGAGCAAAAAATATTTATTTGTTTTTATTTTATTTTTCTGAGAACTGAAATTTTTTTAATTTCTAGTGATAATCCACTCTCTGGTCAGTTTGGAATGGTTTTAATTTAGTTGGTCACATAATTTAACCTAGGAGGTTAGACAATGTTATTAAGCTCTGAATGCACTCAGGGTCAGACAGCAATTGAGGTAGCAAAGGAATTCCATGACTTAGGGTTCACTCTTAGAAAATGTTTCAGAAACAAAGCTAGAGCTGAAGAGATGGGTTAGCAGTTAAGAGCACTGGTTGCTCTTGCAGAAGACCCAGGTTCTCCTCTCAAGACCGACATGGCAGCTCACAGCTGTGCTTAACTACAGCTCAGACCTCTTCTGGCCTCCTTGGCTACCAGGCATGAAAGTTGAGTACACACACACATACAGGCAAAATATTCGCATACATAAAATTATATTTATATATGTGTGTATGTGTGTGTATGTGTGTGTATGTATGTGTATATGTATAAAGACATAGTACAGATACTATAATATCTTAACTTTTAGATTTGAAATTTTAACTGCTTGAAAAGCAATGGTGGATTAGGCTGTGTCTGTGATGTGTTGTGTAGTCTATAACTTACAAATAAACACAAACCACTATTGTGTCTTCAAAAGGACCACAGTCATTCAGATACATTCTCATCAGCTGTGACAAGTAAGTCACTGTCATACTCTGTAGCAATTGTACAAAGATTTGCTTTTTCTTTTCTCTTATCTCTTTTGTCCTTTTGTTTGTTTGTTCTTTGTTTTTCTAGGGCCTCAGTAGGCTGGCCTCAAATTCAATATCCCTCCGCTTCCCAATCCCAAACACTGAGCTTTAAGATGCGCAAGACGAGGCCCAGTACACAAAGTCCTTGAGTTGCTCAATTGTTGCAGTCATGATGTAATCCTTGTGCTCTTTATGTTTATGGAAGTTAATACAAATCTTTATGAAATACATATGCAATTAATTGTAATGTTGGTAAAGAAAAGTAATAGTACTATTTACCAAAAATGTTTGAAGTTCTAAAATGTGGAATGGTCATTCTCTCCAGTTAAAATTTCATGATTACTTCATAGCGATGAGATGCCACAGCTCTTGCCAAATATGTGCTAATGGCATAGGAGTAATTCTCTGCTCCTGCTTTAGTTCACTGACACAGAGCACACAATACACCCTAAGGTGCCCGCACACTACCTGGTGTACTATGGTGACTAACCAGCACAATTAGCCCCATAGACATTGAGTCATAAAGCCACTTCTCACTGATGCTGCAGCCTCAACAAATCTCTTCTTTACATGTCACCCTAAGGAGGAGTGGGGCTGCAGAGATGCCTATGTCATCAAGAGTACTTCCTGCTCTTCCAGAGGACCCAAACATCACTTCCTTGAGCACATCTTAGGTGGTTCACAATGCCTGAATCTGTATCCTGGGGCACCTGACACCCTCTTCTGGTCTGCACAAGCACTTGCACTGTACTAGCATACACATAAGGTTTCTCTCTCTCTCTCTCTCTCTCTCTCTCTCTCTCTCTCTCTCTCTCTCACACACACACACACACACACACACACACACACACATACACACACACATACACACCACACACACACACACTTAAAATTGTAATATTTTTAATGCCATATTGGAGGGATGGAGAAAGGGCTCAATGTTTAAGTTATTCTTCTAAAGGACCCAGGTTTGATTCCCAGCACCCACCTGGAGACTGTCTCTTTAAGATCTGATATATTCTCTTGGGCTCTGTAAGCAGATATAAAACTTTTTTTTCTTAGTTTATTAAAATGACAAAAAAGTAAACCTCTTCTTTGTGGGGTTCATCCACAACATGTGTGATCCTAACAGGAAATCAGCTGATTTGTGCTTTGAGTAACAATTGCTGACAACCCCCACCTTGAGCTTCCTATAAATACAGAACATACTCACAGCTACACTCCTTTTTGATGAGAAAAAATGAACAGGGAACTGGGTCATCCTATTCAACAGCAAGCAGTTTTCTGTGTTGTGCTTGCAATTTTAGTTAGTCTGAAGCCTAATATTTCTTAAAACCAGAAGTCACTAACTGGGTTTTAAATATTGGGTCAAAACATATAAGCTACAAATTTATTCCCAGCTCACTCTTTGATGGGGCAACACTTCCAAATAAAAACCAAAACAAACAAACAAAAACATTACTTTTTAAAGTCTTCAGCAAATTCTCTTAGCTAAATGAAATAAGTTTCCAGTTCATGCTGAACTCTTACAACACAATCAGTTCTGTAAGGAAAGAGATAGAATTTCCCTTAGAAAGCTCTGGTTCTCCTGAAAGCTGTAAGGCCCTTGAATTAAGATATTTGAGATGTAGGGATTTCCACACCACAGAAAAGATGCAGTAGACAGACATTGTTTGCCTCACATGTACTCCCATTTGATAAAGACTGGGCAGCCTCCTCCCAGGTGAATAAAATCAAGTTAATTATTTAGAAGCCAGTAGCATAAACAGAGCTAACTGGCATCCAGGGATCACACAAATCCAAGATGTAACACAATATGTTTCATTAATTTATTTTAATGTTTGCTTCCTCTCTCCCACAGAACTCATGTGTTGGGTGAGCTTTGGCAAAACTGGATCAAGAGAAAGACAGTTATTTCGGTTTGTGTTAGGGGTGTGTGTATGTGTGTGTGTGTGTGTAGTTGTGGATTAGATTCTTTTAATCATTCACTAATATAAAATAAAGCAAAGCTCACTAGTGAGATTTATGGAGATGACCTCAATCTAGAATGCTGTTCTATCTGGGTCCATTTTGGGACATTTGTGTATAATAGTGGCATCTTCATTTCCTGTTAAATTTCCTTCAGATCTATTAAATTGTTTCAGGGTTGTGTTTACAGAGGAGACATTAAGCCTTTAATGTAAGTTTATGGATTGACACTGATTCTTTGTCCCCTCAGATACTTGTACTTCTAAATGTTATTCAGTAATAATGAGAATGGGGAAGACTAGAACCAATATTCTAATGAAGTTATTATTTGGCTATGTAGGTTAAATTGTGCCTAATAGCTTACTTTTTCCAGTCACTAGAAATAACAGCTACTTTTTTTTTTTTTTTTTTTTTTTTTTGCCAAAGTGCGTCCCTGGATATACACCTGAAACAGGATGGAGACTTGTCTTTGTCAATGTGTTAATTTATTTTCTCTTTCCCAGAACACTTGCCGTGTCCTTTTAAATATTTGTTTTTACTTTCTCTGTGATGAAATCCCATGTCACTTTTCTCAGGGGATGATGAGGCTCATTACAAGCACTGGGCCCTATTTTACATGGTCACCATCTATAGAGAAATATACAATGAACCAGGTCAAAGTTATTGCCAGCGGGCGCATGCAAAGGGTTCTTATGATGGGGAAGGAGAAATACAGAAAAAGAGGTAAGAAAGCAAAACTTTGTCACCTGCATTTTGGCTATGAAACCAGCCCCCTTGGAATCTAACAAGGGTATTTCAGAGGCTGGATTATGCCTTGGAAAGAGCAACACGAATGATAAAGAGATGCAGTGTGGCATCCTACTCAAGATGAATGCCCCCTTACCAAATAGCAATTGGAATGCCTATTAGCACATCCTTAGAAGGACGGCACACTTTTAGGCGAGACTCTAAGGCTTTACATCTCTTGCTGCCATGTTGCTGATGCAGAGTTGTGGGAAGCAAAAACAGCTTGATGCCTGATTTCTTTGGAAAGACAGTAGCATGCAAAGGCCCTGCCGTTACCCATGGGACTCCGTTACTGAAGCTGCCTGATCAGTTACTTCCTCTCCTTGAACAGAGCTGGATCCCAAGTAGTTCTTCAACTTCTGATGAGAGTGGAGTCACCAAGAGTCCTGGGGATCATGGTTTTGGAAAATGTGAAGAAAGATTTCCTATTAAAAACAAGATTTGGGGGGCTGGAGATAATGGCTCAGTGGTTAAGAGCAGTGACTGCTCTTCCAGAGGTTCTGAGTTCAGTTCCCAGCAACCACATGGTACATCTGTAATAGGATCCAATACCCTCTTCTGTTGTGTCTGAAGACAGCTACTGTGTACTTTTATACATAAAATAAATATTTTTTTAAAAAAATTTCCTAATAAAGGAAAGAATTCCTACTCTTTGATTCCTATGAATTTAGGATTTTGAAGTCAAGCGATAATGCATTTAAGGATATATTAGTATCCTAAATATTTAAGGATATTAAATACAATGTTTACAAGTCTGGAAAACAATGGAGAAGCCATTTTTGGTAAGTAAGTGCCAAAGTAATTGGGAAGGAGGAAGACCCTACTGTGCTTGATGGCTTCACATTTGTTCACAATGTGTTCATTTGTGGGTCCCAGCAAACATTTTATGGTCTAAGAAAACATTTGCCAGCTTGTGTGAAGATTGAAGCTTCAAACACAGAACAAGTCAGAGAAATGTGTCATCAGATGTCAGGCATATAAAATCGAGCTGAGAATTTATAAACTGGAGAGAGCTGCATGCTGTAGCATGTTGTTAGGAAGCAGTAGTTACCACACCAAAATTCTTAGATGTTTGCTTTAACCAGTGAAACAGAGCTGGGTTATCAAGCCACATGGGACTGAAAACTGCTCCTCACCGATAACATAGCAATGCTTTGTGGGTACAGCCCCCTACCAATTAATGATATCTATTTTCTCTAAACAAAACAGTGTGCAATCCTAAGTAATGTAAGTTGCTGAACTGGCCCCAATTACAAGAGCAGATACTTTCCTCAAGTCTTGATGGTCACAACCAGCCAAATCTGCTGTTTTATTGAATTAAAAATTGATGCAATTAGTTCTGATAGATTTTGCTTTAGGACTCAAAGATCATACCTACTTTTTAAATGTATGAGAGCTTCCCTTTCTTTTTTTCTAAAGATACCAGAGGTGACATGTAAATGTTTCATGAAAACCTCTAATTACTCACCTTCACATCCATCACAGTTTCCGGACTGTAGATTCAAACCAGTCCAAATGGTCAGAGGGGGAAAAAAAAAAAACCAAACAGCTAGCCAACATATTATATACTGTAAGACCAGGAGCAGACAGCATGCAGTCCTGTGGCATGCTGAACAGAACCCAAATGGGGTTAACACCTACCTGGAACTGGAGAAAGAAGGAAAGAAACTACCAGAAGACTCCATTGCTGCATTCTGTGATCCCAGGAGCAGTGGCTGCCTCCGCTCACACCTGTGAGGTTGCTTCTGCCCCAGCCTCCTCTTAAGGGAGACAGAATGAAACTCCCTGCTTCATTGTGCACGCTTCAGCAAGTGTTTACTGAAGGTGTTGCACAACCGTGGGACCTGTGGTTCTGCCACAATGGCATGACAGACGGAAGTCCTGGCTGCCTCTTGACTGGTTCTAAAATTTCCTCTGTTAGAAGCTATTGTTTCCCTCTCTTTCTTCTCCATGTTACCCATTCAAACTTAAAATAGCAAGTTTTCAACGCACTATCATAGCTCAATAGGTCACAAGGAGGTAATTGCCTTGACATACTTCGTATATGCCAGGCAGCGTATCATATGCATAATAATATGGAATAGAATTCTTGGAATATTATGTGCTATATAGGATACACACATGCATTATTATTTGGACATGTGATGTGTATATAATATGTTTAAACATATAGATTATCATTTTCAGCTAAATCAATAAAAGCTGTAGGTAATATTATTCTCCTACATATATACATTTGTTTTATATAGTGATTTCTAATTACATCTAGTATATGTGAAATTCTTATTTTCAATCACCTCACACTGTATTCTCACACAACGATGTTCACAAGAAGCTTAGACTGTCCTAAATTAAGATATTTCTAAAGTCAGAATTTCACAAATTCTAGGCTAGCCTCCAACATGCTGTGCAGTTTCAATGAACTTGAACTCTTGATTCACCTGCCTCTAACCCTTGAGTGCTGGGACTTGTCAAGTTTACCTTCACACTCAATTTTTATGCAGTGCTGCAGATCAAATACAGAGTTTGATGCATGCCTGGCAAGCATTTTGTCAGCTGAGCTTACACCCTTCCCCTGAAATAATAATTTTCAATAACACAAGTACAAGGCTCTGCAGATCACCAAGGTGTTTGTACACTAACTGAAGGCTTGGATAAGATGAGAGAAGGTGACTTAGGGATGGAGTAGGGGCAGTCTCTGAGCCTGTCACTGCCATTATGAGGCTAAATTGGATTATGTGCAATAATCATACTCTGTAACCAAAAGGTTGTATTTAGTTGTTTATTAAATTTTAGGTGCCCTCCTAAGCTAGTATTCTTGTTATATTAGTCCTACTGACACAGTTGTCTTTCAAATACCATTTCATCTCCATTTTGTATGTGTAAAAATATGGAGTTTAAAAACATTAAGACTCCACAAGATTAATTAAGACTTGTCTCCATTGTGTAGATTAAGAGGCTTAGCCTGGTTGCTCACATTACTTATGTAGTAAATAGAAGGGATGGGATTTGAACTCCATGCTGTCTGTAGTCTCAGTCACACACCTTCATGTTTCTTACTTGATTATCTGACTCACACACAGTCTTATTTCTAGTGGTAAGATGCCTACAAAGTAAAAAATAGTCCTGAGAACAAATTGTTACTACAAATCCCATAGCTAGAACACATGCATTAGGCATTATTTTAATACAAAGCACATTTTTGGGCTGGAGAGATGGCAGTACAAAGGAGTGCCTTCCCATAGTAGGTCTGAACAAAGACAGAAGCAAAGGAATGGAAGGAAAAGGCTGCATTTAAGGAGCAAAGGCAGCAAGAATGAGGAACTAGAAACAGCCGAGCTGTAATTTAAAGAGGCAGTTTTGTCACTAAATACTTATTTAGTGTCTCCTGGGAGCCAAGTGCTGCAATCAGCCTTAGTGATCACATTTCAAACATTAGAGTCAAAACCTCAGAAATCCTTAAAGCTTAGAATCTGGTTGTAACGAGACAGAAGGTGAAAGAAACACTCCAAAGAAAACAAGATAGGGTGATGTATTTGAAGGAGTACTTAGGGACCACTTTGAATGTTTCTCTGATGGGCAGGATAGTCAATATCCATCTCTCTGGGCTCCTTTTGCCCCCAGTTGCAGCAAAACAAATGGGGCCCATGGTTTTCTACACCACTCTGTCTGTCATCTTTCTTCTAGACACTTTTCCTTCTTTTTAAAAGTCTTATTGAATGGGTTGTCTTGAACTATTAATTTTATACATAAATAAGTGTTACTTTAGTAGATTTCAACATCACTGGTTGGGATCCATACCCATTATCTGTTGTGAGCTGGGCAATGTCATCTTTACTAAGCATTTCAAGATTTTCAATCTACCTATTATAACACAAGCACTCGGGAGCCTAAGGCAAGAGGATTGTTACAAGTGTGAAACCAATTTGTGTTCCATAATGAGTTCTTGGTCAGGGTGAGCTAAAGAATGCTGCTGCTGCTGCTGCTGCTGCTGCTGATGATGATGATGATGATGATGATGATGATGATAAAGAAAAGAAAGAGGGAAGAGGAAGAGAAACAAAAATTTTAAATATATTTTAATATTTTTTTTCCACAGGACTACTTTGGGGACCATAACTCTTACATAAGCAAGTGACTTGGGAACCTGGGCACCAACTGTTTTGAACAAGAATATGTAGTCACCTGTAAGTATGGGATATTGGGCACCATTGCTCTCTTGGGTCAGCACACAGGCCTCTGATAGGAGATTACAACAGTGTTCTGAAGGGTGCCATCACCTACAGAAGTAACATTACCCAGCACTTCTCTGACATAAGACACACTAGCTTTACTCAGAACAATGATTAAAGGGTTCCACAGTTGCAGTGGAAGATGTCAGAGCAGAGATCCAGAACAAGCTAAACTTAGAATTTAATAAAAACCCATTGATGAATAGAAGTGAGGGAAAACAATAAAGACAGAAATTGTCAAAGAGGATCTTTGGGGTGGTTAAGAATTGCCAGAACCCTGCCTCACGCTGCAAATGCATGGTCTTCCTCTTGCCTCTCTAGAAGCCAGGAGGTTACAGAAATAGATGCTGCAGCAGGAGGAGAAGGAGCGCAGGGCTCTTGAATGGGAAGATACACATGGGTGCAATTCCTTCAGTTCCCCCTTGCTGTGCCACTTCCCATGTCTCACTGAATGACTTCGTCTTAGATCTCATAGAGATGCCAGTAAGTTCTAATGTTGCACAATAAGCAGCAACCAGTAGTTGATTCAAAAAAGGCCTCATGGGGAACAATACCAGTGAACGTTGGACATGGGTTTGTAAAGAGCCCACATTGTTCCCTGTAAACTCCAGCTTCTCGGAGCTAAAGGTCATTTGAAGAAAGATTCTGCAAAATGATCGATTTTCAAGAATTACATTATAAACAGTGGGGGTAAACCTGAACCTAGATACAAAGCTCATCAATGCTTTAAACCTCAAAATGATATTAGACATGTATTGAAGGAGGTGGCTTTCCTAAAATCCCTTAAACAAATCACAGTGGCCAAGAGCCACACAGTATCATTTTGAGTACATTTTTGTAATTTCACTAATTCTTTTTTAATTTTAACTTTATTTATATATGTGTTTATATGCCAGGAGTGTAGCGTGCCAACAGAGGCCAGAAGTGGGGTGACATATGAAGAAACTGAGGCCCTCTGGCACTGTGAGTGTTTGGGGCACTTACCAGTAGCTCTGTCCAGCTTCCGACCCCTCACTGAGGAGACACAGTTCACTGGGAGGTCATTGTAAAACTTTCCTGCAGGGATGCTGGCTGGGATGTTCTTGCTAGAGAGAACACTCTGCTAACACCAAGCAGGAGAGAGAAACTGAGGCAGTGGATTCATTCTACCATATGTCTAACCTAAGAAACTGCATCTTAGGCATGAGACAGATATCTGCAGTAGGATACAATGTGGCTTTCCCCCCTTTCTTGTTCTGGTGCCCATCTCAAGAAATAGACTACTGAAGAAAGACCCAGAGTAGTGAAGTGAGCAAAGGGATATACAAGTTCTATATTATGGTCTTTTCTTGTTGCAATGATAAAATCCCCAAAAGAATCAACCTAAGAGCTAGGCATTTACTGTGGTTCATAATTTGGTGTTCAGTTCATCTTAATGGGAAAGGTGTAGTAACTGCAGTTGCCATGGCAATGAGAGATGGTGGTGTGGTTTGTTCACATGTGGTAGAGTGAGCCCAAGCTGAAAGTGAGACAGGACTATACCTCTCTAATGTCCACTTTAGAGCCCGAAGTCCTAGAGTTCCCCTAAACTTCCAAGGCAAAGACACAAGCTTGTGACCTTGTAATCAATTATGTGAGCCTGTAGGGGTCAACTTATATTCAAACCAAGGAATATATATATATATATATATATATATATATATATATATATATATTGCTTGATTATACATATATAATCAATTATATATATAATCAATTATATATATATATATATATATGTATATATATATATATATTGTATTTATGATGGTGCCAAAAATCTGTAGTGAGTGGGGAGACTGACCAAGTTTGGGTTGACTTCTCCAGACTTAGAGATTAGCCGTAACTAAATATATTTCTGTGGTGTGTTTCCTGAATGCTCACCTTATTCAAGATCTTAAAGATACTTTTTATAATTCATTACTTAAGAATTCAGATGAATGAAAGACCTTGCCTTGTTCTCTGATCAAATGCTTCATATTCTGAACCATAAGAGCTGATTCCCTATCTTTTCACTCAGGTAGATGACAGGTGAAGGGTTGCACAGTGTAGGAAAATACATCACCATCTTCTGTGCCCCTGTGTGTCCTGTTGGTGAGGAGGAGATTAAAAAGACAGTTGAATGCATGACATCCTACAGATGGGCAGATGAGAATGACACAGTACACATCCCATATTCTCACCTAGGGAAGAGGACACCATATGTCATGCAGGGCCACCCTGCCTACTTGGAAATGCTGAGCAACCAGAGCTGTGGGAAGAAGACTTTTGGCATCTGAAAGGTAGGCGAAGCCCAGTTCCCGTGATTGACTCACCTGAGTGGTTCTGTAGATGACACAGACCTGAATCCCAGTAGTCCTGAATGTGCAGGAACTGAGAAGGAGGGCTCTTTGACCAGAGAGCCATATCTGTGGGAACAGAGTGGGGAGGAAATGCTGTCTTCATGCCTCCAGATCCAAAACCACCAGTAAATGCATAAAATTAACTTAATTGTGTCTTTCTACCACACTGGAGTGAAGGGAGAGGGCACAAATGTATCACAGCTCTGTAGATGGGCAACATCTGCCCTCCCTCTCGGTAGCAATGTTCTGCCAGAATGTAAGTAGTATGTCAGCTTGATCACACACAGAGCGTCTCTGTCGATCAGCTTTCACAATTTAACCAACATAATATATACTGAGAAAGAGGGGACCCTACAGAACATGGCATAGTTAAATACTTAGCCTTCAAATCCAGGACTTGAGGGATTGCTGTCGGGTCACAAATTAGACTCTAAGCAAGAAAGTGTAACCTTTGTGTAAATACAGGTAATTGAGCTGATAAAAAAGACTCGTGGCTTTCTTTCATTTTAAAAAATGTATTTACTAAGCTGAAAATCAAATAGTTTTAGCTTACCACAGGTGAAGCCTGTATTTGAACAAGAAATTGTAAGGCTCTAAATTGTTTTTGTTAATAAAAGGCTCACAGCCCTTTCCCTACATTTCTTTTGAGACTCAGGAGCTTGTGACATGTGGCCTTTTGGCTCTACATTTTTTAAAGTTATCCTTCTTTAATCATAAAGTCAGCATGTAAACAATTGCTCCACTGGTACTGTATCCTATTCTTAGGTGTTTATGTGTCATGTATGTCTACACAGGTACAGGTCTGTTAGTAAAGCTGAGAGATCTCAAATAGAAAAGAGGGCCATCCCTTCTATCCTTGCTACCTAGAGTTGTTGACATGCACTCCTGTCAGTGTGTGACATTTATGCAAATATTGTGTATGAATGAGAGACACTCACATATTCATAAATTCTATTCAGTTTTAGCTGAGCAGTAATAAAGCCATGTCTGAAAGTGATTGAATAGCAGAGAAGATGAGTTCCACTCAATATTAAAATTTGGTGGAGTTTTTGTGTTCAGACATTTGCTCAAATATTTTTCTGTCTATTATTGTGAAGGAGTCTTAACACAAGGTTAAGACTTAACTTAGTGGACTATGAGCAAGCAGATTACTCTCTTCATCAAGTGAGCCTCATTAATTAGTTGAAGGGTTTAGCCAAACAAGACTGACTCCCCTGAGTTAGGACATCCTATGAAGCTGTCTTTCAGCCTTTCGTGAGTCTTCTGCTAATAAGATTTTTGTATTTAAGTATCTGTAATTATCATGTATGTGAGGATCCATGCCACCTGCCCTGACACTCTGTTGATTTTGGTTCTTTGCAGTATTTATTGATATAGAGTAAGTCTTGAATATAACACTCTCTTTACACATTGATAGACTCCTTTTTCCACCACTTCAGGTAAAAAGCTGAAAAGATGTGCATAATATTTTCACCAAGATTCTCCCAGAGGCCACATTCAGCAGTCTGTAGTGTAAGAGAGTGAGCACACTATAACAACAGTCATGAGAGTATCAGACAACTGCATTGACTCAAAAAAATACAAGGAGGGGAAACCAAGCCTTGAAGAAACACCCAAGACTAAGTAAGTCAATGGAATGAGAAATTAGGGAGCATTTACAGAAGAGAGTTTTTACAAGTAAGTGTTCAACAGCACCAAATACCACCCCCCAACAAATTAACTATAGAATCAGGAACTAATCATGAGGCAGTAACAGATGTCTTTCTCAAAGACAGTTTCCATGGAGAGATAAAGACACATTTGCACAGATACTGTTTATAAATGTGCATTGTTTGTAAAGCTGTGCTCTAAAGGGCGGGAGAAATATCAGACTAATATTTCCCTCTAATTAAAGAATGTTGATAGGCTGGAAGAACCCTGGAATGCAGAGGGCAGAGAAAGTGAAAGCATGGAATAAAGAGAGGGAAGAGGGGAGTGGGAGGGGAAGGAGGAAAAGAAGGAAAAAGGGAGGGAGACAGGGAGAGAGAAAGGGAGAGAGAGAGGGAGGTTCTGGAATGGAAGATTACAGCTTATCTTACTGGGATTATATAGCTGGGTAAAATTGTGTTATACATGGTGTATCTTTCTCTAGTTTTCTGAAGAAGTTCAAAATTCACATTTAATAGAAGAGTTTATAAATGATGCATATATATATAGTATTATATTTGAATAGCACATCTCCCTCTAACCCTTGCCTGCTTGCTCATTTACCCACTGAAAATGATTGTGTCCTACCTTCTTAAAGATCATTTCACAGTCAATTCATACAAACTAAGACAATTAAAATATATTTTAACTGAATTCTCTTCAAACAGTGACACTCTTGGATTTGATCATGATAATATTTAATGCATATTAAATTTGTTAGGTTCTTTTCCTTTTACCATATTGTTTTTAACATCATAATATAAACCCACCAAGATATCTGTTCAACTTCTCCCGCAGACTTTCAGTTGTGCAATGGCTAGGCTAAAAGAATTTTACTGGCCTACTTCAGAAATTGACAGTTTCTGTTCAGATACCTGACTGACTGCATATAGGCCCATCTTTCCATCATCCATCGATACTAACACCAAATTCACTTCCCTAATAGATCAAATATCTCCAATCAAGTTTGCATTATGCATATTTTAGTGTATTATAAAGTCATTGATAAAACTCTTGTTATGATAGACTTTCTGAACAATTGGAAGAAATTGTTCTCCCAATTCTTCAGAGAGGAGCTGAGGGCTAGATGCCGGGCGGTGGTGGCACACGCCTTTAATCCCAGCACTTCGGAGGCAGAGGCAGGCGGAGAATTGTGAGGTCTACTGTTGTTCTCCCCACACTCTTGCCCACTAAGCACCCTGAATCACTGTGCTTCTGGATCCCCTCTTCTCTGTGTGACAGTTGGATCCCCTCTTCTCTATCACAATGCCTATCTTTTTCTTGTCTGTTAAGTTTCTCTGAAACTGTGTTCTACTTTCTATGTTCTACTCCTGCCCTCTGGGCTGAGATCCTGGTTCTGTTTGCTTCAAGCCTACTAGTACTATATTCTCTAGCGCCTTCATTGTGTTTGTCTACTCTTAAAGCCCCTGACGACTCCTTTTCAGTGACTGAGATTATTTCTATAATCACAATGGCCCCTAGATTGTAGATCTTGTTTGTTCAGATCCACCAAACAACCTGCTCCATTCTGCCTATGTTGCCTACTAAGCTGACCAATGTGGCCTGCAGTGATGGACTTTGTTCCTGGCTTACAGAGGGTTGGCCAATACCATTAGAGAATAGGAAGATGGTGTAAGAGTGCAACCAGGGCATTTTCCATTGTCCCTCATGAGCTGGCTGCCTTCCTTTACTGGAGACATTTGATACCTTTATGGGAGTCTTTTCCAGACAATATCCTTCTCTGTGGGTTCCTGAAGTGAACCCTTCCCCACTGAACTTACTACTGATAAAGCTTCTCTACTTTCATCAAACTCATGCACAGACTACTGTTCTCTTAAGCTCTATGCACACTTTTGCCTACACTTACCTTGTTAAACTCTCCAAATTACTAAATATCATCTTTTGCTCTTTCCCTAGAAATTTAACAGACATGCATGTTTTCTCTGAATTTTCTTTATTTGCATGCCTGTTTTAATGAATGTAAAACAAATATCAGACTTCTCCTTGTCTCCCAGTTAAATGCCTGAGGCAACAACCATGACTCTACCCTCCATCAGGTTACCCATGCAGCACTGAAGAAAAATCCAAACCCTTTCTCTATGCCTCAGTCTCTCACAGATATTGTGTATAAGGTTAATGCACAAATACAGGAAGAGATTAAACCCCAACTACAACAGTTAAAGTTGTTCTCAAGATGAAGAGGCAAAGAGACAAGGCACACTGTGGACATTTTCTTATTACCAACATGGGGAGAAGTTGCCCTGCCTCTGACCTCCAGCTTAATTCTGCAGGAAAGAGTGGGCAGGTGGCTGCCTCAGCGGACATGTGTATCTCTGCTGGCAATGCATTTTTAAGATTGTTTTGTCTTCCTAAGTTTTGAAGGTGGGGGATAGTAACTCTCTCTAATAAAACACTAGGAGTCTAAAATTGAATGGGGTTAAGGAAGAGGTATTATTGACAAAGATGATATAGGGATGCCAGGAAATTAGAATGTAAAAGTATGAACTTTAGTTTTACAACACAACTCAGTTTCCCTTAATATCTTAGTAAGTAAATAACAGTGAAGACTCCCTTGTTTCATAAAACACTTAAAAATTGAGAGGAATACTGTGGACTTTAATCCTATACAAATGCAAAGCTAAAAATACAACAGGAGGCTTCATAGACTTTCACGTGGGGAGTGCTAGGTCTCTGAAGTCCATCTGTGGACCCATCACAAAATCAGTGTTCTGGAACACATACTGACTCTGGGTATCAAAGGCAAGCTGTAACATAGGAAGCCACTGTAACTGGGTTGTTATTAAAACCCTCATCTCTGCAAACCAGCCAGGCAGGACAGAGTGAAGGCTGGCTTTCAGCGAGACTCCTACTCACCCACTCAGCTTCCTTTATCAGGAAGAGCCACTAGGCCAGGGAACTGGTCTTGGGTCATTTCATCCATTTCCTAGAACATCCTCTTTCTCAACTACAATTATTCAGTACTTTTCAAAAAACTGAGTGGGTCTACACAGACATAGAGAAAGTCAAGAATGCATGGTTAATTTTGACTTGAAGATTTAGAGTTCTGCTTCATGGCAGTAACCATATAACTTTTTACACTTTACTTAACCTATTTGTCTTAAAATTCTCTCTGAAAATCAATACAGCCAGATAAAATTATTTCAAATCAGGGATTTTTCTTAGATTTATTTATTTTATGTGTATGATAGTTTTGTCTGCATGTAGGTCTATGTGCCACATGTATACCTGGCACCTACTAAGGTCAAATGAGAGTATCAGATCCTCTGAAACTGGAGTTACATGCTATTGTGAGCCACCACATGGGAATTGAATCTAGATCTTCTACAAGAACAAGTGGTCTTAAATGTTACACTGTCTCCAGTCTCAAGTTCTTTGTTTTTGATAATGCATATTCCATGATGGGTAAGGAAGGCATTCTTGTCAGAACTACCTAAGACAGGCTCAGTCTTATTTGTAAAATAAAAATGAGGAGAGGCAGAGAGCTTTGGGGGATGCTTTCAAGAATCTGACAGGGGCCAAGGACAAGAAAGTGGGCTTCAGACAGGAATCTGACATAAGACTAAAACAAAAAAGTAATTTCAGGCAGGAATCTAAATCTTAGGCTAGAACAAAGAAATAATTTCAGACAGAAATCTAAATTTTAGGTTAGAACAAGGAAGTAGGCTTCAGACATGAAAATGACTTTGGGCTAGGACAGGGAAGTAGGCTCAGATATTTTGGTCATCCTGATAAGCCCTTAGAAACAGTGATCATGGGAGTGTTCACAAAATTTTGTTTATTGCCTTGCTTGTTCTTTAACTATTTGTGTTTATTGTTTTGCTTGTTTCTTGACTATTTGCATCTATTGTATTGCTAGTTCCTCAAACTAGAACTGACCTTAATACTTGCATGTAATCAAAATGGTATAAAAGCAAAAAGGATGGGGGGGGATGGAATGGAGGGTTCTATAGAGGGGAAATGGGGAAAGAGGATGGCATCTGAAATGTAAATAAATAAAATATCCAATAAAAAAAGAAAGAAAAAGCAAGAAACTGAGCTTTCTGGACACTTCCAAGCATCAAGAAAACCCATAAAAAGTTGTGGAAAGACAACCACAAACCCCACATATTTCACAGGAACCTACTTCCAATATAACTATAAGTGGCAGAATTCTTTCCTTTAAAATCTCAAAAGTATATTCTTGAATCTTAAGGAAATTTGCAGTTGCAGATATTAGTCTCCCTAAACTTATCTTACACTTGGCCTAAACGCTTTAAAATGTTTAAGCCAGAGGTTTTCAACCTGCAGGTCGCTCTTTCAGAGGGGTCATATATCAGATAGCCTGTATATCATGTATTTACATTACAATTCATAACAGTAGCAAAATTACAATTATGAAGTAGCAATGAAAATATTTTTATATTTTGAAGAACTGTATTGAAGGGTCTAAGCAGTAGGAAGTTTAGCACTGTTCTAAATTTTATACAAAAGCTCCAACCATCTCATTCCTAACAACCAATAATGCTGTGAAGTAATTTGACCTGTTTTGATTCTTCTCATTGTTAACTAGTTATTTTCAGAAGTACTGATAGCATCGCTTCTTGGCCTTTTGGCTAAGATCAAGTGCAGAAGTACTGATAGTTGTGAAGTAAAATTACTCAATTGCCAAAAGGAAACTTACAAATTTCTGGAAGAAGCAATAACTAACTTAACAGTATGACTTGCCAATGATGAGGAAAACTGACAGACTATGAGACTCGCTTGGTGGAAATTCACAGCAGACCTTTGTCTCTTATTTTAACTTCGTTCTCCTCTTGCTAAAGACATCATGTTGTGGCAAAGCCTGGGAATAGTGCGTAAGGAAACAAAATCATTTACTCTGTTTATAGTGTTGCCTCCGGCCATTCAGTTAAGGGGAAGTTATTCTTCTCATTTGCTCTCAGTCCATGAATGTCTCTGTAACTGTAGTGGCTGTTTATTATATTATCTATGGGCAATGTGATAGAGACTTTAGATAAACTAGAAATAAACAGGTCATTGTTTTTATTGAAACTTCACATTCAAAAAAAAAAATCAAAATACACATCCTATAGAGACTTGATGCCCCAGGGAAGGAGATGCTGTGGGAGGGGAATGAGGTGGGAGCGGTGGGGGAACACCCTCTCAGAGACAAAGAGAGAGGTGATAGGATGAAGAACTCTGGGAAAGGGAGCCATAAAGGGGGAGCAACATTTGGAATGTGAATAAATAACATAATTTAATAAAAAATGGGTATGATAATTCTATGAACAAAATATATACCACATCAAATATCAAATAGTTGACCAGCTTAGCTCCTTGCTAATTATATGTAATACTGTAGTCAGTCCACACCTTTTTCCTATGAGCATAGTACAGGTGAGTGAAATAATCCTTTGTAATTCATTTTATACTAATATTTGCACTATATCCATATTATTTTCAAATTTTCTAATATATATACATATATATATATACAGATATACACACACACAGTGTATGTACAATGTGGGTTTCAGGTAGCTTCTAATATGGTGATGGAAACAATATTGATCTATTCCCATCTAAAAATGACAGCCAACTAATCTCCTAAAGAAGTGGTAAATTACTAGATCAAAATTATTAATGTAAGGAACAAAAGACTATTAAAAGAAATATTTGAAAAATTGAGGCATTAGACCACCAACTTCTCTGTCATCATCCTGAACCACCAATTCTAATCCTACCTATCAGCACCTCCTCACTCTGCTGGATCTCCCAAGGTTCTGCAGCCGCAGCTGGCCCCCACTGCTTTGATCTACAGCACCTTCCCCAAGGGAAGGCTGGTGGAAGCTGCCCCTCTCCCCACTGCCTCACTTTCACCTCTCATGCCTTCACCTTCAAGAGGCAGTGAGTAACAGGACACTAACAGCCTATGCTAAAGGACTTGTCAGTTTTTACCTATAGCTCTCTAGTTGAGAACTTGAGCTATTGTCTGATTTTGGAAGAACACCATTGCAGTTCTGTGCTTATCAAAGACCAATGGTTATTTCTGAAATAACTGCTCCCACGTGGAGAATTTGAGCAATAGTCTTTAAAGATCCTATTAAGCACCACATCCTCTGCATTTGTCTAGAGCCCAAAATCATCCCAGAGGTTTACTGTGTTTGTATATTTAATGACATCATTTACCAGGGATGAAGGAAGTTAAGGAGCAGTTAATCCGAACTTCCAGTAAAAATGCAAATGAAGGGCAGTGGGAGTACATCACATGGTTCTTTCTCATGAACGACTGAGACATTTACCAAGGCCAGTAATCCTCACTCTTAACTGAACATTCTATTTGTTTGGAGAGCCCTTAAAAATACCAATGCCCAGACATCATCATATCAGCTGAATTGGAAACCCCAGAAGTGAAGGTCACATTTTCCTATGTATTTAAGATTTCCCAAGTGAGTTCAACACTCAGCCCAAATGGGGGGTCCTTAATCTTAGCCTGTTAGCCCATCAAGCTACCCAGCCAAAGTATCCAGTTTAGGAAATGTTAGGATGATGGCTTTGTTTCTCTGCTTCTTTACCTCACTTTGGGGACACTCACTTGTTGTGGAGTCCATTGCTCCTGCTTCCTTGTTTCACACCGTCACTCTTTTCTGAAGTGCCTGATGCCATTGTATGGCTACGTGACTCAAAGCAGGTGAGACAGAATGAAAGACGGCTCTTCAGACTTCCCTGGGAAAGTCACCTACGTGGAAACTGAAAACAGACGTGTAAGGACATCTGTCCTCAACCAGACAAAGCCCAGGGTGTTTTACAGGAAGCCGTTACTAACATTTTGAGGATTTAGAAAGCCTCAAGCATCGCCTTCTGTCACTGATGACTATCGGGTTCACCAGACTTGAGGCTATAGCACCAAGAGAGAACAGCACAAACGAGCTAGCAAGATAAGAGCTTCCTGGTACCAACAATGCACAGCCCACCGTGGACTTTCTCACTTTGATAAATGCAGAGCATTAAAGAACTGGAAACTATTTGAGATGTGCATATAATCTTACTGAAAGGGAAAGAAGCAAAAGTAACTTGATTCTTCAACAGCATTCTCCCATGTTTATTTCCACTCTAACCCTGTTTCCTGTTTAATGCTCTATTTTTCCATTTACACCAACAAAACAGATGGGTTTTCTAAGCATTATTTCTTTATTTTGCATGTATACAGTATATTTTGACCATATACGTGCCTCACACTCTGGAATTCCTCCTGGACCATTATAACGTGTTTTTCTCCCAAATTTGCAGCCTTTTTTCTTATATAACCCAGAGGTCAATTAATGCTTCCACTATGCATGTAGGGATCGGGTCATCTATTGGAGCATGAGCAACCTGGTGCTATATCACCAAAGTAAACCAATTCTCTGTGCCCTCACAACAGTGATCTATAGCCAGTAGCTTCTCAGCTAGTATTGAGGCTTTATGAGTCCCTCCCTGGTCATGGAATGCTGACTGTATTGATCTTGCACAGATCATTTTCAGCTAACCACAAACACTGTGAGTTCATGAATACAATGGCCATGCCATATTCAGAATAGTGTTTCATATCTCTCTTCCCTATCCTCTGTCTCCCTTTTACCCCCTCTTTTTTATGCTCTATGACCATTGAATAAAACTGATGTCCCATTTAGGACTGAGCAGTTACTTATTCTAAGAATTTTGAGCTGTTACAAGTCTCCACATTAATCATTGCCCACTACACAAAGGTGCTTTGCTGATCACAGTTGAGAGCAACAAAGATTTATAGATATAAACATAAATACCTAGGGGCTAATTTGACAAAGCAACCATTTAGTAAAACAATAGTAGGTTTCCCCTAAGACCGAAAATTTCCCTGCCATCCCCTTCTGACCGAGTTTATAACAATAAGCATGAATTCTCTCCTAAGAAGAATGCCTCAAATATGTCAAAATGTGTTTGGTCACCCACATATCATTGCACCAGCAGGCACTTTGCCTGGCTTATTAGTGTTAAAATATGCCAAGTCCAGAGCCAATAAGAACACTGATGAATTTTTGCCTACATAACACCTCTGGCACTATGAAAAATAACCAGAAGGGAGGAAGATTTCAGGCCAGTTCTACTTTGATTTATGACATATAACAAAAGTTTGTGGGCTTTTCTGCAATAGAGTCTGAACCATCCACTTATTGTAGGCACCCAAGAACAATGGAGATAGCCTAGTTAGTTTGGGAGGTTTCTGAGTGTCTCTATACAGCATAGATGACAAGTACAGGTTCAGATCAGAAGACTCCTGGCTTTCTTCCCACCAAGATCCCCACTTCTATCCTGTTATAATTGAACTCATCCTACAGATAACTGGTTAGGAAAGGATGCAGAGGCTCATATTGTCTCATTCAACTATGCTCCAGTAAGTTTATGTCAGGTTTGAAAAATATTCTTCTGCCTTACCATAAAGGCCAAGTCTGGTTCTTCAGTTCTGAGGAAGTCTATAGTAGTCATGACCTCCTTATTAACAGTTTGGCAAAAGTTTTTTTTACATCAGTCATCTTTACATAGATGCATCTCATTGCAGCTTCGCTGTAAACTAGCTATAGTGTGCACCTTCTCTCTGCCTCAGAGGCGACATCCAGCTTGTCTCATTAATACAGTGAGAGAATTCAATAGGTTAATTCAACCTATTTGAACAGTGTATGTAGTTAGTGAATCATTGACAAACAAAACAAAAATTTGTATATCATATTTGTGAAGTAACATGTAAATTGTTTTTTCCGGTGAGTTTTAATGAGTTTTTTCGTTGCTACGGCCACACCATAAGTTATCGTGAGTGTTCAGCACCTCAACATAATGACTCTTCAGTAGAATCAAACCTGCCTCCCCCAGAGTTATTCACCAATGGTACCTACTGATGCATTGCTCTTTGCAATTGTAGTCAAGTAATTTCTTCACTTCACTTTAAATGCCACAATTCCTTACAATGTCAGGATAAAGTATATCTGTCATTTAGTTCTCTTATTTCTCTTGACAGTTTTCTCTGTTTTATCCCTAACAATGTCTCCCACAACTATGAGAGAACACACATTCACACAAGCCCATCCTATACTTTTTTTACCTCAAAAAACAAAAAGGGGGTAAAAGAAAGAGCCCTCTAGAAAATTGCACACATAATTATTCATTAGCATAACTCTTAAGAATTTACATATAATTAGGAGGGTTTTTTTATGGATGTCTTTGTGATGAGCAAAATAAGATCTAACTCAGCATTTCTCAGCCCGTGGGTTGAGACTCGTGTATCAGATATTTAAATTACAATTCATAGCAGTAGCAAAATTACAGTTATGAAGAAAGAACAAGATAATTTTATGGTTGGGGGTCACCAAAACATGAGAAACTCTATTAAAGGGCCCAAGTGTTAGGAAGCTTGGGAACCACTGCACTAACTAAAACTGAAAGAGTAAAGCTTTTACCAGCATGGAGTCAAATTCTTCTTTTCTCCTCTAAGAAGGTGCTATCAAAAGCACATGCATATGTACACATAGTTTATAAAGGTCAGAAAACAGTCTTGGCTGTCAGGGCCTCTCATTGGAGTCTGGAGCCTGACAATTCAGCTAAGTTGGCAGGCCAGCAAGGGATCTTTCTACCCCTGCCTCCTAGTGCTGGGATTACAAATGCATGTCCGCATCTGGATTTTTATGTACGTGCTGAAGACCTCCTGCCTGCACTGCAGATATTTAAATAACCGAACCATTGGCCCAGTATGCAGAAAAATATGTTTAAATAAAGATTCATAAACAGTGAACTCAGGACTTCAAGTCAGTTGGGCAAGTGTCCCCACACTAAGCAAGACTTCGACTCCAAGTCTCTACTCTTGAGTCTATTCTTTCTTCTTCTGGTGATGTCTTATGACTTTGTGCCCATTTTTAGTACAATGTACATCTTCTTTCTGTATTGAAGAATAGAGTTCTGAGAGGATAAACATGATGACAACTTTGGACAGAAAAGCTACCTTCATGATACTTAGAAAAATGACAAGGAGTTGAAAAGACCCACTTCTGGAATTGTCCAGGGATGGAGAGGAGGAAGTAATGGCTTCCTGGGTGTTGATTTACAAGGCAGAATGTTTAGGGTAATAGGCTTTGATACCTTATACTTGTAGGACCCCCAAAGGGCTGCTGTGCCCTGGCTGAGACTTTCTGTGTGCTGCTGTCTACTAAGTAACATTCTGCGGTTCCTCTAAGGTCAAAAACATCCTAACTAAGGCATGGTGCCCCAGGAAGGGAATTTACACTTGACATCCTATTGCCCCCACCCCCCCGGTTGAGTTCCTGTTTTTTCCTGAGTTTGTGTTTTTCCTTCCCTGGCTTGGTGTATATATTGAACCTGCCTGGTAAAGGCATTGGCATTCTCTCATAACGTATGACCCGAGTCTGAGTCTTTCTTCAATCCCCCAGGCCTACACCCAAGCTCTGTACTTCGGGCAGTGTCGGAGCTGTCAATACTATAATGATTCTGGAAATATATGCCAGATTTCTTTCCAGCTTGGAAATGCAATGTTTCAGAATAGATATCTGTATACTATGATTATGATGGGAGACAAGAACACAGTTATGAGTATAAAGAAATGTGAAAGAAGCCACCATGGTGACAGACTCCAGTCTCTCTTCCCTGATTCCCTTGGAACACTCAGCACATGCCCCATGGCCACCTCAATCTGTCATCTTGCTTGCTTGACAAACATATTTCTTTGACCCTTTTGGCTTCTGGGAAAACAAGCATGACTATGCTATGTCTCATCACAATTCTGAAAGTGCTCACTATTATTCTTTTATCAAGAAACTCCAGGAAATATACAGATTTTTTTTCATAAAAACAAGAGTTTATAAATTGGTGCAGACATTGAGAGTTATATTTGTCCTGGACTACCATGTAATACCTTGAAGAAAGTAACTGAATAAAACCCCTTTGTATATTTTTTACTTCATTTTTCCTTGCATTTTTGAGATTATAACATCATTTACCTCTTCTCCTTACTCTAAACCCTGCCATATAAACCCCCTTGTTCTCTTTCAAATTCATCAATTGTTTCTTACATTAATTGTTGTTACATGCATTGGATAATCAATTGTGCTCATCTCTGGATAAGACTGTTTCTCCTATTCTCCATATTTATAAATTGCCTATAGTTCATTGAGAAGGACTCAGGCCTTGTGGGTTTTCCCAGTCTACTTTGGCATATCTATTGTTGTCTTTGTTCATCTCATGTTTAGGTAGTCATGTTGATAAGACTTTATGGGTGTAACTTCTGATATCACTAGGAGACACAATCTCAGAGCAAGCTCCTTGAGCTTCTGACTTTACAGTCTTTCATCCCAATCTTCTACTATGTTTTTTGAGCCTGAAGTACAGAAAATGTTTGGTATTCATTGGGGTGGAGTTCCACAACTCTGCATTTTGATTGGTTGTGAATTCCTGTAATAGTTTCTATCTGTTACAAAGATTCATTTCCTTGACGAGGAGTCCACATTTCCTTTAACCATCCATCTATCGATGGACACCTAGGCTGATTCCACATAATGGATATTATGAATGTTCAGTAGTAAAGGCAGATGTGCAAATATCTCTGTAGTCCTTTTAGGTATGTACCTTTTAGTAGGATATGTGTGTTGTATGGAAGTTCACATTTTAGATTTTTTGAGGAACCTCCATACTAATTCCATAGTGTTTGGACTAATTCACGTTCCCAGTAGAAGTGTATAAGGGTTCCTTTTCCCCACCTCTCCACCAGCATGTTCTGTAACATGTTTGCTTAGTGATGGCCATTCTGACTATGGCGAGCTGGAATAGCAACGAAGAGTTAGTTTTATAGAGATATATAAAAGGTGAGAGAGAGAGAAAGAGAAAGAGAATTGTCTTTACAAAAGCAATACCATATGCTATAAATGTGCGCCAATAAAAAAATACACTGTCACAAATATAAAAAAAAGAATAAAAAATAACAGAATCCTGAATGAAGTTTATTTGAAGATAGAAAAAAATGAGAAAATTGAAAGTAACTGAAAAGGTAACCCATGTTGGCAAAACCTATTATGAAAATTAGAAGACTTAGATAAACATCAACATGTTTTACTTCATATACAAAGAAAAAGGCTGTTGGGAATTAGAACAATCCTATTGTATGAATTTGCTCTATCTTCTTCACTTGGGTGTATACATCTAGCACATACATTCTTCCTTTTCTTTCTTTTCTTTACTTTTCTTTTATTTGTTCATTTACTTCCTAAAAGGTTCTTGCTATGTAGTCCAGGTTAGTTTCAAATGCAATATCCTCCTGCCTCTGCTTCCCAAGAGCCAAGATAGGTACATGGGATCATTCTTGTTGAAATAAAATGCGCGCGCGTGTGTGTGTGTGTGTGTGTGTGTGTGTGTGTGTACAAGCTTCTGTGTTTTCAATGATAAGTATAAAATCTAGAGGCTTGTGCACACTAAGTAAGCATTCATTATGAACTATGCCCTAGCCCTTTTATTGATATATTGGTAAGTAGTATGAAAGATAGTGGTTATGTGTTGTGGGAGAACATAAAACTCAACATACAATTTTTTACTTTGTTGTTGAGGGTTTAGTTTGGGGTTTATTATATATGGTTGTTTGGTTTGGTTTGGTTTGGTTTGGTTTGGTTTGGTTTGGTTTGGTTTGGTTTGGTTTGGTTTGGTTTGGTTTTGAGACAGAGTCTCAACATCAACTTTCACTGTCCTGGAACTCATGTTGAAGACCAAGCTGGCCCCAGATTTACAGAGAAACTCCTGTCTTTGTCTCCTGAGTAGAGTTAAAGATGTGTCCCACCATGCAATCCTGGCTGGGATGAAAGGAACAGAGCTTGTCCAGGCAGGTGGACTTGCAAAAACTTTGTTAACCTTAGTGCGCTGGTAGGGTGGGAGTGGAGGTTCAGTGTTACAGCTTTATTCATTCAGGAGTAATGTGTGCCTCGGCCTGCAGGGGTTTTGACAGGGTACCCTAAGAGAGAAGGGGGAGAGAATAGAAGGGACAGGAGATGCAAAAAACGGGACCAAGACAAATTTTCTGATCAAGGTCTGTCAAGCTGTATTTTCTCAGGCAATTTATACAGGCAGGAAAGGGGATAATGTGTTTGGGGGAATTTCAAAGAAGCTGGGCATTCTGCCACAGTGGATATCTTGTAGCCCCAATGTTTTTGTCTGGTTCAGGGTGCAACAACCACTTTCCTTAGGGTGCAGTGACCACTGGCCTTGTGCTTTCTCAGGAGTCGATAGCTGAGGAAAAATAAAACCTAAAACTATTCTTTCAAAATGGAGAAAGTTTGGCTCCCAGCAATGTGGGCTACATAAACCTTGGGAAGTGGGTAGATGTTTTGGGGGTGAGTTTACATTATTGGCTGGGGCTAAGGTGCTGGGAATGTTTAATTTACATGAAGAGGAATTCCAGGTGATTGCTGGACATATTCTTTATAGGGAGAAAGGAAGTTAAAACTGTAATTTGACCATGAGGCTTCATGATTACCTCATGGTGGGCTGAGGTGAGGATTGCACAGATATATGTATGCACTGTGGCAAGCAGGCCCAGAACAGAGAGAGAGCCATCCTTACTTACTCCTGCCAGTCTGAAGTTGAGAATTTTGGGGTTTAGACATGTCGGGCCTAACACGAGGTCTAATCTCCATTCCACCTTCACCCTTCAGTCATGTACACAGGTGGAGGGTGTGATGAACAGGCCCTAGAGAGATTTACATACTAATGAGGTACCTGAAGGCCAGAGGGTGGAGCCGATTAAACATTCCTCCCTAACCCCTCCCTCCTCTTCCCCTCCCTATTTAACTCAGGTCTACCCTGGGTTTTGTGGGGTGTGCATCCAGATCCATTCACCATCCACCATGTCAACAAACCCGTTTTGGAAACCCAAGGACTTCCTCGTGTGTTGGGGCTGCGCCAACATGTGTGAGGAACCATGAGAAACCATGGAGAGGCCTTTAGTTAATGAGCAGACGGGACCAACTTCCAGCTGGAGGAACCCAGAGCATTCCCAGCCGACTACCCACAGCATAGCGGGAGGAACCTTGAGTTCCCCAGTCATATTTTTACCTACATAGACACATCTCAACCCCATTCTTGTTCCAGGTCCACTCCTCTGTTCACACAACTCACTTTGCCACAAAACGTTCACTTATATTTATTCATTTGCATGTATGTATGTGGAGGAGGAGAGTGTGCACGTACATGCACATACACACATGCACGCACACATACTTGTGGGTGCCCATTCATATGGACTTTATAGGATGACTTTTGGACAAACTCCATTCTGTCCTTCCAACACACGGAACCTGGGAATCCAAGTTGGATTTCAGGCTTGTTAGCAAATAACTCAGCCTGCTGAGCCATCTCGCCAGCCCAATACCCAATTTTGAAAATTTCAAATTTAGCTGAAATAATCACAGACCGACATAGCATAAAAATAATGGTGCCTGAAAATGGTGGTGACATGTGTTAATGGGAAGGGCCTGCAGTGCTAAGCAAAGTCCTAGAAAGAATGTCCCATTTTGTTCAGCGTTAACTGGAGCCAGATGACAGTAGAAATAGGAAAAGACGCTTAGCTCCTCTTTCTAAGAAATGGAGAGTCTTGAACAATGTGGATTCCCTAGGGAATAAGAAAATTCTGTCTTTCTAGACCAGTGGCTCTCAACTTCTGAGTCAAGACCCCCTTTGGGGATTGTATATCAGATATTTACACTAAGATTCATACCAATAGCAAAATTATAGTTATGAAGTAGCAACAAAACTAATTTTATGGTTGGGAGTCATCACAACATGGGCTGTATTAAAGGGGAAGGTTGAGAGCCACAGCCCTAGGGCTCGCAAGCAGGCCAGGGCTGGTTAGGCCTGAAAGTGTAAGGGTAGCAGATGGAGAAAGTGACTGTCTTAGTCAGGGTTTCCTTGGCTGTGAAGAAACACCATGACAACAGCAACTCTCATAAAGGAGGACATTCAATTAGGTTCGGAGGTTTAGTCCATGATCATCATGGCGGGAAGCATGGCTCCATGCAGGCAGACATGGTGCTGGAGAAGGAGCTGCGTGTTCTACATCCAAATTGGCAGGCAGCAGGAAGAGAACTGCCTTTAGCTTCTGAAAATTCAAAGACCAGCCCCAGGGTCATATCTCTTCCAACAAGATCACACCTCCTGCAATGCACTCCCTATAAAGCAAACATTACCACAGTGGTTAAGAATAGATTCTCAATGGTTTCCACTGTTGCTGCAAGATAATGACTAAGTGGTGGGTGGAGTTAATAGCAAGTTGTGCTAGGTACCAAATATTCACAGTGTGAAAAAAATCTTACCACTTCTGGATTCATAGCATATGTAGATTTAGTTTTGTTGTTGTGCTTGTAGTTGAGACAGTAGCCATTGTCTTTCCAGTATTGAGATTAAATACCTATACCACCATGGCTGGCCCTGCATTTACATATTTTTCCAAACCCCGAAGAAAATCATGATGTGCTTATGGGGAAGTTCATATTTCTTCACATTCACTCGTAACTAATAGCCTATGTGTGTTGTAAGAAAAGTACTGGTGTATATTTCAGGCATGTGTTTACCCAAGTTTGAGATTAGCTTATATTTTTAGCTTTTCAAATTATAGATCTCTGCAAACTTATATTTACATATATGTGTATTAATATATAATATATACAATATATATTATATATACTTAATACACAATAGGGCCCTAAAGAATATTAAAGGAAAATATTAAATTTGCCTAAATCAGATGAGATTACCATAAATAGTCAAATAATTCATTTTTATACTATACTGTAGGCTTTTTAAAATGTCAAATATGAGAAACAGAAAAAAATAATGATTTTAACACTTTTAGCAAAACTATAGAGAAAAGACTATGGTACTAAAGAGATGGTTCTGGGGCTAAGAGCACCTGCTGCTCTACCAAAGGACCAGGTTCAATTCCTAGCACCCACATTACAGTTCACAACCATCTACAACTTTAATCCAGATCCAGGGGATCTAATGCTCCCTTCTGGCCTCTGCAGGCACCAGGCATGCATGGAGAATACAGATATGCAGGCATAACACCCATACACATAAAATAAAATAATTTTGAAAAGATTTTTAAAAGGACAGACTTAAGACAAGCTGTCCATGGACTGTGGACAAGAACCTTTTGAGTACAGAAGTCTTGCCATGTACATTTCAGCCAATCTTCTGAGGATTATACCATGACATCTTTTAGTTCAAAAGCCTCCAGCTGTGGGTGCTGTTAGCAGGAAGTCTACTCAATCCCAACAACACAGATGCCAACAATTAGAAGCTTTTTAGGCTGGAAAACACTGTTTTTCTGGCATAAGCTTTTATGGGGGAAAACACATGTATATGTGTTGTTGTATCAAATTTAAAGATTAATCTCTTCCTTTGCCTTGCCCCTAGAATAACCCAAGGAATATATAACAAGGAGTAATGGAAACTGATACACTAAGACTGCACTCTACTTAGAGCCAGAAATGGGAGCAGCGAAGAGATGACCCCAAGCTGAAGATGGAAATGTACATAAATTATTCCGGACCTGTATGGAACTCAATGGCCAACAATGTGTCTCAGGTCTCTTGGGTTCTATATGCCTATCCCCAAGGGTGGCAGAACCCATGGGTACTTTGCCTATAAGTCGGATCTTCACTAGAAACCCTCAGATTCCAGCTTCTCAAACATGAAAATCAACACCACTGAGCACTTATAAAAAGATATCTTCTTGGTCTCAATATTGCCTGTTCTAAGGCCATAGCTCTATATAAACCTCTCCAGGTAACCTGATGCCAGGTGGAAGGACTTAGCTCAGTCCAGACGTTCTCGTTATTTGGACTCACATGTTTCTTCTCCTCTCTGGTAACACCTAGTAGACTTCCTTTAAACACATTTTGCTTGAAAACTCCATTCTCTACTCTATTTCCATATCTTAGATTATTCAAGGAAGAGAATTACTCTTTTCACCCTAAACAGACTAGACAAGACTCCACCGTTACTTTTCCCATGTACCAAGGAAGAAACTGAGTAACCGGTTGAAAAATATGAAACATTAGGCTACAAAGAAAGATTAAAGTAAAAAGCTACGTAAAGAACAAATGAGAGGCTGGGAAGGTAGCTGAGTCAAGAATGTGCTTGTCACTCAAGCAAGAGGACCTGAGTTCAATTCTCAGCACACACCTAAGAAGCTGGGTGTGGTGGTGCCTGCTTGAAATCTCAGCTTGTATGACTTTTCCTGGTTAGATATGAGCAAATATCTACTCACTGAACATAGAGCAAAGTCCACCAAAGCCTGTCTTTTCTAGCTAATCAGTTTATCGGGTTACTCCCAGGGGTGTGGGTGATGGTTTGCTTACAGGAACATAGACAACTCCAGGGCAGTCCTAAGAAGGGGCAATTGTGCTTTCTGTGTCATAATTTACAACTATACACTTACTCTTTTCAGGAGATGCCTGTGTTTCATAGAATATTTAGCTGTACCTCTTGCCTTTAGCCTCTAGATATCAGCACTACCGCCATTCTCCATCTGTGAACACCAACAGATCCACACATTGTTGATAGAGGAATGTTCTCCCACTTGGAAAGTATTGCTGTAGACTTATGATCTTATATTACTTTGAACAACAGTTTTATCTCTTAGCCTTTCTATTGTAGGTTTCAGAAATCCCTTCTCCCAGACTTGATAGTATCAAGTGATAAAACCAATATTGAGCAGTAAGGCTCTTAGATGTTCTCTTAGTAGCAGTACTTGAAATTACTTTGTAAGGGCTTAAGAGAAGTCATGGCTATCTTGATTGGTCTAAGGAGAATACAGACAGTGGCTCTACTGCCAGTTAATAGATGTCTAGGCAGAGGAAGGTAGAACTCTAGTAGGATCATTTCAAGTTGAGAAAGTCATTGAGAACAACAGGCTAAAGTGGACTTGCTGCCTTCTGGGAAGAAATTTTGGCTCTAACCCAATTAAAATCTATAGGACAGTTTCTACTGAAGCAGCACTGACTGCTCCATCATGTTCAGTCTCTGAACAGATTGGGACTTAATTCCCTACATGGTACTTCTACTCTGCTGACCCAATTTTTCACAATTCAAGTAACTTAAGATCCATTATTTGAACTGGTGAAAACTCTTCTATTCAGTAGTCACATGCTTAGTGAACATGCTTAGTTCCTGGTTAGTAAAATCCAGGAAGCACACTGGGTATGATTCCTCATGAAAGGTCCTGATACCAAGACAAAAACAAATCATTGTTTAAATCCTATGAAAAATGTAAAGGGAGAAAGGTTAGCTATGTGTGAGCAAACATAAAGAAGTAATAACTAACAGGGAAGAGGTTGAGCAACTCTGAAACCAGAGGCACAGTAGAGAGGATACAGTTAGCTGACTGACCCAGCCTTCCTGTCCCTCTTCTTTTGCATAATGTGTTCAGAGACTCCACAGTGTCATTACTCTAGGTTGTGGCTAAGAAGATATCAGTCTCTTCCATCTATAAGAATGACCTTGGGTGGTTAAAGGTCAGTCAGTAAACCCTAAATCCTGCTAGGAATGCTTTCAGTAGTTGTAATATTTAATTCAAAGGATAAGCAAATGAACCCAAGGATTTGTTTACCCCTCTCTGAAAGGGAACTCTGTCCATGCCCAAATGATACAGTGTGTGCTGGGAGCATCTGGAACCATGCAGGCCATAAATGTGATGAAATGAGAGATTAGAACAGTGTTAAAGCCAATCAATAGAAATAATCTCATCTGGAGCAGAGAAAGATGTCTACACTGAATACGGAAGCAAAGAATGTTCAGATTGAGCATCTTCTAAAAATGAATCATATTTGAAATTTTATTTGGGAGCCACTAGAGTTCCATTGCTGTGAAATACAGAGTGGCCTGGATTTTCAGTCCAGCATTTCGTGAGCAAGGATATACAAGGTTATGTCATGAATGTCAGATGGAGATATAGTCTTCATTTGTAGAAACTGTACAAGTTTCTTTTAATAAGGGATGACAGAACCATTAGAACCATTTTATTCAAAACAGAAAATAA